>NC_092519.1:212500-885000 GCF_047511675.1 Marmota flaviventris
TGAGAAAAAATTTCATTTTTGTTTTATTAAGGTATGTTGAGAAGCGATTGATGACCAAATGGTAATTTTAATTATTCAATGAAATGGACTTAAATGTTTTCAATTATTTTCATTACAGATTTTTCTATAGATCATAAAACACAGAAAGAAATTTAGTTTAAAACTTTTCTGACTATTGTTTTCTACTCTAACAAGGATGTCCATAATTACCACATTTTTTCCTATGCTTCCATATTTTCTATGATTCAGTCTGCTGTATCATCACAGGGGGCAATTTTTTTACAGACTATTATAAATAGAATTTCATTTTTATTTGATGTCAGTGTATAGGATATATACTTAAAACCTATTTTCACTAAATATTTCAAGCATGATTTTTTCATAAAATATTTGTACATATAAAAGTATACCAAATTCAACCATCAAATACTTAGCATGGCTACAATATAAAATATATTTAACAAAATTTTTTTAGCAAAAGCTAAAAATTGATTTAGTATTTTGTTATGGTGAGATTGCAATATATTACTGAGTTGATCAGGAGACGGAAATTTTATTCACCAGCTGGTGGTCTGGATCCACCAACTGCTGGGCCAAGGAGCAGGTGTAGACCCTTTGAGCCCCTCCTGGGATTTGAGTAGTCCAAAACCATATTAATCATAAGTGGCTGTTGCTATCATTCAAAACCATAAACAAATGTCATGAGATGTAAAATCATAAACAGCAGAGGAAGTGGGTCAAAACAACCCTACCTGAGTACAAGTTAAAGTGTGGTTACTAATGTCTAGATAGTTAATCTCTAACAAGGTATACTGTTCAAGAAAAATGGGAACTAAAAAATAGAACAATTTTTCATTGTATAAGAATTGCCATTTTGTGTTGCCAAACATGATATGCTACGTAACTCTTGATGAGTACAGAGGCAGAATGTTCCCATGGGAGAAGCATTTCTTACATGATATGGAGTCTCAGTGTAAAATGGAGTCTGTTTAGTCACTGCCCATAAAACCTGGCTCACAACAATTTGCCAAAATATTTTAAATTCTATGTCAAGATACTGAAAACACAGATTTAATGAGTGTTAGTTTATATTGTATCAATCATTGTCATGTTTACCTATATATCTATCCACTCAAAGATTATATAGAGAATACATAATACATTATATTCAATAAACTTTTAAAATTCCCTTTAAAAATCATCAATATTTTTTATGGCTGCATAATATACCATGTTTTCTTTATCCATAAATCCACTGAAGGGAATCTTGATTGATATCATAATTTTGCTATTGTGTATAGATCAGTGGATGAATGGATAAAAAAAAAATGTTGTATGTATTCTTTATAAATTACCCATCCTGTGAAATTCAGATATAGCAAAAGATTGGGTTAGCATTGGATTTCTTTATGATCCAAAAGATTGGATAATAGCATTAATTTCTTTTGGTGTTTCTGAATATTATTTAATTGCATTTGTCTGTATACAGTATCTTATTTTGCTTTGTTCATATACATTTTACTATTCAGACATTTAATGCTAATTTATTCAAAATTTCTATTTTTTTCTTGGTGGCTTGTTCTTTTTGTGCCTTAAAAATCTCTTCCCTTCCCTAATTTAAACTATTATTCAGTGTTTTTCTACACATTTAGTATTCATTTAATATTTTTCCTATACTTTGAAAAACAAAACAAGTTCCAACTTGTTGCATGTATTTCAAACTAAGAAACCATAATTTTTTAAATGATTTACCAGTTGTCTCAGAATTATTTACTATTTGTAGTTATTTGAAACATTAGTTAGACAAATTTAAATATAAGATTATAAGTGTGGGACTGCTTCTAATTTTCTATTATTTCTATTTTACTAGTCATCTGCTTGATTATTGTAAATTCTCAGTAAGTCTCGATAAATGGTTTGTTATTTTATGTCCTCATATAACTGAGAAATTATTACCTCATCAGTTAATACCCCACTCCTTTTTATAATTCAAATAAATTATATTTACCCCTTACTATATAAAAATGCATCAAACCCTTTTTATTTATTAGTGCATTTTAGTTATGTATAATATTGTTTTTCATTTTGACATCATCATACAAGCATGGAATATAATTTGATCTATTTCAATTGCCATTTACAGAGAATTTGAGAGAAGAAAACAAATACAAGCAGAGGCAGTAAACAGTCATAGTTAAATATAGAAGCATACAAGTTGTTTTTCAATAACCTTTTCAAGAAAATATCATAAATATAGCCTTATGTCATGTTATTTAAAATCAAACCAAGGTTTTAGAGAGAAACACTAAGTTATAGCTTATATTTGACAGATATGTTACACAGAATTTGTATATGTGCACAACTTTTACTTTAATCAATTGCTGACCCTAAGACACCAACTAGATTGACTAATGTAGCAAATAAGATGAAAGCTCTCCTTTGAAATGACTTATGTTAATTCAGCAAGAAATATATTGTGAGAATATGATCCCACCAATCATGATGTTTATGATATATATAATTATGAGATATTTCATCTGTGTGTATATGAAAGAGGGGAGCCAGAGACATTCCCAGGATTTGGAAGTGACATTTAATTCAAGATCTAACACCTATTGAGAAATTAAATTTCAATATCTTTGGACTATCACTTTAAAAGTAGGTAATGAGGGAGGTGCTGTGGTGCATGCCTGTAACCCCAGCAAATGGAGGCTGAGGCAAGAGGATCCCACTTTCATGTTGATCCTTAGCAATTAGTGAGACCTTCTGCCCAGTAGTACCTGTGATATTTCTCAGTTAAAAAAGGATAGAAATTTTTGATTTTTGTTCTATACATTTCTGTACCTTAAATATAAATAGAATAATATAATTTAGAAGAATTTCATTTTTAAAAATATTTCAATTCTCATAAATCATAAACACAATTTAATTTTTTAATATATATAAAATCATTTAAAGATATATGCCATCAAAGTGGATTTGTTTTTATTTTTTACCTTCACAATCAACTAAAGGGAAATCTCAATGAAGTCTCAGAGCTGTGGCTGAAGCAGGAGGCTATGCTGAAGAGGAAGGAGTGGCTCTGAGCAAATTTTTTATCTTCTTGGAGCAGAAATTACTAGTGTGATGTTACTTCTTGTGGAAGCTGACAACATGGAAACTTATGTTAGACCATATTGACCCAGCTGTGCTTGTGGGTAAGCTGTCAGAAGTACATTTTATGATTCTGCCTTGCAGATGAAAAAAGGTCCAAAGTAGACTCTTTCTGGGTGTTGTAGTCTGAGAGAGTGTTGTTATTCTTCAGCTGTTTGAAAATAATCTTACTCTGCTTGTAAGAGGGGGATGCTCTCCTTGACTTGGATTTGGCTTCAAAGTTTTGTATGGTTTCTATGGACCTGACCACAAGGGTGATGGTGGTCCCATCAGGCTCTTCACAGACATCTGTATTTCTGCATCTACTACTTGGTTACTACTTGAAAAGAGAAAGCTCAGATAAGATTGTGTGGCAGAAAATTTGGACTACCAAATAAACAAAGCATTTTCTATATTTTAGAGCTTTATCTATATATATGAACATACATAAGGTATATATTTGTGTTTATTCAAAACTTATATACATACACTCATATTTATATCTAATATATTTTTATATATTCACATGTAAAACATATACATATTATATGTAACATACATGTGAAATCATAAGATGAATAGCACATCGATATATCCGTAACAACACTTTAATTTTTAAAAGGCCAGGGTAAGAAAGGAATACATAACAAATATTAAATAATTTAATAGATAAATACACTATAGTCTATATACATGATGGCAAAATATAAAGCTGAAAGATGGACAAATTAAAAAAAAAAAAACAGAGATGCAAGCATGCAAAAGATTTCAAGCACAATTGTAGGGTGATTATATCTGCAAGAAGCTAGAATACTGGCAAGGTGCCAATTGTGAAGGAGTCATTAGTTCATTTTTAATTTGTTCTTGTCATGACAATATGACACATTATACATACATGGAGTATACATTCCCACTCTTCTAGTTGTACATGATATGGAGTTACATTGGTAGTGTACTCATATATGGATATAGGAAAGTAATATGCAATTCATTCTACTATCTTTCCACTGAGTTAAAAAATAGCAAATAATTTTTATTTGTTTATCTAATCTTTAAATTATTTTTATTGGTTTTTCTTAGTTATACATAACATCAAAACATTAAGATTTTTTTGACGTAATTATATATTCATGAAATATGCTTTATTCTAATTCAGTCCCCAGCACTTCCCCTTTCTCTTCCCTCTCCCCTCACTTGTTCTCTTTTTTCACTGTTCTAACTGCTATTTACTTCTAGTTTTTTTTTTTTTTTTTAATTAATTTCTCATGGATGTGCATTATGGTGAGTTTCACTCTGGGGTATTCATACACGTACACAGGAAAGTTTAGATCAGATTCATTCCACTGTCCATGTGTTTAAGAAGCTGGTGAATGAATCCAGGCCCAACAGCCTTCTAGGCAAGCACTCTACTACTGAGGTACATGTTGAACCCAACAATAGTTATTTGGAATTGAGGGAAATGGAATAAAGGGAATTCTAAAAGAGAGAACAAGAGTGGAAATGTTGTGCACAATAATTTGTGTGATGTTTTCACTGGGAATTTTTGATGTCATATTGGAAATATACTCACAACTTCTTTACTTTTTTCTTTCTCCTTCCTATTTTTTTTTTTTTTTTTTTTTTTTTGTGTGTGTGTGTTTTCTTGGAGTTGAACCTAGATCCTTGCACCTTCTAATCATGTGCTCTATAACTGAGGTCCAATCCTAGCTCCAATTTTTTTTTTTTTTTATTTTTAGACAGGATCTTACTAAATTTCATAGGCTGGCCTCAAAGTCATGAACCTCCTGCCTTACATAAACAACTGCATTAGTTTTCCAAATAGCCAGGATTACATGTGTGCACCATTTGTCCAGCTTTTAATTTTTAAAGTAATTTATATGAATATTGAACAGTGAAGCATAGCTGCTAAGTTATTCATAGATATTCTAGAAAGAACATTGCACTCATTCAGTCTATAAACATGTCTTGTATGTATTTGCACTAAAATTTAAGTTGAATTGTAAATTTAAGAATTTAAATTTTGAATATCATAGAGAAAACCAAGATGACAACAAATTAAAATGCAAATTTTACTATAATATTAGTAATTCTACATGTACTCAACCATCACTTAGAAGATAATAGTAATGTGGATATTTTAGCAACTTTTTATGCAGAGAAACTTAGCAAATAGTAGATATTGACACTATATAAGAACTTTGAGATTGTTCACCTAATTGTTTACTATTTCCATAACATATGGTGGTTATAGAAATGTCCAGCTAACTGACTTGAAATTTTAAGATTTCCTCTGGCTCACATGTGATAATAAGCAATTGTACAAATTAGCAATGAGTGCATGAACTTTACCTTTAAAGAATAGTACTGATCAGTAAAAAACTGAACATTTTGTATGTTTTGTTTTATTTACAACTAACATAATAATGAATTAGTTTATTTTAATCATCTATCTGAAATATGGATACTAAATTGAAAAACATTTTGAAGAAAATCATATATAATAATAACAAGATAGTGGGCAGAATGATTTCAATTATTTGAGTGGTGATTTTCAAGGAACAATCTTCCTATTTAAAAGATTACAAGAAGATTAGATTATTTTTATAGTAACCTTTAATAGCTATTTATTTTAAAAAACATTGCAAATACACACTATTTTTATTAATTTATACCTGTTTTAGTTCCTCTGTACTGCATTTATTTGTGTAGTAAAGGCATTTATTATTAAACCTTACATAAATACATTTTCTAGTTTTAAAATATTGTGACATTTTTAATTTTCTAATTTTCCATTAAAATATAGTGACATAATTCATTTAACATCGTTTTTCTGTCCTTGATTCAGTATTGATCATTTAATAATATACAGAGAGAAAACAATAATTCATTTTGAGAACATCTATTCAAAAATTGGTACATCTTTAACTCCTGTGTGTATGTGTGTGTGTGTATATATATATATATATATATATATATATATATATATATATATATATATATACACATATATATACATACATATATATATGTATGTATATATATACACACATATATATATATATATGTATATATATACATATATATATAATATGTAACAAATTAACATATTATAAACATATATAAATATATAAACATAATATATATATATATATATATATATATCCATATCCAATATAGTGATATTTTCATGTAGTAATATATAGGCTATGCTAAGATAATAAATATTTGTTCCAGGAGGTAATTTGTATGTTTTCATTCTTTTAAAAAATTCCTTTTACTCAATGAACAGTGTGATTGTGCAATCTGTACAATTAGAAAAATGAGAAACTATACCCCAATTATTCAAGTATATGAATTGCCAAGATCATTGTAATATCATGTGTAACTAATAAAAAAATAAAATTAAAAAAAAGAAACATCCCTGGAACATAGAAGAAAAAAATTCCTTTTAAATAATATTATAAGCACAATACTTCTGTAACTTCTATATCAAAGAAGATTCTGAAATAAGATCAACATGTTATTTTTGAACAAATAGCTATCCTATTGTTGAGGGTGAGGTACAGAATAGCATGCTTGACAACTCTGAATAAAGAAGGCAGAGTTCAAACATTGATATAGATAGAATAAAAAGGAATAAAATATCACTAGCCTTCAGGTTTAATATTTGTATTAGTAGGGAGTCTCCACGGAAAACCCATATATATATATATATATATATATATATATATATATATATATATATATATATGTGTGTGTGTGTGTGTGTGTGTGTGTGTGTGTGTGTGTGTGTCAATCATGGATGTATATATGTGTATATATGTATAAATGTATATATAGGTTATGAGTATATATTTGTATTATGATGTGCAAATCTGTACAAAGATACATGTTTAAATATACAGAAAGAAAAGGAAGACGAGAAAATTGTCATGAAAGTTGGTTCATATAATTATGGAAATGTCCCATCCTCTATTCTCTCTCTAAGCTGGAGAACCAAGGGCTCTGTTGGTGTAATTTGATCTGTGTCTGAAATACTAAGAAGAAAGCCTCAGAACAATGAACCACAATGCCTGAAGGCAGAGAAGATTAAAGTCTCAGATCCACTAGAGATAATTTTTCTGTACTTTATATTTTTGTTCTATTGAAACTTTAAATGAATTATATGATAATTCCCCACAATCATAATAGCATACAATCTTTATTCAGTCTATTATTTACTCAGTGTACTAATTTGTCAGATAATCTCTTTGATAAACTTTAAAGATACACCAAGAAATGATGTTTACCAGCTACCTGGACATCCTTTACTCAGTCAATTTGATACATAAAATTAACCATCACAAACCCAACCTCTGTAGCTAGGCACTCTCATACTTAGTATCCAAATAACAACAATACCAAGATCATAATTACTCCTTACTGAACACAAGTATCATACATTCTACTAAAAGAGAACACATTCTTTTTCCCAGAACAAAAGGCAATATTCTTTTTTGATGTTTATTTTTCTCATGATATTACATAAGTTAAGCATGATTATGTAATATTAGAATACTAAAGTACTGAAATAAAGTCAATATTTCTTGTGTCACACAGGGGAAATATAGGAAAATGACATTTATATATAGTATGTATGAAAATTTTATAGTAAATATTATATATAATTATACATATATGTGTGAAATACATTCTTAATAATATAAGAAGGGAATGTGTATGACAGTTCTAGCCCTCATTTCAGTAACTGGTAACCTATTCATACCTTGTATTTATAACTATCTTCTATTGTACATTATGCAATGCCTTCAGCATGCACCTTAGCTAGTTTTTGTTCTTTACCAGAAAGTTTGAGAAATACTTGCACATTAGAAGAGGTCTTTTCAGTAACTTATTTTCCAAATTAGTTTGTCATCAGATTTCTTATATTCATTTCACATCCCTGACTTTCTTGCCTAATCATTTGCCACAGTGCATACATAAATCAATATAAAATCCCACATTTAGTTATTTTTTATTCCCAAAAACCTGTGTAGCCAACATTTAGTCACTGAAATTTTCTGTGCTAGATAATTTCTCTTTTCCATTGTCCTTCAGAAATAGGAACCTGATGACTTCCTGAATCATGTACCTTCTGAGTCTTCCTTCCTTTGTGAATTAATTAAAGGCAACTTGTCATGAAACCAAAAGTCCAAGTTGAGCTGGAGAGGGTAATGTAGCAGAAATAGCAATAATGAGCATATCTCCCATATTAATTGTATAGTAGTACCTTCCAGATCTATTTGAGCCCTACTAATTGTACTCATTTGATGATGAAGGTCGAAGTTGGTGATGATATTGTGGACCAAACTCTATGACCTATGGGTAAGATAGGTCAGTTTATTATGGACAGTTCAGGTCACCTGGTGATTTTCTTGACCATGATTAAGTGCTCAGTTTCTCCTACAGCCAAAAAGCAGGCCAAAATCTCTCCCTAGGAAAGGAGAGCAGTTATTTATGAGAATAACAAAGCTTTGCAATTCATGAATAAAGAACCTACATAAAACTACAAAAGGCATCCCTATCTTCCAGTGACAGTAAGCATCATTGCATCTATTGTATTGTATGGCATAAGCTGCAGAGCAGCTTTTACAACAGCCTGGGCCAGTTTTGGAACCTCTGCTGTTATGGGTTCACTCAGAACGTGGACTGAATCATGTACTTTATGAAATTTCACAAATGAGAAATACGTTGTCTCCAAAACACAAATTGCCCCCCTAGGCCAGGTGCCTTTTTCTTGGTTGGAGGAGAAGGGAGAAGCCATTAATATACCAACTTATTCTTCACCTAAAAAGGGATATTTCAAAATGCCTTTCAAATACCTAGACCTCTAAATCTCACTGAAGCAAAAAAACATTGAGGGTTCACTGATGCTGAATATCACCCTCTCACATGCAAATGTCTTACTAGTAAATCTAGAGCAGTTGCTACTTCTCATCATCAAGGTCTCATCAGTTTAGTACAATCAACATTAGGCACCAATGTAATATTTTGTGGAATATAACAATCATCAACCGGAATATCACTACAAAATTAAGTATGACATAAGGCTGGGGAGTTGATATGACCCTGAGGTAGGACAGTGGAAATACATTTTTGAATTTACCAGCTAAATCCAAGCTAGCTTCTAGTGGGCTTTGTTAACAAGAAAATTGAGCAAAAATGAATCTTTCACATTAATAGTTTAGTACCAGTTAAAAGGGAGTGTGATAATTTACTCAAAAAATGAAGTCATATTTTTAACTGAAGATAAAATTGGGTCACTTCTTAATTTAGTTTAAGATAATCTATTCCAGTATCTGATATCTTTTTGTATTCTGCAGAGACTACACAGAAGACGAGTTTAGTGGGAATATAGATGAACTCACTACCCCAGCATCTTTCAAGTTAATGATAAAGGAATTAATCTTTGTTTTCCTTATTTATATGTGATATTTCTGAAGTAGAAGCAGTTCTTTTTTCTCTTCTTTTTTTTTTTTGTTTGTTTTTTGGGGAAGGAGATCAGAGATTGAAACCGTGGGTTGATTGACTACTGAGCCACATCCCAAGCCCATTTGTTTGTTTAATTATTTATTTACTTATCTGTCTATCTATCTATCTATTTATTTTGAGGCAAGTTCTCACTAATTGCTTAATGACCTGGCTAAATTACTGAGGCCAGTCTCAAACTTGTGATCCTCCTGACGCAGGATCCTCCTGCCTCAGGATCCTCTTGCCTCAGCATCCCAAGCCTCTGAGATTATAGGTGTATGTCACTATAACCAGGAAGCAGAGGCAGTTCAAATGGCATTCACTTGGACTTTGCAATCATATTAGCCCTCACACTACAGGTCAGGAAACAAACATGAGCATTCTGCAAACTGTTAACTTTTTTCACTTGTGCATTTTGAGACTGAGAAAATTACTGTAGGATAAGTTTCTAATCTCTTGGTACCCACTTGGATATAAACTTGAGCTAAACCCCAGTGATTACTGATCCCTGTAAATTTGATCTTCAATTAGTTGACCACAGTGATGACTTGGATTTCATGGAGTCAATGTCTGCTTAAAGAATAGAGCTAATTAGTGTCCCAATGATCCCACCATTTCCTTTACCCTAACGCATAGTTCTTTTTAATAGAGCTGGTAGAAAATTAACAGTATAGATTTGGGCATTTTACTATGGAGCTTTCATGAAGGCACTCATTTTTCCCTTTATTCAGGTGGTTCTTTGTCTGTAAATTGCATCAGGCCTGGGAACTGATTGAGAGACACTAACTCTATTTTTTTTTTTTTTTTTTTTTTTTTTATGATTAGAGTTAGACTTTTGTTCATTTGGCCTGGCACTTTTCTGCTTATAAAATTGAAACCAGAATATATTAGACTTCATCCATTTTTTCTTCTAGGAACACCATGACAAACCATAGGACTGTGTGAGTCAGTCTACTCTGGTAGTTTCATTCTGCAATCTATTATAGTAATTATGCTTTCTTAATCCAGTTGCTGTTGCTGTAACAAGAACCTGGATAACAAAAGTTTATTTAAAACCTGAAAGTTTACTTGTCTCCCAGTTTTGGATTCCAGAAAGCACAAGAACATGCTGATGCTATCTTCTGGAGATTCTGTGAGAAAATAAATGTGCCAGGTTGGGCCTCCTCCATCTGCTTATAAAACCTCACCCTCATGACCTCATCTAATCCTAATTACTTCACAAAACCCTCATCTCCAAATATCATTGATATGTGAAATTGAGAATTAAATGGAACTCATGAAATTTGGGGGAGACATAAAAACGACAGCATTTTTCACCACAGCCCCAATTTCATGTTTTTAACACATGGAAAATACATGTTTTCTAGCTCTGTGTCTGTAAAGTCTTAATTAATTTCAGTGTCAAATAAAAAATCCAAAATTCAGATTATTTTGTGAATCAGGCACATAAGGCATAAATCATCCTGGGGTAAATTCACTCCAGCTATGAGCTATAAAATTAAAACAAGTTCTCTACTTCACAACTTCAATGTTAGGACAGACATAGAACTGACACACATTGCAAAAGGTAGAAATTAGCAAAGTAGTTCAAAATTCAATAATGGAAGCAACAGTAAGTCAAGATCTTACATTATTCAGGCTTGCAGAAATAACAACATAGGGACTCTGCCAAGTTTGATAGCTTGTGTCTTCTAGAGCAATGAGTTGATTTATACATAAGGTCACTTGACTAGCAGTTGGATAGCTACACCAGAATGCAGGATAAAGAGACTCAGGGTGGTCCAGGGCAGTGATTCAATGGAGAATGTCCTTACTCATCCTCCAAAATCATGTTGTCTGCTAGATCACTGGGACTGTGCTGAAAGTGGTAGCCTTGAAGCTACCCTTAAGATTCTCATTATCTTGATGATTGCATTTATTCATACTAATCTCACTAGCAAGCAGTTTCTAGTTTATATCCTTGGTTTATTCTCCTAGAATCTTGGATTTTCTACCACATAGACAAGCTTAGAATTTTTCAAATGCCTCTGTTTATTTTTAATTACTTTTCTGGTTTAAATCTTCTTTTTGCTTTTTTCATTTTATTTTAAACAGTTAAAAGTAGCCACATAAAAGCCTGAATAGTTTGCTGCTTAGTAATTTCTTTTGCCAAATGCCTTAGTTTATTGCCCCTAAATCTGCAGTCCTTAATGTGCTAAGTCATGTGCACAATGCAGTCAAGTGCTTTTCTGTTTTATAACAAAGATGGCCTTAACTACAATTTCCAAAGTCTTATTGCTAGGTTCCATTTGAAACCATATGAAAATGACCTTCACCATTCACATTTTTGTCAACATTCTGGTCATGATCACTTAGATATTCTCTAAGAAGTTTCAGATTTTCTCCGTTCACTTCTTTCACAAAGCACTTGCCAGAATCTCCCTTATTGCTCCAATTATGGCAATATAAACGTTTTTCAGTATTCACTTCTAACCTTTATAAACACTTCCACATTTTCAGGTACTTTAAGAGAAATAGCCCCACTTCTGAATACCAAATTTCTGTTAATTCTTTGCCATAATATTACTAAGTACCAGAAAGTGAGTAATTTGTAGGACTAGGAGTTCATTTGGCTCATAGTTCTGCAGCCTGGAAATTCCAAGAACATGGTGCCAGCATCTACTTAGCATCTTGTAAAGGCTTTTTGAAGTACCATAATATGCCAGATGGTACCACCTGGCAAGAAAAATAAAGTGTGCTAGCTTGGGTCTCTCTTCTTCTTCCTACAAAGCCACTAATATCATCATTGGACACCCCACCCTCATGAACTTACATTATACTTATGTAATGGCTAATTTGGGGTATCAACTGGATTGAGGTTTGCCTAGAATATTGGCAAGCATACTTCTGAGAGTATCTGTGAGGATATTTCTAGATAACATTGGAATGTGGGTGAGCTGAGAGAGGAAGACATGCCCTGAATGTAGGTGTCACCATCAAGGATTCTGGGGGCTCATATGGAATGAAAAGGCAGAATAAAAGGAAAACTCATACAAATTTAACAACACTTGAGTAATTATGAAATATCAGACTCCAAATTCTTCAGCCTTTGAGTGCAAACTTATACCAGTGTATCTCCAGACATAATTCAGGTCTTCTGCCTCAGATTGGTGCTGCATTATTAGTCTCTCTCTCTCTCTCTCTCTCTCTCTCTCTCTCTCTCTCTCTCTCTCTCTCTCTCTTTCTCTCTCTCATTTTGAGGTTTGTGAATTAATTGAATTTATTTGCTACCAAATTTCTCAGCTTCTCAGACTGCAGGCAACCATTGTGGGACTGTTCATCATGTGATCATGTGAGTCAACTGAAGAAATCTTTATTTCTTATTGGTTCTCTTTCTATGGGAAACCCTAAAATATCTCATACTTCCCAGACTCTCAAAATACCACTAACATGAATTGGGGAGTTAAGGTCTGAACACACACAATTTGGAGGAAGACATTCACAAATACCATATGCTTACAATGTCTTTGAAAAATGAGTGTGGTCACTGGTCCCCTCCCACCATAGCATCTTTTAACTATCCTTGTTTTTAAGCTTTCCAGTTAAGTGCCTAATGCTTCTCTGTATGTTCTGACCAAAAGATCAGTGATTTTTGAACTTGACCAAAATGGTTGGGAAATGCTTATGAATTTTTATATCTCAAAATACTGGTTAAATGTATGTCATGAGTAACTTCCCATTGTAGATGGACATTTCTTGAATGATGAAAACAATCTCAGTGTCCAATTTCCGTATTCCTTTGAATCCTTCTTCTCCACAAGAAACTGAGATTAGCCATTTCAAGTTATAAAAGGGGAAGTCATTAATTCTTCTATATCTAAGGTGCCAACTCAACTATTTGATCACTTTATACCTGTTGGTTTTACAACACTAGATGCATATTATCTGCTTAATAAAACCATCCTAGCTCAACATTGTGTTCCTTCCGTTACTATATTAAATCTTTAATAGACATTTCCAAATATGGTCTCCAGTTTTCTACTTGTACATACTTGAAAATTCAAGTAATTATTTTGGAACATAGCACTCCTCCTCATGAGTCATATTTTTGATTAATTTATTTATTCATTTTTTTTACAATGCTGGGGATCAAACCCAAGACATCATGCATGGTAGGTAAGAAATCTGTAACAATCTTCTAACTCAATTTTGTGACCAGGAAAGACTTGGGTCTCCTTGCAGTTTTGGGTGGGGTGGTGGGGGGGAGATGGATGGGCAGTGAAGAAAGTCTGTCTTGGAAGATAGTTGCCTGTGGGAAGGCCATTCCCTTGTTTTCACAATGCAGGGTGAATCCTTTCAAATATAGGTAAAGGAGGATACATCTGTGGATGAGGAGGAGATCATTACTAGGTTTGTATAGACCACCTTTCATGAGAGTGGAGAGTCCAGTTCCATTGAGGATGGGAAGGCTGCTTCTACTGGTTATCAGGTGATTGCATCCAATGGGGGAAAAAATAATCATCAGCTTTTTGAAGCTAAAAATCTGTAGCTTTATCACTTTCTTCTGACATGTATCTATTCCATTTAACAGGATTCAGTTCTTTCCTACTCAGTGCACTTACTTTAACAGGAGAAACCCAGGAAGGTCAAAAAACTGATGAGCCTTTTTATTCAGCCAATTGCTGGATGAGTTTCTGCATTTGATGTTCAGCAATTTTAGTTCTGTTAGTACATGGGATCAGGCTATCCTTCAGAGCACACCTAGACATTACTGGGTCCTTTATACAGCCCTATAACTGACCATGTCCTTTTCTTTCATTAATTTTTCTAATAATATTAGAAGCAGCCAGCCAGTGACAAGTATGAATCTGAGCTTTCCAAAAATGTTCAAAATTTATCTAGAGAATCATTTCACTTTTTGCTTCAAATAAGTGGTTGATTAGGATTATTTATAGAAGTCATTTGCATGTTTACATTGCCAGAGCATTACATGAACTATCAGTGCTCTTTTGAATACTAGAAAAGTTAATTGCAATCTTTATATTGAGTCAGATTAGAAAACCAATTTCAGAAAATCCATTGACAAGTTAAAAAACTCATTCTTAAAATTCTCTTCTATCATCTCTCTTGGTAACAAAATCTTTATCATTCAAAGTCCTCCAGTAGAATATAATCATTATATGAAATATAAATATCATAAATATATTACATATGCATTATATATATTTGTATATACATATCACGCAATTATGATGACTGAGAATTGAAGTTTGTCATTTTTAAGCTGGAGAGCCATCAAAACTAGTTGTATATAATTCAGATGGATTCTGAAAACCTTTAAATCCAATGGTGTAATTTTCATTCTGAGTCTGAACATCTGACACTAGGGATGAACAGAATGGGGTGTTGATGGTACAAGTGACAAAGTGTGGCCCTGGGTATTAGAAACTGTGAGCTCTAAGGGCAAGAGAAGATGGATGACTCAGTTCAATTAAGAAGAACTAGCTTTCCCTTTGCAACATTGTTCTTTTCAGACAACAGATGCAGAAGATTTTTCTTAGTTCCATTGTTTAAGTAAGATATTTATTATTCAGTCTACCAATTTAAATGCCAATGCCTTCTAAAAACACCCCTCATGATATACCCATGAACAAAATTTTTGCAGCTTTCTGAGCATCCCTTAACCCAAACAATTTGACGCATAAAATGAAACATCACTATAGTCATTAGTGAATGTTCAGGTCCATAATTCTGGTTCAATTTGAAATTAATAGACATATGCACTTCCATGAGGATTAAAGGAAAATATTCAGTAAAGATGTGATCAAATGTTGTGACCAGCAAACTGTGTGAAATTTTCCCTTGATAATGTTATAGCACCAGAAATATATTAAAAAATTCAATATTTATGAACCATCAGAGAAATACACTTTGAATCCACAGTGAAATATCACCTTAGTCTGATTACATTCTGTGTCAACCTGTGAAAACAACCTTGGATTGCTCACATTTTATTTTCTTCCCTTGAGAAGTTTAGGTCTATATTCGGATGTGTTAGGTGACTATACATGAAAGTTAATTTACTTACTTGCCATGTGTTAGACATTAATTCCCAAACACCTTAATTTTAATGTATTAAGCATAAGTATTTCCTTATCATAATCCTATCCCTAAGATTTTTAAGTTGTTTCAATTCTATTACTACTAGTACAAATATTGTGCTATTGTTACTTTTTCTGTTTTTTTTTTCAGTGACATAAAATTAAGCAAGAATATATCCACATATGTTAACCTAATTTGGATAAATCTCAGATTTTCTACATTTTAAATGCACTTCTTCCATGGCCTACATTGAAAGTGGTATATATATGACAGTTGATGTGAGAACCAAAAAACATCAATGACATTGCTGGAAATATATTCTTCTGAGTTTCAGTAAAGTGAAGGATGTATCTTGAGAAAAATATCTTCAGTCATCCCTGTATTAAGCAATCTACCACTCCATCAATCAGAAGATGGCATTGTATCATAGAAATATAGTCTAAGAAACTATAATATATGACCTTATATCCATTTTAAGCACACATATTTTTAAGTGTGAATTTCATTACCATGCGTCTTTGGAAAGCAGACAAATAAGTGTGCTTCCCTTTGCAAAACGAAGAAAAAACAAATGTTACTGTGAGGAATAAGTGCTTCAAATATTATATCATAAATATGTTACTTGAATGCTCATATAATAGGTTTTAATGAAGTGAATATTTCACTTAGGATGATCTCAACCTATTATGCTTTTAAGTGGTTTAAGACATATTAGCAATGATGCAAACATTTTGTCACATTAGAAGTCATTAAAAAAAAGAAGTCATTAAAATTCACACAACAGATTAAAAAGCAAAACATACATTGCTTTCTTTAAATGTATACTTTATATATATATATATATATATATATATATATATATATATATATATATATATATATGGATTCATATATATAAAACATTACATGCATGACACTAGTGAAATAGAAATATATATATTTGTGTGTGTGTATGTGTGTGTGTGTGTGTGTGTGTTTGTGTGTCACAAAAATATCAATTCATATAGCCAGGCACAGTCATGCATGCCTGCAATCCCAGTGGCTTGAAAGGCTGAGGCAGGAGGCCAGTGTCAACAATTTATCAAGGCCTTAAGTTACTTAGTGAGACTCTGTATCAAAATAAAATTTTTAAAAAAGGGGGGCTGGGGATGTGGTTCAATGATTCAATTCCCTTTACAAAAGAAAAAAGAAAAAAAAGAATTATATAATAAAAGATTTAAACCTATGAACAAGAACATGTTTGACAAAATATCTTCAAACAATTATTTTGGCAGTAATGTCATTTATTTATAAATGAAAATAAACCCAATATAAATCTATGTATCAGCTTCATGCACATATAATGAAATCTCACACACTGATTTATATTAGGATAGCATAACTCATTGTATAATTTCCTGTAGCTGACAAATATCAATATCACTCCTGTGACATTTCAGATAAGACTGAGTATTAGATAGCTTATAATATAATGAAAGAAGCAAAACAAAATAACATGCACATAATTATAATGGTGGTATCACTTATGCATTTCCTGTAATGATATTTTAATAGTTTTTAAAATGAACTGCATCATCAGCAAAATCTTCATGTTAGAAAAATCTGACATTGATGCAATTTAAAATGGTAAAAATATTCATTGTTCTTGATCACTATCTGGTATTAATATATCAACATCAACTGTTGCCTCCCAGATCAGGTCCATAACAATGGTCAAATGGTGATGGTGGTGTTAGAGGCAATATCTCCCTTATTTACACTATATATAGCCCCTGGCCCACTGGAAATGAACCACTTCCTCCAGCCTCATTCTACCTGCCTCCAGTTACCACCAGTTAACCCTATCAGGGAGTAATCCACTGATTCATTTAAGGTTATAACACAATCATTTCTCATCCAAACCCGCTTACGTTATCTCATGTGAAGTTTTGAGTGATACTATATCTAAACCATAACAGTGTTCATTGATAATCTATTCTCCATCCAATCCTATGACCTCTTCCCCAGAAACTGGTAACCACCACTTCTATTTGAATTTATATGGGGATAATTTTTTTATATTCCACATGAATAACATCATGTGGTACTTGTCTTCCTCTGTCTGGCATTTCTCTTAGCATAAATATTACTCTACTTCCATCCATGTCATTTCACAGGATTCTATTGTTCAATGGCTGAATAGCATTCCACTGTGCACATGTACCACATTTTCTTCATCCATTCTTCAGTAAATGGACACTTAGGTGGTTCTCATTGTGAATAGTATTACAGTGAAAATGGGAGTGCACTATCTCCTTAAATTTTGATTCCAATTATTTTAGATAGTATCTTAGTAGTGGGACTGCTAGATAATATAGTTCTATTTTCTTTTCTTTCTTTCTTTTTTTTTGCAGATTTTCCATACTATTTTGCATACAGATGTTCTAATTTACATTCCCATTTACATTCTAATTTACATTCCTTTTCTCAACATGCTCACCAACAATTTTTATCATTAGTTTTTTGTTTTAATTGCCATAATAGTTACATTGAGTTGATATCTCTCATTGTGGCTTTTGATGTTTTCTGATGTTTTTGATGTTTTCTTAATGTTAGCATTTATTTAATGTGAGCATTTATTATAACTATTAGCCAGTTTTAGATCTTTATTTGAGAAATGCCTATTTAAGCATATCACTCTTTGCTTAAACTGTTTTTTTTTTTTTTTTTTCAATTTTTAATTTGAGATCTTTCTGCTTCTTGATACGGGCATTGATTTCTACCCACTTCCTTATATATATCCCTTTTGCTGCATCTCTTGGCTTTGTTTAATGCATCTACAATTTTATTTGTTTCAAGACATTTATTCATTACTTTTAATTTCTTCCTTGATCAAATGGTTGTTCAAAGTTATGTGGTTTAACTTCCATACATTTGCATAGTTTTTAAAAAAATATTTTCAGTTGTAGATGAACACAATATCTTTATTTGATTTACTTATTTTTATGTGGTGCTGAGGATTGAACCCAGTGCCTCATATGTGCAAGACAAGCACTCCACCACTGAGATACAGCCCCAACCATAGTTATGTAGTTTTTGATATTGTTTAACTTCCATATAGTTGCATAGTTTTTGATACTGGGATATTCTTTGTTTTGATATTACTATTTTCTACTGTTATTGATTTCTAATTTTATTGTCTTGTGGTGGGGAAAGACACTCAATATGATTTTCTTTTTTTTATTGTTGTTGTTGAGCCTTTTGTGGTCCACATGTCATGTGATCTATTATGCAGAATGTTCTAAGTTCTAAACGGAAGAAAGTGTATTCTGCAATTGTTGGACAGAAAACTCTGTGCATGTTATTTTGGCCTGTTTGTCCTAAGGTGCATTTGAAATCAATCATTTTTGTCTTGACTTTCTGTCTGGATGATCTGTCCATTGGTGAACATGATGTATTAAATTCCCCTATCGTTTTATATTGCAGTCTATCTCTCCCTTTGTTTCTCTCAATATTTGCCTTATGTATTTGACTTATATGGTGTAATTCCCTTTTGTTGTAACTTTTTTTTGCTTTGGGCTTAAAACCTATTTTACCTGATATGTGTGGCTATTACTGCTTTTTTCTTCAGGTCTCATTTGCATATAATTATTTCTTCCATCTCTTCACTTTCAATATATTTATGTCATTAGATATAAAGTGAATTTTTTATCAGCTATATATAGTTGAGTTTCTTTTAAATATGTTCAGAACTTTAGGTCTTCCAATAGAAAAACTTAATCTGTTTATATTCCAGGAAATATTTATAAGTAAGTTCTTAGGCACTATAACTATTGGCAACATGTTTTCTAGTTTTATTCTAGTTCATTCATTCATTCATTCATTCATTAATTCATTCTTTCTTTCTTTCTTTCTATCTGTCTCTCTTATAAAGTCTTGCTCTTGAAATGATTTGCTGTACTAGAGGTTTTTTGATCCCTTGATTATTTTTTAATCATCTATTATGGCTGTTGATTTTTTTATTTTCTTAAGGCTTACACAAATATTTTTTTTTTTTTTTTAATTATAAGAAACTGTCTTGAAAAGACAGCAATTTACGGTGATTATCAGGTTCAGACATTTTTAAAAAACTTAGAGAAATATATCAATAATAATATTTTATTTGCATTCCATTTCTCCCCAAATTTTGAGTTTTGAAATTATATTTTATATATTTTATGTTGAATAACTGTTACTATATTCATGCAGTTATTATTATTTGTTTTGATTTTAGTTTTCATATTAAAGTAATGATTGGTTTATGCACTATGTTATAATATTAGAGAATTCTGAATCTATCTACATAATCTTGCTTTTTTGTTGTTTTGTGTTTGGTACCTGACTTTGAATCCCGGGGCACTTAACCACTGAGCCACATTCCTAGATATTTTTATTTATTTATTTTTATTTTGAGACAGGATCTTGCCTAGTTGCTTAGGGCCTCGTTAAGTTGTTGAGACTGTTTTTGAAATTGTGATCTTCCTGACTCAGCCTCCTGAGTCACTGGAATTACAGGGGTCTTCCAGTGCATCCAACCATAATTATACTTTCTTAAAAAAATGTGGTACTCAGGGTTAAACCAGAGACTTGTGCATGCTAGGAAGGGTTCTATAACTGAGCTATATTACCAGCCAAAGAATTTGTCTATATATTTAATCTTACCAGTGAGTTTTATCACTTTCCTTGTTTATTCCATTAAGATTTTTATTTCTTTCAGTTTGAAGAGTTCTCTAGCATTTTCTATAGAATAGGGCTGGTAAAGATATATTCTATTAGCTTTTATTTTTTACTAATCCCCTTATCTCTCCTTTATTTCTAAAGGTTAGCTTTGCTAGGTGCAGTGTTTTTGATTGATATGTTTTTCTTCTCCTGTACTGTGAAAATTTCTTCCCACTCTCCATATGTGTAAAATTTCTTTGAAGATGTCTATTGTTAGGAGTATTGGGACATTCTTATATATTATTTATTTCTATTGTCTTATAGTTTTGAACATCTTGTTAATATTCATCTTTGATAGATTGAATTAATATATTTTGGGTTAGACTTGTTTTAATTAAATCGGGTTGATAACTTTGACCTTTCCATACTTAAGTATTTGTATCCTTTTCTAGGTATACCAAGTTTTTGTTTGTTTATTTGTTTGTCTTCTCCTCCCTTCTGTTCTCTTCTCTCTTCCTTCCTTTGAATAAGCTCTCTTTTCTTTTGGCACACTTAACTCATCTTGCAACTATACTTAGTTATACCAATATGCTAGGTTCTATCTCAAATAAGGGTCATATATTTTGTCAAATAAAGGATAGTACATGTCAAGCATCTCCCCTTTGTTGCAGAGATGTATGAAGTTTTAAAGGTTCTTGCACTTATATTCTTGTTTGGTCTCTTATGCAACAATACATGGATATTCCTCCATGTCAGAACTTTGTTCTTATTTGGAGTTATAAGATATAAGAAGCTGGTTTGGCATTAGCAGGAAAGAAAAGAAAAAGGTTTTTTGTCATGAATGGGTAAAAGGGTTCTGTAGCCTCTTATAATTCAGCAATGTTTAGGACAAAGATTGAAAATGACTTAGAGTATTTTTATACATTGTGTTCTTTTAGCAGATACCCCTTGGGAGTTGCCCAGAAGAGTAGTAACTTATTAGGATCTAAGTTGTGTTGGGTCTTTGCCACATCTTCATCTCTTTCTGTAAATTCATTCTTAATTCACAGGCTTACTTCTGAATAGGTAATTGTGGAGGAAG
The DNA here is from genome assembly GCF_047511675.1 of Marmota flaviventris. Taxonomy (NCBI): domain Eukaryota; kingdom Metazoa; phylum Chordata; class Mammalia; order Rodentia; family Sciuridae; genus Marmota; species Marmota flaviventris. The sequence goes on from NC_092519.1 coordinate 233,982, forward strand.
ATCTTTTTTTTTTTGGGGGGGGGCGTAGATACTTTCACTTGAATGGCGCAGTAGTTTGTTTTTTTGTTGTTGTTGTGTTGTTTGCACAGTAGTTTTTGAGTAATTTTTGTACATCTTCAAAACATTCTCTGACATATTTTGAGATTTTTTTATGTTCTCAAACCTTTAGTGCCCAGTTCACTTTCCCACTTCCTAATCTCAGCTTAAAAATGTTATCCCATTCCAGCAGATATTAAATAATGAAAATTTTAAAATAAATGTGACATTTGGCAGCTATGTAAATGCTATAACACAATGAGTATTTTCTCAGAAGAATTTATCTCTTCCTCAGGCACACAGACATCAGACTATAGTGTAATGATGCTTCACTAGGCCAAGGACTTGCCTACAGAGCTATCCTGAAATGTGCAGATGAACAACTCCTCATGACTTGGCACTGGGTATATGGGGAAGAGAGTCAGGCTGAAGATGGGCTTAGAGATGGAGTCAAAGAAACAGAGGAATAAAAACTTAGTGTTTTCATAAAAGTAAGAACAAAAGGATGTTCTAAAAAGTCATTTATAGATAATGCGCCAAAAATATTATTTTGATAGTAATGAGTGAGGGTGAGGTAACAAGAGAACTCTTTAATTTTTCTGGGTTTTATTTTATTTTTTTCCATCTTTTTAAAAATTTCACCTGTCCAACATGACAATCAGCCTCTGCTGGTGCATAATAAATGCATTATGTTTAGAACCACAGACAAAAAGTCAATATTAGCTGTAAACATTTAATTACCAAATTTTCCTAATGATAGCTATTATATTTATCTAGCTCTCACCTGCTGGTTTAGGAGCTTTGTTACTTTTACAAGAACTTGTTCAAATCACTGTCCTTCATGCCACAGTATAATTGAGCTGAAGAGAACAAAACCATTTTATCAAGTATCATAGACATTAACTCCCTATCAATATTACTAATGCAAATATAAATTGCACTTGTGCTATGACTATTTAATTCTACCAACATGATGTGCCTCTTAGTTGCTGTACCAATTGTTTGGCAGACAGTGGATAGATTACTGTTTATATAAATATTCCTGGTATGTCAACTTTCAGAATTAGGTACAAATTTTAACATATTGGATAAAATATTAAGTAGCTAATATTTTTTTCTCAACTTATGAATATTAGAGTTCCAACAAACAATGATTTTCAAAAATTCAAATGAGTATAATTAAAAGTATATTTCTTACCTAATAGAAGCAAAATCACCTACCAAATAGAGAGCCACAGTATTATATGAAATATTTGTAATAAATATTCTGTTTCTATTTATTTCTATAGGTTTACAATTATTTCCATATAATCCAACCTTCTTTTAAAAAACCCAACCTGGGGCTGGGGATGTGGCTCAGCTGTAGAATGCACACTGAGCATGTGCCAGGTTCTGGGTTCAATCCTCAGCACCACATAAAAATAAATAAAATACAAGTATCATGTCCAACTACTTCTAAAAATTAAATAGTAAAAAAAATCCAACTTGCTTAACATAGCTTGCTTTGATGTGTAAGCAAGGTTAAATTTAGTAGCATTTCAGTTTAGTCACATGTAATTATATATTGCATTCCCCATACATAAAGACTTCTAAAAGGATGTAATCAAAGTCTGCTTCCTTATTATTTGAAAAATTCATTAAAATTATCTTTTAGATTGTTTTTTAAACATTTGTAATAGAGAAGTTTCTTTTTTTAAAAAAATATTTGCAAGACATTTTTAATACATATTCCTTTTTTGGTAGGGGTTACTGGTGATTGAACTAAGGAACACTCAACCACTGAACTACATCGCCAGCCCTATTTTGTACTTTATTTAGAGACAGGATCTCTCTAAATGGCTTAGTGCCTCACTTTTGCTGAGGCAGGCTTTTGAACTTGAGATCCTCTTGCCTCCACCTCCTGAGCTGCTGGGATTACAGGCATACACCATTGTGCCTGGCCAATTTTTAATATATATTCTTTTTTTATTGGTTGTTCAAAACATTACATCATGATATATCATCTTTCATACATTTGACTCAATTGGGTTATTCTTGACTCATGCCACTATTCAGGTTTCGTACAGCTTTCATATGATCCATTTTTTATTTTCATTACAATATTTATCTTTGTCTCCTAGCAAATTGGTTTTGTGTTCTGCATCTATATTATTGAATTTATTGAGCACTTTATACAATCTAAAATTTGTTTTTCTATGGACTACAAAAGATCAAAGAAAATAAGATTTCTCTTCCATAATAAATCCAACATAGATACAAAGTCCTGTGAACTCGTGATGTTTATTCCTATTCCCTAGTTAGCCACACTCTTCTCATGTACTTATCAAAAGTCAACTGCTTTTTGTCTTAAACCCAGTAAAAATAGTTTTACTATTCTTTCAAATTATGTGAATTACTAAATCAAATATACACATAAAATCATTAGGAAAAATGTAATTCTATTAAGAAAATTGAATGCTTTGAAAAGTATAAAGGTGAGTCAGAATAACTATTGTCAAGACAGTGTGAGTCAAGTATAATAGGTGATTGAACTAAAGGGATTACAAGTTTCTTAAAGACCAAAGTACTGCTAAAATTCTCTCCTATCTTGGTAAAATAAAAGTGATTACTACAAATATGTTTGGAGTATATAACAAAGACCACATGCAATTCCATCAACTAAGGACCTCCATACTAAAATTAAGGCTTTGATCATCATTACAGTAATTGTATGCTTGTACACATTTTCAAGTGAAATAAAACATATAGTTTTTCATTGAAAATTATTTATTTAATCTTTTTGTATTAAGAATTTAACTCTGCTTCTCAATCAAAATTATAATTCAAGAAAAACTTCACATTTTTGACTCATAAAAAGAAACATAAAGTGTAATGCATTAATAGGTTAAGAAAATCATATTTTACCTTGGAAAATTAACAAAAACAAATACTTCATAAACATTTGCTCTCAGAAAATGCAAAATCACAGCTTTGTTTGTGCTTTCTTTTCTTTGGTATTATCTTTATTTTTGAAAAACAAAATTAATCTATATATACATAAAAGTATGTATGAAACAAATCAAACAGTTTTCATGACTCCATTACCATGTGTGTTTATCTCTATAGACCATTGTTCAGTTTATAACCACAGACACACAAATACACAAAGTTTGCCAATCTCACCTTTCACCTTCTTTCTTAATAGCATGAGTATGCATATCACTGTAAAATGTTGTGTATTTATGTTCATGTCTGTATAGACACTTGAATAGATAGATGCACAGAAGGTTATATTTATAACATATAAACTTTTAAAATGCATTATGTATTTCTTTATATCATATTACATGTATTATAGGAATGCAATTTACACATTGTCTTACCACTATATGTAAAACACACATGTAAATTATAATTTCTTTTGAGATGCTTAGGTTTTTTATTATACAAATTTTATATTAATATTATTATACGTTACTATATAAACATATAATATTACACTTTCTTACTGATAAGTTTATAGGTGCCATTTTTCACCTTTATGAACAATGATGTCATATTTGTGCTTTTCCCCAGGTTGGATTACTTCTGTTTTGGATATTCCTAGCATTGCAATTATTGTCGGGATTTTTAAGATGCCTGTATGATTTTTTATAGCCCCATTTTTATCCAATACATGATCTTGGTTCTCCTTCACCACTGGCTTCAAGTTACCATATTGTATAAGGGTAGAAATATAGCCAGGAAGTGAAGGGGTCAGGGAATGGGAACCACAGGATTAGGGGAGCCTACACATTCTTCCCTTCCATTTTCCAACTCATCAATCACTCTCTGCATATAAGAGTATTAGACATAATATTTCTAAACTGCCCCCTCATCCCACCCAGGTCCTAGCCTCCAGTCTGTCCTGTCAGCAGCAAAGGTCACATTCAGTTTCAGTCTACATGTTCATTTCCCTCTGAGATCCTCTATTTTTTCAATCTGACAAACAAATAAAAAGCCACATGCAGATCAAACAGCTCCCAGTGTTGCAATCCCACTCAGTAGCCTTGCTATGTTGGAAGCAAGTTGCTTTTGACTGATACCTTGGACCACTTCCAAGGATCCTTTGATGTTTCTGCCTCCAGGGAATAAACACCATTTGTAATAAAGCAGCATTGCTTCACCCTACCCTGCTAATGTGTGCCTTTTAATTAGCCCAGGGTCACATACTCTCTTAGATAACACAGTGCATTTCTCACATTATAAGATGTAAAATCCCAAATTGTGGAACAAGGGAACTAATGATCTTTGAACTAAACAGGCTGGAATTTTTGTTTTGAGAGGGATATACCAGTAACCATCTGGGGTTATTTTAAAGCCTTCATCTATCTTCCCAGCAGCTTCAATTTAACAATATTAATGCTGGCTGGTTCTTATTTTAGTTTCAATCCTATCAAACCAAGAGCAAAGGTTAATTTCTTTTCTGGCCTTTGTGCTTTGGCAAGTTAACACACTGAATATTAAATGAATAAAAATGACTAATCATTGCCTTTCTTTATATGTTCAAAGAGAGTTACCATGAGAACAAATATTATAACCTTTCTTTTCTGTTCTTTAAATAGAACCATTAATAATAAGGGGTAAATGAAAGTATACAACAATGCAATGTTTTTCCTTCATGCTAATTATGTTGTCAGCTTCCTGTCTGATTATATAACTGGCTGTGGCAGCAGCCCATATCGTAGTGTGTAAAGGTACTGTGTTTAGTTTGTGTGTATAATGTTCCTGAAAAGAGCACCAGTTTCGTAACAGGATTCATTTCTCAGAGAATTGAGTGTCAAAATATACCAGTGTAAAATTTCCTGGTCATGGCTAGCTACAAAACAGGACAAATGTGGGGTTTTAAAGTTTAGAAGTAATTACTTTTTTCTGATCTACTCCAGTATTTTTCAAATTTGAGAGCACTTGTGATCAATAATATATATGCATACCTATCTCCATGAGACATTGCCACAAGCATCCTGGATAGTCATATTTGGTGATTAATTGTTGTCTTAAACACAAGATGACGAAGCTGCAGTTTCCAAGCAGGGCTTCATTCATCATGATCGTATTTTTAATTCTACAGAATATTTAATTCAAGTATTTATCTATTTTTATGTGTGAGTGTTAAAAGTTGCATAACAAAAATGAAATTATGATATCATATCTAATTCCTTTAATTTATGTAGATGGCCTTAAGTTACCTTCAGCTCAACCAAAGTTTAGAAGGTTTTCTTCCTTGCCTAAAGTCTCTAACCTCCTTTTTCTTAGGGCACTTACTTTAGAAACATGAAAGTTTTTGTTCTTTATCTGATCTTTTGAGATGTAAATCTTCTACAACCCAGAAATTTTTCTCACACTTTTGGGGTAAATCCTTTGACAATTAATCATTAAGAAATATAAGACCCTCTCTGTGTCCAGGTTTCTATGGAACAGGAACCTAAATCTGTAAATTGTTACTACACACACAGATAGGCTAATTATGTTGATAAACCCTATGACCACCAAATCCGGCACACCTGCCATTTAAAAATATAGTCTTTACCCATGTTGTTATAGTCTTGAAAGAAAGCTTACCTGAAGTTTTTGTCTGTTTCTATGTTTTGATATTAGGGATTGAATCCAGGGTTGCTTAACCACTGAACCATATTCCTTTTTTATTTTTATTTTTTTTATTTTCAGATAGGATCTTATTAAGTTTCTTACAGCCTAACTAAGTTGCTTAACCTGGCTTTGAACTTGCTATCCTCCTGCCTCAGAGGTTGGAATTACATGTAGGTTGCAATGCAATCAGCTTAATGGAATTGTTTTTATCAATTATAAGGTGGAATATAATTATTACTTTTTTTTTTTTTTTTTAACTATGAGTTCAGTGCCCTGATACTGGGTCTTTGGAACCAATCAATGACCAGTTCTTACTAATTTTAACAATCTCACTACCTATTTTTAATAATGTGTTTAGAAACATATGACATTTTCTATTTCATAGAACCTAAAAAATAGAAAATTTCCATTTCTTTTTACAGTAAGGAATGTTTCTGCCTTATAAATACAAGAGTTTCTCTTTGCCTATTCAATCATCAGAAAGATGACCCTGATAAATTTGTTTTCTTCTGATAATTTGAATAGACATATTCTAGATTAGATGATGTATGTAGTTCCCTTTTTTCTTTAAAATAATTAATGTACCCATTATAAAGTGGATTAGGTAGAAAATCAATCCTAGGGTTTCATTCTTAATATGTTACTTTTCCATAATACTGATATAATTGAATATATATATATAATATATATATGGACAATTTATGAAGATTTGCAAAGGTATATGTTATTAAACATGTTCATTTTTTATTAATGAATTTAAATTCAATAATTATATTTAAATCTTGGCTTATTACATAAGCAAGTACAGAAATAGATATCTTTTTTTTTCAATTTCATCTCAAATTTGACTCCAAGAATTAAAAAAAAAATAATATTTAAAACTCACATTCAAATATAGGCTCACCACATGAAATTGAAATTCATATAGGTTTAATGACAAATGAGTATGAGTTAGACAATTCTTTAATTCTGTAAATAATATAATAGGCAAGGCTCTTTTTTAATGTGTATTATATAACCTGGCTAACTGATATGTTATCTTGTTAGACTCTATGAAAAGCACTTTATGGAAACCCAATTTTTTTATCATCTGACATCAATAACAGAAGATAGATGTATGTACATGAGGAATAATATATACACTTTACAAAAAATATATTTTGCAAAAAATTTACTCATGTACTTTTAAAATTCTAATAAACACCTCTATTTTATAGCAATCATTTATAATTATATTAATAAAAAGAAGCCCTCCCAAGATGAAAATCCCAGAGGAAAATTACAAGTAGAGAATTTGAGAAGCCAAGGTAGGAAAGATTGTTAAGTGAAAAGTCAGTGCTATAAAATTACATAGAAAGGTTATATATGAAAACAACTAAAAGTGTCAGTTGTATTTGAAAGACTTATACGCCAGTCTCTGAGGATCTAATGTCCTATGCCTGAACCCTACTACAGTAGTTATAATAATGTTATCTATTGGCATATGCTTCCTTGTCTAAACCCAAATATGCAGTTTTCCAAAAGATACTTATAAACTATTTACAATACTTCCTATTTGGTGAGTAACAAAAAGGAGGATAACACATTTTCCAAGCTATTTAACTTATATGAAAAACAGAAATCAATACATCAAATTAAGAGCACATGCAGACAAATATATGGTTACACATTGTCAAAAGTATCATAAAAATGTTAAGTTTTCTATAATAAAAATATTAGTTAAAATATTATTCATTTGTTGTTCACAGCGTGTCTTTTTAATTTGAAAAAATGAAAGGTGAAAAGATGAGTAAGCAAAGAGAAAAGATAAGAAGACAAAATTATAGCAAAACATTAATGGAACTAATAAGACCCACATGAAGATAAAGAGACAACAGGAAAATGGGGAAATTATATTTGCAAATCACATACCCATCAATCTGATACACAATTTGACCTAAGTTAATAAAATAAAAATAAAATAACCTATAAATTATTAAGATATACTAAAGTAAGTTTTGTTTAAGAAAATTACATCTGTTTAAGTAATGATATTCAAGGTATAAGATGTTTGGGCATGTAGGAAAATTATTGCTTTTCCTATGAATTCACAGATAAAATAATCATAACATCAATTATATGTTATAATGAACATTATACTCATATAATCAATTATATATTCTATAATCATTGTTTAACCATTCTGCATCTAAAAATTCTCAAAAAGCATAGAAAATAGGCAATCTATTTACCTCCTGGTTGTGTTTCTAGGGATTTAGAAATAACATATAATTGGGGATATGAATGAATATTTATATGAGAATGACCAGGCTTATTTATAATAGCTTATAAAAAAAAGAACATAGTATAAATATCTTATATGATATTATTAACTATGGTGATTAATTTGTTGGATATTAACTCATGTAAGTAATCTGGGGTTCATATAAGTAAAAATTTCAAGAATAAAATTTTATATTATAGACATGCATTTGTTGTATAAGCTATGTCATGGGAAAAATTAGAGTTTCAAAGGATCTAAAAATATATAGATTATGGATTGATGATTATATATTTACTCATAACACGTTTGAGACAACACCAATATGTTCTAACAAATATATAGATGTAGAAGAAGAGTGACCTCAAAATATATAGCTTTATCTGGTTAGTGGCCCATGTGGAAATTTTAGATTTCTATGGAGGACTGGGTAAATTTTGTACATATTTTATAATAATCCCCTGGATAATTCTTACTAACATAATAAGCTGAATTTTACATTAAATGTCTAAGTCACCAGTTTTATTAAATATTACTGATGGAAAATTCAATTATGTAATTTTTCTCTCATTTTTTCCATTTAAATATTTGTTAGAGTTTAATCAGAACTTATTATAATTGTATTAACTTATTGGTGGCTACTTTACTTTTCAATTTATAATTACTTAACTGTTTAATGACTCTTTACTATGTGAGTATATAGTTTGATATAAAAATAGGGAAATTCATTTGTGATACAATTATGGGAGTAAAAATAACTAAGGCTTTTATGCTACTTTTTCAATATACCAGGAAAAGAAAATCCGGAAAAAAATTATTTCTAGATGAAGAAATAAAGGTGCAAGGAAACCAAAATACATGTACAATTAACTTTTAAAAAAGGAGAGAAAGAGAGATAGACACTGGGAGTGCCAAAATAATTATCCTTCTCACTTCCAATTAATTCCCACCCTAATAATACAGCCTTTGAATTAGTTTTATCACTTTTCCTGTTTCCTTATTTTTATTTATTTATTTATTTATTTTTTGATAATGGAGATTGAAGTCGTGGGTGCTTAACCACCAAGTCACATCCTCAACCCTTTATATTTTTCATTTGGAGAAAAGGCCTGGCTAAATTGTTTAGATTCTGGCTAAGTTTCTAAGGCTGGCCTTGAACTTGTGATCCTACTTCTTCAGCCTCCAGAGTCTGAGATTTCAGCTGTGTGCCATTGTACCCAGCTGTCAATTTCCCTTATATTATTTTCTCTTCTTATCAAAGTCAGTCAGTAAATTTCTTATCACTTGAAGGCTGAAATCTCACTGCACATTCTATACTGCATGACTCTGGACTACCTGGCTTCAACCTGTGTCTCTAGTTGTAATCATTATTCCAATCAACTGATCAGAAACTGTTCTAGCATATGGCAGTAGAACACCACTCCCTACTCCTGCTAAGTCATCTCACAGGGTTGATATTCTTTGTCTATATTCTAGTACCATCTATTGCTTATCTATTCACCATAGTCTCAGTAATTGCTGAAACTAGTAGTTCTTTGCCCAAATACACAAGTCAGAACATGTATCTAGACAAGTTCTATCTGAAATATGGAGATACATATTAAATTTGTATTGGAAGTGCACTTGACACTCAGGTTATTAAGTGACACAAAAAGGTAGATGAAAAAAAAAATAGAAGTTACTCTTTTGCAAATTTTTGGTTCTTGGCTATAACAAAACATTGCTTTAACTCCCATTGTCTTTTCCCAGTTGAATCAGCCATATTTGTACACTAGAATTTTGAAATGAATTCTTAATGAATGATAAACATTTTCTGGGATCAATGATATCTTGTTTTGGTCCCCATATGTATATATACCTCCAAAACTTAATACAGGTATATCAGCAAGTCAAAAGCTCATTGTATACCATGTTGATATCAGGTTTCAATCACACTTTATCTAATTACATTTCTGGAGGTATCCAGTCTTTCCTATACCAAACCATTGAATAGATCTTCAAACATTTTGTGTATAGTATATTTATAAGTAGCTGCATAGTAACACAGTGTTATGATGAGAAACTTAATGTAAAAACAAAAGACTACCATGACAGGAATACATTCTCTTTGGATCAGATATTTTCAGTGTTGACATCAACTCTTTTCTTAGATATATACATTCTTCATGGACTTTTCCCTTTTTCATCAATAGCTATAGTTTTATTGCTTTCTTTCATAAGAGTTACAAATATATAAATCATAAAAAATGATTTATAGAAGAACATCTTCAAACTAGTGAATATTCTGAAAAGTTTGACTGACTCACTGACTTATAACAATTGGGTGTTCCTCATTAATCCTTAATCAGGTAGATGTTTTTTCCTGTTATCTAAGCTTTGGCTTTAGAAAAAGATATGTCTTGTGTGTGTGTGTGTGTGTGTGTGTGTGTGTGTGTGTGTGTGTGTATTTTATTTGGATACTGTTATGGTTTGAATGTGGGGTGCTCCCCAAAAGCTCACATTTGACACAATACAAGAGGCTTTAGAGGGGAAATGACTGGGTTGTGAGAGCCTTAATTCAATTAGTAAATTAATCTGATGGGATTAACCAAGTGGTGACTGAAGGAAAGTGGGCTGTGTCTAGAGGAGATGGGCATTAAGGATGTTACTTTGGGGTACATACTTTGTATCTGGTGAGTGGAGTCTCTCTGTCTGCTTCTCATCATCATAGGAGCTGCTTCCCACTGCCACACACTTCCACCATTATGTTCTTCCTCACTTTGAGCCCTGCAGAATGGAACTGCCTTATGGATTAAGACCTCTGAAACTGTGATCCCTCAAATAAACTTTGATCCTCTACAATTATTCTGCTTTGGTCTTTCAGTCAATGCAGCAAAAAGATGCCTAAAATAACATTAATTTTAAAAATAAATATATAATACTACTGGAAGAAAAAAAATTGAAAAGCTTCAATTCAAATCAATAATCTAAATCTATTAGAGTTGTCAATGATATATTTTAGAGTTATACGACTTTTAGCATCCAACATGGGTACAGATATCCTGTGCTTCATTAAGTTATTCATTTAAAGCATATTGTAATTATGTAGTTGTATGTTGTTTTCTTCTCAGATAATTTGCATTTTTCAAGTAGATGAAGAAAGCCTAAAATCTACAAATAATATCCAAGTTATGCTTACTCCTGCTTCTTTATGTGGAGACTTAAAATATGTTGTATAGCTGAGCAACTAAATAACCATTCATAAATACCATCAATACTGTTTACTCTCAAATCAATGAATGTTTTCTAAATATAGATTTTTTAAGGGCATAGAAATATGGAACACAAAATACATAGAAATATGGAACACAAATGGAAAGTAGTTTTTTTGTTCCAGCTAATAAAGCAGACGTAAAATAGGTATATACAGAACAGGATGGAGATTGCTCAAATTTGTGATTCACTGGACCTCAGTTCATGTGTTCTCTAAGCTGATAAGTGAAAGGGACATGCATCACTATAAAAGCAGGAAAGTCCAGAAATATAAAATTCTGTCTACTTTTTTTTTTTTTTTTAAACAGGCAGCTATCTCAGCTCTTAGTGAATTATAATACAATGTGTTTCTAACTGTAGTCACCAACTGACATTCATCCAAGGTGACTTTTTTTTTTGCACCAAGCAAGTTGTAACAACCTAGAGATTACAAGATAGTGATTACAGACATTTGAATTATGCTGGGATTGCACATATCTCACTATAGGCATTTATAAGAGGAACTCACATCCAGGCTTGGCAGTGAACACATGTAATTCCAGCTACTCAGGAGGCCTAGGCAGGGGGATCTCAAGTTTGAGGGACATCAGCAACTTAATGAGATCCTAAGCAATTTAGTGAGACCCTATCTCAAAATTTAAAAAGTGCTCCTATTTTCAACCCCAGTACACACACACACACACACACACACACACACACACACACACACAAAAGAGGAACTCATAGTGGGTAAAAGTTGAAAGTGAAAACCTCTTGTGTCATATAATACTTAAAGATGCATGAAGTCCCTGAAAGATGTTTTTAAATAAATCAATTTGAAAAGAAACCATATTATGTAACCCCAAAGTAGACATAACAAATTACATATTATTAATTAGTAACATATAATCTTTTTTTTAAAAAAAAGGCTTCAATTCAAATCATTCAATAATCAGCATCACATGTCCTTAATAATAGTATAAACATCCATCTGGACTTTGGAGTACAGGTCAAGAGGATCTTATGGTGCCCAAAATTAATGAGTTGATTGTTGAACTCTGGAATGCTACTGAAGAAATAGAAAAAGGGTTCAAAACTCTTACTGTCAGAGATAGGATATGTGGACTCAGGAATCTGAGGAGGTAACTATTTCCCAAAGGGAAGCAAGTATTTCATATTTTCAAAACTGGTATAGGTAAGCTTCCACTTGCTGCCTGAATATCAGCCCAGCATAAAGGATTTTTTTAAAAAATAATATATCATAGTGTTCCATGAAGATCTAAAACTGAATCTTAGCTGACTGAATGTATTTGGTTACCTCTTGCTGTCAGGGGTATTTTGAATTCCTAGAAAAGAGTTATTTTAGAATACCATTAAACAAACTCAGAAAACTGCTGGCTTCTCTGCTGAATGATGCAGCTGGAGAGAAGAGACTAACAAATTTCAAGAGGCAGACAAAGCCCTAGCAGCTAGGCATCACAGTTTTCTTTGCTCCATGATCTTTTCTTTTTTCATTGCATATTCTGCTCAGAATTTCTTTACCCTAAGGATTGTAAAAATAGAATAGTAAAATTTCTAGTCCATTGATGGTTATTTGGATGCCCTAATTACTATTTTTCAGTTTACAATAAATACCAACAGTAAATGGAGTCATTGTTGCCAATAGAGAAAACTTCTATTTGAACTGATAATTATCATCTTGCACTTTATCTCTGCTCTGCTTAGTCAATCCTGTTTCTCTAGCTTACTTATGCCTATTTATGTAAATAGTAATAAACTTTGTTTAAAATAGTAGACATTCAATAAGTTCTATCAAAAAGGCTGACATAAATATCGAACTGTTTGTAATTTATCAGTTATAGGAAAGTATAAACTATTTGTCATAACATATATATTTGGTCTATTTTACTTTAAATTAAAAAAAAATCTGTATCAAATTGCATACAACATCTGCTATTGAAATTTTTAAGAGTTTAGAAAATAAATACAAAATTATTACCAAAAGTAATGTTTACGATTTTTATGTATTAGTCTGCAAATAAAAGATATATTGTAGTGAATTAATTGATCTTTGATATATAACATGATATACTCTAATAAATTTAAAGTAACTTTATTTATTCATTGTAATCAGTTATACATGACAGTAGAATGCTCTTTAATTCATTGTACACAAATGGATTAGAATTCTTCACTTCTCTGGTTTCACCCAAAGTATAGTCACACCATTCATGCAGTCATACATGTACCAAGGGTAATGATGACCATCTCACTCCAAATATTTTTTTATCCCCAGGCACCCTCCCACCCTCCCCTTTGCCCCATCCAAGTTTCTCCACTCATCCAATGCCCCTGTCTCCATTATTGATAACCATCCACTTAGAGAAAACACCTGGCCTTTGTTTTGGGGGGATTGGCTTATTTTGTTTAGCATGATATTCTCTAACTCCATCCATTTGCCTGAAAACGCTGAGTAAAACTCCATTGTATATATATATATATACCATAATAATTTCTTTATCCATTTATCTATTGAAGGACATCTAGGTTGGTTCCAGATTTTGGCTCTTGTAAATTGTGCTTCTATAAACATTGATGTTTATAGGAGAGGGATAGCTGGATTGACTGGTGGTTCCACTCAAAGTTTTCTAAGGAATCTCCATATTATTTTCCAGATTAGATGTACTAATTTGCAGTCTCACTAACAAAGTATGAGTGTACCTTTTCTCCCACATCCTTGCCAACATGAATTGTTGTTTGTATTTTTTATAACTGTCGTTCCAATTGAAGTGAGATGAAATCTTTGAGTAGTTTTGATTTCCATTTCTCTAATTACTAAGGATATTGAACATTTTTTTTTTCATATATTTGTTGATGGATTGTATATCTTCTTCTGAGAAGTGTCTGTTTAGCTCCTTAGTTCATTTACTGATTGGATTATTTTTTATTGTTAAGTTTTTTATATATCCTCTAGATGTTTTTATATATCCTCGAGAGTGTTCTGTCTGATGCGCATGTGGCAAAAATTCGCTTGCAAAATGAAAGCTCTCTCTTCACCTCATTGATTGTTTCTCTTGCTAAGGTTTTTAGTTTGAATCCATCAATTTATTAATTCTTGATTTTATATCTTGTCCTTCGGGAGTCTTACTAATGAAGTCAGGGACGAATTTGACGTACTGAAGATTTGGGCTTACTTTTTCTTCTTTTAGGTGCAGGGTTTCTGGTCTAATTCCTAGGTCCTTGATACACTTGGAGTTGAGTTTTGTGTATGCTGAGAGATAGAGATTTGATTTCATTTTGCTGCACATGGATATCCACTTTTCCAGCAACATTTGTTGAAAAGGATTTGTGTGTTTTGGTATATTAGTCTAGTATGAAATAACTGTATTCATGTGGGTTTGTTTCTGTTTTCTATTGTTTTTTTAAAATATTTATTTATTTTTGCATTACAATTTTTAATACAGAATTATATCACAATTTATCATATCTCTGATTATATATAAGGTATGTTGACACCAAATTCACATCTTCATACATGTATTTTGATAGTGATGTGGGTCTCCTTTCACCATCCATGATATTCCCCTTCTCCCTCCCTTTCCCTCCCACCCCTATTCCCTATCTAGAGGTAATCTTCCTCCCTTGCTCTCCTTCCCAACACCATTTTGAGTCACACCCCCTTATATCAGAGAAGACATTTGGCATTTATTTTTTGGGGATTGGCTAACTTCACTTAGCATAATCTTCTCTCATGCCATCCATTTCCCTGCAAATGCCATGATCTTATTCTCTTTTATTGCTGAATAATATTCCATTGTGTATAAATGCCACATTTTTTTATCCATTCATCCACTGAAGGACATCTAGTTTGGCTCCACAGTTTAGCTATTGTGAATTGTGCTGCTATAAACATTGATGTGGCTGTGTCCCTATAATATGCTGTTTTTAGGTCCTTTGGTTATAGTCTGAGAAGAGGAATAGCTTGGCCAAATGGTGGTTTCATTCCCAGTTTTCCAAGGAATCTCCATACTGCTTTCCAAATTGGCTGCACCAATTTGTAGTCCCACCAACAGTGTATGAATGTACATTTTTCCCCGCATCCTTGCCAGCACTTGTTGTTGTTTGTCTTCATAATGGCTGCCACTCTTACTGGAGTGAGATGGTATCTTAGAGTAGCGTTAATTTGTATTTCTCTGATTGCTAGAGATGGTGAGCATTTTTTAATATATTGTTGATTGATTGTATATCTTCTTCTGATAAGTATCTGTTCAGGTCCTTGGCTCATTTATTGATTGGATTATTTGTTTTTTGGTTTTTTTTGGGTGATTATCTTGTTGAGCTCTTTATATATTCTAGAGATTAGAGCTCTATCTTATGTGTTCCCAGGATGTAGGCTCCCTATTCACCTCACATATTATTTCTTTTGCTGAGAAAAAAACTTTTTTAGTTTGAATCCATCCCATTTATTGATTCTTGGTTTTAATTCTTGTGCTATAGTTGTTTTATTAAGGAAGTTGGGGCCTAGCACCACGTGATGGAGATTAGGGCCTACTTTTGCTTCCATTAGACACAGAGTCTCTGGTTTAATCCCTAGATCCTTGATCCATTTTGAGTTAACTTTTGTGCATGGTGAGAGATAGGGATTCAATTTTATTTTGTTACATATGGATTTCCATTTTTCCCCACACCATTTGTTGAAGATGCTATCCTTTCTCCAGTGCATGCTTTTGGCACCTTTATGTAATATAAGATATTTGTATATTTGTGGGTTAATCTCTGTGTCCTGGGCTACCTTTTTATTTTGGTGCCAATACCATGACATTTTTGTTACTATAGCTTTGTAATAATAGTAAAAGAAGAAAGAAGCCAGGCTTGGTAGTGCACATTCAAGAGTTTGAGGCAGAAGGATAGCAAGTTTGAGCTCCACCTGGGCAACTTAGTCTTGCAATGAAAAATAAAATAAAAATAAATAGTTCTGGAGATATATAGCTCAGTGGTAGAATGTCCTCTGGTTCAACCCCAGTACCACAAAAACAAATAAATACACAAAGAAAAAAAGAAGAAAATGAAGGATGAGGAGGAGGAGGAGGAGAAGAAGAAGGACAAACAAACATACAACATGGAAAATATTATGAATACAATAAACTTATTCTAAAATGAATTGAAAAATAATTCAGGATAGGCAGAATTGTTCTGAAATGAATGAAAATAATGTGTGAAGATAAAATTTAGTAAATATTTAAATTTATTGCACAGTTCCAGCATTTTAAATACTGACACCAACAAGTTAATAAACTGTGTTAAAAAAATAAAAATATGAAGAAAAACTGGGAAAGACCAGAAAGCTAAAATTGGAATTTGTTGTTACATTTGAGCCTTACAAATCAATATGTGTATCAGAACCCAAGAATCACAAAATATTTGTCTCTCATTTTGTAAATAGGAAATTTATTCAAGTAACAGTTAATTAATAAATGAAACTTTTAAATTACATTATTTTATTTGGGTTAAAGTACCTTTTATAAGGATCTCCTACAAGTTAATTCCCAAATTCTACCAAAACTGACCCTAACATTAATGAACAATATATACAGGTAATTAACAGAATGGAAAATATAAAATATTAAAATTTGTTTAAATTTATTTAACATAAAGAACATGAAAATTAAGTCAAGTACCATATTTTATCAGTCACAATAGCAAAGATAAAAATCCTTGAAAATACATTATTATTGTTATGCTATTTAAGATATGAGGATACAGTCAATTTCACATGTGAGTTTAGAAATATGATAAATGTTGATGTCAACTTGCTAATGCCTATCAAAATTACAAACCTAAAAATTCTTATGGAGGTGAATTTTTTTATTGTGTGCAAGTATTTTGACATGTATACATATTAAATTTGTTGATGAATACAAGCATAGCTCACTTTATTTTGCTTTCTCTTTATTGGGCCTCACATATATTGAGATGCTTTATAGATTAAAGGTTTGTGATAACCTTGAGTCAAGCAAGTTTATCAGTACCATTATCCCTTAAGCTAAAACCTAATCCAGAGCAAGGATCTAATTCTTTTCAATTCTATGAGAGCTGATATTGAGGAAGCTTCAGAAGAAAAGTTCGAGGCTAACACAGGTTGACTAATGAGAGTTAAGGAAAGAAGCCATTTCAAAGTCCAATGTGAAGCAGTGAGTGCTAATACGGATTTTGCAGCAAGTTGTCCAGAAGAACTAGCTAAGACAATTGATGAAGGTGGCTACAATAAACAACAGATTTTAAATGTAGACAAATCAACCTTCTATTGGAAGAAGATGCCATCTAGGGATTTCATAGCTAAAGAGAAGTTAATGCCTGACTTCGAACTTAAATCTTGTTAGGGGCTAACACATCTGGTGTCTTTAAGTTGAAGATAATATTGATTTATCAATCCAAAAATCCTAGGGCCTTTAAGAATTATATTAAATATTACTTGTTTAGCTTGTGTAAATGGAAAAACTTTGGATAACAACATGTTTGTTTATAATTCTTTAAAGACTGGTACCAAAACAGGCGGGTGGACCAATGGTACAGAATAGAGGACACAGAAACCAATCCACAAAACTACAACTATCTTATATTTGATAAAGGGGCTAAAGGCATGCAATGGAGGAAGGATAGCATCTTCAACAAATGGTGCTGGGAAAACTGGAAATCCATATGCAACAAAATGAAACTGAATCCCTTTCTCTCACCATGCACAAAAGTTAATACAAAATGGATCAAGGAGCTTGATATCAAATCAGAGACAAGCCATCTGATAGAAGAAAAAGTTGGCTACGATCTACATGCTGTGGGGTCGGGCTCCAAATTCCTCAATAGGACACCCATAGCACAAAAGTTAATAACTAGAGTCAACAAATGGGACTTACTCAAACTAAAAAGTTTTTTCACAGCAAAAGAAACAAGAAGAGATGTAAATAGGGAGCCTACATGCTGGGAACAAATCTTTACTCCTCACACTTCAGATAGAGCCCTAATATCCAGAGTATACAAAGAACTCAAAAAATTAGACAATAAGATAACAAACAACTCAATCAACAAATGGGCCAAGGACCTGAACAGACACTTCACAGAGGAGGACATACAATCAATCAACAAGTACATGAAAAAATGCTCACCATCTCTAGCTGTCAGAGAAATGCAAATCAAAACCACCCTAAGATACCATCTCACTCCAGTAAGATTGGCAGCCATTCTGAAGTCAAACAACAACAAGTGCTGGAGAGGATGTGGGGAAAAGGGTACACTTGTACATTGCTGGTTGGACTGCAAATTGGTGCAGCCAATTTGGAAAGCAGTATGGAGATTTCTTGGAAAGCTGGGAATGGAACCACCATTTGACCCAGCTATTCCCCTTCTCGGTCTATTCCCTAAAGACCTAAAAAGAGCATGCTACAGGGACACTGCTACATCGATGTTCATAGCAGCACAATTCACAATAGCAAGACTGTGGAACCAACCTAGATGCCCTTCAATAGACGAATGGATAAAAAAAAAAAAAATGTGACATTTATACACAATGGAGTATTACTCTGCATTAAAAAATGACAAAATCATAGAATTTGCAGGGAAATGGATGGCATTAGAGCAGATTATGCTAAGTGAAGTTAGACAATCCCTAAAAAACAAATGCCAAATGTCTTCTTTGATATAAGTAGAGTAACCAAGAACAGAGTAGGGACGAAGAGCATGAGAAGAAGATTAACATTAAACAGGGATGAGAGGTGGGAGGGAAAGGGAGAGAGAAGGGAAATTGCATGGAAATGGAAGGAGACCCTCAGGGTTATACAAAAGTACATACAAGAGGAAGTGAGGGGAAAGGGAAAAATAATACAAGGGGGAGAAATGAATGACAGTAGAGGGGGCAGAGAGAGAAGAGGGGAGGGGAGGGGAGGGTGGATAGTAGAGGATAGGAAAGGCAGCAGAATACAACAG
Source organism: Marmota flaviventris (assembly GCF_047511675.1). NCBI lineage: Eukaryota > Metazoa > Chordata > Mammalia > Rodentia > Sciuridae > Marmota > Marmota flaviventris. The sequence goes on from NC_092519.1 coordinate 253,093, forward strand.
ACACTAGTATGGCAATATGTAAATCAATGGATGTGTAACTGATGTGATTCTGCAATCTGTATATGGGGTAAAAATGGGAGTTCATAACCCACTTGAATCAAAGTGTGAAATATTATATATCAAGAACTATGTAATGTTTTGAACAACCAACAATAAAAAATTAAAAAAAAAAAAAGATGCTAAGTTCACTGTTGGTACTTACTGTTCAAAAAGGAAGATTCCCAGGAGCTATGATAAAGTTGCACAATGAGAGTATTTCTTTGCATATCTGCTATCAAGATATCTATTCTGCAATGCATGGATCAAGCAGCAATTTCAATCGCCAGGAACTGTTGTTTAAGAAATACATTTTGTAATGCTGTAGCAGCCATAGTGATTTTTCTGATGGATCTGGGCCAAGTAAATTGAAAAGATTCTAGAAACAATTCACATTCTAGATCTTATTATTAGTGACTCATAGGATGAGGTAAAAATATCAACATTAACAGGACTTTGGAAGAAGATAATCATAACCCTTATGGACTTCACTGAAGTAAGGAATGTGGTATAAGTAGAAAGAGAAAAAGAATTAGAAATGGACCCTGAGAATGTGACTGAAGTACAGCAACTCATGATAGCCTGTCATCCAGTAGTGTCTTTAAGGACATCCAAGAATAAGTTCTCTTTGTGTTTATCAATGAAAAATATATAAAGGTTTATTCATAAGTAAATGACAGTCTGAGTAAAAAAAAAAAGTTAGTTTCCTCACAGGAAGTGAGTGTTTTTTGTTTTTTTTTTTAGTTTTGTATACTTATGGGGAATTTTGAACTAATCTTCATTTTTTCTTGTTGATTGCTACATGTTTATGACTGTAAACTTTAAAGTTTGTGTATCTTGGAAGTTCATTTTTCATTATGAAGTAATTCAGAGTGACCCAAACCTTCTTCACTTTTTTGGCAATATATCCTGAAAACAGTATCCCTTTTTCCCTGTAGTTTCAGATTTCCTTTAGTTTTGATTTGTTGTTGTTGTTTTTCCTCTGTTCAATTTGCTATTTTGTCCTTTCCAGTAACTACATTATATATATATATATATATATATATATATATATATATATATATATATATATATATTTAATAATTTCTTAAAACTCATTTTACTTTGTGTTTGTTTTCATAGCACTCTGTACCAGGTACTTTATGCTTTTACCGTTTTCAGTACTTCTGTTTTCATTGTTTACAATGTGATAACTTAATTTTCTCTTGCGGTTTCTTCTCGATATCTGCCTACCCACACCCCTCTCTTTCTGATGCTTAAGAGCTCTACCTTGAGGTTTGCATATATCATCAAGCTCTCAGCAATATTTTTTTTTTTTTTTGGCAAATTTCTTTATCCACTGTTTTTCACTTCAGTTTTTACTCTTATATTTTTATAATTTTAATGTATTTTGCATATTATGTTTAACTATCAAATCTCATTTAATGACATGAATTCTTTTTTTGGCTGGTGGTTTGCATAAAATATATTTTGATGTGTGGAAAAGGCAGTATTCATGGTCAGAAAAGTCTATGTGCAGAGTGATTTAATTTTACACTTTATTTTTTCCATTTGTAGAGATATTCCCAATTAATAGTGTTCCACAGGGGGAAAAATATGTTTGGAGGGGCTGGGATTGTGGCTCTGTGTTGGAGCACTTGCATGCACCTCCTGTGGGGCACTGGGTTTGATCCTCAGTACCACATAAAGTAAATAATTAATTAAAAATAATGGTATTGTGTCCCTTTACAACTGAAAAAAAAAAAAAAAGATTTGGAAGGATTTCTTTATTTGGCCAAATGACCCCGACTTTCCTTTTGAGGCAACAGAAGTGATCCATGGAAGCTGTCTCTAATAGCCCTCACAAAGCCTTCCAAATCCTTCTTTAAGTATCTTATGGAAACCTCATTGAACACCAGTTACATTCTGTAATTCTTTCTTTTAGGTAGACTGTCAGTGATACAGAACCCTGTGCTTATGTTGAAGCCCAAGTATTCATTTCCTTTTACTCATGACCATTGCCTTATTTTCTTAATTTATAGGACACAAAGAGTCATCTTTTTTGTACCATTCATAACATAGAATATGTTTTAGTATTTATCACAGGGTTCATGCCTACAACGTAGAGCTCAACCCAATGCAGTGTGTGGCCTACAGTGTGTTATCAGCAGTACCATAGGTTTCAAAATAATTTTATATATTGCAATGATTTTTTCGGTTTATATTTTAGTTGTTGATGTACCTCTATTTTATTCATTTATTTATATGTGGTGCTGAGAATTAAACCCAGAGCCTTACACTTGCTAGGCAAGCACTCTACCACTGAGCCACAAGCCCCTTCATTCAAGTTTTATATTGCATTCAAGTCAATTTTGTATTGCTATAGAACACTATTTACTATTGTATGATCTTATAGCAGTTAATGGAAGGTCATATTATTTTAATTTTATTTACCCTGATGAATCATTCATAAATGTCAAATTTAGAGGCTACTATGTGTGTTCTATCTTAAATTTTATCCCAGTCTGATGGTTGTCCTATATACATACTTGGCTAACTATTAAATTCTTGGTAAGAAAAGCAACCCTAATTGCTTTATTCTTAACAGGTGATACAATCTATTTTAAAATTATACTCTTTTGAGAAGTACTCTGAGGAATTCATTATGCTAACAATACGAATTGACCATATAACACATATCTTCATCACATCCCATTTGAAATATAATCTAAGATATAGATATTCTACCCCCAGGCTTGATTAAATATATAAATCACATCTGCAGAAAAATATTTTAAGTCTGAATTTATAGGATTTGCAAATGTCTTATATACTAACCATGGGAACTTTTATATCTCAGATTGTGTGTTAGAGGAAAAACATCCTTCTTAATGACCTAGACTCTTAACAATTGACATAATTTAACTCTGGTTCTAAAGCTGAGGATAAGTGGGATCCACTTTGTATACTAATTACATGTATGGCTTTCAACTTCAAGATTGAATGCCTTTGCATCATTCTGAATGAGGTAGAATAATTTTTAAGTGTCAAAAAATGTCATTTTTGATAGTTACAACAAATGGAACAGTTGCCAAGTGATCTATATTTTTGGCAAACTGTCTGTGTTAAAGACATTTATAATATCATACATCAAAAATTGTCTAGCAAAAGTAACTATTCTAAGAAATATACAAGTTTGGGGAAACAAAGATGTTCAGGAATACAATTATGCTCAAGATTTTTAAATTAAAAGTAAAATAAATTTATTAAATTTTATTTCAATCTTTTATTTTATTTGCTTAATATTTGATCATATATGACTTTCATTTACGAAGTGTTATTTGTCTCATTATTATAACAGAACCTAGACCATTCTGTCTTAAATTTATATTTCTCATGAAGAAGAAAAAATATTACCTCTTAACACATTATGCAGAATTTGAAATTAAGAACTATTAAGAAATTTATCTATGGTAGCTCTAAGATAAGCATTAAAATTTTGTTAGGTTGCACACCCCTGTAAGCCCAATGGCTTGAGATGCTGAAGCATGCGGATGGTGAGTTCAAAGCCAGCCTCAGCAATGGTGAGGCATTGAGCAACCCAGTAAGAGCCTATCTCTAACTAAAATACAAAATAGGGCTGGGGATGTGGTTCAGTGGTTGAGTATCCCCGAGTTCAATCCTCAGTATCAAAAACAAAACAAAACAATTTTTACTATTCAGTTTTGGTTTTTCCTAAGCAGAAATAGAGTTTATATTTTATCTTATTTTTATTTCTCAAAACCTTGTATATAACAAAACTAGTAAGTAAATAATAAGCCAAGTCAGTAAATAAATAAACACTAAAACAAAATTTCTTGTGTATCAAGGTGGTTGTGCTCTACAGTTATAATCTAGCCCAGAACCAATCACTTTGAAAGTTGTGCATGTTCCTGTTCTGAGGGACCATATTTGCCTATGGAGGTACATATCCATGTGTATCTCTGGCTTTCAACCAGACCCGGTACCTCAGAACTTATGTTTTGTTATAATTATTGTTGTTGTAATTATTGTTGTTGCTGTTGTTATATAAATTCACATTTATATAAAAGCTTAAAAAAATAGTACATAGTATGTCCATATCTTCTTTATGGTCACTAAATGTTGAGTCACATGTAGGCTGTCTCATTACAATTAGTATACTAGTATCTGTATGTTGTGAACCAGGACATGCCCTTATATAAGTACAGTATGATTGAAAACACAAGTACATTAATATTAATAAAATTCTACAATTATTAACATTTTGTTAAATATTTAAAATTCATCCCTTAGCAAAAAAAAAAAAAAAAAAAAAAAATCACAAATCTTGATTAAGATTCAACCTATGTATGTATATTACATTCAATTTTTCTTTGTTCTTAATTTAAGTTGGAAAGGCCCTTCATACATTCATTTTATCCATGTTCTTGATATTTTCTAAAAGTTCTTGCCAATATGGAAATGATCAAAGAAGGGTAAGTTATGTGAGATGAAAAAAGTACTGATAACTAAAGTACTCCCTACAGCCAAGCTGGTGGTACTATATGAACATCAAGCAAATAGTAACAATAACGAGTTATAACCAATATATAAGAATCTATGAGTCCGTTTGCTTATTTATTAATATCAATATTCATATTGAATAAGTAAGCAAATAAATAAATGTCATTGATGGGAAAGCTGCTTATTATATTATACTTATAACCTAAAAATGAAGAAGCAGTGAGAAAAATAGGAAAAATATTTTGTAAAACAAAATATCAATACAAGTTAAAATCTATGCTGTCAAAAATCATCAATGGATGCTCTGTCAAAAATGCAACTAAAATTGAAGTATTAACATAGTCTGATATTACTTCCTTTGGACCTTTATTGGTGAAAAAAATCAAAACAGTATCTTTATAATGGAAAACTTCAATAAACTCCATCTTACTCAGGTGATAAAAGTTAAAATCACCAATAATGAGATGTCAAATATACCAATATAATGTACTGAGCATTGAAGAACAGTACTTCAATGACATTCTGGTCAGAATGGATAACAAGAATCTAATGATGTAAAAATATGAGCTGCAGCCCAATAAAGGAACATTCTGCAACCTAGCTAACTTATATAACTACCGACATTCTGTGGGTTGTTGTCCTTTGATTTTTGTTTGTTTGGTTTAGCCATTCTCTCTTATGAAGTTTATTTTTACAGGTTTTTCTTGGATTCTCTCTCTCTCTCTCTCCCTCTCCCTTCCCCTTCCCTTCCCCTCTCTCACAGCCCCTGCCCCTCCCCCTCTCTTCCCACTTTCCTCCCTCCATCCCTCAAAAAAACATATATGTAGGTAAGTTCTATGCATATATCTGAGATCTTCTGCACATAGCACAGTAATGCTGTCTCAGTGTTACTGTATAAAACTGCATAATGGACACCGATCTCAGCTTAGCTGACAAAGTACTCATTTTGTAAGCACTCAGATAACATAGTTCATCTTTTGTCTATCCACTCAAGAACCATTTTCTTTTTGACTTATTCATCATGTTCTGCTGCATTGTTCTATGTTAACAATGATCGATCTCAACTTTTGGATTATTTAAGGGAATCATCTATGACTTATCCCCAGCAGAGTACTTAGTTGGTAAATAAATCGAGTTTCAAGTGTGTGTCATATTTGCAGTTCTTAACAGTTTCCTTTTTGTTGTACACTGAAACAGTCCTGGTAAATGAACTTTAGCTTGGATTGTTTCCCTATGTCCCTAACTGCATTCAAACAAATTTACCCGCACAGTTCACAATTTCATCCTCACAGTTGCAATCTCAAGTGTTCTGGAGGGAAATTTTTTTTTCCTTTGTTTTCCCATTGTTTATAGAGCCATATATGAAAACGCAGGATGAAGAAGAATTCAAAATAACTCCTAAAATAAACTGTTACATATAATATTTTAAATTTGCAAGAAAAATCAAACAGTTTTTGAAATGATACAGAGCTTTCCATTTTATGATGTTATGAGAATGCCCTCAAGTCTGAGAGACATTGCTGGCTATGACAAGTTGCAATCTCTTTAATCTTTGTTATCATAAAGTATGTGAAACATTTTTTTACTATATGATTTTTTTTTATTCTACTAACCAGTGATAAGACCAATTATGTAGCTAATTTTATATTTTTGTGTTTGAAATAAGCAGAAATTGATTCACTATTCTGTATGGTGCAAACAAAAAATCTAATAGAGATTCAGATTCAAGAGTTTTGTTTATTGGAACTTTCCAATAAGAGTGTGCATAATTAGGAGGAAAAATGCTAATAAAGTTTCTCAAGTAATTATGTATATGAGAGGCTGGTAATTAAGCCCAATATTCGTTATGGCTCACCTTTTCTATACTAAGTCCAAACTAAACTAAGGGACAATTTCTAAAGTACTGGCTTTAAACTTGAAGATAATAAACTTAGGTTCTAATTACTTTAGGGCCATTGAGTGTGCATACCTAGTTTTAAAACTCATTATCAGCATTCACTTGGTAGAAATTGTCTATCCTCATTCTTCCTACAGGTTTAAATAATAAAGTAAAATGTGCAAATTTTGAAAGCATTCTATTTTTCATTGTACTTACATAATTACAATAAAATGAGTAGCATTTCAGAAAAGTCATTAAAGATACGGTTACACAAAAGTTGTATAAAATTAGGAAAATACTAAATTGATGATTATCAATGTTAGAAATAGGTTTGTGCAAGAAATAGCCAATAAAATATCTCTAGAGATACTTTTTATTGTTATTTGTTTATTGCATTAAAATGAGCCAGCACCTTACAAACTGAGGGCCAAATATAGCCAATAGTCCAAATCCAGCCAAAAGGGTTCATTTGAATATTTGAGGCTGTTGTCATGAAGTTTTATTGCAAAGCAACACATCTATTATTTTTTAATGTTTTCATTAGTCATTAGGGTCATACATAATATTAGGGTTCATTTTGTCATACTCATGAAAACATGAAATATAAATTGCTCAATTTCAGTCACCAATACTTGTTTTTTTTTTTTTCCCTGCCCTTTCTCCCTTCCCCTGTTCCTCTTCTTCTACTCTACTGGTTTTCCTTCTATTTTTTCTATTTATTTATAGTTATTTATAATTATTCTTAATTGGGTTTTATAGACATGCATAAAAGTGAAGTTTGTTGTGGTATATTCATGTACATATAGAGCATAAATTTTTAAAATTTATTTTAATTGGGTATATATGACAACAGAATGCATTTTTTATTCATTGTACACAATTGCAGCACAACTTTACATTTCTATGGTTGTACACCATGTAGTGTCACACCATATGTGCAGTCATACATGTAGCTAGGGTAATGATGTCCATCTCATTCCACCATCTTTCCTACTCCAAGCCCTGGCACCTTTGCCTCCCCTTTGTCCCATCAAAGTTCCTTCATTTATACCATGTCCCCCGCCCCCACAATTATGATCAGCATTCACTTATGAGAACATTTGGCCTTTGGTTTGGGGGGATTGGCTTACTTAACTTAGCATGATAGTCTCCAACTCCATCCTTTTACCTGGCCATCTATTCTTTATGTGATGTTTATGACTTTTTTTTTTTTTTTTTTTTTTGCTACAATAATACTATGGAGGAATTGTCATATGGAACATATGGTCCACAAAATGTAAAATATTTACTATCTGACATTTAACAAAAAGTGCTTGATGACATCTGTATTCAAAGGAAATGTTTTGAGCAAATTAGTTTCTGAAACTTGTGATTTGAATGTGTGTATTTATTGATGGTAGGAAACACCTGATATAGATGTACACTTAATTTATATTTTAATCTAATAGTGAAGAAAAAATTGTATATTAAATGAAGTTTAAAAATAGATATTAAAAAATTCTCCATTTGAAAATGTAATTCATTTCTAAATTGACTTCAGAAGATGAAATACAGCTAGACATGACTGTATATTATATATTTTACAGAGTTTTGACCTTTTCAAGCACACTATTTACCTTATTTTACCATTTGAGACAACATGATTGTTTAAATTGCTACAAAATTTCCAGTGCATTTCTATTTCTTTGTGTGCTTTTCTTATAGATTTGACTATGTAATGTTTTAGTCTCTGATTGGCGCATTTATTTATTAAGATCAATTTCCCTTTCTTTTAGAAACAAAGAGTGATGTTCCATTTAGGATATTGCAAAGTAGTGTTCCTTAAGAAATGTTATAAATGTAAGGTCACTACTGAGATGATTTCTTGGTCATTTGAGCTGTACCCTAGACCAATATCTTTTACTTATTCATGATCATTGATTTTTATACAAAGGATTAGTTAAACCTACATTTGTTCCTGATGTCTGTAACGAAGCATCTACAAGTAAAAGTAAGAATTTAGCCTTCATTCCAACAATTAAATATTTTACACTCATTGATTTTATGCTCAACAGTTGTTCTAATGTTGAGAATTTGCTTGAATTTTGAAATAGGAGTTCATTTTAAAATAGGAATGTGACATTTTAAAATTTTCATCCATGTGCTTTTTAACATAATTTTAATGCCTCTGTAGAATAATATTTTAAGTATAGTTAATTGAACCCAAAAGTTTCTCTATCCACTAGAGATACTGACGCTGGAGTTCTAAGTGAGCTGCTCAATGATGCATACTTTCTCATTGAAAAGTTCTTTATTATATCTTGATCTGCTTTACTATGATCACAATATTTGTAGAAAGATACTTGAAAGAGGAATTGCATTTTACTGTAAATATTTTGGAGAGTTTCCAAAGTAATTGAACTTGCATTCATTAGAATGTGGTAAGATAATTAACAGAAGAACATTTATGAGAGTCCTTTATAAAAGGTTTACAAGTCAAGAGGACACATACAAATTCACTAACCTCTCAGAGTCCAGGCCACTTCACTACCTTGTCATATTTAAACATAATCAAAAAGACTGCCCAAGTAATTGAGCGAAAGTAGTTCTCTGTGGGTGACCTACAAACTTGTTCAACCAATCCAGATAAATGGACAAAAAATAAATAACCATTTGACTTTCATGACCGTGAAAGTCATGAAAGTCAAATGGTTATTTTCTAATCAAATAACATATTTCCTGTTGTTACTCAAACTAAGTTACAAAACCTATGTTGAGTATTTATTTTGTGTATTATTGGTCTAATATGTAGGAATGGCCACATCATCTGCCAATTTGCCCTTAATTTGTACCCATTCATAATGAAATCATGTAGGATTTTATCTAGGCTTTCTTGGGTACTAATAAACAACCTTGAATGTATATATGTAAATCTAGATTTTAAATAACACATTTAAAACTTATAATTTATTTTAGCTTAAATTATTGCCTGTTTTAGCCCTGGGATTTTTCTTCCTTAGAGGCATAATTATCTAATGAAAAATGGTTATTTCTCTGAAAGTAAAAAAAAAAAAAAAAAAAAAAAATGTACATATAATATTTGCATACAAAGTAGAAAATATAAAGTCAATATATTTAATGGAAACAATTGTTTTAAATTACTTATATGTAGGGCAACATTATATATAGAACTTTCTATAGAAGAGGCAAGAATATATCACTGCTGAAAGGTTTGTAAGAATATTCAAATATAAAAAGTAGAAAGTAGCTTTTATTATAATTGTCATTATTTTTTAAATACTTTTATTTTATTTGATTATTTATTTATTTTATGTGGTGACCAGGAATCAAACCCAGCGCCTTGTGCATGCTAGGCAAGCTCTGTACCACTGAGCCACAACCCTGGCCCCAATTGTCATTATTTTTGTTATGACTCAAAAACATTGCTTATAATTTTTTTAGGATCATGTAAGTATATTTTTTGTCACCTGTTTTTTTTCCCTATTTCAATAATGTGAGCCACTCTAGGCTTTCTTCCATCCATCTCTTTTCCTTTATTTCAATGAACACTGCTTTTTACAAACTATTTTTTAAATAAAGGTAATTAAATTTGATGCAAATTAATCCTTTTGATCTTTTCTTATTTCTCAAGCATGTCTCCTTTTCTAGGCTGTAAAACTGGAATATACTAGTCACATTTGAAAACTGGAAAATGGCCAAAGGTAAAGAATGAGAAGTAGGGAAAAGAAAAATAACTTTGTGCTAATGCAAAAATATAATAAATGTTAAACATTTTCTCATGGATGCATCAACTTAATAAACACATTTTAATATGATACAGTGGGTGAAACTTCATATGTTAGCTCAGCTAGGCTGTGGGGCCCAGTTGTTTGGTCAAATGCTAATCCCATTGTTGCAGGAAACATATTCTATAGATGTGATTGATATTTACAACAAGCTGATCATAATCAAAAGTGATTGCCCTCTAAAATGCAGATGGGCCTCCTCCATTCACCTGAAATACTTGGGAAAGAGGTTTCCCATGGAACAAGGAATTCTGCCTAGGGAAGATGACAATGACCCTACCTGTCCTTCCAGCATACCATCATGCCTTATGGATTTATACACATACCTGCAGCTTCACCTCTTGATTGTTTCCAGCTGGCTGGCTTGTTGGACTTGCCAGAACCAAAATTACCAAAGCCAATTCCTCAAAGTCAACTTTTTTCTCTAACTTTTACACAATTTCTCAACAGCTTTTTCCAATGTTTTGTTGTCTTCTTAATTTCTAATTTAAAAAAGGCAATATGCAGTATCATTAAGCATAATAAAACAAAGGTTTTTGGTATAATTTTCAGAAGTGAAAGTGATAAAAATTATGGATAAATGATGGAAATTGGTTCATGCTCATGTATAATTTATTAGGAAACGAGAGAGAGGATGCAAAGTAAAAAAAAAAGCCCATTATTAAATGAAATACTTCAAAAACAAGGTCTCAAATGAATAATAACAATAGTGTGGTGCAGTATTCTAAAATTCACATTCAGGGACAGGGAAATGAAGATTTCTAGAATCTACATTATATTTGATACTGAAATAGGTTGGGAAAAATAGGACAGAAGTAAATATTAGGACACTATTCAACTCAGTTTTGTCAGATATTAAAGACATTAGTGAAAATATAAATAGTACTTTTACTATTAGCATTTTTCATTTGAAAAATTCATTTTTTAAGAAAATAATTTGTTATTAAGTTTAGTACAGTTAATTTAAAGTGTATTAAAAACATTTTTTTTTAAATATCTGAGCTTTAATTTCTAATATGGTACATATCTATAGATATGATACACTATTTTAGTCTTTTTAGGCAGCTTCAATGAAATACCATAATTGGATGGCTTATAAATACCAGGAACTCATTTCCAAAAGTTCTGGAGAATGACAAATTTAAGATCAAGTTTTTGGTAGGTTTGGGGTCACATTTAGCTATCTTGTGGTGTTCTCACATCCTCACATGGCACAACAGATAAGGGAGGTCTCTAGGCCTCTTCATAAAGACTAGAGATTACCCTTATTACACCCACCCAAAAAAATGTCCTTAAATAGTACTGAAGCTTTTTGAATCTCTATTTATTTTGGAGATTGGTTTGCTGTTTTCTTACTTGTGAAGGCTTTTATTTTAGGTAACATGATGATGCTGGCCTCATATGATAAGTTGGAAGTGATGACTCCTTCCATTTTGGGGACAACTTTGTGAAATGTGAATGCTAATTCTCCTTTAAATGCTTGATAGAATTCCCCAGCTAGCCATCTGGTTCTGAGTTTTTCTGTGTTGAGAGGTTTTTAATTAGTGATTCAATGTCCTCACTTGATAAAAATGTGTTCACATTGTTATGGTTTTTGAGTCAGTTTTTATCTTTTCTGTGTTTCTAGGAATTTTGTAATTTTATCTGGTTTTCTAATTTATTGGTGGTCCTTTTAAATATATATATATATATATATATATATATATATATATATATATATATATATATATATATGTGTGTGTGTGTGTGTGTGTGTGTGTGTTTAAATAAAATATATTATATATACATATTTTCTGAATTGTATTATACTGGCTCAACTTTTAATTCTTTAGAAATTTCAATATTTGATTTTTTCTCTTAATCAAATTAGCCAAACTTTTTTTTTCAATTTTATTCATCTTAGAGAAAAATACATAACACTGTTTTTCAGTATTGTTTTTCTATTCTCCATTTGATATATTTCTGAGGTATTTTTGGACTTTTTTTTCCCTATTTGCTTTAGGTTTAGTTTGCTCCTCTTTTTCTTTCCCTGCATCTTTGCCATCTTTTTTTTTTTTTTTTTTTTTTTTTTTTTTAGTTATTTGGTTAGGCATAAAGATTTGCTCATTCTGTTTCACAGGCATGTTTAGTTTTATGTTCCCTTAGCTATACATCCCCCAATGTTTTTCTTTGATTTTTCTCTGGTAAGATTTATAGTTCTATATGAAAGTCCTTTTTGCATGCATTTTGAATGAGTTTTATGTAAGCCATGTGAGGTTTATGTTGAGGTTTCTGGGAGTTTTTTTGTTTGTTTGTTTTCTTTTAGGCATGTGGATTGATCCAAATGATGGGGAAAGATAATCTTCCTGAAATGAAATGATTTCCTCCCTCTGTCAAAACATAGTTGGACATATTTGTTAGCAGCTATTTCTTTATCTTATTTTGTTCTTCTGGTCTGTGTTCTGTCTTTTGCCAGTACTCCATTCTCCTATTAATTGCAGCAAAGTAGCTGTCTTTAACATCAGGCACAATGATGCTTCCTGCTTTATTCTTTTCAATGTTGTTACAATTATTCCAAGGTTTTTGTCCTTCCATATGAAGGTTGTATAAAAAACTTGGACATTGACTTTTTACCTCTAAACTTGCTGAACTTATCAGTCCCAAAAGATTTTGTTGCTGTTTTATTCAAACATACAAAACCTATGTTAAATTTATCTTCAAATGGTAAACATTTTATTTCCTTCCTTCAAATTATTAATTCATTCTTTCTTCCTTCCTTTCTTCTTTTCTTCCCCCCTCCCTCCCTCCTTGCCTGTGATAGTTTGAATTTCTGTCTTGGATAAAAATACATAATCTTTTTAATGTTCACAGTCATGTTTTAAAAATGAGACTGGTTGAAAAATTTTTTTAAGAATTTTCTATTAAGTAGAGAAAGTACACATCTATTCTTAATTGCTGGGAGGATTTTTTTTCCTCTTGAATGGGTATTGATTTAAAAATATATATATTTGTTTCATATATGTATTGGGGATTCAAACCAGGGACACTTTAACACTGAACTACATCCCACACCTTTTTATATTTACCATTTTGAGACAGTCGCTTTAAGTTGCTAAGGAGAGTCTTAAACTTGAAATCCTCCTGCCTCATTCACCAAGTTAGCTGGGCTCACAGGCCTGTACTACCACATTTAGCATGAGTATTGATTTTTTTTGGGGGGGGATGTGTACCGGGGATTAACCTCAGGGGCACTAGACCCACTAGACCACTGAGCCACATCCCCAGACCTATTTTGCACTTTTTTAGAGACAAGGTCCCACTGAGTTGCTTAGCATCTTACTTTTGATAAGTCTGGCTTTGAACTTTTGATACTCCTGCCTCAGCCTCCTCAGCCACTGGGATTACAAGTGAGCTCCACTGACCCTGATGAGTATTGATTTTTAAGATTCCTTTTCTGAACCAGACACATTGGCACATGTCTGTTATCCTGATCATTCTGGAGGCTGAGGCAGGAGGATTTCTAATTTAAAGATAGTCAGGGCAACTTAGCAAGACCCTCTCTTAAGATAAGAGTTTAAAGAGGGCTAGGGAGTAGTTCAGTGATAGAGTTCTTGCCTAGCATGTATGAGGTCCTAGGTTCTATCCCCAGTGTGCAAACTCACATGTATACACACACACACACACACACACACACACACACACAAACACACACAAATGTTTTTTTTTTTTTTTTTTTCTGTATCCATTTCAATAATTACAACTTTTATTTTTAGGTCTATTGATATGATAGATTACATTGACTGGTTTTTAATTGAAGTACTGGTTTACCATACTGACAATAAATTCCAGTTGGAATTATGAATATAAATCTTTTAACTACTTCTGGATGTGATTTGCTAATTTTTCACTCAGAATACTAGCATAACCTTTTGAATTGGCTTACTTTAACTTAATCTAATGAATTCAGAGTTGTTGTTCTTATTAAATTTATTTTTTTAAAGAGAGGGAGAGAGAGTTTTTTAATATTTATTTTTTTAGTTTTCGATGGACACAACACCTTTATTTGTATGTGGAGCTGAGGATAGAACCCAGCACTGCACACATGCCAGGCGAGCATGCTACTGCTTGAGCCACATTCCCAGCCCATGTATTTATTTTTATTCCATCCCTTTTTGTTAGTTTTATTGTTAGTTTAATTTGTTTATTTCCTAGATGAGGGACATTTGAGTTTTTATACTGATGAACATTTGCTTAAAGACTTTGTGTAAACTCAAATTTATATTTCTGTGAGTAAATGTGGAATGGGATCTGCAGTTCATATGGAAAACACAAATTTAAGTTCAGCAAAAGTACCAGACTAATTTCCAGAGTTGATATACAGTTTCACATTCCTTTTGATGAAGTATACAATTTTCAAATACTTTCTCCTTGAAAATGCTAGATATTTTCAGTTGTTTCAGTTTTATACATTCTTAAAGGTGTATAAAGTAGTATTGTATTTTCCTAATGTCTAATGATGTTTGAAATTTTTTTCAGATCTTGTATCTGAAATCTGAGAAAATTTCTATAATTTAGATACAATTAATATCCAATCAAATATTATATCAAATATGAGTCATTTTTCATTTTTAAAATATTGAGCAACACAAATTAATTTTATGATATTCAATTCATGTATTTCTTTCTTTCTTTTCTCTTTTTTTGGACCAGGGATTAAACTCAGGGGCACTCAACCACTGAGCCACATCCTCAGCCCTATTTTGCACATTTTTTTTTTTTTTTTTTTTTTTTAGAGACAAGATCTCACTGAGTTTCTTAGGGCCTTGCCATTGCTGAGTCTGACTTTGAACTCTGGATCCTCCTGCCTCAGCCTCTTAAGCTGCTGGGCTTACAGGCATGCACCACCGGTATTTCTTTTTTTATAAATCAACTTTCTGTTAATCAAGAACTTTGCCTTAGTAATGGTTACAAAAATTTTCTGATATACTTTTAGAAGTTTTATAATTTCATTCAATATAATTCAGGCCATGATTCATTTTATGTTAATGTTTGTACATATCATGGAGAATAAACTAAGGTTAATTATGTGTGTGTGCAAAATTTGCCTTTAATTAGTTCCTAAATGCATCACATATAATATGTGCTAATTCCTAATGCAGTAAAAAAATCAAATTATTTATGATCTAATGTCTTCAAATTTAGACTCTCTTGATTGAACTACATTCTAAAAATACCTCTAATAGAACTTCTAATCCTTGTTTTCACTGGCTTTACGGTTCCAGGATGTCATCTGCTCCATATTTGACTACTCTGTTTATAGGGAGTCAAGATTCAGGTCCAAGGACTTCTTTTTTTTTTTTTTTTTTAAACATAATTTTTTAGGGGTTACTTAAAGTATAAATCATTGATTATAAACTGTTTGCATCTACATGGTTAGGTATTACATTACAAAAGTATTGAGCATTTAAGATAGTGTCTATTTTTATGGACCTAATATTTAAAATTTCAAATAATTAGCATGTTCAAGATGTCCAATCCAAAGGATACTCTCACAGTTAGGGTCTTATTTATATTTTCTAAAATTTAAAAATAATTTAGATAATTCAATAATTTATAATCTTAAAACATTTGAAATAAAATTAAGGCATGACAAGTGAAATTAAGGAAATAAGATCTTTTTCCCCTCTCATTTTACTGTTTAGAAATTTTACCTTAGTCTCTCCATTTATTTTTTTAAAAATTGGTTTATAGTATAGATTTTCTTATTCCATAAGATTTGTTTATTTCTTATTATATTAGAGTTATTATACAATTGAGTGTCAATGTTAATTTTTTTTTTCCTTCTGAGAAATCACTGCTAATATTAGTAAAATTTGAAATTCTGGACAGTACCACAAAATGACTGAGTATCCATACTCGGTTATTTATCTCTAATTGTTCTTAGTTTAAAAAAATGATCACATTAGCAATTTAAAATTTTGATATTGTTTGTATTTTAATGGTTGAACTCTATCTCAAGCTCGATTTTATCCTCTGCATGTGGTTTTTCAGTGGGAATATTGCTAAGCATAATTGTCCCATAGTTTCTAGTCACAATTTAAAAGTAGTAAACTACTGAACATCAAAGAATATTAAAATGAAAACTGTATCATAACATGGTGCAAAGGGCCAGAAGAATGGATAAAAAAATGTAATAGATAATGAATTAAAATAAATTAAATGTCACAAGGGTAACTTTATATTTTGTTTAATTTTAACAAAAATATGAAAATGTTATGGAAGGATTCTGCTAGGATGAGTACCACCTGGTCTTATTTTGCTATATAACAATTTGCATAAAATCTATTAAGTTTGCTGTATTGCATGCTTCAGGTATTTAATAACCCAGAATTATGGATGATATACAGTACTTGGCAACAAATGTTAATAAACAGAAATTGTACTTCCAGTTAGAAATTCATACAGAAACCAATATGAATTTTAAAGGAAATGAAGTCATTGAAAATTATTTTCTTAATTTTTTGTAATTAATCTGTTCTAATTAAGAAGGTGTGATTTGTATTTCTATGCTCCTACTTCTTTAGTATATTAAAGAAAATGAAGTTTCATCATTAACTTGGTAGAACTTAATGAGTATCATATAATTACTCTACTTAGTGTCTTTCTTTTTCTCTCACTGGCTTTCTATAAAATAATGAATCTAGATGAAATTCCCTATTAGATGTGAAAATAAAAGTTTTTTTTTAACTGTTATCTATACAAAGATGATATATCTGCATGGCTTTTTAAATAGGTTCCACTCCCTTTTTCTTGTGTTAAACGGTTATTTTTCTCTCTCCTCCTGTCTACATTATTCTTAGGTTTGGCCTTCTTAGAGGTAAAGAATAATGACAATATTTTATATTAGAGTAAGTTTTTAGCCTAATATCTATACTTCAGGTATATGTCTTCTATTTCTATACTCTAGTAAATGCAAGGTTATTGCAAAATTCAACTATATTGGCCTTTTCTTGATATTCTTTCTTTATAAATTATAAAGTTTCGAAGTCTATATGGTTCTTTTTGTATCATTGGGAGGATAATATCATATTTAAAACAATAGGATTTTACCTCAAGTCAGTTATTGAAGAATTTGAGAATCTGAGAGAAGTTATTCTCTGATCATAGGTTTTTTTAATTTATTTAAAGAAACAGGACAGGGGCTGGGGATGTTGCTCAAGCGGTAGCATGCTCGCCTGGCATGCGTGTGCCCGGGTTCGATCCTCAGCACCACATACAAACAAAGATGTTGTGTCCGCCAAGAACTAAAAATAAATATTACAAATTCTCTTTCTCTCTCTCTCTCTTAAAAAAAAAAAAAAGAAAGAAACAGGACAACACAATAGTAATTACTAAACTGGATTAATGTGCAGATTAAATGGAATGGAAAATATGCAGCCAGTTTCTTGGCACAGAGAAATAATATAATAAATGCTGGCATTTTTTAAGCTCTTCATTTGGGGTCTGTTTAAAACCAAGAGGCAATCTATTTTGTGAACTATAATTTGTGGAGCCAAGCATATAGAAATCTCCATAACATTCCTGAAATATTTTACAACTACATAACACTTTAGGCATTTATTTTGTCAAACAATGGTACAGTAAGAGGGTATGATTTTTCTGTATGTTTATGTGCCTATTCTGTGTCTGTCAAATCCAATAGAGATAAAGATAAGTTAGAGTGACAATAGTTTTTGATATATTCTTGTGATTTCAAATCAAGCTAAACCCATTATTTAAACTCATTTATTTTTGTTAAAATTTTTACTTTTGGAGGGGGCTAAAAAAATACTTTGCTTTTCCTTTTAATTTTTTTTTCCTTTAATTCCCCATGTTTTATTCAGTTTAGAACAAAAATTGAGAAAAAATGACCTGTGCTACTAGCCAACCAGCCAGGGAATGATTCTATGTGGAGTGTTGGTTACCTGTTAGACACAAAATGACAGGTATTAAAGAAGCAATGGTGAAATGAGCAATCATAGTAGCTATTTTCAGGAATATCCCAGTTTAGTCAAATTGGAAAGACAAATAAATAAAAACATGTTATACCAGTTGAAATGGGTTTCAAATAAGAAGTATACAAGTGACACTGGAGAATACAGAGTAATTGAGTTTAATTATTTACTTAGCAGAGAAGTGATAGCCAATTAAATCTTCAAAATATGAATAGATATACACATGGTAGGGGAAATATGCTGTGTTCTGAATAACAACACAGGATGACGGCTGGGGTTCTGGCTCAGTGGTAGAGTGCTTGCCTAGCATATGTGAGGCCCTGAGTTTGATCTCCAGCACCACATAAAAATAAATAAACAAAATAAAGGTATTGTGTCCATCTACAACTAAAAATATATTTTTAAAAAACCCAAAACACCAGTTGATTTTCAAATGCTGATTAGCCTTAATACCTATACTCAATAAATTTTTTAAAATAGTACCTGTTTGCAATATACTATGGCATATTTTAAAATGATTATTTTTAGGGGAATATTTTGAGACTATGAAATAAGTACTATTTTATAGTGTTATCAAAGCTAGTAAATACTTGATTACCATGTTGGTACTACTACCTACATTGCACATGAATGTACAGTAGAATAAAAGGATAAGTGTTCTTATCTTACCTTAGATAATTGTCCTTGTAAATCTCCATGCCCCTGTAAAGTTTTCCATGCCCTAACCGCATCTACAGCAATTTGTGCGTATACGCCAGGATCATATTCAATTTGTTGCCATTGACCCTCATAAGGTCCTTTTCCTAATAACATATCTAGATTTCTTTGAGGGTAACCAGCTGCTGCATTTCGCCCAGCTGCCTCCATGCAAAATTCCTCATTGGCAACCTTCCATAACAACTATTGTCCTCCATTTAGCACAGATCCACACGTTAGCCCAATCTGCTGGCGTCATGTCTAAGTTGGTGGATTCGACCATGCTCACAGTGAAGGGTGCTTGCAGCCCATAGGTTGTTACAGCCTCCTTTAATTGCTTTACTGTTTTGAAATCTAAAGCATGGTGAATTTGTTGCCCTCCTGCCTTCTCAAGTACAGGACATGCTAATCTTTGGGGTCCTGCCTCAGGATTCCGTCCATCAACTACGGGATTTGAGGGCCACTCAGCTGTAGATGGAGCTGTTGGTTGAATTATGCCCTCTGGTGATAGAACGGAGTTAGTAGCAGCCTCCTGTTGTAATTCCCTGCCTGATGGTTGTTTTTCCTCTAAGCTTTCTTTCTTCAAATTTTCCTCTGTCTGACTAGCTCGAGAGACCTTCTCTTTTGCTTGACCTAACATGTTTTCTACCATAGTCTGGACCTCTAACAATTTACTTAACACTCTTTTGGTTTGTTTTTTACTAGTTTCTAATCTACTGTAAAGGTAACGCAACCCAATAAGATAGCATAAAACAAAACCGAAACAGAATGAAACAAAAACGGAACAAAGAATAGTTGTATCAATTTTCTCTTTCTCAGGGCCGAACAACTTCAAACCTTGAGCCAACCATTTTTCCCATTTTGCCTGAGAAAATTCTAGGGATAGGCAGCTTGAAACAAAAACAAAATAAATCAAAACAAGAACACATTGTTTTTTGAAATGGTTACCCATTTTGTCGCCTTCCCTCAGGGGCAAGCAATTTTACTCACCTCCAAGCTTCAGGCGTTCCCCGTACGGGCCACCAAATGCCGCAGTCTGGCTAGGCACAAAATCACGAGCCACTCAAGCAGAAACAAACTTTATTTTTTGAAACTGCCGCCAATGTTCTGTACGCCCCTGGGAAGATCGCAGGTCCACCCACGCAGCATTCTCCCGGAACCCCCAGAGAATGTTCCTCCCCCAGAACTCCCTCCTACTGTACTTCCCCAACCAATGGGAACCCTCCAGGAGTCCCGTAGCAGGTAGCAGGCAGAGGTGAATAGCAGGAGTCCAATATCCATATGAATGCAAATCTTAACATAATCATATCATCTCAATGGCTAGCTGGAGTCACCTTTCAACCAAAAATGCCATGCATCATATACTTGGCTGACTCTTAGCATGCAGTCAAGGGGAGAAATAAAGAAAGTCCACGTGCTTCTGCCCCTTTCAATGCTTTCTTCACTCAAATTACTCAATATAATCTCACAATTATATTGACAAGAAAATGAAAATCCTTAATGCTAGGCACTCCAATAGACATAATCAATACACAGAAAGAATTCTAGATTAATTAATTCACAACAAACAATTCTAGATTAATTCTAAGCACTGCAAAACACACTTAATCATGACAGGTTAGTGACAGACATTCCCTCTTTGTGCTAAGTTCAAAGGTCTTAAGTCTTAGGCTTTGAGTGCAGCAGATACACACTCACTCAGACCATGGTGACCAGGTGATCAGGTCTGGAACCAAGGCAGGATTTTCCCGGCATGGAGTGGATGATCCCTTGAGTTGTAGGGAGAAGATTGGCCATAGGCAGAAATTTCCTCTCTCACCAAGGTCCAGAGGAGATGGCAGAGTTTGAGAGTGGTGAGGATCATGCAGAGGCTCAGGAAGGATGACATGTGATGGGATGTCAGGTCCTCACCAGGCTCTCCAGCTTGAGTGCTTCCTTGTTTTGGCTGGCTGAATCCCTGTTCATTTGCTCTATCATTTATACTAGATTTTGGGGGGTTTTGACCCCCCTTTGAATCCTAATCAGCTACCACCGGATTTCTCAGTGACATCATTTACCCTGGAGTCAGAAACAACTGGTCTGGTGGTCTCCACCCTGATCTTCTTCCTTTCCCCTCCTATCAGGTGTGGAGGCCATACTGGAGGGCTCTATGGGTGTGCCTGGTGAAACTGCAGGTTTCAAACTGGAGTTTTCTAAAATGGAGTTGCTTAGACTCAGGCCTAAGGCCTTCCTAACAAAGAAAAAAAAAGCCAACTATAGAGCTGGGATTGTAGCTCAGTGGTATAGTGCTTGCCTAGCCTGTGTGAGGCACTTAGTTTGATTCTCAGCACTGCACATAGATAAAAATCCATTGACAATTAAAATAATATTTTTAAAAGCTGTTTTCAAGCCAAGATAGGCTTTCAAGAAAAGCAGATCATATCAGCACCTTGATCTTGAACTTTTAGACTCCAAAACTGTCAAAAAATAAATGCATGTCATTTAAATAAGCCAGTCTATGGTATTTTGTTCAAGTAGCCTGAACTGACAAAGAAATAGTATAAACCAACAATTTCACTATGCTAACCAATTCCTGGTTATGCTACAAGAGAAATGAGTGCTTACCTTCAAAACAACAGCTGTAGCAGAAGATCCACTTCAAATTTATTTATAATACTTAACAACTAGAAAGGATGAAAAATATAAGAAAGTTAGAATGAGTGAACACTTTGTGCTGGATTCATGTGATAAAATACTACTGGCCAATGAACAAGAACAGAGTGCTGTGTCACATGAAAACACAGATGGATCTCCTGGACTGAGGATCTGTCCAGAGAAAGATCCAGACTCTGAAGACAACCTGGAATCTCCCCCCCCCCCCCATTGATATGAAGGGGAAATCAAGCAAACTAGTGCATCATGACAGAGTTCAGAATTGTGGGTAATTTGGGAAGTGACTATTTAAAAAGGCACAAGGACCATTCCAAAGTTCTGGAAATATTCATACTTTCTAGCAGGCACATCACATATACACGCACAATTACATGTACGTTCATTCCTAAGGTGTGTGAAATCCAATGAAAAGAAAAATAACAGGAAGGAAGGACTCTATGCTCTATCATCCCCAAGCCAGTGACTCGATCCATATTAACAAGTACTATATTCCCACAATGACCCAAGGGAATGAGTTTGTGTATGCTGGGCACCCAGGAGAGCACTTATTCTAGAGAAAGGGGTCTCAATAGTTATTACATGCGCTCAGCATTCCAGCTTTGCCTCCTGAGCCTTGGTGCTTTCCATCCCCCACCCCCACCCCCACCGCCACAGTGCCCTGTGACTTCAGCTATTGTGATGCAAACACCAAGGGAGTGGGAAGCAGCCTGAGAGCCAAGGAGACAGCACCTAGGAGAGGTCACTCACTGGTCAGCAGGCCATCTCCACATTCAGGGGCAGGAGGGGGGACTTGGAAGAGGAGGCAGGGGAACCTGTCTTGGGTTGGTGTGGTGCTGGCAACAGCTGGCCCTCTTAGAAGAGCTCCCTCCATGGGGACATTGTAAGCTGCCCTCAAGAGGCTCCTAAGGCCAGCCTTCTTTGTCTCCACAGCCCCCCATGCCCTTCTCCTACATATTGTCTGGTTTTATTTTGTCTGTAGTAGAGAGAGGAGGCAGGGAGCCTGGAATGAAAAGACCTCTGAAGAATATCTAGTAAATCCGCATCAGGTAGGAAGGGGTCCCATTACTTCAAGACACCCTCAGGGGTAGCTGTGCTCCCTTGGGCAGCAGGCGTCAGTTTCTCCTGGGGGTTGAGGGTCTGGTGTGAATGCCCCCAAGAACACTGTCTTGAGTGGATCATCCCTCCCAAGACACTGACCGCCAGTTAGTTGGGCTGTTTGCTCTGGTGTCTGGGAGAGGATGGAGCACCCCCTGGATCCTCTCCTCTCCTGTGTCCAGGTTCCTGCAGAGAGTCACAGACTTCTTTCTGGGTCTGGAGCTGGAGCGGTGATGTCCAGGACAGAAGCTACAAGGTAAGGGGCACAGAAGCCTGTTGTCGGAGGGTCTGATGCTTTGTATTTTCCTCTTAGGGTCCAAGGCAATGTATCAGCCTACAGCAGGTAAAGGGGAGACCTGCTTATGGTCACACCCAGGTAGAGGGACGGAAGGTGTTTGGGGAGGGCTAGGCAGGGCTCTTGTCTCCAGAGGCTGAGTAGGAGGACCCTGGCCTCCTGACCTCTCTCCGCAGCAGGCTGAGTGCACTTCATCCCCTGCTTCCTGGTTCATTCTGTGGCTCAGAGGCCAGGTAA
Source organism: Marmota flaviventris (assembly GCF_047511675.1). Classification (NCBI taxonomy): domain Eukaryota; kingdom Metazoa; phylum Chordata; class Mammalia; order Rodentia; family Sciuridae; genus Marmota; species Marmota flaviventris. Next base: position 276,244 of record NC_092519.1, read on the forward strand.
GTGGCTCTGAAAGAGGAAGTCCCAGGAGTGATAAGGAGGATGTTGCTTGGAGGTCTTTCTCTCCCAGAAGAATCACAACACAGGCTGCTTACAAGGAACTGGACATCTTACCCTCCCGGAAAACCAGGAGGTAAGGAGCTTAGTCCTGTCTTCCCAGATGTACTCAGGTCAGTTGAGGAGACACTCCCTCTGGGAGAAGAAGGAGGGCAGTGGTGTTGGTCTGTCCAGGTGTTTGGAGAAAGTGATGGCCACTCTCAGGCTGAAAGCACCTCCTCGCACACAGGTCTTAGATGTCAATATGTGAGCAAGTGAGAACACATGCCCAGGATGCACAGTTGGTAAGAAGTGACCACTATGGCCGTTGTGTTTGTTTATTTCCCTCTACCTGCTATGGGAAGGAATGTAGGGAGGTGAGGCCGCTCAGACCTGGAGGGCATGGTAAGGGCTATTTCAACTGTTAATTTTTCCATTGATTCTGTGTGTGATTCTTTGTGGGAGCTAGGAAGAGCCTGAGACAGAAGATGCAAGAGGGGAGGACCTTGGAGCATCTGGGGGATGGCAGGCCTTGCTCTCTTTGCCACAGGAAGTGCACCGTCCCTCCCTGGGTTTGGAATGGACAAGAGCCTGCTGTCCTCACCTGGAGGAGTCTTCCTACTGCATAGCAGGTTGGAGCTCTTTATGCATTTTTCCTGCAATTTCAGCAGCTCTCCACCTCTTCAACCCAGCCTCATGGAAATTTGGCTGTTACCTGCGGACAGGGGTTGGCTTTTCTCCATCTCTTCACACACCTAGTCATGCCCCACACGTGCTTACTGCCCATCCACCTGTGGCCAGATTTGGTGAGCTCCCTGCCTTCTCCAGGTTTAGCCGAACTGCTTGGGTTGTGCAGCTGCTATCTGGCAGCCCAGGGACTCTGACCAAGCCCCTGTCCCTAGGGTCTGCTTTCTCAGAAACAACTCTGCTTCCTCTCTGTAGGAGACTTGGCACAGGAGAGGGAGATGCAGAGGCTGGACCTATCAGGCCAGGGAGCTACCTTCTGGAGACTTCAATCAGAAGGGGTAGGGAGTTTTCAACTCTAGATTTCCAAAAGTGTTCTGCTTGGGTCCCTTTGGTGACCACAGGGACTTGAAAACCCTCATCAGTCCTGGGGGATGTTCTGGTTACTCCAAAGAACTGTGAAGGTCATTGGGTGCCACAAAATATTTGTCATCAGGACCAAAAGGCCTCAAAAGCTCAGTGTGACTGTTGTGTGTCCACCAGGTTCACTGGAAACATGGCTCCTCTCAGCCCCTTTGCTGATTCTGGGTTGAAGGTATTTAATTCCTCCCTCTCTCCAGGTACGGTTTACAAACAGGCATGGAGAACCCAGCAGCAAGAAGTTTTCCCTGATATTATTTTTGGGTGCAGGCACAGGACTGGGGATGGAACCCAGCGATGCTTTACCTCTGATCTACATTCCTCGTCCTTTTCACTTTTTATGGAGACAGGGTCTTGCTAAGTTGCTAAGGCTGGTCTGGAACTTGCAATCTGCCTTCTTCAGCCTCCTGAGAAGCTGAGATTACAGGCGTGTGTCACCAAGCCCATCGGGAAGTTGGCTCTGAAAGCCATAAAGGACTGTTGATCCTCAGGGAGTTGGGATGCAGGTGAGAGCATGAAAACTTGGATGAACAGCTTCCCTTTCTACAGACGCAGACGGTCAGTCTTCATAAAGTAATAAGAACACATGTCATTTTGTGCTACTAATAAATGCCTTATTTGTCCACCATGGCTAATATTTAGGAATTCTTATTACTTAGTCTGGGGACTACACTCTGGACATTTCTGGTGTCCTTCATTTTGTGCCTTGAGGAAGAGTTTCCCTCTGAGTTGATACTCTGACTACTACTGCTGCACACACACATACACACACACACACACACACACAGAGAGAGAGAGAGAGAGAGAGAGAGAGAGAGAGAGGGAGAGATTGATTTTGTTGTAGTTGTTGCTCTGTGGTGGGGGGGATCAAACCCAGGGCCATGTAGGTGCCAGGCCTCACTCTGCCACAGCTACTCTGTGCTGGTGCACTTATTTTTAAAATTTCTAGGTCTTGATTATCCCCACAGGCTTTACTTGCATGTTTGCTGTGACAACGGATGGTCCTACCAGCAGGAGGCAAGGAACACAGGTGAGTCTGTCTACAGGTTGCAGAAGGTCCATGTAAGATCTTTCATGTTTGTAAGGAACACTGAGAACGTGTGTCCACGTGCAGGTCTGAAAGGGATGGGGAACGTGTTGTGTTCCTTTTGGGTACCATGGATCACTCACAGGAATTTGATGCAGGCCTATATGTTGCAGGATTTGTCCCCATGACCCAGATGTAAATCTGATGAAAACAGATCTTCCCTCAAGTCACCTGGAGTCAGGTAGGGGAGAGAAAGGCTGGAATAAAGAGGTGAAATGAAAGGAGCAGGTGGCAGAGACAGAGGTAAGTGTCCCTCTCTTCCCACCCCCAAGGGTATGTGAGAACTTCTGACCTGGCTTCCTAACCAGTTATAGGGAGGCCATTACCTCCCTGACAGGTCACCCAGTTCCACTTGGGCAATGTAGGGAGGTCTTTCTGGTCTTCACACTGGCAGAACAGAGTAGAAATAGGGCTTATCTCATCAGTCTAATGTGGTAATTAGGGTGTTAGATCAGGATGTTTGCCATGAGAAATGGGTGTCCCTGTCAGCTCTGAGAGGGACCGTGGCCTTTCCTGCACCGACATGTGAAGTGCATCTCAGGAATAAACAAGGAAAGTCAGAGAGACCGATGGGAACAAGATGGTAGGACGTTTGGGGGAGACGACTTCTCTGGAGGAGAGGAGCTGGTGGGTGATGGTTCTGGCCACCCATTTTCCTGATGCTCACTTCTTCCCCTTCAGGTTCCTAGAGTTTCACTTCCCAACCCCCATGAAGAATCACAGTATTCCCTGGTGGGGAAAGAGGTTCTGGATCCTCCACACATCCACTTGATTTTCTGAGGCACTTGGTGAGGGTGGGGCCAGGGAGTGGGAAGAGATGGAGGCACAGGCCACCCTCTGCCCCCTTGTGTCCCCATGAGGTGTCAGGCAAGCAGTGAGGGTGGCCATTGTGCGGGCTGGGGTGTGATGCCCCTAGGGTCCTGCAACCTCCGGGTTCCAATGACTGTAGTATGGCAACAGCTTGTGTGGATTCCTCTTTCTTCACTCCGTCTCTGCTCCCCAAAATACCCTCTGATGCAGGGACAGGGAGAAGATGTGAGACCTGCCAGGTAGGTGCTGCAGGGCTCAAATCTGCCAGCTCACATTCCTGTCCTGCGACCTCCCGCCTGCCCATCTAGTCAGCAGATGGAAGCCTGCCATTTGTGAATTCTGTGAGACCTGGTTGTTTTTTTTCTTCTCTTTCCCAGTAAGGGTGGCTGAAGTTAGGGTGCTAGGACTAGATGATCTTTAGGACAAGTAGCCCTCTCCCTTGACCCACAGTGGCAACACATAGAGAAACATCAGTGTTTCAAGCAGTCAGCTGGAAAGCACACTGGGAACTTAGCAATATTTGGTCAGCCAACACCCAAGGCTCCTTTCAATCCTAAGAAGGTGAGTGGAAGTTTAGTCCAATCCCGAGCATTCAAATAAATGCAGAAAGAGCAACCTGTGGCTCACAGCTATAATTGTGAAGGTCATCTGTTCCTGGGTAAAAATGATTCTGAATTATCTTAGATCTTTGCTACACCTAGCCTTTCAGCACTGTGAACTGTGAGGCTTCCCTTTCAATGTCCTGAGAAGGGCATGGAAACTAAAGTCACAACACTGAAGGGCAGTTGGTGGGCTGCAGTAACTGTGGTTCCGACTGCACCTGTATACCTGTGAGCACACCTTTGGCAATGGGCCTTTTTCTCCTCCTCCAGTCAGGCCTGGAATTCATTTCCCCACGTACTGACCCTGAGTGGCTCTATGTGACTCCTTTTGGAATAGTGTGTTTGAGGCATGTCATTGGTCACCTTCCTAGGGCCTGCCAGGGAAGATGGCTTTTCTTAGTTTCTGCCCTTGTTCTGTCAGCACGTGGAGCTCTCTGTGCTATGAAGAATTCCAGAGTGAAAGTTCAAGTGCAGGGAGAGACCCGCCAGCCTGGCTCTTCCTGCCTTTCCTTCTGGGATCTGATATTCTAATGAGATGGGCTTCTGAGTCCAGCCCACGTTCCCTGACTGCAATGGCATGAGAGAGCTCAGGTTGGTCCAGCAGGGCTTTGTGTGATCCTCAGGTGAGTACAGGTAGCCCACTTGTGATCCTCAGGTGAGACTACTTGTTTTCTTCAATGTGCTCAATTACATTTCACTTCTCTCAGCTTTTGTTATTCATCTACAAATGTGATAAAGCAAAGATGACCCAAATAGACTACTTAAAATAGAGGAATAAGAGACTTTGCAGAAATTTGCATCAGCTCTAGGTTCATACCTGGTATATCATCAACTCTACTTCATTTATTTAGCTTAGGAAAGTTACATGGCCAAGGCCAGCATTAGAGAATGTAAAAGTGGTTCTGCTTAGAATGAAAGAACACTGTAAATTTCCATACAGTGCTGGGACTGGGGTTGTGGCTCAGTAGTAGAGAACTTGCATAGCATTTTTGAGGCACTGGGTTCAGTCCTCAGCACCACATAAAAATAAATAAATAAAATAAAGATACTGTGTCCATCTACAACTAAAAGATTATTTTTAAAAAATTCCACAAACTGATAAGAAAATCGAGTGAGGAATGAAATATTGGTGACAGGAATATTATATGAGCATTGCCAGTACTTGTCTTATGAAAAATAGACAATTGTTTTAAATTATTAAAATTCATTTTAATACATACACCTTTTAGGTTAAAATACCATTATTAATATTGCATCTATGCTTTAAACATGTGCTGTATGTTAAACAATGCATTCATTACCTCAATTAACACAGTAACATTCTGCAGAAGGTTTTACTACTCTTATTTAAGAAAAAAATGAAAAGGATATATAATTAACAATTATGTTTTTAAAATTTTATTCTAAGCTATGTCTGGCTACATTCAAACCTGATGTTTTACAAAAAAGGATAAACTGGCTAGATGTGGTGGTGCATGTTTGCAATCCTAGCAGCTTGGGAGGCTGAGGCAGGAGGATGGCAAGTTCAAGGCCAGTCTCAGTAATGTAGTAAGGCCCCAAACAACTTAGCAAGACCTGTCTCAAGATAAAAAAAATTAAAAGGGCTGAGTATGTGGCTCATAACTCCTGGGCTCATTCCCCAGTATCTAAACAAGCAACCAACCAAAAAACAAAAGAATAAATGGTTTTTAAGCCAATTTTACTTTGTTTATTCTTTTTTGAAAATATGTTAGATTCTCTACATCATATTTTCTTTGATCCTATGGTAGTTCAAATATGCAAAATAATGACAGTCATCATTCAGATTCACATTCAAGTTTATTGATGACTTTCCATTCTCACTGCATATGTTGCAGGCGTTTTCATTCTGGGAATGACATTATTTGTAGAGGAAAGAATTACTAACAACTGCAAAGCTATTGAGTATTTCTCATGTGTCCCTCTGGTCTCATTCCTATTTAGATGTGTGTAGGGACTATAGAATCAGAGCTATCTCTACCCCCATTATTTCAGGTACGTGTGGGAAAATAATGGGCTTTGTGCATGTGAATCCCACATGCAATTTTGAAAAATTACTCCCTTGTTCATATTTCTGCAAGACTAAAATGAGATGCCCAAGGTACATGTTCACAGTGTTTAACATCTGGTCAGTTTCTTGTGCTGCCTCTTATTTCAATAAAATACTTGGAATCTTTCCAATTGCAGTCACATCAATTCCCAGAATCCTTGTAAAAGTTTACTTATAAGTGTAGGATTGAAAGATTAAAATGAAACGCAGTATGTAAGCAAAACATTATTACAGTGGCGGCTGATGGCAAGCATTTGTGGCAACTTAAACTAGTCTGCTGTTCTAATCACAGTGTAGCCATTTATTTAATTTCCCTTTTCCTGTGAGGAAATATACTCCAACCCACTTATTGATGCTTATGCCATGTTAGTCATTATGTTAGGCAATGGAAGAAAAGATGAATAAGAATTGATCCTTGCCCTTGAGGAACTCATAAACAGAGACAGCCACTGTGGAAGCTTTTACAAGGATAACTATGATCAGAGCTATAACAGAGATATAAAAATACTTCTATGAATACCTAAAGAAGCAAGACATGAAGAGATGTAATGAGTTAGGTTTTGAAGCCTGAATAGTATTTTTATATAATACAGAAAATGATCATTCATGAGCAGCAAATGAAATTATATTAGGCAAAAATGTTAAGGGGAAAAAATGTGTGGGCACAGGAGCATGGACCAATCCAAGGGACAAGGAGTACTTGCAGGGATGAAGTAGAGATTAATAAATAGGTTTGTAGTGGTTCAGTAGTGGGGGGATTAAGCACCTTATTAGTGAATGTGAACTCTTTTATTATATTAATTTTTTTTGATTTGTTCACATACACCTAACAGTTAAAATAATTGAACTATAATCCCAGTTCCAATATATGCATACATATTGATACACTACAGTTAGCCATCATTATTCATGGAGATTGGTTCCAGGATCCCTGTGTATGCCAAAACATGTGGATAATCAAGTCCTTTGTTTATAATGATACAGTACTTAAATTGTCTTATTAAATATGTAGAGAAATGGACTGTGAACTGAAGAAATAATAAACCATTTGAAAGCTATTAATCTGTCAAAATATTTTTCTTGAAATTATTGAGAAACTATAATTAATAGACTTCATTGTTATAACTTTTCTGAATCATTGTAGAATGATCTATAATACGGCAATTCAAAAGACTAGTAAAAGTTCATTTCTATATGTTTGTTTTAAGTGCTGATACGCCTGAAGAAAGAATTCAGAGATATATGGAGCTCTATTAAAAAAAGCATGTCATGGAATACATTTTTTATTACAAAATACCAGTTGTATAAATTGTGCAAATTGTTTTTGCTGACAATTACCAAATTGATGCTTGAAATACTATTGCTGAAAATAATATTAATTAGAAAAGCTACATTATTATATTTTAAGACTTTATTTGAAAATCATTGCAGCTATTTGCTTAGAATATACAACTATTTAATTTTTTAATGTATAGAGATAAGTTATATAAGCAGCATATTTATATTGTTTGGACAAAATGAAAGATAAATCACATGAATATTTCAAACATCCATTTTTGGAATGTTCTTTCAATAACATAAGTTTCCTTTAAAAGGACTTTATAATTTACTCATTAAAATGTTTACAAGTCACTATTTGGAAATTCAGATGGGTATAAGGTTCTCACAGGAAAGAATGATCAGTTTTGATATTTTGATGTTTTAAATTTGTGCTTCAATATCATTATTATCTATGATCTGTGGTCTATTTCCATTAATATCTTTATGTCCTTTTTCTACTTTGTGACATGTTAATTCTTATTAGATAAAATAATCTTAAAGTATAGTCAACAGAACATAAGTAAACACAATGGGTAGCATGTGATGACTGAGAATAAAGTTTATGGAACCACCCACTTTTCCCTTAGGTTATCTTGACATTCACAAACAGAAGGAAGTTATTTGTATGTCATTGTAGACTATTACCAATGAATGGATTAATTAAAAGCAACGCTTTTTGTAGTTTTCCTTAAATAAGATTTCTGGATAATATTCTAATATTTTGTTATAGACTACCTTTGTGCTGTATGAACAAGTGCTATTTGATCCACAAAGCTCAAGATCCCACAATTGAAAATGATTTATAAAGTAAGATCAAAAACATGTACACTGCAGGATTTACCAAAGCATTGGCATTGTCACTTTCTGAAGAAGCTGCCACTGTTTTGTCAGAAGAAAAAGGACAACTTGTTAATACCTATCTAAATCGTGAGTCCAGAGTTTCTTGCATCCATTATTAAGTGGGCCTAGTCTCTCTTGGATAAATTGGAAAATAATGGGTTATAGGAGAAAGAAAAAAGTACCTTAAGTCAGGGATCATTGATTACCTAGCCGTCAGCAAAAGAGTTAATACAATGAAAGTAGGAGGAAGCACATTCTGTGAAGCTTGGTAACAATAACCATCAGTAAAAGGAGTTTAGTACCATGAATGCCAGGACTCAATCATATTTTTAGATATATGTTTTTCAAAGAAAGGCAAAGTACCTGTGTTTGAGTGTGAATCAAAAAGTTAAAATTGTAACTAATTGTTGCAGGCCCAAATGGAAATAGCATAATTCCTAAACATGTCTTTGTGAAGTAAGGGGTCAATTATAGGTGTTGTTTGGCCAGGTAATCCAGAAATATTTGGAGTCTTCCAGTGGATTAAGAAACAAACAAACAAACAAGAAGAATATTTCTTCCTGTCCTTCAGGTGATTATTGTTTAATGGGGCTAAAAACTTGCACACATTGTTACAAATATTGAATGTCTCACCTCTAACTGGTGGGAAAGTGATTTCAGATAAATCTTGAAAAATGAAGTGGTGTGGATCTTAAAAAACAAACAAACAAACAAACAAAGAAAAAAAAAACTTACACAGTAGACATGAAGGGGGGGGGAAGTATATGCTTGTTTCACCCATTTAAAAACACAGTGTGTTTAGAAAATGGTGAAATATGTTGTGTGGTTGAAATGTAAGCATGTTTTTATAAATAAGTATGGAAAGATGCTACTAAAATATGGTTTTGTAGGCTAGATTATGGATACCCTTGTATATTCAACTGACACTTAATTATCCTACCTTATTCTATAGCCTTCTTCTAGGAAAAGACCCTGACTTATAACAGGTGATATATGTAATGTTCAACAATACTGCCAGGTGTGGAGGCAATGCCTATAATCCCAGTCTTTCATGAGGCTGAGGCAGGAGGATTGCAAGTTCCAGGTCAGCCTCAGCAATTTAGCAAGGCCCTAAGCAACCCTTTGACTCTAAATAAAAAAATAAAAAGGACTGGGGATGTGGCTCAGTTGTTAAGTATCCCTGTGTTCAATCCCAGGGAGGGGGGGGGGACAAAACAAAACAAACAAACAAAAATAGTGTTCATCAAATGGAAGGTACTGCCTTTAATTAGTATAATGATTTTGATTAACATTCTACTCAGTCATTTAATTGGATTCTATTTTATCTAGTCATGACTATTAGATAAATGGTCTATGAGAATATATAGATTTTGAAACAGCAAAAATTCAGTTATATTGGCTTCCTCAAGCATCACTCCTAGTGTTCTGCCTCTAGGACTTTCTAGGACATTGTATAGCAGCATATTATTGATTATCATCTGTCATTAACAACAGACATCAAAATCAGACAGATTTATTAACATTTTTTTTTTCCTTTTACTTACTACCAGCATTAAAGAACTTATTTTCTTATGCAATTAATCATAATACTGATATTATACTATAGCCTGCTTGGCTACTTCTTCTGTGATTGAAAAGTGATTTTATGACCTAACACACTACTCCACCTTTCTCAGTGGGCCAACTTTGTATAATAATTACATGTCATACTCAGCACCTATCATATTTTGTTATAACTATTAAAGAGTTTTCCCTTATATGAAGCCTTGTCATCTTTTCAAGGGTGAGTTAAAGGTAAATCCACCCAACATGAACCAGACCTCTGGCCATAAATGATTAGATCAAGTATAAGTAGCTAGCTAAATATATTCTTGTGAATTTGAAATATAGTGTAAAATTTAGTTTCTCTTGAGGAAGATGAAAAAATCACCTGATTACTTGTGAGTAGCTTATCACTATATTTTATGTCCAGTGTCTTTACTGTTTCAAAACAGAAATAACCTGCTTGCCACTAGAGTTTATATAACACACACACACACACACACACACACACACACACACACACACTGATTGTACATAGAGATAAGACTAGAAAGGCAATTTTGAAAACCTAGAGGGCATTTCAATTTGTTTCCAGTCCTTGAAACTTAACTGTATTCAAGAACCTTGAGATCCACAAATTCATTCCATAACCTTATATTTCATATCCCTATTTAGCTCAAATCAATGCAAAAAAGCTTCTCTTATTTACTACATAAATACTTGATAGTATCGATTTGTTTATACTTCTTATCAGGGACCTTAATTAAATGTCTACTTTTTCAATTTTAGTTTTAACTGATCCATAATAGCATAGAATTATACATATTAATAGGGAAAACATATAATATTTGGTGATACATGTATACATTTGGTAATATTTAAGTCAGGTTAAACATATCTATCTCTTTAAACATTTATCACTTATTTTGAGTGAAAATGTTCAAAGTCCCTTCTTCTATTGTTTTGAAATATATACTGCATTACTACTATACATAGTCACTCTACTGTGCCATAACACATGAGAACTTCTTGCTACCAATTCTAACTTCACAATCATTATAAGCTCTACTTTTTATACAGTCTTGTAATCTAGCTGCAGGATATCACTTAAACTAACACCAGTAACCATTTATAGAAGTAATATTTTTAGTATAGTGATCATGTTTCCCTGAATTATAAACATTATGTGTTTAATATATATCAATGTCAAATATTATGGTTTGAACATTCATAGGATATATTTTTAAACTAACCATGAAGTGAAATAATCCAGACTCATAAAGTCAAGCGTTGAATATTTTTTTCTCATATGTATATTCTAGACAGAGAAAAAGGGAAAAAATAATTTCATGGAAATATAAAGATCAATAGAGTAGAGGAACGGGATCCACAGGGAAATAATAGAGGAGGGCATAGGGAAATACTGGGGGAATTATGCTTGTACATATATATAAAATTATAATTCACTAATTGAAATAATACTAAAAACAACAATAGTAGTATACATGAGATCAGTAGAGTAAAACAAGTGGATAGGGGAAGGATCAGGGGAGAGGAAGGGGTAGTACTGCAGAATGAGATTGATCATGTTATGTTATGTGGACTTTAAAATGTGGCACAACAAATTTTACTATTATGTATAATTATAATGCAATAATAAAATAACTAAAATATAATAAACTTTTTAGCCATGAGCACTTGAAATCTAATTTTTACACATTTCAATTAGTGAACTACTTTTCTCGACTGACATGGATAGTGTTGATTGTTTTACCAGGAATTCTAGTAAGAATATCCACATTTCTGAAACTCCATGTTCTGAATGCATTTTCTTTGCTTTCAATTCCAGTTATAATGGCATTATAGCAAGGCTAAAAAATAGTGCCATCCATGATTTCTTTGCTTACATAAATTATTAAGAAAGGTACTGGCAATATTTTATCTGAATACTTGGCTACATAACAGAAACATTTGGACTAAACTACAATGTTGAGCAAAGTTCACTCCCTCAACACCATTTCTCCTCCACATTCTTACACATAGAGTTAAAATAATGAAAAAGGAAAACAAAAACAATACTTTAAAGTACAGATTAAATGTCAAACTATGTATTCATTATGAAATTTTGAAAAGAAACAGATTATATTTCATAGCTATATTGTCTGAGACATCAGATTGCTGTTGTAGATCACACTTGATTTTTCTGGCTTTTGATCTTTACCATCTACCAGCTGGACTCTAACAATTTTGTATCCTACTGTGTAGAATTTGATTGCCCACAGATCTATAAAATTGCGGTGTTATTAGGTAGCAAGCAAAACTATTTTCTTGTGATGACCAACAGAGGAAAGGTTAAAAAAACACCTTTAGCTATGGCCTCTGCTGAAATGAATGGATTTTATATTGTACATATACAGGGAGACCCTTTATCAACCTTGATGAATTTGGATGGAGGATCACAAGCCTCCATCCTTTGTGTTATACCACTAAATATTTCCAACTGTATTATGGAACAAATTGCCCCCATAATATTTATCTCAACTTAAGTTCTCAAAGTAAAGTTTATTTTATTTTAATAAAATGTTAAAGCTATCTATTTATTTTACAGGAGTACAGGGGATTGAACCCAGAGGTACTTTACCACTGAGACACATCCCCAGCTTTTTTTTAAATTTGAAACAGAACCTTGCTAAGAATTGGTGAGGCTCGTCTGGAAAAAACTAAGGATTGATACACAAGTATTTGTGTTTTATTTCCTTGAGTAGTTGACATTTAAATAGAGATGAAGGGGAAGAGTAGTGGGAAAGGGTAAGCCAAAGTAAATAAGTATTATATAAGGATGTATATTATTAGGAATTAAAGAAGATGATGACAAAGCAAAGAAAGTCATGAAAAGGAAGGTGGTATGAAGGACATTCTAGATGGAAAAGTGTGAGTGAAACCAGGGAATCTGAATATCATAGTGTATATTGCACAACAGAAAGTAAGTTGATCTAGTTTGTGCTTCAGGCATAAGAGGAATCAGGGCTGGTCTAAAGAACTTACCCATTAGTACATGAGGATGAATTAGAAGGAATACTAATTACATATGATGTGTCTAACACACTGCATATGAGGCCCAAAGTCACAGACATTTTTGTGTGTACACAGACACACACACACACACACACAGTAGCTTATGGATGTTCCTGGAATATTATTGTAGACAATACAAACTGCCTCCATTGCAGTTTTTCATTCAGACAAGTTCCTAGGGACATGAATTATTCTAGGGAGTCAGTCTCCTGTTTTAGCATGTAAAACAACAGTTGTGTTCCCAAAATGCAGCAACATTTCAAACAAGTGTCTTTTAATTATATGGAAGAGGGGGCCTAGCTTGATCAGCATTCCGTTCTCCCTAGGATTCAAATATGCTTAGGCACATCTGGAGGACAGGTGAGGCAAGCCCACAGGGTCTATATGTAGGATAGACGGAATCACTTTTTGGAAAAGAAAGTTTGTTTTGAATGAAGAGGATGTCAAATCTACATGGTTTTAGTACCTTTTTCTTTAGTCATCCAACAGAGGATACTTCTGAGTATAGTTTAGTCTCTATTTTTCATTCTCAGGACTCAGCTTCACATGTTTTCTTATGATCTACTTCCTAGTGAGGCAGGCGGTCTGCAATTAAAACAGAAAATCTGTCTAATTTAACCCTCTATAATGTTACAGTGCAAGGCTGAACTACTATGGGATATTATGACTCAAAATAATAAGAAAAAGGGCCTTATCTATGGATATTCCTTATGATATTAAAATGATACAAATCATAAAGTCATGAGATGTCAAACAATGCTCTAATGTTTTGAAGGGACTTCAGAAATATGCAACCTGTGTTTCTCAAATTTACACAATTATAGTATTACTATATGTCAAGATTTTGCAAATTGGGGTCTATGGAATCCTGGAAATCCACAGATATATTCTTAATGGGCTACCAGTTTTCTACAATAAGTTTTTATTTGTTGTCTTTCCATTTTATTTATAAACTGTAAAAATAATGTCATCATATTCCAGACCACCTGGATAAAATGAACTAAGCATTGTCATATAATTTTATTAACTACATGATGTTTTAATTGTAGGCTAATGAAAATGTGAGATAGATTAAATATGCAAACAATGTATTTGAAACTGATGAGAGCAATACTATTATATCACACAGTCCACATGAAAATTTCACACTAATTTAAATGGAGAAAACTTGTAAAAATTGAGTTGCCCCAAGACACAAGGTGAGATAGCCATGTTGAATACTCACGAAGAAATTGTAGTGTAGCAGTAGTCATTACTATGTTCAATTGGTAAGGACTAATGTATTCATTAGGATGTATAACCTTTTACATAAATTTAATATTATAAATTTGCATTTTGGTGCATGAATGTTTTTATTTACTTGGTAAATATGTTCAAATTGTATAGGTATATAAGACCTATGAGGATGTGTTTATTAGATTTCCGATAGTGCACATTTAACTAGTCATTACAAAAATTTTAAGAGTCAACACCTGAAATGTTTTTCACTCATTTATATCCAAATATTTTTCAGTTTTGGGAAAAACCAAAACAAAAGTGTTTTGTACTCTTCTGAGAGATATATTAAGTATTTCAGAACCATCTAAGGCATGGCCAATGTCTTGGCACCACTAACTCCAGAGTAAGACTAGACAAACTTTATGTTCTCTAATTATGCCACTGTAATTAAAAAAAAAAAAAAAAGAAAATTAAGAGACATGAGTGAATAATGCCAACTAATTTAAAATTGAGATTGAACTGAGGAATTTTCATAAGAACAACTTTTAATGTTGTTTTAATTTCTTTTTGGATCATATTCCGATATAACACATATCTATAAATAAGGAGTTGTGCTATATGCTGTCAAACCTAAGAGAAAGATGTATTCTTGCTTTGTATATGACTAAAAGAAGGATCAGAGGAATTAAGTCATCCAAGGGTCATAGAGTAAGGGGTATGATTGACACTTATTTACAAGTCTTCTGACCCCAAGTCCCTTGATCTTTCCACTTATCATACCAGATCCTTCTGAATTTACTTCTTTGTTCTATCTAAAATTCACTTTTTTATAAACAAGTGAACTTTGCCCATATTCTTAGTAAAGAATATGATCTTTAATTAGACGTCAGTGACTTCCTGCATGACTTGAGCTTTGAGATATTCTAGTTTCTCAATAAGTTCACATTTATCTTGACTTTTTAAACTTTTATTATTAAATGTACATAGTTCAAATACTATAAGATAGTTAAAATATGCACCTTCCAAGTTTAAGTACAGAAATATTTTAGTCAGCTTTTATGAATTTTACATGCTTTTTTTTGTACTGGCTAATTGAACCCACGGGTGCTTAAACAGTGAGCAACACCCTCAGCCCTTTTTATTTTTTATTTGGAGACAGGATCTCACTAAGTTGCTTACGGCTTCACTATATTGCTGAGGCTGGTTTTGAACTTGTGATCCTCCTGCCTCAGCCTACAGAGAAATTGGTATTTTAGGCAAGCACCACTGTGTCAAGCTCTCCAATTCTCTGGGGTCTTTTAAAAGGATGGCTTACTTGAGTTGCAAATTACCAGACTTTTTCAAGATGGTAACAGGGTTTATATTTTTTTTCCTTATTTTGTCATTGATTGAAATAATTTATGTAACAATGTCAACAGATCTGACAACTTTAACTGGAAATTGCAATCAAAATCGTGCCAAAAATATTAAAATTGTCAACTTTTATACAATAAACTGTCACAATTCAGTAAGATTTAAGGAAAGGCAAATACTTTCTTGGGGAGAAAATCAAGGCTAAAAAGATTAAAGAATAAGAAATTACTCTGAATTTTCAAACATTTATAGAAGTAACTTCTTATCAAGGCCCCCATCCCTCCTATGTAATTTTAATTGAAACCCTTCATCTTAGACCTATTTTAGCCCAGTATTTGAAATTCTAAAGTGAAAGATCCTAAACTTTTTATTTCCATCAAAGATAACTCATGGAGGGTATGGGCAATTGAACTAAGAGGTGCTTGACCACTGAGCCACACCCCCAGCCTTATTTTGTATTTTACTTTGAGAGACAGACAGGGTCTCACTGAGTTGCTTAGTGCCTCACTAAATTGCTGAGGCTGGCTTTGAACTTGTGATCCTCCTGCCTCAGCCTTCCAAGCCCCTGGGAAGCAAAGACTTTTTTAAAAATGTCATTTGTTTCTATTACTTGAATTTTAGGGATGTGAATATCTTATAAAATTAATGTTGAGTTGTCATCCTTCATAATATAAAATATATGCAGCATGTTATAGAACTATTTCTGAGGAAAATAATATGGAGATGAATAGAAACTTTTAATTCATAATCCTACATTTAAAGAGAAAATATATTAAACATATTGAGTGAATTTTTAATAGGCACACTACTTTTGAGTGAGTGTGAGACAATATGATTAATTAGAATACTTTAATACAGAGAGCAACAAAGACACAGGTATCCTTTTTTTAAAGCAAAGTTAAACATTTTCAAAATATCTCTGATATAATTTGCTAAAGCTATATATCATGTGAGGGAAGAAACAGATTGTGATGAATTTCAAACATTTTAGTGAACTTGTACATTTTTAAGTGGGCCATGAACTTGAAATACATCACTTTTAAAAAATCACTTTGTGGGACCACTCTGAAAAAGTAGAATAAAACCACTCCATGTATAAGATAATAAACTGCATTTTTCTCTTTTTATATGTGTTGAGGAGTTAACAGCCTCCAGCTCCTGCCACATATTCATGCCCTGCTGCATATGAATGGGGAAATAAGCACTCCCACAGATACTTACAGGAATGTAAATTGACACAACATTTTGGATAGTAATATGGAATACCTCTTACATGTGGCAAAAATTTACACATGGCCACTCATCTGTGAAACTTACTCTAAACTATAGGAACAATGGATAGAAAAAAAATGGCAAGGGGGCATTTGTTAAATATGCATACTCAAAGAAACCAAATATTGCCCAAGGCTTAAAAAACTATTTCAGGTAAGCTAAGATTGTTTATGGCTAAATGGTAAAACTTTCTATGTTTATTATACTTCCACTTCTCCTTTCCATGGATGAAATTTTTTTTAATATCTTTTATTTTTATTTTTACGTGGTGCTGAGGATCGATCCCAGTGCCTCATGCATGGTAGGCAAGTGCTCTACCTCTGAGCCACAACCCCAGCCTCATGGATAAAATCTTAACATAAAAAATTATGTAGCATTATGGATGCAGAGGAAGGGAATCTGGATCAAAAGTTATCTTGTTCTATGGGCACCTACCAGCCCCTTTATAAGATATAGCTCACTTCTGGTTTGGGGGCATGACACTCTGTTAGCAGCTGTTGAAATGCCTATAGTTAATATATAACCTACAGTGTTTTCTCTTAGTAGAGTAATGTGCAGGGGTTTCTAGAAGAATATCTAGCCAATTATTTTGCTGACGAGGCTTCTCTTCATGATTCGTTGGTGTTGCTTATACTGTGAATTATTCCATATATTTCATCTACTCTTTAGCTTTGGGATATTAATCTTGAAGTCTTTGCAATTTTGATCCCAAGGAACAATGCTAACTTAATTCTAATATGCTGCCAGGGCATGATAGTGCATGCCTTCAATCCCAGCCACTCAGGAGGATGAGGCAGGAGGATCACAAGTTCAAAGCCAGCCTCAGCAATATAGCAAGACTCTGTCTCAAAAGGGGGAAAAAAAACTGGATTGTAGCTCAATGGTAAAGCATCCTTGAGTCCAATCCCCAATAACAATAAACAAACAAACAATCCTTATTAGGCTATTTTCTTTCCCCAGTTCCTGATGGGAGCTTCTAGACCCATTTCATATCTGATGAAAATTGTGACAAACCCTCTCCATTATCAAATATATAATATCACCATTCCTACTCTACTACAACCACTCCAAGTTTGTTTGGGGAGCTACTTTTTTCAGATTGCTATAGGGGAAAGTATATATATTTAAAAAGCCCTATGCTTTAAGCTTCTCTTTCTTTTAGAAACTTATCAGTAATGCTGTTTTGTCTCCCTCTTTTCATCCCACCCCCTCTGCTTAATCCCAGGACAAGGATTTCTGGGATGGGAACACTGATCATTATTTAGATGATGTAGGCACTGTTTTTATCCTCTTTGGCTCCTGTCATATTTCTCCCAGCATGGAGAAGTTTTATTCCCATTTCTCTATAACAGGAACTTTCCTTAAGTCACAATCACTGTCCTCTCTACATTGCAGATTATGGTAAATATCTGTGCTCAAATGGAAGGTGTGTTCTTCATATGTACAGGAAAGTTTTCAATTTTACAAAGCCTTTTTCTTCTCAAAAAAAAAAATCATGGTAAGAGCTGGGGCTGTAATTCAGTGGTTGAACACTCACCTAGTACATGTGAGGCACGGGCTTTGATCATTAGTCATTAGAAATATTTAATT
Source organism: Marmota flaviventris (assembly GCF_047511675.1). NCBI lineage: Eukaryota > Metazoa > Chordata > Mammalia > Rodentia > Sciuridae > Marmota > Marmota flaviventris. Next base: position 294,158 of record NC_092519.1, read on the forward strand.
ATATATCTAGTCACAGATAAAAATGTCCAAAATAGTGTTAATACAAAAAGCAGTTTCAGGAACTGGAGCTGTGGGTCAGTGTTAGCAATGTGTGAGGCACTGGATTCGATCCTCAGCACCACATAAACAAAGTAAAAATTCATTGGCAACTAAAACATATTTTTTAAAAAGCAGTTTTCATACAATGTATATAATATTCATTAGACTACATATCTTTTTGGATACTATTATCGGGGATTTTCAGTTTTCCTATCATATTTCTTATAATCATTGCATTTTTAATAAAGAAAAAATATAGATACAAAGATGTAACTAAATATATCTTAAACCAACAAGCAGTGTCTCACCAGTAAAATACTAGTGATATTCTTATTAAAAAAGAAAAAGAATGAAAAATTGTAAGGCTCATATTTACTTTAATATCATTCAGAATGCATTAGATGTTGCAGTGAGAAATGCAATGAAATTAGAAGACAGAATTACTATAAAGGTAGAAAATAAATTATTAGTATGGATAAATGACACATTTGGTTATAATTCTATATAACAGACAAACTGTTATAACTAAAAAGATTTCAAAAATGTGATGTTTTAAAACAAGAATATAAAAATCATTGGCTATCCAGTAAAATAGTAAGCCATTATCAAACAAATAAGTCACTCATATATCAATAGAATATACAAACAACCAAGTAATAAAGTTAGGAAAAAATGAAAAAGCTTTAGGATAGAAAATGATGTTTTACAGAGAAATATAAATGGTTGAAGACAAAAATATAAAACCTTTTTTATGACCAGATGAGAATTTGTTAAGTTGGAAAGATGTCAGTTTAAAAATTAAAGAACATTTGAATTGTTTCCAAATGACTTTAAAGATTAAATGTGCTTTGTATGGTCTGGGGATATGGCTCAAGCGGTAGTGTGCTCGCCTGGCATGCGTGCGGCCCGGGTTGGATCCTCAGCACCACATACAAACAAAGATGTTGTGTCCGCCGAAAACTAAAAAATAAATATTAAAAAAATTCTCTCTCTCTCTTAAAAAAATTAAATGTGCTTGCAAATAAAATCAAAGTATCATATATGAACATATGAAAAAAATAAATCAACCTTGAAATTATGTCAAGTCTTTTTAGGTATACATGTTCTTGTGCTTGAATGTGTCTCATTAAATCTCAGGTTTACCAATGTGACAGAATAAAAGATGGAGTCTTTAAGAGGTGATTAGTCCATGAGGGCTCCTTCCGCACTAAAAGAATTAATGACCTTGTACAGTAGAATCATACAGCATGTGGCTAGCTTTTTCTTCAGCTTTTCTGCCATGTGTTCACATAGAGGTCCACCCCTCTGTAAGAGGAAACATCACCATACAACAAAAGCCAAAGTTGCCTTGAGCTTGGAATTTACAGTCTTCTGAAAAATGAGAAATTAATCTTCCTTAAAAATTACCCCGTCTCAGGTACTTTGTTAGTGCAGCACAAAAGGAACTGAAACACATTTTCTCAAAGTATACAGAAAGGGTCTGGGCAACATTCTAGGGCTGTATATGTACATATTTGAGTCAACGGGAAGAGCAAGGAAATTTAATTAAGCCAAAGTTGCTTAATATTATGGCATAAAACATAAAATACCATGAAGTCCTATAGATTTACTAAGCAATGTTTTTTTTTGAGTTTTATTTTTTTTTGTTTTAATTGTGAATGACAGTACAATGATCTTGACATATCATACATTTGAATCAAATGGGGTATAATTTCTCATTTTTCTGAGTGTACAGGTTGCAGAATCACATTGGTCATGCAGTCACATATATACATACAGCAATACTAGTGTCTATTTTATTCTGCTGTCCTTCCTATTCCCCCCCTTCCCCTCCCCTCCCCTCCCATCACTTCTCTCTATCCAATCTAATGTGACACACTTCTTTTTTTTCCCCTCACATTTTCATACATGTATTTTGTATAGTGATGAGGGTCTCCTTCCATTTCCATGCAATTCCCCTTCTCCCTCCCTTTCCCTCCCACCTCTCTTCCCTATTTATTGGTAATCTTCTTCTCATGCTCTTCCTCCCTATCCCATTCTGAGTCACCCCCCCCCCCCTGCGTTATATCAGAGAAGACATTCAGCCTTTGATTTTTAGGGATTGGCTAACTTCACTTAGCATAATCTGCTCTAATGCCATCCATTTCCCTGCAAATGCCATGATCTTGTTAATTTTTAGTACTGAGTAATATTCCATTGTGTATAAATGCCACATTTTTTTAATCCATTCACCCATTGAAGGGCATATAGATTGGTTCCATAGTCTAGCTATTGTGAATTATGCTGCTATAAACATTGATGTGGCTGTGTCCCTGTAGTATGCTCTTTTTAGGTCTTTTGGGTATAATTCAAAACAAATATTTCCACTCATTTCTCACAAAATGCACCTTATAACTATAAAGAATAAAATTTATAATTTGGTACTTCAGATGTCAAAGACAAAGCTAGCATTAAAAAATGCCCAATTCTATGTATTAGAAACTAAATGAAATGCAAAAATAAAGGGGAGGGGAAAAATAGGGGAAGTAAAATAGTTTTACTTAAAATGTTACATTTATTTAAATAAATATTGCTTGATGAAAGATCTAGAATTCTATTCTTATAGACACAAAGAATTGGTTAGTATTTATGTAACAGACTTTAGGAAAAAACTTAGGACTGAAAGAACTTCTAGCAACAGAGACTCAAAAATAAGTAATTAAAAAAAAAGAATAAACATGAATGATAAATGCTAAATAAAGTATTATAATATGTATTAAATAAAGTATTAAATGATTTATTTAATTGAAGTAAAGTATTATTAAATTATGTGATATAGGTTTATAAAACAAAAGACTAAATCTTTCATGAAAAAGAAAGAAATTATGTCAATAATTCTTAGGGGGCTGAAACTCAGTGGTAGAGCACTTGCCTAGCATGTGTGAGGAGGCACTGGGTTCTATCCTCAGAACCAAATTAAAAAAAAAAAAGGTATTGTGTCCATCTACTACAATAATAATAATAATAATAATAATAATAATAATAATAATAATAATAATAATAATTTCTTTAGTATACTAAACAAGGTCTTTACAGGTTTGGCCCTATATAACTTAATTCAACTCCTTTTCTCTCATTTCTCCTTTACACACAGGCACAGTGAAGTTGATTATCAAGTAACAAAATTCCACAGCTATGGAGGGCCTAGTATTCATTTGTAACATAAATAATAAAATTAAGTTCTGTGGGATGCCATTTACATCTATTATCTCATTTGACTTACACAAAAATCTTATTATAAGAAAAATATTAATTATCTTAATTATTTATTACTAATTTATCTGTCTTAATTTTCTATCTGATTTCAATTCTTCAAATATTAATCACTATTTTCTATTTTATTTTTAAAATAAAAATTTAATGTGGTCTTTTATATTGGTATATTTCATAAAATCATGGTCCTATTATATGATTAACTATTACAAACCTGTAAAATAATATTTATGAATATATGTATTACATAAGAATTCTTATCATGTTGATCTATTAAAATAAGAGGAAACCTATTTTATGAAAAGCTCTTTCTATACATATGATTAGAAGTAATTATATCAAAATTCAACATATATTTCAATATTTTTCCTATGACTATGAAATTATTTAAAAATTTTAAGTATTCACTATTTCTACTTGAAATGCAGAAATATAACACATCCCCAAATTAGCAATTTCACTTAAGAAAAATCTATAGAAACCCAACATGTGGGATATTTTATTAAATAATAGGGTGTTAAAATTTCTGCTTTCACCCATTAGGTACTAAGAGAAGCAGGAATTCCCCTCTTTCTATGGAAAACTAGAAAACCAGACAAAATACATGAATCAAAGGTTTTAAGAAACTGCTCATCAAGTGGAGCACGGGACTATGATCCCTGACCAGGATTAAAAAAAAAAAAGTGACCCATTCTATGGGCCTAGCCTGATTTCTAAAGGCATGTGCTATCATAACACACAGATAAAAGTAAGAAGCTAGAGTATTGTAGCTTTCCTGAATTAAGAGGAAAACTACTGGGGCCGGGGTTGAGGCTCAGTGGTAGAGCGCTTGCGTAGCATGTGAGGCACTGGATTAAATTCTCACAACTAAATAATAATAATTTAATAATAATAATAATAACAATAACAATAATAGGTGGCTAGAATTTATGGATGGAATATTGGCGAGAAAGGAGCTACACAGAGGGAAACCATAGAAATCTGCAGAAAAGACTCCCTGATTTTATGGTTAAGTGATAATCTGCATATGTGTAGCAGGAAAATTCAAAAGGCAATGTAAAATACTACTGATAAAGAGTAGACAGGATCATTTCACAGGCTCATTGATGGTGGAAACTTATTTGATTTCCCATTAACCAGAGTGGAGAAAACTTGCAATATGTCAGACATAAGAAGGATCTTAACAAGTGTCACATGTTAAGAGTAAGGATATTTAGTCTAAGAACAAAGGCAGTATATTAGACCTTGCATAACAAAAATTAAAACCAAGCCCTAAATGAATCAAATTGAACCGCAAGTAATTTAACACCCGACAAAAACCCAGTACTCTTTAAAGGAATATGACAACATAAAATCTGCAATGTATGTTATTTAATAAAATTGATTAGTTAGGCATGGTGGCACAAACCTGTAGTCTCAGCGACTCAGGAGGCTGAGGCAGGAGAATCATAGATTCAAAACCAGCCTCAGCAATTTATCGAGGCTGTAAGCCACCTATCAAGACTCTGTTTCAAAATGAAAAAAATAAAATATAAAAGGAGTGAAGATGTGGCTCAGTGGTTAATCACCCATGGGTTTAATCCTTGATACAAAAAAGAAAAAAAAAATTCTGACTAGAAACTAGTAGAAAAATCAAATAATAGAAAGTGTGAGAAAAATGCAATTAGTGAATAACACTTTAAAACAGCCATTATAAATCTCATTAATGTACACAAATGTATAAAAGAAAGAATGAGTAGAAAAATATAGGATGTAATAAAACAACCAAATGTAACTTCTAGAGACAAATGCAATAGATGATATTAAACATCACTGTATGCAATTAATAGTAGATTAGATACTCCAGAAGAATGGTGAACTTGAAGAAATAGATACTCTTTAAAATAAAGAAACAAGAGAAAAGAAAGCTGAAATAATATCAGCTGGTGTCAAATAAGGTAAGGGGAGGCAGAAAGAAAAATATTTTTAAAAATAATAGATGAGTCAGAGGTCTCAGTATGTATCCTAAAGATATCAAAAGTATAATAAGGAATATTTATGAACTAGCTTTACCAGTTTATTGGACAATATAAATGAAATGAACAAACTATTTGAAAGACAGAAATGACCAAAGCTCACTGAAGAATAAATAAAAAATATGGCTAATCTTTACCTATTACAAATCTATATTTCCTAGTTTTAAATCTTGACCCAATACGAAATCTACATCCAGATATTTTCATTGGTGAAAGATATTCCATGCTTAATTCTTGGTCCTGGTACAGAAGATAATATTGCTATGAATCATATATATATATATATATATATATATATATATATATATATATATATATATATATATATAGCAATTCTTTTCAAAATCCTAATAGGGATTGATTTCGATATTAACAAGCTATTTTTAAATTATACATATTTAATATATTATACAACATATTGTACATATTATATATAAACAGATTACCTGATTTCAAGTCTTATAATTCCATATGCAAATATTAATTTCCTATCAATCATACTCATTATATTTCAAACCTGAAACTAAGAGATCTGGGATGTAGATCTGTGGGAGGCTGTGGAAAGAAAGCTTTGTGCTTAGTCCTTAGGCACTGCAAGATAAAAAAAAAAAAAAAAAAAAAAAAAAAGACCTGAAACTCATAAGCTATCAAGTTAAAAAAGATAAATTGTATTTTATCACATAATTGTTTTAATCAAGCTCTACTGTTAAAACAATTTAAAAGACAGAAAATGTTTGAAAAATATATATCTGATAAAAATGTGTAGTCAAGATACATAAAGCACTCTTGTAACTCAACAAGACAAAGATAATCTACCTGCTTTTTAAACATGAATTTATTTTATTAGACACTTCACAAGAAAATATACATGAATGGCTATTCAGTACAAGCAAAAATGATCACCACCTCTATTCATAGAGAAAATATGATATAAAGCTACAATAAGATAGTAATATACATATGAGAATTGCTTATATAAAAAAGCCTGACTATACCAAATATTCTTAGAATAAGAAGGATCTGAAAATTTTATACATCTCTAGTGAGAATGTAGAACTATGTGGCAACTTTTTAGTAAGTTAAATATGGTTATAATATGAAATTCATTTAAGAGAAATGAAGTTATTTTAATACAAAGATTTGTTCATATTATCTATTCATAATAGCCTCAAATTGAAAACAACCCCAATGCCCATAAAAGATAAATAGATAAAGTGATTTATCCCTATATAGATATACTAATCAGCAATAAAAAGAAAAGTACTATTGATACATATAATCATGGATAATACTCAAATGCAGTATGATGAATAAAAATGCCAGGCAGGGGACTATATACTATTCATTAGAAAATCAGAAAGAGGAAAACTTATTAACAGAGATAAGATCATTGATGGTCAGTTGGTGAAGGTGGAGATAGAGATCAAGTGCAAAGCTGTATAAACAATACCTTGGGAACATGAAAATAGTTATTTTGATTGATTGTGGTAATGGTAAAAAGGATTGTATTTGCAGAAATGCAACCACTGTTAATTAAAATGGATGCAATTATTATGTGTAAGTAGAACTCAATAAAACTGATTCAAAAATGAATTATATACACATAGATTGTGTATATAATTAAATGCACATCTTAAATATACATAGATTGTGCCAATTCTATGTGTATTTCAAAGTATCATTACAATGAAAATAACTTCTTATAAAAACTTTGAAAACTTTCTTATAGTCCCCATGCAGGAAAATTTTATTTTTAAAAATGAGGTTAGAATATAATTCAAAAAATTCCTTAAATTTTGTTTCTTGTTGTGTATGTGTCCAACATTTTCCATGTAATTAGAAAAGTTGTAAAAAATATTTGATTTACTTTATAATGGGACTCAAGTCCATATTCTACCACTTCTGTGGGTTGGGAAACAATTATAAATCTGGATTTCACATTCCTTTTCTGCAAAGCAATATTATTGTTTCAGTACTGGCAAAAGAATTTCTAGTTTGGTCATTGACTCTAGCTTCTCTGGGAATTTACAATGACAGAGTGATTTTGAATGTAAACAAATTGGATTAGAGTTAACAATTGTGCATTTGTAATTAGCACAGTGAAAAATCCATATACAGGTAATTGGGTCATGACTACATTTAAAATGTCAATGGCTAATGGTATTTGACAGAAAGATACTGTCTCCTCCAGTATATGTTCCCTTGACCTCTTTTCTGGCCAATTTCCATTCTACTGATGGAAATGAGGGCTAGAGAAAATTCAAAACCATTATTATAGAAGATTTTTTTTCTGGGAATGCACATCTTTGAAAGATATGGTAGTATAAAAAAAGATAATGGCGGGCTGGGGATGTGGCTCAAGTGGTAGCGCACTCGCCTGGCATGCGTGCGGCCCGGGTTTGATCCTCAGCACCACAAACAAACAAAGATGTTGTGTCTGCCGAAAACTAAAAAATAAATATTAAAAAAAAAATCTCTCTCTCAAAAAAAAAAAAAAAAAAAAAGATAATAGCAATTACTTTGGTAGTAAAAATTGACTAGGAGCTCTTTCTAGAATCCAAGAGGATATTACAAAATTATTTTGTCAAATCATTTTCTAGAAATAGTTTTTTCAAAACTGAGATTTTGATTTCTTATCATTCAGATGTTAATTGTTTTCTTAGGGTGGTATAAAAAGTGTCATGGAAAACTTGAAATTTTCTCTGATCCTGCCTGTATAATTCTTTCTGCTTCTAATCGTATCTCAAACACCAGCTTCTCCATGAAGTTGTTCCTTAGACTATAAGCAGGTAAAGTCTATTTTCCTCCCTAAAATCCTTAGAAGTCACTAGCTCTGTATGTCGTGCAATGCTGACTATTTTACCTAAAGTCGAGTTGTTTGTGTAATTTTTTATTTCATTGCAAGCTCCTTGATGACAAATAATGATTCACCCAACCCTCTATTAGCCAAATGACCAAAGAAGGATGATGTAAAATTATAAGACAGTACAGTTATTATCAATACAGGAACTGAGTTCTACCTACTTGGAATTTTGCCCTGGGTAAAACATTTCACATTTCTGTTCTTCAGATATTTTTAATTCATAAAATTGAAACTCTATCAAAATATTGGTAAACTTTATGAAACATTATTTTTCATATCAGGTTTCGCTAATTGAATGTAAGTTCCCTGAAGGCAGGAACTCATTTTTTTTCACCTCTGTATACACTGTGCCCAGAACTGTGGCTGGCATATAGCAGATTTGTAATTATTTATTGAATTATTTAATAAACAAGGATATTAAAACACTGTGAGTGGGCTGGGGCTGTAGTTCAGTGGTAGAGCGCTTGCCTAGCACATGTGAGGCCCTGGGTTTGACCCTCAGCACCACATAAAAATAAATAAAATAAAGGTATTGTGTATCTAAAACTAAAAAATAAATATTAAAAACAAAACAAATTAAAAAAAACCTGTGAGTAATGGCCAACATTGTACACAATAAGTATTCTATAAGTAGAAAAGGCAAATAATGTCAAATGTTTTTTTTTTTGTTGTTGTTTTAATTCAATTGAATGGAAATGGCCTCTGCAATGGAACCCACAAGTTTAATTTGGGACAATTTTAGTACCTTAAGGTGAAAACAATTATACTGTAGGGATTAGAAGAACATATGTGTGTGTGTGTGTGTGTGTGTATATATATATATATATATATATATATATATATATATATATATATATATATATATATATATATATACACACACACACACATATGTATGTATGTATAAATAATTTATGTGTATAAAATTTCTTTCAAGGTGCTTCTTTTATAAGCATTTCAAAAGTAAAGCATATGAAGTATTTATAATTTTTGTTGTTTTTAGTAAATGTTCCATGAAGTTCTTTTTCTTCCATTTTTTTTTTCCTGTCAGGATAATGTGTCTAGTTATCACCAAATCTGATCAGAGCTTAAATCTACTTTATGTATGCTCCCCATCCCCACTATAGTGGAAGGATAGGAATACAGGAGGGGATTCTTCAGAGGATGCAGAAGTTGCCACAAATAGCAAGCCTGAACAGTATTGATTTCTTTGAAGTGTCCCTCCTGATGTCTCTTAATAATCAAGCACTGTCGATTGACTACTGCAAATTGAATTTTCCTTGTTGACACTTCAGGTTTTTAATTTTGTAAATGCAGAAACCAGAACAAAATAAATGAGATTTTGCTGCATTTAAAATCAATACCAGTTATATCAGTCATCAAAAGAACACAACACACACACACACACACACACACACACACACACACACACACACACATACACACACAGTGTCTTATCTCTGTAGTTAGAATTTCTGGTCCCCTGTCTCTACATCTACATGTACTGCATCATCCCCTCTCTCTCTCTGAGGTATGGCCCTACATTTCCCTACTTCTAGAAACCCTCATTTTTCCTTCCATAGCAGACAGTTAATGAATGTTCACCACCTAGTGCCCTGATTTTAGCTCTCCAGCATCCACAAGCAGACATGAGTATCCAAAAATGAACAATTATAAAACAATTTGAATTGTATATTTAACATAATTATATGAAAAATATAAACACCTAATTAATGTGTTAATCACTGTTATTAGTTTAATAATGTTCACAAGGTAGCTGACAGTGACAATGTGGGCTACAGAATTTATAGTTCAAATTTAGAAGGAGAGTGGAAATCCTTTCCTTTACTGATACGTATTATAAGTCCTTCCTTCCCTTCTGTCTGATGGGTTAATTAATGTTACATGCCTGTTTCTGGGCAATTATTGGCAGGCAGAATACCATCTGCTACTTAGTTTACACTAATTAGGATATTCTTATGAAACTGGGCATGGAGTAAATACCTGAACAAATTTGCAGTGAATAAAAAACAGGTTAAACCAAAAGAATTAGGAATCCGAATGATATTGTATTTCTCAACAGCAAAATTGGAAGATAAAACAGGCAGGAATAATAGTTTCAAAACAGTTAAGGTAAACAATTTCTCACATAAAATTCTATCTTCATTCTATGCTGATTGATAAAACATGACATAACATTATTAAATTTCAAAAATTTACTTCCTAGGTAAAATTATCATGGATTAATTTGACAATGTGTTCCACCAAAATAAATATTATACCATGAACAAAAGAGAAACAGAATTTAAGAAATAGGGAATCCACATTCGACAGGCACCAAAGAAAGTTCTGGGATAACAACAGTGCAATAGGCCTACAGAATAAGTAGTTAAAATTGGAACAAAATGCTCTAGGGCTTCAGCAAAGAGGACTCTAGGAAAATAAAAAGGATACAACTTTTGTAGATTAAATTTATCTTGTGAAAGAGAAAGCTAGAGATTTTTAAATTTCATGAAGGACTAATAAAAGGCAAACAGATGACTAAGAAATAAATGAAGACAGGAATTATTGCCTTTAGGAAAAATAGAATGTTGTATAAGAGGAAATATGGTTGTATTGTAATACCTGATCCTTCAGTGAATAAATTTAATGGAATGATGATAAATAATACACAGATACTATTGGGGCCTCTGAATGGGTACAATAAATAGCCTTTTCTTTGTTTTCTACCTGGATGCTGAACAAATTTAGAAATAAAGAATAGCAGATTAGAAACCAGAATGTCATTATTTATTACTTACAAAAATAGAAGACATAGTTTAATGCAAAAGCAAAATGGATCTCTGACTGAATTCCAGGAAGCTTTCCCCACCAGCCACAGCCAAATAGGATAAGGAAGGCCTCCTCCATAGCAGAGCACAGCTGAAGGGGCATGGTGCACTGACGCTCTCTATGGGCAGCTCATTTGGAAGAGAAGGAAAGGAAAGCTGAATAAAACAATACTCCTTTCTTCAATTTCTTGAATTTCTATTAATACATGTTCTGATTTCTTCATAACTGTTTTCTTACCTTTGCATCCTTCATGACCAATATGTTTTATTTTAAGCTCTTTATTATTCAAATTAGTAAATACATAAAATTAGTCAAAATAGATTAGTTAAATCCATGAAATATTATTGCAGCTTCATGGCCAATCTTGTTTCATGTATACTCCCTCTTTGGCTTACTTTGAGAAAATATATTTTAAATGTATCGACCAATTTTCACTGTAATTTTATGTTATTTATTGTATCTGAAAAGAGGAGGTAATTCCTTAAATATGATTATATCCTTGGAGGTAGTATTTCACCTCAAAGAATTGTATAAATAATTGTTATTTTATACTATGACAAACTATACTATTTTATTAACATTAAGTTCTTCTATTAAATGAAACATGCCAATAACAGTGATTAAGACATTAATTAGGTGTTTATATTTTTATATTATCATGTGTAAATATAATGTTTTTTTTTTTTTTTTTTTTTTTTTTTTTTTTTGTGTGTGTGTGTGTGTGTGTGTGTGTGTTTGTGTGTCAGGGATCAAACCCAGGAGCACTTAACACTGAGCCACATCCCCAACATTTATATTTTTATTTAGAGACAGGATGTCACTAAGTTGCTTAGAGCCTTGCTAAATTGCTGAGGCCAACTTTGAACTTGTGATCCTCCTGCCTCAACCACCTGAGCCACTGAGATTACAGGTGTGTGTCACTGCATGCAGCATAATTTAAGGTTTTTGTTTTGTTTTATAGTTTTTCATTTCTGAATATTCATGTCTGCTTCTGAATGCTTGAGAGCTGGAACCGAGGCACTGGGTGGTGAACATTGCTGAACTGTCTGTTATGGAAGAAGAAATGAGGGTTTGTAGAAGTAGGGAGGAGTAGGGCCAATACCTCAGAGAGCAGTGAGGGTGCAGTACATGCATATGTAGAGACAAGGGGACCTGTCCTTATCCTTTGCTTGCACAGCAGAAATTCTAATTACAGAGATAAGACACCCAGTGTATATGTAATGTTAATTGTGTTCATTTGATGGCTGATATAACTGGTGTTGATTTTAAATGCAGACTTTAACCAGATGCAGATTTTAACCAGACTTAAGGAGATACACAGGGAGAAGGACGGGGCAGTTAGAAGTGGGGTCTTTAATCACCTCAACCGAGTTACTGATCACACTATTTCTAGAACCTAACCCTACTTCTAAAGTCGCTTTTATTAAGACAATTAATGTAATTATGATTTCAATGGTCTGAGTGAGGATTTTCTTTCTGTTTCAGCCTGAAACATCCTGACTCTCTACAGTATGTTTTAAGATTTTTCTCTTTATCTTTAGTATCCTAAACTTTTTTAATGTCTCATCGATTCAGATAGAATTAGTCATTTTTATTTTTGCTAGGCATTTGCCAGCCCCTTTCACTCTAGAAATTCATATACTTCTATTTTTATGAAATAATTTATTGTGTCTTTGATAATTGCTTCCTTTATTTCCCTGTATTTTCTCATTCTGGACTGCCATCATAAACAGGTGAACAAGTCAGGTGAGTATTATACAATAAGAATTTTTAAGTGACCTCCTAGCAGTTCCAGGATGAATTTTTATCTTCATAAAATTGTATGCAAAATACTGTATTAATGTAAGTCTTCATTTTTCCTGAGAGGGAATCTAAAGCTACTTTTTATTCTTTTATCATTCCCTGAAGATTTAATCCTTGAATGTGACAGAACTGTAAGCTTCCAAGAGACCATAACTTTGAACTGCTGACTGGTTAAAAATGAGGAGGAGGGAGCAAAAGATAAGGTAAGTTCCTATGAGTAGCTCCTGACATTCTGTATGACATGAATGGCTATTAGATTTGCTCCATTTAAAAAAGAAAAAGAGAGTTAAAAGGTTAACCACCTGTTTGACTGATTTGAAATGCTGAAGCAAAATATCTCATCGTTTGTACAGTGAATGGGCAGCTGTGCAGCTGTCAGTGGGATATTATTCACAAAATTAATATGATTTGAGATCTTACTTTAAAGAAAGAAGTGTAAGAATTCTTAATGGAATTAAATTCTCTTTGTGTGCCAAAGTCTCATCTAAGGTTTTATTATGCTGTGAGACGTGTCATACGATAAACAATATTCTATGTATGGCTATGGATTTACTTGAGATTTAATGAAAAAGAGAAAATGAAACTGTTTTAATGGAAAATCTTTGCAATTACTTTCCAAAATAGCTTCTTAAATTGCTCTGTTTTCAGAATATTTTTGGCAAAGCAATATATTATGGTAACTACAATAGTAGTTCTAAAAGTCCTTAAAATCTTTTACTTTTTCTACCATTTAAAATTAATATTAAGTTAATGCTGGCATCATTCCAAACAAACCATCTTTAAATAGATTTGCTTTATATATTCCTTCTTATATGCTTATTTCATTAAAATGCCATGTTAATGGGCTTGCAGCTGGTTTTATATTGGAACTGCTGTAACAAGAGCTCTGTAGTCATTCCCAGAGCCATTGTATTACAGTATTTATAGAAGAAAGTAACTTCATGAATTATTTTTTTCCTGCATATTCAGTCTCTCTCTCCTTGTCCTGGCATCCTATTCTTCTCAGCTTATAAACATATTCAGGTTCTACCATTTAAAGAAAACCCTTCTAAACTCCATTTCTTCCTCCACTTACTGCTGCATCCCTTTCGTTGACTCATAGTCCAATTGTTCCGAAAGTATTCTTCTGTATGTCCATCATAAATAAGGGAGCATAAGATGGGTTATAAGATCCAAGATTTCAACCTGGACTGAAGACTGAAGAGCTCAGAGCGGGAGTAGGTAAGAGAGTCAGATTAGCCACTGATGAGTTCTGGGCCTCAGCTTATAAATGTCTGGGTACAAAAATATGAAAATGTGTTCAACATTATTAGACATTAGCAAAATAGAAATGGTAACTGCAGTGAAATACTCCTACACATCTAGTAGAATGTCTATGATTATAAACAAATCCAGCAATATGGAATACTGGAGAAAATGTAGAGCAATCGAAACTTTTATGCTTTGCTGTGGTAATGTAAAATGGTTCAGCAGCTTTGGAAATATAGGAAATTTTATATAAACCTTAAGCATGGTTACTATAGGGTAAGCAATTCCCATCATACACAAGAAATATGAAACCTAATGTATATATAAGACTTGAACATAAGTTTTCATACCAATTGTATTCACAAAACATAATAATTTGAATGATTAAAATAGCCATTAACATGGGAATGCATGGTTTTTAAAATACAGTTCTATCTAGCAAAAAGAAGGAGTAAATCACTGAGGCATACAAATCATGGAAAAATATCAGAAATGATTTATTAAGACAAGAAAACCACAGAAAAGTGAAGGTGTATTATTTCTATGTATGAATTTTTAGAATGTTCAAAGGTAAGTTACATTAGACTTTACATCAGATTTTAGAGGGAGGATAAAAATAGAATAGACTGAAGAGGCATGACAAAATGTTGGAGGTGATGGGAATATTCTGTATTTTGACTGGAATAGGGGTTTGGAATGTTTACATATTTGTCAGGGTTCATAAAACTATGCTAAAAATCCATGGACATTATTGTATGTAAGTTACATATACCAAGTAATATAAAAACTTAATAAAACAAAGCAAACATAAAACTAAATACAACCACCTAGAGAAAGGATTTTAATTCCATACAGGAGTCTGTGATATCAATATGAGATAGAAATCAAATAAGGGAAATCTTTGGTGAAGGAGGTGTTTGTAATTGTGTTTGCAAAATGAATTAGGAGAAGAGCCCCTTAACGTTGGAAGTGTGCAGTGGAATTTTGTCTGGTTAGGATTGGTCCAAAGACAATGAGAGAAGAGAAATACAGACAAATATAATGGAGAGAAATGGAGACAAGCATCGCCAACAATTTCAAAGAGTTTTTATCAAAAAGAAGCAAACAGAGAAAAATTGGGAGGGACAAAATCTGGTCTCCGCATTTTTTAAGATAAAAAATTGATATCATATTTGATATTGCAACTGCTATTTATGTTGCAGTGTTTAGTCAGTATTGACAACATGAATAATACTTAATGAATATTTAAATAATAAAGGAAAGAAACTAATATGTGTTACCTGCCTGCAAGAATTGACAGGAGAACAGAATAAAATTTTGTTTCTGCCTGGGAAAGTGCAATAAGAGCAAGAAGAAAGAGGGTAATTGTGGAAGTAGGAAAAAATAATGGATAACTGAAAGCAAAAGTAAATGACCTGAATTTTACTAGTATTTACTTTTGAACTGTGGTATTGAACTTCAATACTCTAGACTTTATTGTGAATTTTAATTGTCCATTTATAAAACAAGGTTAGCACATAAACCAAGTCCTTACTCAAGGTAGGCTATGCTAATCAATTACGGCACCACTTATGTTTCAAATTGGATAGGGCCTTAACTCATCTCTTCAAGAAGCAATTACCAAACTATTAAGAAGAGCATGAGAAAATAAATTATTTGTCACATCTCTTCTAAAAGTTCCTAGTCCTAGGGCTAAACTAGCCTCCCATCCTATATATTTCTTTGGAGTATAGTTACATATCATAAAAGACTTTAGGTTCTTAAAAAGTGAAAGGTGAATATGTTCAATATAAATGATTAATTTTGTATTTTTGATGGGTAGACCTGCATCCTGAGCTGATCAGTTCAGATGATTTTTGATTGAAAAAATTAGAAATTACCTATTGATTCATTTCAAAGAACACACTTCTGTTTTCATTGATTCTTCCTATTATTTTCTACATCCTTTTTCCTTTATTTCCACTTTGATATTTGTTATTTCCTCTTTTTTCTAGTTTTGTGTTTATATTGCTGTTTTTTCTTCTAGGCACTTATAGTGCATTAGGTCATTGATATGGACTATTTAACTCTCAATTTCCCTCTAAGCACTCTTTTGGCTGTATCTCATAAGTTTTGCTACATGTACTTTCATTTTCTTGTTTTTAAGCATTTTCTAATTTTCCTTGTGATACCTTTTGATCAATTGGTTGTTTCAGAATATGTTGTTTAACTTCCACATTCTTGTAAATTTTCCATTTTTCTGTCATTTATTTCATGTGTCATTTCATTGTGGGTTATGTTTGAATAGATCAACCATTAAGAAAACTGTAGCTAAGCTAAAAAGAAGGAAAATATGAATAACTAAAATAAGAACCCATAGACACATACACCCTACCAAAAGTGAACCAAGGGTATGTACAGAACCTAAACTGATCGATATGAAGCAATGGCATTGAAACAGTATTAAACAAACAAACAAACAAACTTCCAACAAAGAAAAGCCCCAGAATTAGATGGATTCCCAGCTGAATTTTACCAGACCTTTAAAAAAATTAATGCCAGTATACCTCAAATTATTTGATGAAATAGAAAGGGAAGGGATACTCCAAATTCATTCAATGAAGCCAGAATCACATTCATACTAAAACCAGATAAGGGACACATCAAGTAAAGAAACACCACAGACCAATATTCCTGATGAACACAGATATAAAAATCTATAATAAAATATAGGAAATTCATATTCAAAACACATGAAGAAGAGTCTACATAATGATTGAATTGGTTCCATTCTAGGGATGCAAGGAATGTTTAACATATGCAAATCTATGACATAATTCCTTACAAAAATAGAAGGACAAAACTCATATTGTCATTTTATTAGATGTAGAAAAGCCCTTGGACAAAAATCTAGCACCCATTCATGTTAAAAATACTGGAGCAACTATGGGTAGATGGAACTTACTTCAACAGTCTAAAAGAAGAATATATATATATACAAACCCAAAGCCAACATTATACCACAAAGAGAAAAAAACTAAGAGAAATTCCTTTAAAATCAGGAACAAGATAAGGATATCCACTCTTACTTCTCCTATTCACTATAGTAGAAATTTTAGCCAGAGCAATTAAGCAAGAGAAGGAATTTAAAGTGATACAATAGGAAAGGATGATGCCAAATTATCAGTTTGCAGATGATGTGATCCTATACTTAGAAGAGCCAAAACAAACAAACAACAACAACAACAAAAACCTCACCAGAAGACTCCTAGAGCTGATAAACACAGCACAAATCAGATACAAAAGCAACATGTAATAATTGCTTTTTGAATGTTAAACCAACATTACTTTTCATGGGCTAATCTTTATTTATTCGTGAATTTTTGTCCTTTAATGTATTTTTGAACTTGATTTTCTTACCCTTTTTTCTTCTTTTGGTGTTTTGGATCAAACCAAGGGATTTATGAATGCTAAGCAATTGCTCTACCACTGAGCTAAATTACAAGCCCCTTCTTATGTAATTTTAAATGTTCTTTTATTAATTAGGTATATTGGTCTGTAGTGTTTTTTAAATGTCTTTATTATATTTTGATGGAATTATTTCAGCCCCATGCAATTTGCTTATCAGTGACTTCCCTTTCTTTCATTTGGTAGAAATATTTATGTAAGATTGGTGTTGGTTTTGCCCCCTCCCTTCTGAATTTGTGACACGTTCATCAAGAAAAATCTTCCTTATGATTTTCTTGTTGGAAGGTTTTCAAACTTAATTCAAAATCTTAATAGATATAAAGTTGTAGTATTAAATAATTATCCTTCCCCAATGATTATATATGTTTCTAATACTCAAAACCTATGAATTTTGTCTATTTGCCCAAGCTGGGGAGTATCCTTCAGATCATTGAGGTGAACCTAACATAATCACAATGGTTTTTAGGAGAGGAAATTAGGAAGTGAAGAATCAGTCTTTCTCATTGAAGCTGGACTTTATTTTTAGCTCAATGAAACTTATTTCAGACTTCTGTCATCTAAAACTAAAAGGAAACTATTTTGTCATAGGTTTAGAAGCCCTAATATTAATCATATGGTCATTTATCATATTTATGTCTTCCTAAATAATTTAAGGTCTGGTATTTTGATGCCTCCTGCTTCATTTTTCTCACTAAGGATTGCTTTGACTACTCTTCCCTCTTATTTTTCAAAATGAATTTCATGACTGATTTTTCTACAAAGAACATCATTGGAATTTCTTTGATTTCTTTCTTTAGTGTTCTGTAGTTTTCATTGTAGAGGTCTTTCTTCTCTTGTTAGATTGATTCCCAGGTATTTCATTTATTTATTTTTTTTTTTAAAGAAGATGCAGTCTTCTTTTTAAAAAAAATATTTTTATTAGTTATTTATAGAGCTTTATTTTATATATTTATATGTGGTGCTGAGAATAAAACCCAGTGCCACACACATGCTAGGCAAGCACTCTTCCACTGAACGCCCGCCCCCCACAGCCCCAGCCCCAGGTTTTTTAATTTTTGAGGTTATTATGAGTCTGATCATTTTCCTGATTTCTATTTCACCTGATTCATCATTGGTGTATAGGAATACAATTGATTTATGGATGCTTATTTTATATCCTGCTACTTTGCTGAATTCATTTATGAGTTCTAGAAAGTTTTATGGTGGATATTTTTTGGGCCTTCTAAACATAGGATCATGTCATTAGCAAATAGGGACATTTTGAGCTCTTTTCCTATTTGTGTCCATTTATTTATTTAAGTTGTAGATGGACACAATATATTTTTATTTATTTATTTGTTTATTTATTTATTTATTTAATGTGATTGTGAGGATTGAATGCTGTGCCTCACAAGTTCTAAGCAAGCACTCTAACACTGAGCTACAACCCTTGCCCCTGTATCCATTTAATTTCTTTCTTTTGCCTATTTGCTCTAGCTAGAGTTTCAATACATATGCTGAATAGAAATGGTGAAAGAAGGCATCCCTGTTTTCTTCCAGTTTTTAGAGGGAATGTTTTCAATTTTTCTCCATTTAGAATGATGTTGACCTTGGGCTTAGTACGCATAGCTTTCACAATGTTGAGATATGTTCGTATTATCCCTAGTTTTTCTAGTGTTTTGAACATGAAGGGATGCTGTATTTTGTCAAATTCTTTTTCTGTATCTATTGAGATAATCATGTGATTCTTGTCTTTAATCTACTGATGTGGTGAATTACTGATAGGTTGAATTTCAGTGAATTGATTTTTAGCAAATTAGTCTGCTTTCAGAGTTCAGTGACTAGTAAACTATAATTTTTGCTTTAATTTGTATTCAGTAAAATGGCAGAATAAGAGGTCCCCTGCTCAAATACCCCCATAGGAACATTAATTTATAACCATCCTTGGACAAATGTGCCATTGTGTTCTGGTGGCACTATGGAGGAGTCTATTAATTTGCAGAAGAGCCCAAGACCAAGGAATGTTGTTTGTGAGGGCAGGTCACACATAGGTGGGAAATTTGTGGCTGGGTCTCACCTACAGACCTGAAAATGGCTTTGTTTCCTTGTGGACTCAGCTGCAAGTCCTATTGTGCCACCAGAAGTCTCCACCAAGAGCCTTGAGGTGAGTCATGCCCACCTGTATCTTGAGTGACTGATACCCTGACCTCAGGCCTAGTTATGGACCATGAAGCATCCCTGTAAGTTAGGTAGATATCCTCTTAGCTAAAGTCTGTGAGTGTATTCTGTGAGTGGATCCATACATCTAGGAATTTACCAGGAGACATACACATCTGTGTCACCAGAACAGGCCTTCAGATCTTGGTCTTAGCTGTGTAACATGAAGCAACCCTGTGACTTTTCAACTAAATCTCATTCCAAGACCAGGGCCAGGCCTATTTCTTTAACACCACACCCAGTGACACTAAGATCTCTCCCTGGGAACCAATGGAAGCCACACTTATTTATGTACCTGAAAACAAGCCTTCTGTCTACAGTTCCAAGTGGGAAAACTCAGGTGGACTCTTATCCCAGCATAGACAAGGTCATAAAGGGAATCCAGTCCACCCAAGACCAAACAAAATCCATGATGCTGACTGAAGTGGCTAGTAAGTGGGCTGCCAATTGTGAAACCTACTTTAAACTTAGTTGTAGCCATATGACCCAGCTCCAACACCACTTGATTGAAACTGGAGATAATCCCATTAGCCAAAAGAAAAAAAAAGTGAAAAATACTGAAAAAAAAAACATAAGGGAATTTAGGACACCATCAGGAGTATGAATATGTGAACTATTGGGAGTTTCACAAGGAAAGAGAGAGGCAAGAAGCTTATTAAAAGAACTAATGGCAGAAAATTTCTCAAACCTTGGGAATGCTATGTACATCTACACTTGTGTGAATCACTGAACTCTAAGCAAATTTAACCTAAAGGACAATCCCAGGTTTGTTATAATAAAATTGTCAAAAGTCAAACACAAAGAGAATATTGAAATTTAGCAAGAGAATAGACAGTCACACATGCAGAAAGCCACATATAACTTTCAGAACAATTAAGACATTTTACAACAAAAACCTTGCAGGGTAGTTTGGAGACAGATTATATATTCAAAGTACTAAAAGGAAAAAAAAAATTGTCAACTAAAAGTACTACACCAAGAAAATAATTCTTTCAGAAATGAATGACAGAAAATAACATTTGCAGATAAAAAAATTGAGAATTTATCACCACTAGACCTGACTCCTTTAGTAAGGGAGTTCTTCAGTTTGATTAAAAGAATGTAAAGTGCCAAAAATGGAAACATAGGAAAGTATAAAATACACTGATAAATGTAAATACATAATCAATTCAGATTATTCTAGTAGTGCAATTTTAAGTAGTATAGAAATCACTTAAGTCTAAAATGAAAGTTGAAAGACAAAATAGTAAACATAATTATAGCTATAATAATTTCAAATGGATACATGATATATGTGTGATATTAATACCATAAAATGTGGTCTGTGGGATGCCGGGTTTTTGTTCTCACAACAAAAAGCCTCAGGGGTCACTCCAGGGAAAGTGGGCTAACTGGGCTGCATGAAATAAGAGACACAAATACCTTTTTGTTTGGGGTCCTCGCTGTGACGGCTCCTATGACTTAAGGGTCCCCAGGAAGAGAGAGAGCAAGAGCACACACTGACCCCTTTTATATTGAGGAGAAGCTATTCAAATGAAGCAAGGGGTCAGGTTTCAGGGGGCTGAGTCTATCTTCATGATATCCACTGTCAGCAGGTTGACTGACACCTGGGTAGGCCACACCCAATGGCACAGTAAGAGAAGGGGACACACACAAGGCACTTCCATGGAAGATTCTATCCTAAACAGGGCAAGGGGTTATATTACAAAGGAACAGGTGAGCATAGCTTCACCCATGGGGCTGTAGCAAGACACACCCATGCCCCAGACACCGACCCTCTAACCCAAGAAGGGTGAGGAAAGCTCTGCCACATTTCTGTGACTGAGTGCCTCAGCACCCAGCTGGGGAGTGTGACTCAGTCACATGCATGCTTGGTCTCCTACAGTGGGAGAAATAGAATTCATATGTAATTGAAGTTAATTTGATAACAGCTTAATAGAATGCTATATTTATTACATATACAACTTCTATGACATACACAATACATAAAGAGAAAGGAATCAAAGCATGTTAATATAAAATAAAAATCACAAAGGACCAGGTGTGGTGGTGCATGCCAATAATCCCAATGGCTTGGGAGGCTAAGGCAGGAGGATTGCCAGTTCAAAGCCAGCTTCAGCAATGGTGAGGCCCTGTCTCTAAATAAAATACAAAATAGGGCTGGGGATGTGGCTCAGTGGTCAAGTGCCCCTGGGTTCAATCTCTGGTACCCACCCACACAAAAAAAAAAAGAAAGAAAGAAAAAAGAAAAACCACAAAGGAATACAAGACAGGCAAAAAGGAACAATGGAATTACAACATAGTCATAAAACAATTAACAAGGTGTTAATAGTGCTTATTAGTATCAAAGTTACCTTATATAAATATACTAAATTCTGCAGTCAAAAGACATAGTAGCTGAATGAATTAAAAACTAATGATATTCAACAATATGCTTTCCACAAGAGACTTTAGACTTAAGGATAGACATAGGCTAAAAGTGAAGGGATTGGATAAAATATACTATATGCATCTGTTTTAACAAAATGCTCAGGTGTGGTTATATTTATAGTAGGCAAAACTTTTTTGTCATTTTAAAATAAAAAATGGAATTACTATATGACCCAGAAATCTCACCACTGGTTATATATCTAAAGCAACTGAAATGAGCATGTCATAGAGCTATCTACACTGCTTTTTTAAAATTGTAGCACTTGTACGATAGCTAGTATATAGACTGAAACTGAATTTATATCAATGCATGAATGAATAAAGAAAACATGGTATATGTATTTACAATAAAATATTATTCAGCCATGAAAAGCATGAAATTCTATTATTTGCAATAACACAGGTGGAACTGGAGATAATTGTACTAAATGAAAGAAGCCACACACAGAAAGACAAACATCACATGATCTTCTTTGTAGAATTTGAAAAAGCTCATCTCATGGAAGTATAGAGTAGAATAGTAGTTACTAGAGACTGCAAAGTGAATAGGAGTGGGAATGGGGAGAGGTTAGTCAATGGATAAGTTTCAGGTAGATAGGAGGAATAATTTCTTGTGTTCTATGGCACAGTAGGGTGACTATAATTAACAATTATGAATTATATATTTGAAAATACCTAGAAGAGTATATTTGAAAGTTTTTTCCACAAAAAGTGATATATATTTGAGTTGAGGGATATACTAATTATGCTGATCATTACACAATGTAATATGTATCACAACATCACTTTGAATCCCATAGATTTGTGCAATTATTATGTCCATTAAAAATTCAAAAAAAAACATTCCAAGAAGAAGTTCATTATATAATAATAAAGAAGTCAATTCATGATGAGGATATAATAATCATGGATATTTATATATCCAACTTTGAAATACTTAAATATAAAAAAAAACAATTATTACAACTGAAGGAAAAATAGACATCAATACAGTAATAGTAGAGTACATTACCCCACTTTCAATAATAAATAGAGAAATGAGACAAATTCTACTTAGAAACAGCAGACCTTCATAACATTGTAAACCAATGAGACTAAGGAATATATATGGAATATTCCATTTCACAACAACAGAACACACATTCTTTTCTAGTCCACATGGAACATTTTGGTGGTTAGATCATGTTGGACCAGAAAACAAGACTTAACAAGTTTAACAAAATGTTAAATAATACAAAATGTCCTTTTTAACCTCAGTGATACATGAAATCAAAACCAGGAAGAATTTTGGGAAATTCACAAATGTGTTAAAATTAAATAACATAGTTTGGCATAACCAAGTGGTCAAGAAGTAATTGATAAAAAAGTTAAAATTTATCATAAGGATGAATATAGAAAATCAACATACAAAAACTTATGGGACATAGAAAATGCAGTCTTAAGGGGCTGGGGATATGGGTCACTGGTAGAGTGCTTGACTAGCATGTGTGAGACACTGGGTTCAGTCCTTGGCACCACATAAAAATAAGTAAAATAAAGGTCTATTGACAACTAAAAACTATTTTTTAAGAAAGAGGAAAGCATATAGCCATAAATGCATACAGTAGGAAAAATGATCTCATATAAACAATGTAAATTTATACTTCTGGGAACTAAAAAAATTAAGATGAGAAATAAAATGAAAAGGGTTAAAAGAAAAACCCAAAGAAAAGATAAACAAAATTAAGATACCTTTAGTTATACTGAGAAAAAAAGAAGATTCAAATAAATTTAGAAAGAAAACATTGCAATTGATAACACAGAAATTCAAAGAATTATGAGATACTATCATGAATAATTACATACCAACAAACTGAAATACCTAAGGAAAAATTAATAATTTCATAGAATCATACACTTTTCACAACTGAATCATGAATAAATAAAAAAGTAAGTAAAACAATAATTAATAATAATGAATGAATCAGTAATCAAAATCTTCCCAACAAATAAAAGGACATGACCTGATTGCTTCACTAGGGAACTCTAACAACTATTTAAGTATTAATTATTGCAAACCCTTCATAAACACTTCCAAAATTTGAAGAGGAAGGAAAAATTCCAAGTCATGTTGTAAGGTCAGCATCACCCTCACACCCAAACCAGATAACACTGTAAAGCCATATTGAGAAAGAAAGAATTTGAAGTGATCTCACATCCTGATTCAAAATACATTGCAAGGCAATAGTAATCAAAACAGTATGGTGCTGGCAAGAAACAGAGTAATGGAGGAGAATTGAGAACTCAGAACTAAATCCATACATAAAATATCAATGAATATTTAACAAAGGCCCCAGGAAACACAATAGGGGAAGGCCAACCTGTTCAATAAATGTTATTTAGAAAACTGGATATCCACAGGTGAAATAATGAAATTAGACAATCAGCTCTCACCATGTGCAAAAACAAACAAACAAACAAACAAACAAACAAAAAACCCTCAAAATTATCAAAGGCTTAAATATAAAGCTTCAAACCATAAAAGTCCTAGAAGAAAACATAGGAAAAAATCTCAACACTGGTGTTTGCAATAATCTGTTTGATAACAACAAAAATAAGAATAAATAAATGGGACTAAGTAAAACAAAAAGTTCTACACAGCAAAGGAAACAATAAAATTAAAAAACCACCTGTGATATAAGAAAATATTTGAATATCACGTATATGTAAGGAGATTAATATGATAGACATAAGGATTAATATGATAAACATAAGGAACAAAATAACTAAAAAAATCAAAATCAAATAACCTAATTAAAAAGTTGCCAATAGGCCTGAAAAGATATTTCTCAAAATAAGACATACGAATGATCGACGTATATATGAGAAGGTGTTCAACATCACTGATTATGAGGAAGATGCCAATATAAACCACAACAAGATATCACCTCACAGCTATGATGGCTATTACCAAAAAGACAAGAGATAGCAAATACTGGCAAGGGTGTGAAGAAAATGGAACCATCATATACTGTTGGTAGAAATGTAAATGAATACAAACATAGTGGAAAACTCTACAGAGGTTTCTAAATAATAAAAAAATATAACTAATATTTGACCCTGTGATCCTACTCCTATTTATCCAAAGAAATGAAATTATTATGTTGGAGAGATATTTGCAATCTATGTTCTAGTACCATTATTCACAATATGGAGTCCACCTAATTGTCCATAAATGAATGATTGAATAAATAAAATATAGTATATATGTAATGGAACATTATTAACCCATACAAAAGAAATTCTGCCATTTGTGACAACATAAATAAACCTTAGTGATATACTGTTAAGAAAAATAAGTCAGACACAGAAAGACATTGCATGATCTCACTTGGATGTGAAATCTAAAAATAATAACCTCAATGAAGCACAGAGTAGAAAAGTGATTATCAGGGTCACTTTAATTTATAAAATGAATCGATTCTTAGGATTTAATGTATAGCATATTGAGTCAAGTTAACAATAATTTAATACTTGCACATAATAAAGTATTCTCACCACAAGTACAAATATACCCAGTAGCAATTATGTAAGGTGATTTTATGTGTTTTATGTGCTAATTAACTCGATTGTTGTAATCATTTCATAATGTATACACTTCATCAAATCATCACATCATGAGCCTTGAATATATATAATTTCTATTAATTATAACTGAGTAAATTGCAAAATATTTTTTCATTTGTTTATTTGGAAATTTATCTTTGTTTTAATTAATTTTTATTGAACAAAGATTTTTCAAATTATGAATTAAATTTGTGCTTCTTGTAACAAGTGAAACAACACATTACATCTGGATAGCCCAACCTCACATGCCATATTAACCACTGTACTTTTCTCACTGTTCACATGAATACACGTATACTTTTGTACACACTTAAGAATCAGAATTATGTACACTTTTATAGCATTTCTAAGAACTCTTTTTAGAAATAAATCTATTAAAATGTCAGGTATAAAGCAGGATAGAATGGCCTAATCTCTGGCTGAATGAGGACCATGTAGGCAATTTAAAGACCTTGAAATACATGGATCTGAGTCAGAGCCCATGCTGGAAGGCCACCCTAAGGAACCTGTGATAAGCCCTCATACTCACTAATGGAGGTAGAGGGGAGGCCTGCCCTATCTCTGAGAGAAACCATGTCATATTACCTTAGTCTTGTCTGTACTGTATATAAAGTTATATAAAGCATAAAAATAAAATGAAGACTTGTGATGCAGAATCAAAAGAAAGTACAATTGGGCTAGGATGTGGCTCAAGCAGTAGCGTGCTTGCCTGGCATGCGTGCACGCCCGGGTTCGATCCTCAGCACCACATACAAAGTTGTTGTGTCCGCCGATAACTAAAAAATAAATATTAAAAAATTCTTTAAAAAAAAAAAAAAAGAAAGTACAATCATTTCAAGCAGGTCACTGATATTCCAGAATATACTGCTTTATCACAACCATTGTCAATATGTGAAAGGTTAATAAAAGTATCATAAAAAATGAAAGAAAAAAAGCTATTTCTAGAGAGATCTGGAAACTTGAACTAAATGGAAATAAAATAAAACTGTATCCTCTACAGGTAATATTCCACATGGTTGACTTTGGGGTAGTTTGAGAGCTGAAGGAAAAAAAAATTAAAAGACTACTGTGTTGACCAAGCCAAATACATCTTCAAAATTCCATGCAAGACCTGCTGGTTTGGTACCCCATGACTTAAAAGAAATATATAATGTGAAACAGAAAATTGCACAGCTAAACAAAATGAAATCTCCCCTGTTTCACACATAAAAAAATAGCAAAATGATTAAAGCAATCATCTGTGATATTGATTCTAATTTGGGGCAAGATTAGAGATCAGGAAGTATTGAGATCTTATAAGCAAGTAATACTTTGGTAGAAAAGGCACTTTCTGTTTGAACAAAATGCATTCAAGTTATGCCTTCAGTATTCTTGAGTTATAGAACATTGGGTAGAAGAGCTCAACTTCTCTGCCTTTCCCATATTCCATATATTTCAAAATAGAAATTCTTTTACCATAGTTACTGAATGCCTATAGTATATTTAGAACTATGCTAGGATTTAGGATTCAATAGTAAATTAAAAAATGGGTCAGGGTGGTTCATGCCTGTAGTCCTACCTACTCAGGAGGCTGATTAAGCAGGATCACTTGAGCCCAGAGTTTGAGAGCAGCCTAGGCCACATAGACTCTCTCTCAAACAAACAAAAATCTGAACTACAGAGGTATAGACCCTATGTGGTAGTGGGAGAAATATAAATCTAATAAAAACAAGAGAAGAAAGAAAATAATTATAAGTTGAAGTAAATGTTATGATGAAAACTGACAAGAGATAGATAATACCATGGTGATAAGAGTTTAGGCATATAATACCTGATTTTAAACATACTATAGAGCCATAGTCAGAAAAATAGCATGGATTTGGGATAGAAACAGACAGATATATCCATGGAACAGAATAGAGGACCAGAAAATAAATTTATGCACTTGAGCCAGATTCTTGACAAAGATGCTAAAAAATATAAGTTGGAGAAAAAGTAGCCTCTGAAAGAAATGGTTCTTGATAAACCAGATATCCACATGTAGTTTGAAACTAGACCACTGTCCCCTTGAAGAAAAATCAAATAAAATGGATCAAAGATCTTAATGTAATACCTAGAACTCTGTCTGAAAATACTTATAGGGGAAAACATTTCAACATATTGGCTCAGGCAATGATTTTAATAATAGGACTCCAAACAGACAAGAATAAAAAGCAAAACTGACAATGGATTGCATGAAACTAAAAAGCTTTTTTTTTTTTCCTTTTTCTTCTTTATGTACAGCCAAGAAAGCAGTCAATGGAGTAAAGAAAATACCTATGGGGGAAAATTTTTTCCATCTATTCCTCTCACAGAGGATTAATATGTAGAGTCATAAAAAACTTAAAAAAACAAGTAATCCAATCAGTCAATGGGCAAATGATCTGATCAGAAACAAATGAAGTACAGATGGCCAATAAATACTTTATAAAAATGCTCAATTTGTTAGCTATCAGGGAAATGCAAATTTAACTACAATAAAATTCAATCTCCTTTACTTAGTAGTTATTATAAAAATTGATAAGTAAATAGCAAATGCTAGCAATGATTGAAAAAAAATGGAACCCTTATACACTGTTGGTAGTAATGTAAATTAGTACAGCCACTATGGAAAAGAGTATGAAGGCTCTTCAAAAAGCTAAAAAGACACCTACCATATGATTCAGCTATCCCACTCCTGGATGTATATCTAAAATTCAGTGGCATACAAAAGAGATAACTGCACACTCGTGTTTATTGAGGCACTGTTCACAGTATCCAAGATAGAAATCAGCCCAGGTACACATCAACAAATGGACATAATGAATATATGGTGTATATACACAATAGAGTTTGAACCAACCATAAAGAATGAAATTATAAAATTTCAGGAAAGTGGATGAAATTGTAGAACATCATATTAAGTGAAATAAGTCAGACCCAGACAAGGATTGTATGCTCTTTCTACCAAAAAAAAAAAGTGATCTGAAAGCAGAAGAGGAACCATTCAATTCAATTCAGGAAAAGGAAGGAGTTGGGAGAGGCAAGAGAGAGAGGGTGGACATGATCAATGCATAGTGAATTCATATAGAAAATGTCACAATGAATACCATCAGTTTGTGCAAGTAATGTATGTTATTTTTAAAAACTATAGGCTTTGGATCCCATTCCCACTTTGTCATTGACTGCCTTCATGGCCTTGGATAAATCATGTAACAGCTTCATGGCTTCATTTTCTTTTTTGAAAAGTCATTTTATGCAAATCTTTGTGAGAAACTTGAGAGAATTAAATGAGTTATTAAATGAAAAATTCTTATAATAGTGCCTGGCACAAAGTAAGTACTCAATAAAAGTTAATTTTTATTTTTATTACTTACAGAGTTGATGTATGAATTAACAAACTTGTCAGGTAAGAATAAATGTAAAGCAAGGCAAATATGCCATTATTTTCCTTATACCCTGTGCTACAGAAATAGCAAACTAAAATTTGTCACACCATGCTGTGTCACCTGAGCTTAGAATGCCCTCCTAGTCCCACATTCCTTACATTCAGCCTTCTGAATCATCTTTCCTATTTAGGATCAGTCACCAGCTCCAAAAAGTCATGTCTGTCTCACTTTCCTCCCAGATAGCTTATCACACCTCTTTCTATATACATTCTATACATTACTGAATTTCATGTTCTGACACTGTTTTGTTTCCATGGTTCTCTCCCATAAGAAGCTGTAGAGTATCTCAAAGACACAGACTCAGTTTCATATGCATTTTTCAATTTCTACAAGATCTGTAGTGGCTAATGCTTAGTAGGTTTTCAAAAATTATTCATTGAATGATTGAATGGATAAATGAATTTTTTCATTGGCATCTTTCAAACATTTAGCAGTTACTCAAATGAGCAGATGAATTTGTGATGCAATGAAGAAAAAGTATGTAATAAAATTAGGTATGAGAAACAGTACTAAAACTGATTCCTACCTTTTTACAAAAACCATATTTAGTCTCCTTAACAACCCTGTTAGATATTTCCAATTATTATCCACATTTTCAGAAGTACAAAATGAGACTTGAAGAAGATTAAGCTGATTGTGCCAGATCATATTTATTTAATGTTTTTAAAATTATTTTTGCAATGCTGGGGATTAGACTAAGGGTTTAATGCATGCTTGGCAAATGTTCTACTACTGAGCCACATCCCTAACTACATATAGCTAATAAAACCATTTTTGGTTGCTATATACTAATTAAGCTTTTGTTAGCTATAGTGGCATTGTTTTAGAACCATGATATTCAAAATAGATTACGATAAAACAATAATAGAAATATTTTAATGTTTTATGGCTAAATAAACTTGGGAAATACTACACCCTGCTCTTGAAGGATGCACAATACACTTATCACATAACACTTTCAAAAGTTCTATAATAACAGATGTAATTGCTTTTCTTAATACGGCCTAGCCTAACTGACAGAAACTGGCATTTCATGGAACCAAGTGAGATTAAAAAAAACTGTATTTCTGAGGAATATACTTTGGGCATGTGCTCACGAATCTTTGGAATCAAAGCAAACAGTTTTACATGATCATCTATAAAATGCTCCTTGATTTGAGAATGTTCCTGCCAAACTGGAATCATTTGGATAAATATATAGCTGTATGCAAGGAGAATATCTCAATTTATATGAGATGTTTATATCCATTTTTGAGTGTACTGCTTTCTGTTAAATTTTAAGTGAACATGCAAAGAGGGAAATGACTTTTACCACATTATCTATGTGCTTAGTGACAATGGCAATGCGGTACTTAAGGTAGAATATGCCTCTATCAAAAAAAGATCCCATCAAGGCTTTTAGCATTCATTCTTGTTCAAATTAAACAACTGATATTTATCCGTGCAATGAACTAATTTGTGTTTTAGGATGTTACATATTTTGAAAAAATGATATAAGGAATTACAATCACTTAGAAAATTCCATTAATGAAGAGAGTGAATTTGTAAAGATGTTATAACTTGGAGATTGTTGAATTTCTTGGCTTCACACTTTCAAATGAATATTGTCATATGATGTCATTGCCTGAGTTTAGTGTTATAACTTCATTGCCAGTAAGTACTACTGTTTTAGTACTACTACTTTGCATTGAAAATGTGAGAAAGGAGTAGGTGCGGGCTGTATACCTAAATGATGCATTGCTCCAAGAGAAGGTCAAATTCTGGCATACTACATTGTAAAACTTAATATTTGAAAATGTCTGGACAATAGAAAATATAAGCACAAAGACTTAAAGAAAAAAAAATTGGTTACAGAGATATAAAGCAAGTAATTACAGTCCAGTTTAGATAAACACTCTGTACACATCCCTGGATACACAGATATACACAAACACACTCAGATCCTTTAGGGAATGAGGTCAGATATAAATAATTAAAATATTCTGAGTGTGGATAAAAGGGAATGGAAAAATATTAAAGCCATCAGATAAGCATCCATATCTGTGGATCATATGGTAAAAGGCAATTGCTAAAGTTTTGCTGAAATTTGCCTCTAACATGATAGTTATCAAAATTGGCTGTGGAAAAATCTAGCTCAGGTGCTATTGGAGACAAATATTTTACTATAATATTACTTAAATATATACAAAATAAGACTAGCTACTAAGTTATTCTGATAATGCTCAAAGTACTTTAAAGCAAAACATTTGTAATTAAATGATGATAAAAGTATAGTATCTATGGAAACAAGAGCACTGCACAAAAGATGATTATGATACTGACTGACACAGCCCCCATAGTTGTGCTTTACAAAGCCCATACTAAAAAGGATGGTGTGATGATTAAGAATCTGATTTTCTCTAAAGTAAGTGGTTATTGTTTCTAAATGGAAGATGATGAACAATTTAAATCTGTTATCTCAGAAGTTACCAAGTGGGGGTATTCAGAAATGAGTAAAAGCATTGTCCTTGTAACTAAATCTAGGTGCTGCTATAATCAACTTTTGTGACTTAGAGGACAGTGACCAATTATGCTAAATGGGTTTCAAGGACTTAAAATAGACTCAACTAATCAAGTCTATTATTATGGTTATTTTGTTTCTTTGTGTTAAATTTTTTGAGTTTTTTATTAGTTGTTTATGGACCTTCATTTTATTCATTTATGTGTATGAACAAACCCAGTGCTTCACACATGAGAGGCAAGCCTCTACTGGTGAGCCACAACCCAGCCCCATTTTTATATATCCTGGAGATTAATGCCTTATCTGTGGTGCATGTAGCAAAGATTTTTCTCCCATTCTGTAGGCTCTCTTCATGCTCTTGATGGTTTCCTTTTTTTGTGAAGAAGCTTTTTAGTTTGATGTCATCATATTTTTTGATTATTGATCTTTACTTCTTGTGCTTTAGGAGGAAGTCAGTTTCTGAGCTGATATATTGGAGTGTTGTACTTACATTTTCTTATAGCAGGTGAAGGATTTCTAGTCTAATACCTAAGTCCTTGGTCTACTTTGAGTTGAGTTCTTTGCAGCATGAGAGAGAGGGGTTAAATTTGATTTTGTTACATATTGCATTCCAGTTTTCTTAGCACCATTTGTTGAAGAGGCTATCTTTTTTCTCCAATACATGTTTAATGGGGTCTTTGTCTAGTATGAGATACCTATATATTTGTGGGTTTGTTTCTGTGTCATCTATTCTGTTCCATTGGTCTTCTTTCCTGTTTTGGTGCCAATATCATGCTGTTTTTGTTACTATAGCTCTATAGTATAATTTAAGGTCTGGAGTTGTGATGTCTCCTGCTTTGCATTTGTAAGGATTGTTTTTGTAAGGATTTATTTATCCTGGGTTTCCTATTTTTCCAAATTAATTTCATGACTGCTTTTTCTTTGTCTATTTAGAACATCATTAAGATTTTGGTGGGAACTGCATTGAATCTTTATAGTGACTTTGGAAGCATATATATTTTAACAATATTAATTTTGCCTATCCACTAACATGGGAGGTCTTTCCAGATCCATGAACATGAGAGGTCTTTCCATCTCCTAAGGTTTTAATTTCTTCTTTAGTATTCTGTAGTTTTCATTGTAGAGGTCTTTCACTTCTTTTGCTAGATTGATTCCCAAGTATTTTAGTTTTGAGGCTATTGTAAAGGGGATACTTTTCCTAATTTCTCTGTTAGCTGATTTGTCGTTGAAGTATATGAACACAATTGATTTATGAGTGTTAATTTTGTCAAATTGATTCTGCATTTCTTCCCATTTCCTGGCCCTCTTCCCTCCCTGCCCCCCTCAATCTCATACTCTGCTGATCTTCCCTCTGTTTTTATATCAGATCACCTGATTTTCCCCCTAACTTTGCTCTAGATTCCACATATGAAAGAGAACATTCAATTTAGCAAGATGTTCTCTAGTTCTAGTTCCATCCATTTAATGGAAAATACCATACTTTTATTCTTCTTTATGGGTAATTAAACTCTCTCTCTCTCTCTCTCTCTCTCTCTCTCTCTCTCTCTCTCTCTTTCACACACACACACACACACACAGTGTGTGTGTGTGTGTGTGTGTGTGTGTGTGTGTGTGATATTTTCTTTATCCATTCATCTGTTGAAGGACATCTAGGTTGGTTTCATAACTTGACTATTGTGAGTTGTAATGGTATGAACATTAATGTGGTTGTATCACTATAGTGAGCTGATTTTAGTACTTCTGGATAAATACCATGGAGTGGGATAGCTGGGTCATATGGTAGTTCCATTATTTCAAGGACTTTCCACTCTGTTTTCTAGAGTGGTTTTACTAATGTGCCATCCCACCAACAATATTTAAATGTACTTTTCTTTTTCTGACAACCTCACCAGCATTTCTTTTTATTCCTATTCTTGATGATTGCCAATCTGATTGAAGTGAGATGAAACCTTAATGTTGCTTTGATTTGTATTCACTTGATTGTTAGAAATGTTGAACTTTTTTTCACATATTTGTCGGCCATTTTTTTCTTCTTTTGAAAAATGTTTCTTTAGTTCATTTGCCCATTTATTGATTGGGTTATTTGTTTTTATGGTGTTAAGCTTTTTGAATATGTATTTCCTCTATCAGAGGAATAGTTGACAGCTTGAAAGGTTTTTCTTCTCCCCATTCTGTAGCCTCTCTATTCACATTCCTGTTTCCTTTGCTGTGAAGAACTTTTTAATTTGATGTTGTCTCACTTATTAATTCTTAGTTTTATTTCTCATGCTTTTGGGTCTTGTTATGTAAGTCAGTGCTTGTGCCAATATGATGGAATGTTGGCCTTGTGTTTTCTTGTAGTAGTTACATGATTTCCACTCTAATCTTAAGTCTTTGATCCCTTTTGAATTGATATTTTTTTCAGGATGAAAGATAGGGATCTAATTTAATTCTTATACACGTGGATATCTAGTTTTCCATGCACCATTTGTCAAAAAGGCTGTCTTTTCCCCAACATATATTTTTGGCATTTTTGTCAAGTATCAGGTGGCTATTAGCATATGGGTTTGTGTTTGTGTCTTCTATTCTATTCATTTGTCTTCATGCCTGTTTTTATGCCAATACCATGCTAGTTTCGCTATTGTAGCTCTGTAGTATAAATTGAGAATCAGGTATTGTGATGCCTTTAAGCATCACTTTTCTTATTGAGAATTGCTTTGGCAATTCTGGGTCTCTTATTCTTCCAAATTAATTTAAGAACTGTTTTTTTTTTTTTTTCTTTTTTTTTTCAGTTCTGTGAAGAATGTCATTGGTATTTTGATGGAGACTGCATACAATGCATTATTATTAACTCTCATCACTATATGGTGTAATAGGTACAAAGCTTCATTTAGCGGAATATGTTTAGTTTAGAATATATTTTGATCATATATATTACTGGCATTTTGGGGCAGAATTAAAATTTAGTTATATTTAATTCATCTAAAGGTGTTTTTCACCCCATCTTCCAAAACGTTTTGAATTTACTTAATCATTAATCTCTTTCTTGAAGTTGTAACTTTATTGAAAATTCAGTTCTTGAAATGCATATTAAAACATGAATCCGTGATATAAATTAGCTTGTGATTTTATAAGCCTGTTGTATTCACATATGTACATAGGAAAGTTAAGTCAGACTCATTCCATTATCTTTCCTATTTCTATCCCTTCTCCTTCATTCCCCTTTGTATAATCCACTGAACTTTTGTTTTAACCCTCCTCTTCTTATTGTGGGATAGCTTCTGCATATCAGAGAGAACATTTGGCTTTTGTTTTTTGGGCATTGGCTTATTTTACTTAGCATGATATCCTCCAGAACCATCCACTTACCAGGAAATGTCATAAATCTTTGAAGAAGACAGTATATTGTGTTACTAATTTGGATTTAATATCCTGGTTAATTAATTAAGACATAAATTAATTTTAATAAAAAAAAAACATAGTAATACCTTTGTCATGAAAACAGAATCCTTACTGTAATGATTTGTGGATTACCTAGGAAAATTTGTCTTTACAAAAACAGATTTATTGAGGTATAATTAATACACAAAAGCTTCAAATAAAGAATTCAATTGATATGCTTTAGACATTCACATACTATGATACTATCACCATGGTAATAGACTTCAAAAATAAAAAAGGAAAGAAAAATTGGTTTTACCCCTTGAAATTGTACTTTTTGATATTATCAACCACAATAGCCCAATAGTCAGGATATTTTTCAGTTCTATGCCATTGGATTTATTTTGCTTTGGAAAAGTTTGACCTACACCTGAGCTCACCTAAATGCCTGCCATCTTAGTATCTTTGTTTCAACACTGTCATTAATAAATCTCATCTTTTGTATTAACCTGAACCCCCAGAAAGATTTACTGTCACTTCTTCTATGGTGACTTTTCTCATTGATGGGAAAGAAGATAAGATAAAGGCAAGGAAAAAAGTGTGATCCTTATACAAAATAATATCTTAGATTTTTTTCTCATTTCCATTTTTCTCTGAGATGTATTTACAGTTTGTATTTCTGGAAAGACTTTTTCATTACATGATGCATAAACATGAAGAATGTGTAGTGATATCCATTCTGTTTGTGGTTGGTTTGCTTTTTATGCCTATATTTTCTTGCCCTTGTCAAGAAATAAAAGTGACTTTTGCAGTTTTCTTCACTGCCTTTTTATGAGTATAAAAAAGTACTTGTCCTTATTATTTTTCATAGATCTTTTAGTAAAACAGTTGTCAAATAAAACCTTTCCACTCTGGGTTGTTGATTTTATGGTAACAACCAGAAGGTGGATGATTTTAATCATTTGACAACATATTAGGATGAAAGCAAAAAGTAATGGATATCTGCATGTCTTCAAATGTGCACTGTACACCAAAAAAGCAGGATGAATGCATGCCTTGATAAGTACCTGGTGTATCTTTGTCCACCAAATTTCTTTTGGACCTCCTTAAATAGTTAAAAAATCTAGGCAGAGACACTGCCATCTGCTATGGCCCACAGCACAGGCAGCCCAGAGTAAATGCCAAGAGTTTTATTGGGATGTTTTTTCT
The DNA here is from genome assembly GCF_047511675.1 of Marmota flaviventris. Classification (NCBI taxonomy): domain Eukaryota; kingdom Metazoa; phylum Chordata; class Mammalia; order Rodentia; family Sciuridae; genus Marmota; species Marmota flaviventris. Next base: position 330,404 of record NC_092519.1, read on the forward strand.
CAATTTGTTACTGCATCTGCTCCCATTCATGGCACTAGATGTCAGCTGATGCAGACAGATAGAGGAAAGTGATTGAAACATATAGATTTCAAATGGCAAAGTGGGAGGCTATCTGAAAGCATTTTATTTCTTTGTATTTGTTTCCTGAAGTCTAATGAACACAGAAGGCAGCAAGGATTGACAAGCAGGAATACTCCAGTGTGAGCTTCCAGAGAGTGCTTACTGCTCTGACTGTTTTATTAGTACCAAGTGGCAGGACCCAAGAGAGAGAATGCCCATCTTCACAACAAGTTGGAATATAATTATCAATGTACTGTCTGCTACTATATATTTTTAGTACATTTTTGTATTCTGTTTGGGTACTCATCCTCATGTGATCAGAATTCACTCAGGAGTTATTTTATTCATTGTCTCCTGTTTTGATGGATGGACATTCACTGTTCTTCAAACTCTGCAATTCAGTTATTACCATTCACATCAGACTCAGAGATATCCAATAAAGAAGGATTATGTGTAGTCTCCAGAGCATAATGAGACAAGAATATATAAGAGTCATGCTACAGATGATATAATTGTATATATAAGAGATATTAGAAATGATGTAAAACTGAAGCATTTGGAAAGATAAAAAAGATGACCACAGAAGAGGTAGGCATACAGTGGATACATTACTTTTTTAAAAATATTTTCAGTTGTAGATGGACTCAGTACCATTATTTTATTTGCTTTTATGTGGTGCTGAGGATAAAACCCAGTGCCTCATACATTCTAGGCTAAGGACTCTACCACTGAGCCACAACCCCAGCCCCAGTGGCCACATTCTTAATGATTCAAAGTGCTATGTTCTGAATTTCATGTTCAAATTCTCTGGGAACATTTTGCATGTGTTTCCAATATTTAATTCAAATTTTACTCAAATATACTTGTTTTAAGAGGTGAATATATTAGATATTTTTCATATAATCCTGTGAAACTCAGAGAGCTACGGTGATAAATATGCCAACCATAATTCTTTTATTTTTTTAATCATAAACACTTTAAAAAATTATATATATATATATATATATATATATATATATATATATATATATATATATATATATATATATATACACATTTTCTTCTAGTAGGCACAGGGTCTCTGATCTAATGCCTAGGTCCTTGATCTACCTTGAGTTGAGTTTTGTGCAGGGTGAGAGAGAGGGTTTTGGTTTCATTTTGCTGCATATGGATTTCCAATTCTCCCAGCACCACTTGTTGAAGAGGCTGTCTTTTCTCCAATGTATGTTTTTGGTACCTTTGTCTAGTATGTGATAACTAATGTGGGTATGTATCTATGTCTTCTATTCCTTTGGTCTTCATGCCTGCTTTTGTGCCACTACCATGCTGTTTTTGTTACTATAGCTCTGAAGTATAATTTATGGTCTGGTATTGTGATGCCTCCTGAAATTCTTTTCTAAGGAAGAATCATTTTCTTGATGATTTACATATAATGCATTGTTGCATGAATGATACAAACAAACTCATAGTATAAATAGTGGTGTCAGGGGCTGCGGTTGTGGCTCAGTGGTAGAGTGCTTGCCTAGTATGTGTGAGGCCCTGGGTTTGATCCTCAGCACCACATAAAAATAAATACAAATAAAGGTACAATATATTTGTGTCCAACTACATCTAAAGAATAAATATAAAATGAATAAATAAATAAGTAGTGATGTCAGAACAATAGTCACCCTGTTTTCTTCTCAGCTCAAAGAGGGAGAGAATCAAATCTCTATTATGTTTTATATTAATATGAAGTATATGACTATTGGTTCAACTCCTACATTATACTGGCTATTTATGTTCATACAATGTAAGAAAAAATCTACCCCTAGTAACGACTAAATCTTTAATCTATCTAAATTTATTTCTTAGGAAGTTAGATGTACTAATGAATGACCCACTACAAATTGATCTCCATTTCTGAAAAACACCTGTGCTGCATCTGAGAGTTGTTCTCATTAGTAAATGGGAAACTGGTGCATTTTGTGTCATTAGTATCCTAGGAATCACCATAGAAACAGTGATAGATGGTTAAAAGTAAAAAGTTCCAGGGAAGATCTTGTCAACATATGAAATCCATCAACAAGAAAGTCTAACTTAGATGAAAATGGAGAGATGTTAGTGTCTGGGTTACAAAGGAATTATGAAATATGATTCACATCATTAACTTATCCTGTGAAATTATACCTTATTTTATTTATAAGCTTACTATTGGTTAGAAGATAAACACTTTGAAGTAAGCAAGAAACATATTCTTTTTCATGATTTTTTTTTCCATAATGGTCTTCCATTCTTGCATAGGTAAGTGAATGAAGCCATTACTATCTCCACTTTATAAAATCAAAATACAAATAACAAAAAGTTTAGTGACTTTTCAAGACAATTTATTAATTTTCACCCTGATTTTGTACAGATATATTTAACACAAATAAAATTAGATATAAATAAGCTATCACAGAAGTGGTATTCAAAATAGAGAAAAGCAAACATGTTAAGAAAATGACATAAAATATGAGGTTAAAATTTTAGTTAAAATTTCTAAACATACAACTGCTATGGGTAGGACCCATCTTTGACTTTATGCTTTCTAGAATCCACTGCATAAAGGAGAACTTGGTGATTTATTAAAAAACACACACACAGTGTCCATAAATACATAGGATTATATGAAAAATGTATTGTATTCTGGGAATAGAATACAATATACTAACCTACTATTGTAATTCATCTGCTTTGCAATTTATCACATGGGCAGCCCCTTGTGTAACATTATATCGAGAGGCAGATATTCTCTCTGCCATGCGGCAGGCATGTGTATGTTATAATCCTACCAGGCACATCACAGAAAACTAAGAATACTTAGAACAAAAGATAAGTCCTTAGTCCCCTAGCTCTTTCTTTCTGAAGCAGAGTGCCCAAGAAAGCTACATAACCATAACTATTCACATCTGGGCAACCCTCAATATCATATGTCCTCCAAACAGCAAAAAGAAACATTTTGAAATTGTGAGAAAGTTTTCTTATAACATGAGTTTTGTGCATGTTATCTTCTAAATTAATTAGTTTAATTTTCATAAGCTTGTAGATTTCTGGAAACTAGTAAGTCTAATTTTGAATGACTGAGGTAATTAAATAAAATCAATATTATTTATTGATTTTATTTGTCCTACCACATATTCTATTAATTATCTTATCCTACCACATATTCTACTAATTATGAAACTATTTAGAGGTTGGTATCCAGGCGTATACTGTTCAGAGAACATATGAGCAATATTTTTAACCATGTAGTTTTTAGCTCAGAGTAGTGAAGCTTTAGAAATGCTAGTTAGGGAAGAGTATGGAAATATTTTCTGATTATATTTTCTCTGTTTTGGTCAAATTTATCATGCAAAAAACACTCAAAATACATTCAGTTTCTACTTAATAATTTTGACATTATGAGACAACTGTTGATGAATTAAGGTATTAGAGGTGGGTCAAGATGGCAGCTGAATAAGAAACTCCAGCCCACAAATACACCAGTTTAGACATCTGTTCATTATCTGAGCTAATTTCACAAGAACTGAGGATACCAGATAAGAAATTGTATTGCCTGTCGTTAGTATAATAAGAAGAGATACATTGTAGAAGGTGGGAAGGAAACACTTTCTGGTTTCACTATTTTCTCAATTTCAAGCAGTCTGGAACCTCTCTACTCCACTTGGGACAGGGGCAGGGAATTAAGTCTAGGCCTTGTAATCGTAACTCAGTACCAGGAAAACCATGATAAGATCTAGTGCTGGGAAAAGCCCCACCACACCTCCTATCAAGCCAATATAGACATACTGAACCACTGGAACCACATTAGCCAGGCAGCAAGGATGTTGGGAACAGAATACAAAACCTAGGATAGGACATTGCATTGGAGGACAGACACAGGCCTGCCATGAGACTCTATACCAGGCAGAAACCAAGGCTTCAATATCCACATCAGAGCTTACAATGAAACTACTAAACCTGCAGTGGCATCAGTTGGATATCTATGCCAGTACAAAAGACTCAGATCTTGACTTGCATCATTACCAGGCTTAGAGTAGCTAGGAATACCCCATCCACTGAGATAATGTAGTTCCCTCCAGCTCTGAGTCTCAGGTGTGACCCACTTTATTGTCAGGTTGGTGGCCAAGGGAGTGTCTCCACTACCCATTGCTCAATCTCAGACAGCACAGTTATCTCCAGGCCAGTGCTCATAGATGGAACCTCTTGACCAGCCCTGGCACCAGGCAGAGTAATTTGCACCCTAATGAGATAGACTTGTGTTTAAGTCTGCATCATCTTCAGTTGTAGTTGTCCAGATGCATCCTCAGAAATACTCAAGTCCTAGAACCTGTTAGACTCAGGCAAAACCCAATTTAGTGTCAAACTTTGTGGTTAAGGAACTGCCTTCACCAATATGACCCCAACCTTGGTCACCATAACATGTGGAAGTATTCCATTTCCTGAGAGTAGGTAGTTTGGACATGGCTTTGCCTTGGAAATAAGTACCAGGCTGGTTAAATGGTTAATAAGCCTAACACTAGGTAATGGCCCCCATCCCATGGCCAATGGTGCATGTGGAACTTCTGAGATAGCCCCAGAACCAAGAAGAGAAAATGAAGCCCTAGTCTATTGGACTTCTAGTCCCAAGTGTATTACCTTTGGCTGGTTAAAGTGCTCTTAGGCCATGTGTTCACTTGATCAGTAGGCAAACCATATAGCATTGTGACCTTGGTCCTATCATAGTTTTGTGCCGATCTCAATGGTCTTTGGGCTTAGGGTTTGACAGAGCTTTGGGGGCATTGATAGCCACAGACAGGTATAAGAACCGGAGACTAATCTGTCCTTGGTGATTCCGACAGTGACTGACTCTGGGCATAGTTTGATTGACAGGCACATTTAAAGAGATGCAAGAAGCTCTGGTGTGCTAGTGTATAGTACTATGACTATAGATAACAATAGTGGACAGGAAATTTCAAAAATCTAGAAGGAAGAATTTTGAAAGTGTTTACCATATAAAATTATAGAAATAAGTTTCTTGAAGAAATACACATGTTTAGTCTTATTTAAACTTTATACATGTATACACAATTTAAAATGGCTAATTACCCCGTTAATATGTGCTATTTTGTGATTTTTGTATCAGTTAAAAGTAAATTGAATTTTTAAAAATAAGTAAAACACACATGCAAATATATGCAGATATACAAGTTTTAAGAGGAGAGAGAAATCAAGGTATAATCTGGAATAAACAAAGAATAGAAATGGATATGTCAGCTAATAGCCTATGCAAGAAGGGGTTCCAATGAATAATATTGTATCATTTTTTCAAAGATGCAAACAATTTAAGCTACCAAATATCTATTTTCCTGACAACAAATTCTAAGGACATATGGGGGATTCTTATCTGTAACTTCAGTTTTTTAGTAAATATAGTTTCAGTAAATACAGCAACATTTTTCAAAAGGATGCCTCTTAAGCAGATTCTCAAATATAAATAAATAAACCTGAGGGTCACATTAAATAAAATTTCAGTAGAGCTTAGAATACCTGGAGTTGGAAGTCCACAAGATCCTCTAGTACTTTCTGTCTAACTTAAGCTCTTGGCTTTAATAGTATGAGTTTATTTTGGTTGTTTGAAGGGTTTAGTTTGTTGGAAGTGTTGCAGAAGGAATAAAAATCCACTGAGCAGTATAAAATAAGAGAAATTGAAGCTTTGTATTTGTCCCAATTATCTATATTTCCCCATAATATTCCCAGTTCTTTACGTTGAAGAGTCCCAGAGATTAGCGTAAGATCACTAAATTAACACTTGATAGGCCCAAGAACAATCTGGCATATATCAGATTATATAGGCATCCCTTAGAGATATTGTTAGAAAGCTAGTAATATGTTGTCTCTGTCTCTCTCTCATTTGTATTTTTTGTGGCACAGGGGACGCATCCCAGGAGACTCAGGTGTGACCCACTGAGTTACATCCCCAGCCCCTTTTTCTTATTTTGACATAGGGTCTCACTATATTGCCTAGGCTGGCCTTGAACTTGCAATCCTTCTGCCTCAGTCTTCTGAGTTCTGGGATTGCAGGTATGTGGCACTATGCCAAGCCAGTTTGCAAGCTGTACATGGAGCTCACTAGTATTTTGTATTCATGGCTCACCAACTTTCAAAGAGAATCAAGTTTGCTTATATACTTGGCATTAAAGAAACTCATAAAGTTTCTAGTTTAAATGCATATTTATCCTTCTTAGACCATGAGTTTCATAAGGAAAGAGACTGTCTTGTTTATCACTATATATTCATAAAGAAGCACATGGTTTGACAATTAGAATATATTAACAAAATGATTATTTAAGGAAAGACTTACTATATCTGTTTTCCTGTTTATTAAAGGTACTTTATAATTAGGGAGAGGTGGCATTGTCCTGGCATTATCCCCATGTTTTGATTGAGTATAGACAACTCTAAATGTTTAAATAACTTATACATCCTATAATCACTTTCTCCATTAAGAAGTAGTAACAATGTCTTTTGAACACAATTCTACTTTGTCATAGCCTAATATGCACCATTGGCTCCTGTCATGCAAACACTGAACAGACATGGTGCACAAAACAGAGTATTGCAGATGCTGCAAAAATAAGACCTGATTCTTACCTCTGAAGCAAGAAAAGCAGGGGAACATATAAAATTAAAAGATAAACATTTTTAAGATATAAGATATGAAAGAAGTAACAATATATGACAGCAGAAACATCTAACACTAACGAGAGAGGATCTGAAACTTTTGATGAAAAATTTTGGAAGGCTAACAATGATATAGAGTCTGGTGGCCCATATGGACATGGCAGGATTTTGGCCTCCATGACCTTCTCAGTCTCTTTTCCTGTCCACGAAAATGCCTTGTTACAGGACACAATGGACTTTGCAGATTTAATTAAGGCTTATTGACCTTAAAATGGGGAGATTATCCTGGATTATCTGGCTAGAACCAATATAATCAGATGAACTCTCTTTGATCTCCATTTTGTTTACTGAATCTTTTTTATTTATTTATTTATTTATTGGTGGGGTTTCATTGCACCATGCTCAAAGAATATATTTTTCTAATGGAAAAAATTTTGGCTTATATGTTCCTCACAGATTTTTCTATACCATCATTTTCAACCATTTTGTGTTCTACTTTTAACTATACCTTTTAGAAACAGGATATTGTTGGGATTTTCATCTAATTTTAGAAACTTTTGTCTTTGTTTGCCTTATGTTTATATAGGAGGTTCTGATGCATGTGCTGAGACTTGAGCATCCTTATAGATACACTTTTAATATTTATTTACTTTCTTGCTTTTCCCACATGTATACTGTTTTAATTTACTATTTAAATTTTATATTGGTTGTGTCACTTCTGTTTTATGAACCCCCAGACTTTTCTGAGACTAGTACCTGGATGGAATTAGAAGGCTAAATTTTTCAAATGCAATTGAGGAAGTGCCTCCCAGTTCCAAGCTTCATTTATTCTACCGTGATAACATCTCTTCATTGGGGTGTTCCAGGGCAGCATAGGAAAATCCACCGATATAAATAGAATCATCCTCCCTAGGTTATGCCCTTGCCTTGTATCCTTTTCCTCATCAGTTTCACTGAGTCATTTATCTTTCATGCTGGAACCCAAGCACTTTCTTTATATATAGGTGAGGATGTTTCACACAGTTATTTCATGTGTCATGTATGACTCTGAGTCTGGTCAATATTGTGACTTCTCCATTGTTGTCCCTTCATTCATACTGGAAGAGGAAGCCCATAGTAGCATGACAGCTTGTTTCAAAAACTTTGGTTTTATAAAAGTAAATTCATTTGATATTTTGAAACAGATATAAACACAATGATATGTTATTCATGTTCTCCTTAGCTTAGAAAATCTAGTCATTGAAAATGATGGGAAATCTCTCTTCTCTGTGCATAGTACTATATGGATTTAACAGCACTATATTAATGATTATATTAACAATCAAACACTAGATGTTGTAATTGAGGGTTGAGTGAATTAAGAAGTTTTTTCCTATATTTATATAATAAGAAGCACACATGAAGCTCAAATATAGGTCCTTTGACTCCCCCAATTTTGTTCTCTATGCTAACTTTAAGAACATTTCTTGGAGCCACAAAAATAAAGCCACAAATAAAGTATATGTTTTTAAGTTTTATGAGTGATAGAAAACAACAGCTTAAAAAAAAATAGGCTTTAAAATCCCAAAGAGAAAGCAAATATCCATCTGGAAGGAATGCTTATATTTCAATTTAGATTTCTGGTAAATTTGTATTTTTGATATAATCTCAAATTCATGGAAATTTGCAAGAATATATTAGGAACTTACTTTATTCTTCAGATTCAGCATTTTTAAAATCAAAATTCTCTAATTTATTCACAAAGAAAGATATACTCAATGGAAAAAAGGATTTATTGTAATACTTAGAGTATTACATGATTTTTTTGTGTTTGTGAATAAGGGTAAATTCTAACACTCATCCCCACACACATATACACAAATTGAAAAAATATGTACAAAGTATTTATAGTGGTTTCTACATAGTGGTATGATTATTAGTAATTTTAATTTCTTTTTTTTTTTTTTTTTTTGCTTATTTATATTTTCTAATTTTCCTCAGTGGACATATTATTTATGTAATAAATAAAAATAGAAGTCACATTATAAAATAAAATAAAATCACATTTCTCTCTCCCCTCCTCCTCTCCTCTCCTTTAACCTTAGTGTCTTGATATCTCTAATATCAAGCCTATTTCTGCAGAGTGCAGAGCTCAAGGCCAGTATCCACTAGAAGCCAGGATTAACACAGAATGCTAAGCTTATTCACAGTAACTTTTGAACATGGAAAAGTCAGACTTTGTTCAAAAACAAAGGGAACATTTTTTAAAATATTTTTTTAGCTGTTGATGAACCTTTATTTTATTGATTTATATGTGGTGCTGAGGATCAAACTCAGTGCCTATCCATGCTGGGCAAGTGCTCTACCACTGAGCTACAACCCCAGTTCAAAGGGAACATTTTTTGAATGACAGAATATTTATTGAGCAAAGTGCTATAGCTATATTCATAATAAATTCTGAATAATATTCTGTCAGAAAAAAATACATAGATTCAAATGCAATACTATAAGATGCACTTGGAACTTCTATCAACTGAAAATGTTTGGGGTATAAGCAAGACCATATGCATGCCAGAAAGAAACAGGTCATAACACATAAAATTGGGTAACTGATTTGCAGCAGTTTTCCATGGCTAAATATACTACTTATCATTTGAAGTTTTGAGAAGCAAGTGCATTGGTCTGAGCCAAAACACAGTCTCCATTTGCTTAGTTTTGGAAAATAACATGGACCTTTTTTTCATAATTACAGTTTCAAACAGTGGTAGCTGACACACCAAATGTACAGAATTTTGAATTTCATTCAAAATAAAGTCAAAGTTAAGGTCACATCATTGTCCTCAAAGTCAGACTTTGTTCAAGAATCAACTAGAAGAAGGATGATTAAGGAAGAAACAGAACATTTTCTTCCAAGTGTTATTGACTTTGCATTGATTGATGTTTTAGCTCTGTCCACTCTCTGATATTGAAAAGAGGATAAGCAAAGGAATTATTTTGAGTACACTCATTTTTAATTTCAGTTCAATATTGGCTTGGAATAAAGTAAATAGTGAAATAATGGTAAAGACAAGAGGGTTAGCAGATATATTTTTAAATAGTATCAGAGGGACTTTCCGAAACAGCACAAAGGGAACACATTTTATGTGGTTGGAGTCAGTCTTCATTGAAAATATTCTTGCAATTTCTGATTTTTAAGATGATACTATGCATAGTTTTAAGATCTTTTTGGGGGGGAAGATAAACTTTGAATAGCAATAGTGGCAGAAAAGTTGTCTTCAGCCATAATACCCTAAAAAGACACAGAATATTCACATTCCTCTTTTCATGGTATACAAACACAAGCCCCTTAAAAAATGATTCACTAAAAACTATACCTGTGTTTGGCTTTAGCTGGTTTTACCCAGGTTCCCCCAAATTTTCTGTTTATAGTAGACTCTCATATATATTTGGAATGAATAAATAACAAAATATATATAAAAATAAATATAACTTAATTTATAAAAATGATACAAATGAATATCAATTAATGTCTAACAAATTATAACTGTGTTGAACCTCAACATATTTTGACATACACATATGAAGATAAATGCTAATCTAATATTTGTTGAGTTGTATTAAGTTGTACTGACTATTAAACAATTGAATCCCAGGTGAACTGTTTTATGTGTGAGTGCGCGCGCGCGCACACACACACACACACACACACACACACATATGTATTCAAATGTAGGTACCATTTTATCTGCACAGAGAAAGTGTTTGGATATTACTGGTCAGAAAAGTTTTCACTTAGTTATCTTGGAAAGTAGTTGATTTTTAAATAGCATATGATAAATATATGAATATCATTAGTTACAGAATTCTCCAAGAATGGACATTTGATAGGAAGTTCATTTCAAGTGGCCACATGTCCAAATTATTTTAAGACTAGAAATATCATTTTATTTTTAATCATGACAGTTTGTTTTGGAAATTAAGTTAGATATTCATTCAAGATATATAGGAGTACCTACTAGAAAAATTTGGAGAGGCTGTGAAAAGCCACCTAAAACCAAAGTGTATGCATTGAATGTTGTATTAGTTAGCATTTTGCCTCTGTGTGAAATACCTGAGAAAAACAATTTAGTAGAGGGTAGATTTATTTTGGCTTATGGTTGCAGAGTTTTCATTCCACAGTTGCCTGGCTCCAGCTCAGAGCACCATGGCAGTAGTACCTGGTGGAGAAAAGACGCTGAACTCATGGCAGCCAAGAAGTACAGTGAGAGAGAGAGCGGTCGGGGGAGGGGCTAGAGACAAACCTCCCAGGGCAAACTCCCAGTGATCCTCTTCCTCCAATCATTTCATAAGTTCCACCTCTGAGCATTGCTGCATTGGTGGCCAAGCCTTCAACACATAAAACTTGTTGGGCATTCCAGATCAGACCATAATAAAGGTTTAGGAGTTATGTAGTCTGAAGTAAGTAGTAAAAATAAATATGAATGGTTTAAAACTCAATATTTCACTTTTTTAAAATTAAATTTAGGATTTCCAAAACAGAATTACTTATAATACTCTTGCAAAAGTAGTTATTCTGTTTCCCAGGGCCTGGCGTTTTGACTCAGTGGTAGTGCACTTGCCTGGCATTTGTGAGGCACAGGGTTTGATTCTCAGCACTGCATATAAATAAATAAAATAAAGGTCTATAAACAACTAAAAATACTAAAAAATGTTTCCTTACTATACATGCCAACAAGTAGTAGTACATAGATCATAATACAAAAATCTGCATGCATAACCAAACTGAAACTAATACTGTTAGTTTTGAAACTGATAATCTCACATTTTTAAAATAACTTCCTATTAATATGACTTTTGAATTTGAATTGAATCATGCATAAAGGCAATGATTTTATAAAAAGTATAGAAGATTTTATGTTGCTATTTATCTTGATATATACACCATACCAACATAATTAGACAACAAGAGTCAGAATTTTTATGAGACAAAGGGAAACACAGAAAGTGCTCTACTGTTTTTTTTTAAATTATGGTGTTCTACAGCACCTCAAGAATGATTTCCAATCTTAACTCTGCCCCCTACTACTTGTGTGACCTTGGATAAAAATGTAAATGCATGTAATACTTCTGTGCTGCAGTTTTCAATCGTATAAGTTTTTTGGGGAGGACTAAATAAATGTATATGAATTACTTAGACAAGCACCACATAATAAGCACTTAATAAATATTAATGTTTTAATGGAAGGAAGGCCAAATTGTAAATACGAGAAAACCCATAGTCCAACTAAGTTTCATCATTAAAGAAGAATGAATAAAAACAAATAAGCTGGAGCTGAAATTCGAAATGTTAACAACGTAAGCAAAATAAAGGCAGTATGAGGAATGAAGTATCAAGTTGAACAACAAATTATTAGATTGATGATATAAATTGAAATTAATCCAAGCATTGGCACATCAAGACAATAATTGAAATTGCCAGTATAGGAAAATATAATTAGGAATCAAAGAGAAAACACAAAACATTGCATCAGAAATTAGGAAGGAAATAAAATTATTGATAATGATGGAGATTAGTTGATATCAATTTCCACACTTTTGTCTTTCTCGTCTGGTAAACTTAGATTCAATGTCCAGAGACCAAAACAAGTGGGAAGATTCAAAGTCATATAGTTTGAAACATGGTTTCTTTTACATGCTTCTGAGCTAATAACAATGGAAGCAGCTAGCTGAATCTCAGGTATGGGTAAATAAGATCACAGAGAGATGGGAAGTAGGAAACAAATGTTAGGTACCTGGGAAGTTGTTTCTGTCCTTAGAAATGTGACAATATTTGGAATATAAAGTGGAACTTCTCAATTTTTGCAAGTTTTTATGTACTGACATACATTTATGTAGTTACTATGTTCTCTCCTACTTCTGAATAAGTATTACTTTTGAAAATCCTGCTTCAAAAACAGTAAATAAATAAAATCAGAAAAAAAATTGATTCAGTTGAATAAAGGAAATTGAAGGCATATGATTGGTCCAAAGACTTAGGGAAGAGTTACCACAAATCTAGGAGATGGATATAATGACAATTTTTATTTTTTTAAAGATTTTTTTTAGTTGTATATGGACGCAATACCTTTATATATAAGCAATACCTTTATTTTATTTGTTTATTTTTGTTTGGTGCTTGGGAATTGAACCCAGTGCCTCACACATGCTAAGCAAGCTCTCTACCACTGAGCTACAGCCCCAGCCCATAATTAGGATACTATTTCATAGTCATTTGCATTGTGTATTTTTTCCAGCACCCAGGAGAGTGCTTGACACTTTGTAATTAATGAATATATTTTTGCTAAATGATTGAGGCTTTTCTTATCTAGGCAGGCCAAGCAACTCTTCCATCTCATCCCATAATAGCCCTGTAGTGAATATAATCTTATGGCAGAAATGAGGCAAAGAGACTTCCTCATTTCTAATGCTTTTTAAGATGGTTGCCCTACTTAATTTATTAAATATGCCAGCTCTAGTCTTTTGCATTCGGTAGTAGTTCCCAGGCATATATATGCCAATAGAATTATCAGTTGACTGGAACTTTATTTACCAGACACTTTCCACCGCAGGAAACTCTAGCCATAGTAGCTAGTGACAAGTGTCATCTTCTTGGGATATTATAGGCAACAATAATGACAGCACTAATAGCTCACAGTTACCAGTGCACCCACCGGTATCTAAAGTAGCAATTTCAAACCAAGTGTGACACTATTAAGGACTTTACAGTCATACTGATATTACCACTAGTAGTGCACAATTTCAAGTTCATTCAAGCACACATAATCTTGTCAGTTTCTACTGAGATTACTAGACATGATTTGCTGCCAAATATTAAAATGTACATTTAATGGTTGGTAAAATATGAGGGAAGCATCTTGGTTAATTTTATTTATCATTTATCTTTTTTATTTTTTATTACTTTTATTTTTATTTATTCTTTTTATATATACATGACAGTAGAGTGTATTTTGACACATTGTACATACACGGAGTATAATTTATTCTAATTAGGATGCTTTACATGTTTTACATGTTGTGGAGTTTTACTGGTGGTGTATTCACATATGAACATAGTAAACTTAAGTCTGATTCATTCTACTGTCTTTCCTATGCCCATCATCCCTCCCTTCCCTTCATTTGACTTTGTCTAATCCAATGAGCTTCTGTTCTCCCCTCCACCATTCTTATTTTGAGTTAGCATTCACATATCACAGAGAATATTCAGTATTTATTTTGGGGGGGGGTTGGCTTATTTCACTTAGCATGACAGTCTTCACTTCCATTCATTTACCTGCAAATGCTATAAACTCATTATTCCTTATAGTTGAGTAATATTCCATCAAGTATATATTTATAACATTTTCTTTATCCATTTATCTGTTGAAAGGCACCTAGATTGATTCGATAGCATAGCTGTTTTGAACTGAGCTGTTATAAACATTGATGTGGCTCTATCACTGAAGTTATGCTGTTTTTAAATGATTTGGGTATATACCAAGGGGTGACATAACTGGGTCAAATGGTTGTTCCATTCCAAGTTTTCTGAGGAATCTCCATACTGCTTGCACCAATTTGCAGTCATACCAGCAATATGTAGGGGGAAGTACCTTTTTTTCCCCACAACCTCGCCAACATTTATTGTTACTCATGTTCTTATTCATGTTCTTTCTTTCTTTCTTTCTTTCTTTATTTTGGTACCAAGGATTGAACTCAAGGGCACTTGACCACTGAGTCACATTCCCAGCCCTATTTTGTATTTTACTTAGTGACAGGGTCTCACCAAGTTTCTTAGTACTTTGCTTCTGTGGAGGCTGGCTTTGAACTCGAAATCCCCCTGCCTCAGCCTCCTGAGCTACTGGGATTACAGGCATGCACTGCCATGCCCGGTGTTACTTGTATTCTTGATAGTTGCCATTCTGAATGGAGTGAGATGGAATTTCAGTGTACTTTTTAATTTGCATTTCTCTAATTGCTAAAGATGTTGAACATCTTTTTATATATTTTTTCAGCATTCTATTTTTTGCTCTGTGAAATGCCTGTTCAGTTCCTTTGCCCATTTATTGATTGGGTTATCTGGTTTGTTTGGCATTAAGTTTTTTGAGTGTGTGTGTGTGTGTGTGTGTGTGTGTGTGTGTGTGTGTGTAGATAGATAGATGGATATACAGATGTCTATCTATCCTGGAGAAGATTAATGCTCTCTCTGAGGTGCATGTGGTAAAGACTTTTCCCACTCTGTAGGTTCTCTCCTTATGTTATTGACTATTTCCTTTGCCACGAAGATGCTTTTTAGTTTGATACTATCCCATTTATTGATTCTTGATGTTATTTCTTGTACTTTAGGAGATTTTTGAGGAAGTTGGTTCTTAGCTGACATGATGAAGAGCTGAGTTTACATTTACCTGTAGTAGGCTTCAGGTCTCTGGTCTAATTCCTAGGTCCTTGATCCACTTTGAGATGAGTTTTGTACATGGTAAGAGATAAGGGTTTAGTTTCATGTTGTTCCATATGGTTTCCAGTTCTCCAAGCACCATTTGTTGAAGAGGCTATCTTTTCTCCAATGTATGCTTTTGGCACTTTTGTCTAATATGAGATAACTGTATTTATGTGGGTTTGTCTTTGTGTACTCTATTCTGTACCATTGGTCTACATGTCTATTTTGGTGCCAATACCATGTCATTTTATTACTATAATTCTATATTATAATTTAAGGTCTGGTATTGTGATGCCTCCATATCACTTTTCTCCTGAGGATTGCTTTGTCTATTCTGGGCCTTTTATTTTTCCAAATGAATTTCATGACTGATCTTTCTATTTCTATGAGAAATGCCATTCGAATTAATAGAAATTATAATAAATCTGTATAGCACTTTTGATAGTGTGGCCATTTTGTCAATATTAATTCTGACTATCCAAGAACATGGGACATATTTCCATATTCTAAGGTCTTCTTTAATTTCTACATTGAAATTTAATTTCTACAATGAAAATTACAGAACAATAAAGAAAGTAAGTGAAGAAGATCTTGGTGTATTTTAAATGCCAGGAACTTAACAACCAGGTAGATCTGGTTGGAGATTTGTAGAAAAAAAGTTTTTTCAAGTCGTCTGTGTTACTTTGTAGAAAAAAGTTTTTTCAAGTCCTCTGTGTTACTTCTAGATATTTGGCCTTAGTGAACTTATTTTTTTCTGTCGGAACTCCTCACCTAAACACATTCCTGAAAAAATAAAAATAGTATCTTGGGATGCAGTAGGACATAGTGGTTAAAAGCATTGCTCTATGTTCTGCTTCTGTTCAAGATGTGGGAAATTGAATAAGCACATTTACTCCATAATGAAGAGAAAAATACAAATAAAGTACAAAATTATAATTTTTCTTGTAGCCCATTCGAGACCTGAGGTTGCAGGGCCATCAGGGTACCTATTCTTCTCCAAGGAGAGATGGAATACACAAACTCTTTCACCTAAGACAGAGCACCAGAGAAGTATAAAACTTTCACATGAGTGGGCAATAAGGAATCAGTAACACTTTGAACCAATTGTTAATGTCCAAGTGTATGTTGTTGTGACAGTAACAAAGCCGCTGGAGAAACAGACACAAGATGAATTAACATCAGCTTACAGGTTCCTTTCTATGGTCCTCCAGATTTGCTCAAGAAAAAGACTAGAAGCAGGTCAGGAACCCAGAGATAGCTTCCCTTGCTGGTGCATAAAAGATTTGAAAATTATCATTACTGTTTGGACACTCTGTCAAAAGTCTTCAATTCCCCAAAGGGCAGCATATGTTGTCACTCCTATGGCACAGGTAAAGGCCAACTGTTACTAGAAAAAGGATAGATGAGGAAAATCCCTTTATTTCTAGAAGGAAGGCAAGGCCAATAAAGGCTGCAGAATTATATAACAATCCTTTAGAATTCTCCTCCAAATGATGTGGAATCTATTTCCTACCAAAAGTTCATAATAAATATATAATAAAATTTGACTCAGTGTCAGAGTACATGATATGTTTAAAGTGCTACCAGCTCTGTTTTGAAGAGATAATTATCACCAGTAACTGTGACTACCTGAGAGCAGACTGTGTACCAGTAAGATGTAACACCTTATTGAAAATATTCTCTACTATGCCACTAATCCAAAAATGGCAAAGGGGAGCAATAGTTCAGAATAAATAGAAAGAGTCCATGTTAAAAATTAAAATAGGAAAAGAAGCAAAGTAAGGGAGGGTGCAGAAGAAGGAATAGTGAGAAAAGAAAAAAAATAGTATATGTCCCATTTTAAAAACAATATAAGATTGGATATAAGATTGGATTAAAGTTTGTGATAACAAATAATGGGACAATCAATACAGAAGATAATAAAATACAAGTGAAATTAAAACCTAATATTAAAAAGATTACAATATTTTTGGCTCTAGTGCCTCCAGAAAGGCTTTGCTCCATCCACCTCTGGCATGATCATGGGCTGCTCTAATAGTTCCCTGGTACCCTGGGTTGCAATGTGCCCTCTTGTGGCTGAGGGGAAAGGTTCTGGGGCATCTCTGACCCATGGCTAAACCAATTCTGGGCACCCTACCTACTGTTCTCTTCACACTGCTGGCAGCAACAGAACTGTTTCCATCTTAAAATTAAGAAACCTTGGGCATAATTCAACAAACATAAGAGGATTTTTAACTGTAGAAAGAAGGCAGAACACATAGGGACACAGGAATTAGGTAACTAGTGGAAGTTAGTTCCCTGGGTTTTCTTGTTGGCGTTTAAATATGTTAGAAAGGATGCTGCAGAAGTTTTCAATGTAGAACCACCAATAGGCACAGACAAAAATATCTCCAAGTAAAGCCTGTTTGTCTTAACCAAAATACCAGAGAAAGAAGGACCCAAGACAGCAGAAACACTTTGGATACATCCATCCTATTCCCAACAAACATCAATGGAATAGTTTCCTCCAAAATATCCACAAATATGCATAGTTTGTAGGACCAAAAATAAAACCCATCCTGCACTTACCCTTGGATCTATCGGAAACAGTAGTTTTTTGTCTTGCTTTAGGCATCACCAAAATTCTTGATGAGATGATCTTTGGTCTCCTGGTTGGCAAAAGTAGTTGATGGAGGTAGGTGATGCTACACTTCCCCCAGTGAGTGGAATGCTGATCTTGACTTGCCAAGGGGAAATACCAGCATCATCAATAGCATTTAAAGGCACCCTGTTCTTTTAAACCCATATGGCAGCAAGGAAATGTAATGAGAGTAGAATTATTCACCACTGTACCTCACCCACACTATTTGGTGTCAGTGAGTCTTAACAGATAGCTGAGCTTCTACTACCATTGGATATCTATGAGATTTATGAAGAAGTTCAAATCAGGACTTGTTAGTGTTTCACTTTCTAAGTACCCCTGAAATGAGTATGATCCATTAGACAGGCAAACTGCTACACCTGTCCAGATTAACCAAGCAGAACGAGGTGTTAAGAGATAGGGTTGGTTTGTTCTACAAGTATCCCTTCCCCTGGTATCAGCTGATCCCAAACAGGATCTGAGTTTACACTCTTACTGAGTAGCCACAAAACAGTATGAGTAAACTCTCTCCCCTTACTTCTCCCTGAGAAGAATAAGATGTAGTGGGGATCTATACTCTTACTTGGAGTCAAGGTGATGGTGTTAATTGGTGCTTCATTTTTATTTTTGCTGAGAAGATAAGTATCAGCAGAGCTGAGTAGAGAGCTGAGCCTCCACCCCACCTGTGTGCAATAAGTCAGACACTAATTTGATCAGGGTGGTATGGGTAGGGCCCCTGGAATAATAAGATGAATCATAAGAAAACTGATACAAATTTTAAATCACGAATCACAAACATACAATAAACAGCAATTGTTAATTTTCTTTTTAAAAAATCAACAACAAATAGATGACTAAAATGTAAATTATAGAACTAGAAGACTGTAGAATAAAAGAAAACTGGATTAATGAGCTTATACATAGTGAAGAAGACAAGAAAAGAACCAATCAACTTGAGGAAAGATCAATAGGGTTTCCCCAATCTGAACAGAAAAATAAATAAATTAGCAACCTATGTAATAATAACAAGTTAACTTCCATATCCTCACTTGCTCAGAAGAAAATTAAAGAAAAAGTCAGACTGAAAAAGTATTTTAGGAAATAATAACATAAGTCTAATTACATATACAGAAAGACCCAAACCTGTAGATTCAGGATCTAGAGAGAAGTCTAAATTAAAAAGCAAAAGAACATCTAACACAGATCATAATTTATCTTTGCAAATGTATAGACAAAAATTCCTGAAGTATGTTGGCATATGATTCTAGGAACCTTGTGTAATAAAGATATAATAATCAAGAGAGGGATTAGATTTCAGAGGATGATTCTCTGCTTACGTAAAGAGCCTGAGTGGCAAGAGATGGCAGGACTGTTTGTGGTTATTTCAGTTTGAAGTGATTGGCTAGGAATTCCTTAATCATCCAGTATGATAGCTATCCTCTGACTGATTTTTCCAAGGAATGTTGAAACCAGAGAAAAAATCCCTAAGCTGTTCAGTATATAATGTCTGTAGAATTTCCTCTAGTTTTGATTTTTGAAAATATCAAGTAAATCTGACAAAGGAATTCAAAGGTTTAAATTACCCACATACACCAATACAGGCTAATCATATTGTTAATATTCATAAATTGTTTAGTATGGTACCAAGACTGATGTGTGTTGCAGAACCCTTTGGAATAGGTATGGAAGAAAACTTTAAGGATAAATTATTTACCAGAACCAGTGTTATACAAGGTTATGGAGGAGATGATTTTACATAGTTTGGAGGTGGTTCTCATGTGGTTGAGTATCATTGAAATGACTGAATGAATATATTATAGGGGCAAAGATGGATGCAGTAATAGAATGGAGAATTGTTAAGTAAAAGCAGACCACAGCCACAAAATCTACATGTAATCCCTTAATGGTACATCCCAAAAGCCAAATATTAGAATCCCAAATCCAGCATTTTTTACATAGGAGCGACATTGAGCACCCAAAAGCCAAAAGGGATTATAACAACATACTAGAGGAAGAAAATGTTATATGAAGAAACATATAGCAATCCTTTGTTTAATACCAATATTTAAAGTATTATTTAACAACAGAAAATTCATCGGGATCTAGGAGAAAATACCAGTTAATGGTATGTGGGTAGAAAGAAAATACAAAAAAATATTGTAAGAGGTCTTAAAAATTCAGATAATCTGCTCTTTAAAACAGAGATCCTAAAATCCAATTAAGGAAATTCTGGATTAAATAAGAAATGATTCATTTTCTTATGCCTTTCCAATAAGATTAAGGGATGGAAGAAAGAAAAAGCAATTATAAAATGGTTCTGTATTTATGTACACCTGTCTTCAAATTTATCCAAGTCTTACTGTGCAAGTGTCTCCAATGAGAAAGAAAGAGAAATGGGCTAGAAATATGAGTGGAAATTTTTACAAAGGGGATTTGTAGATGGAAAACAAGCATATAAAAACATGTTCAACTATATCAACCATAGGAGAAATTCAAATCAAAATGCTAATTGTATATCATTATACATGCACCAGAATAACTTAAATATAAAGTGATAGCACTAAATTCTAGTGAGAATGCAGAGAAATTATATCCCTTGTAGATTGCTGGTGGGAATTTAAAATGGTACAACCAACTGGAAAGTCATATGAAAATTTCTCACACAACTAAACAATACATTTATCAGATGACCTAAAAATTGTATTCTTGGGTATTATTCCAGAAAGTTGGAAGATCACATTCACACTCAAAATTTATACAGGAATGCCATATCATCTTTATTTTAATCTTCTAAAATTAGAAACAACAAAGATATCTATGATAATTAATTTATGTGTCAACTTGTTTGGGTTAATGAATACTTAGAAACCTGGGAATACTTCTGTGTGTGTCTATGAACACGTTTCTAGAACATGTTAGTTAACTGAGTGAAGAAAATCAGCCATTAATGTAGGTGGGCACCATTCTACTGGCTAGGTCCTTGAATAGAATGAGAGGGACGTTATTATTCCTATGTGTGGTTATGTTTGTGCAATTAATCTCCATCACGTAAAAACCAGAGAAATGAAAAGTTGTGCTCCATTTGTGTAAAAAATAAAATAAATTTTTTAAAATGGAGAGAAAAGGATTCCCATATCTTTTCAGGAATAGCAACACTTCTTCTCCTGACCTTCAACATCAGTACTCCAGACTTTCTGGCTTTGGGACTCTAGGACTCATACTAGCACCCTCAGGGTTGATAGGCCTTAAGTTTCAGACTGAGAATTAATGATACCTTTGACTTCTCTGGTTCTGAAATTTTCAAACTTAGACTGAGCAATGATAATTGCATCCCAGGGTCTACAGCTTTCAAATAGCCTATTTTAGGACATCTTAGTGCTTATAGCTGCCTAAGTCAATTCCTTTAATTGATCTCTTATTATTTCTGCCTCCCTTCTTGCCTGACTGATTATCTATCTATCTTCTATCTATCAACCTGACTTTATACTTTTGTTTTGTTTTTCTAGAGAATTGTGGCTACATAGTGTTCTTTAATAAATTAATGATTTATCAAACCAAATGGATTAATCAATGAATGATTGAAGCAAACAAAAAAAAACTATTATTACACACAAATTGATTAGATCACAGGCGATTTATTCTGAGTGAAAAAGAAAGATACAAAATGGTTCCAAACCGAGTTATTCCATTTATGTAACATTTTTTTCTAATGAAAAAAAATCATAAAAATCATAAAGAATAAATTACTTGATTTCAGGGATGGAGAAGTGACTAGAGGTGACTATGGTTATATATATATGTAGCAAAAGTGTTCCTTGGATGGAACTGTTCTGCATGTTGACTATAGTAATAGTTACAGAAAATGCTACACATGAGAAAATTCCACAGAACCAAACACAAATACATATAAAAATTTGTTAATGTAAACCTGGTGAAATATTAGTAAGTTAAATGAATTGTGTCAATATCAATTTCCTAATGAAAAAGTAATATATTTGTGGAAGACATAACCATTGGGGCAACTTGAGTGAAAGGAATAAGGTAACTAATTGGTGGAGATTCAATTTAATGCTACTTAAAATCATAATATATGCAAATCTTGTAATGTAGATGTACTCAATAATATTGATGACTCTCAATTTTCACTGAGTGAAAGAACCATACAAAAGTACAAATTGTGATTCCATTTATATAAAACTCTAGAAAATATAAACTAATCTACAGATCCAGAAAGCTGATCAGTGCTTGTATGGCAATGGACAGGGCTTGGGGAAGTGGTTTGAGGAAACTGTTTAGGTAATGATAATATTCTTTTTTTTTTTTTTTTTTTTTAATAATGGTGATGGTTTTACAGGTGAAATGTTAAATCTAATTTATTATTTTATGTGTAATTTATTACATGTAATTTATTACATGTCAATTATATCTAAATAAAGATGTTCAAAATAAAAACAGTCATATCCTAGGAGCAAAATATGATGAAAAATATTGTTAACCATTGGCATAAATGACATATTAAACTCTAAGTGGCCAATGTTTTTAAATGCTCACTCTTCAATAGAAGAATAATAATCATGAATTTAAACAAGAAGTAATAATGGATAGAAAAGCAAAAGGTACAATCTAGTCAACTAATAAATCATCCATATGGTGTTACATTTAATATTTTTTAAATAAACATTGAACAATTAAACAAGAATAAATTTACTTTTAAAGATATAATTCAACTTCATCAAAGTACACGCATAAATCATGTAAGAACTTAAACTCTCATTTGCACTTTGATTTACTGATTTAAGCATGAGCACAAATAAACTCTTCATGAAATGACAGCACATAAGAAATTAATTTCTTTTATATTATTGCTTTTATTTTACAATCACCGTGCTATCAATGTTTATTTAGAAACAGCTGTTTAAGTGCTAGAATACATGTGTCATACAAGACCACAGAATAGTGGCCTGAAATGCACTGCAAGCCATACTAGATCCTGAGGAACTTACTTTAGAAAGGAAAGCAGTAACTTAATTACATGATATCTAAGGTTAATAGTATAACAAGAATTTCTCCACATTAATTCCCTCACATAATATATCTGATAATTAATGTACAAGTGCTAATAATGTCCTTTTTGTACCTTATATATACACATTTAAAACTTATTAGCAGGGCTGGGGTTGTGGCTCAGTGATAGCGCACTCGCCTAGCACGTGAGGCACTAAGTTCAATCCTCCGCACCACATAAAATTCAATAAATAAAATGAAGGCTTTGTGTCCAACTATAACTTAAAAAAAAACTTACTGACTGCAGGCATCTTTTAGAAATTAAAACAATAAAAGATTTTTGAGGGGTGAGAAGAATTTTCTAAGAGGCTAGATGAAAAAAAGAGTATATATTTCATGACTCCATTTTTATAAACCTCTAGAAAATGGAAACTGATAGTGGCCACAAGCAAGACAGTAGTTACCTGGAGATGGGGGTACAGGGAGGGGTAGGAGGGAGATATTGCCAAGAAGCATGCTGTAGTTTGAATATGGTTTGGTCCCCAGTATATTTGGTATTGAAAGGTTGGAAGACAACTTTAAGAGGTGGGGCCTAGTGGGAGATGATCACCCCTTTAATAATCACCCCTCTGAAGATACTAATGCTCATCATGCTGATTGTAGGACTGAATTTGTTTCCATGAGAGAAGAGATGTTATAAAGGAGCAATTTTGACCCTTTCCTACTCTGTTTCTCTCTTTCCATGTGATTTACCTCTCACATACACACACACATACTTCCTTCATCATGTGAAGCCATCAGCCCATGTTATGACATAGCAGGAAGGCCCTCATCAGAGGCCAACTAGGTGAGGCTGCCCAATCTCAGACTTTCAGCTTCCAAAATTGTGAAATCTTTTTTTAAAAAATAAAGTACCCATCCTCAGGTATTTTACTATCACAAAAGGGACTAACAGCATTTGGAAATTTTAAGGAATGATGGATATATTCACTCTTATAATTGTGATTAGTATGTGTGTGTGTGATAAAACATACGAACTTTAAAAAAATAGTTGTAGGTGGACCCAATACCTTTATTTTATTTAATTATTATGTGATGCTGAGGATCAAACCCAGTGCCTCACAGATGCCAGACAAGTGCTCTACCACTGAGCCACAACCCCAGCCCACATACAAACTTTTTAATCACGTACAGGTTCTTGTGCTTCAATTATAGTTCCATAAATTAAGCATGAAACTCTTTTCATGGATGAAAACAACTTTGAAAAAGATAAAGCTTAAAGATATTTGTAGGAGGAGCCATGTTGCTTAAAACTTCTCCATGAACAATGAATGCTCCATTTTCTTGCCAGCACATGAGGCAGACCACTCCCAATGGCTTACTCTACCCCAAATTTCTTAAGTGGGCTGATTGGTTCTGGATTTGTTCTTTCAATCACCATTACTTTCCTAGGGATGATAGAGTGAGTTCTTTAGCCCTTCTGAGAGCCATTAGTTGCTTACATAATAGGGTATGGAGTAACAAACACCACTATGAGGTCAGTGTTCCTCAGGTGACTCCTTGTATATTTTTTGAGATACTGCCACTCACATGCCTCACCTTATACAGTTTCTGGAAATCTACATACTAAAGCCATACACAAATAGGGAGAAACATGAAGTCCTTTTCGCCTTGCCTGTGGGATCAAGTATAAAGAGGAAGTTTGTCTTCAGTCCTCAGTCCTCACTTTGTCTTTATCCTTCAATGTGTGGATAACAATTTATCTTTTGAACTCCAACTCCACAGATCCCACATCTCTCCCTTCTCAAACACCTACTTCTACCTTTTATTTGTTCCCACTCCAGCATCAGAGGCTCACAGAGATACACATCTTTTCACATCAGATTGATTTTATTTTCACCACCATTAATGTTAGTAACCTGTGGTAAAATTGAGCCATTTCTTAGCTGCCAGACCTCTGGACACTCTGCAGATTATTCTGAGGTCTCTGGCCCCACTCAATTACTTGCTGTCCAGATCATCACTTGAAATGCTGGAGGTTTCTGGGGTATTTTCCATTTCTGGCTCTCTATTCAGTTTTTCATTTAGCCGATGATAATGACCAAAGAGTATTGTTCCTTTAGTTTTCTTAGATTTTTTCAGAGATGTGGAAGGCTTTTCTGAGTCTCTTTTGCTTGAATTATTTTGAAGTGTTTTTTTACCCTTATTGGTGGACTTTAGTATCTGTAAGGACAACAGAGAGGCCATAAGGGCATTGGTTTGGGAAAAGAAGATAGGATATACATGTGAAGTAGGGGTTTGTGCCAGATGAAAAATAAATAGGAGTCTTAGGTCGTGGGGAATGAATGCAGAAAGGAGAAGCTTGGGTTGGGTTATCTTACCTTGCTGCCTCTTCCGCATCTGGAGTGATGATAGGAAGTCTTCATATTCTTTCTTTCTTTCATCGATGATGTTGACTGGGCCATATCTGCATTAGGCTTCTGTGATTTCTTGGTTGCCTTAGCCATACTGAAGCCTCCCAGTGGTCTTCTGAAGAGCTGTAAGGATCCTAGGCATATATGTCCTCCCAAGACAATGAAGGGCCACACCCTTCAGCCTTCATTGGCCAGCAAGTTACTCCCCAGCCAATGAGGACTAAGGAGGAGGTTAGACCTCACAAAGCACTCTCTCTGACACTTCTGTACATGAAGAGGCTAGGGAGGTTGCTAGGGAAACCAGGCTATAGCTTAGATATTGCAAATCAACACTCTTGGCACTTCTGGGATGTGGGGGAGAAGAGATGCTAGGAAGGCAAAAATGATCTGGTTGGGCAAAGGAGACTTTTCTTTAATATACCTGAAAGAGCCACCCCACCCTAATTCTTATATAGTGTTCAATAGTGGTAGTACAGGTGGTAGAGATCTTCCTCTACCAAAGTATTCCCCAAAGCTACTCCTACAAACTCATTCTGCTATCTTTCCCTTAGCCATTAGTTAGTATTTTGGATAATGTACCTAAAATCCATCCAAAAGTAATATGGTTATATTTTTCTTTAATTATCAGAAGATATGTGAATAATGCTACAAACAAGACATATTCCCATTAATGGATATCAATATACTTACTGCATTTGGCATTAAAGGCTGCCAATTTTTAAAATTGTTTTCTTCCAGGCCTTCAACTTATAGGAAAGGAATAAAATTAACTACCCACTGATGAAAATTGCATTTTATCCTTATTTTTATTCTATTTTTGGAGCCTGGTCACATTATCATCATTGAGTTTTGCAAGATTCCTTCTCTTTTATTCAAATTTTTCTTTCTTCTTAGAATCTAGCACTAGTTCCCTTCTCAACAATAGAATTATTATTTTATATTTGAATTCTGTCCTTGTATATGGCCTTGTTAAATGTATGTTTGAATGTATCATAACTGGTTTCTGTGTTTTGTAGCAGCATAGTCAGGTTCTAATGAAGGTTGGTTTCCGGGTTACGTCTTCATATGCTTTCTTTGGTGGATGCATACAGAAGGAGAGATTTAGGGGTCTTCCTCTTTTAATAAGGGCATTAATCTGAGACACAGCCCTCATGACCAAATTTAATTATCTCCTATCTCCAATTACCATCACATTAATGATAAGGGTATTAACATGTGAATTTTGGGAGGCACATTCAGTCCAAAGCAATAATTTTACTAAATATTGCCACATTGTTTTCTAGAATATATCAGTCCACCTTCCCAACAGATTTGTACTTTATGTTTCCCTACACAATCATCAATTTTTTATTTAGAATGCAGCTTCTCATAGGATCTCAGTGATCTTAATCAATTGATGTTTATACCCTTGTGTAATCCAGTTCAGTTGAATGGCATGAGTATGGGCTGTATCTAGAGATTTGCTTCTAATAGCTAAAATCCTACAAAAGTAATGGAATGCCATTAACATCATCAATTTTATCTTTGCTAGAACACTTTCTTGGTAGCAATCTCTCTTGCACATGTGCTTTCTCATTTTTATTAAAACATATTATGAAATGCTCAATAAAGAGGCCCACATTTTAAGGAATACCTTAGGAGGAACTGAGTCCTCAGCAAAATAAACTGCAGAGCACTGAATCCAAATAACAGCTACTTGATTTAATTAGGAAGAGGATCCTTCCCAGTTGAGCCTTGGGATAATTCACCCTTATAAAACAGACCCAGAGCTAGAGGACAACCAATCTGAACCCAGATTCTTGACTCATAGAAACTATGAGATAATTTCTTATTAATAATATTTCTCAGTTCTACAAATATCTCAGGGGTTCCCTCACATGTGAAATCTAGAAAAGAAAAGCCTAAAGGTAGCTGTCGGTTGTGATTTTCGATATGTACCCAAGTGGACCTGCTAATAGTTTATTCCTGAAATGTCCAAATCCCTTAACATATGAAAGAGCTGAATTCACCTTTCATCTGTGAAAGGAGAATGAATCAGAAGGGACTGAATGAATTTAACAAATTCCTGTCACATGCTGGGGAGAAGTGACTGAGGAACCAAAAGGGGGCTATATATGTTCAAAATTAAGCTAGAATGAAGAAGAGTCTTCATTCTGACTGGAGTGAAATGATATCTTAGAGTAGTTTTGATTGCATTTTCTGATTGCTAGAGATGATGAGCATTTTTTCATATATTTGTTGATTGTTTATCCTCTTCTTAAAAGCAGCATACTACAGGGTCATAGCCACATCAATGTTTATAGCAGCACAATTCTCAATAGCTAAACAGTGGACCCAGCGTAGATGCCCTTCAGTGGATGAATGGATAAAAAAAAAAATGTGTCATATATACACAATGGGATATTACTCAGCACTAAAAGAGAATAAAATCATGGCAGAGCTGAGGTCTTGTTTTTGTGGCACAACAAACATGAAGATATTTGATTGCTTCCTTTGGAAAGGCAAATTGCACATAGTTGCCCCTCTGGAATCTGCATAGAGGTACAAAGCAAAGCAGTTGCCAGCGGTACTGTTCTTTTCCTGTACACTGAAACAGTCCTGGTATATTAAAGAAAATGAATTTTCATCATTAACTTGGTAGAACTTAATGAGTATCATATAATTATCTGAGTGCTTACAAAATGAGTACTTTGTCAGCTAAGCTGAGATCGGTGTCCATTATGCAGTTTTATACAGTAACATTGAGACAGCATTACTGTGCTATGTGCAGAAGATCTCAGATATATGCATAGAACTTACCTACATATATGTTTTTTTGAGGGATGGAGGGAGGAAAGTGGGAAGAGAGGGGGAGGGGCAGGGGCTGTGAGAGAGGGGAAGGGAGAGGGAGAGAGAGAGAGAGAGAGAGAGAGAGAGAGAGAGAGAGAGAGAGAATCCAAGAAAAACCTGGAAAAATAAACTTCATAAGAGAGAATGGCTAAACCAAACAAACAAAAATCAAAGGAAAACAACCCACAGAATGTCGGTAGTTATATAAGTTAGCTAGGTTGCAGAATGTTCCTTTATTGGGCTGCAGCTCATATTTTTACATCATTAGATTCTTGTTATCCATTCTGACCAGAATGTCATTGAAGTACTGTTCTTCAATGCTCAGTACATTATATTGGTATATTTGACATCTCATTATTGGTGATTTTAACTTTTATCACCTGAGTAAGATGGAGTTTATTGAAGTTTTCCATTATAAAGATACTGTTTTGATTTTTTTCACCAATAAAGGTCCAAAGGAAGTAATATCAGACTATGTTAATACTTCAATTTTAGTTGCATTTTTGACAGAGCATCCATTGATGATTTTTGACAGCATAGATTTTAACTTGTATTGATATTTTGTTTTACAAAATATTTTTCCTATTTTTCTCACTGCTTCTTCATTTTTAGGTTATAAGTATAATATAATAAGCAGCTTTCCCATCAATGACATTTATTTATTTGCTTACTTATTCAATATGAATATTGATATTAATAAATAAGCAAATGGACTCATAGATTCTTATATATTGGTTATAACTCGTTATTGTTACTATTTGCTTGATGTTCATATAGTACCACCAGCTTGGCTGTAGGGAGTACTTTAGTTATAAGTACTTTTTTCATCTCACATAACTTACCCTTCTTTGATCATTTCCATATTGGCAAGAACTTTTAGAAAATATCAAGAACATGGATAAAATGAATGTATGAAGGGCCTTTCCAACTTAAATTAAGAACAAAGAAAAATTGAATGTAATATACATACATAGGTTGAATCTTAATCAAGATTTGTTTTTTGTTTTTGTTTTTGTTTTTTTTTTTTTTTTTTTTGCTAAGGGATGAATTTTAAATATTTAACAAAATGTTAATAATTGTAGAATTTTATTAATATTAATGTACTTGTGTTTTCAATCATACTGTACTTATATAAGGGCATGTCCTGGTTCACAACATACAGATACTAGTATACTAATTGTAATGAGACAGCCTACCTGTGACTCAACATTTAGTGACCATAAAGAAGATATGGACATACTATGTACTATTTTTTAAGCTTTTATATAAATGTGAATTTATATAACAACAGCAACAACAATAATTACAACAACAATAATTATAACAAAACATAAGTTCTGAGGTACCAGGTCTGGTTGAAAGCCAGAGATACACATGGATATGTAGCTCCATAGGCAAATATGGTCCCTCAGAACAGGAACATGCACAATTTTCAAAGTGATTGGTTCTGGGCTAGATTATAACTGTAGAGCACAACCACCTTGTTACACAAGAAATTTTGTTTTAGTGTTTATTTATTTACTGACTTGGCTTATTATTTACTTACTAGTTTTGTTATATACAAGGTTTTGAGAAATAAAAATAAGATAAAATGTAAACTCTATTTCTGCTTAGGAAAAACCAAAACTGAATAGTAAAAATTGTTTTGTTTTGTTTTTGATACTGAGGATTGAACTCGGGGATACTCAACCATTGAACCACATCCCCAGCCCTATTTTGTATTTTAGTTAGAGATAGGCTCTTACTGGGTTGCTCAATGCCTCACCATTGCTGAGGCTGGCTTTGAACTCACCATCCGCATGCTTCAGCATCTCAAGCCATTGGGCTTACAGGGGTGTGCAACCTAACAAAATTTTAATGCTTATCTTAGAGCTACCATAGATAAATTTCTTAATAGTTCTTAATTTCAAATTCTGTATTATGTGTTAAGAGGTAATATTTTTTCTTCTTCATGAGACATATAAATTTAAGACAGATGGTCTAGGTTCTGTTATAATAATGAGACAAATAACACTTTGTAAATGAAAGTCATATATGATCAAATATTAAGCAAATAAAATAAAAGATTGAATTAAAATTTAATAAATTTATTTTACTTTTAATTTAAAAATCTTGAGCATAATTGTATTCCTGAACATCTTTGTTTCCCCAAACTTGTATATTTCTTAGAATAGTTACTTTTGCTAGACAATGTTTGATGTATGATATTATAAATGTCTTTAACACAGTTTGCCAAAAATATAGATCACTTGGCAACTGTTCCATTTGTTGTAACTATCAAAAATGACAATTTTTTGACACTTAAAAATTATTCTACCTCTTTCAGAATGATGCAAAGGCATTTGATCTTGAAGTTGAAAGCCATACATGTAATTAGTATACAAAGTGGATCCCACTTATCCTCAGCTTTAGAACCAGAGTTAAATTATGTCAATTGTTAAGAGTCTAGGTCATTAAGAAGGATGTTTTTTCCTCTAACACACAATCTGAGATATAAAAGTTCCCATGGTTAGTATATAAGACATTTGCAAATCCTATAAATTCAGACTTAAAATATTTTTCTGCAGATGTGATTTATATATTTAATAAAGCCTGTAGGTAGAATATCTATATCTTAGATTATAGTTTCAAATGGGATGTGATGAAGATATGTATTATATGGTCAATTCGTATTGTTAGCATAATGAACTCCTCAGAGTACTTCTCAAAAGAGTATAATTTTAAAATAGATTGTATCACCTGTTAAGAATAAAGCAATTAGGGTTGCTTTTCTTACCAAGAATTTAATAGTTAGCCAAGTATGTATATAGGACAACCATCAGACTGGAATAAAATTTAAGATGGAACACACATAGTAGCCTCTAAATTTGACATTTATGAATGATGCATCAGGGTAAATAAAATTAAAATAATATGACCTTCCATTAACTGCTATAAGATCATACAATAGTAAATGGTGTTCTATAGCAATACAAAATTGACTTGAATGCAATATAAAACTTGAATGAAGGGGCTTGTGGCTCAGTGGTAGAGTGCTTGCCTAGCAAGTGTAAGGCTCTGGGTTTAATTCTCAGCACCACATATAAATAAATGAAAAAAATAGAGGTACATCAACAACTAAAATATAAACCGAAAAAATGATTGCAATATATAAAATTATTTTGAAACCTATGGTACTGCTGATAACACACTGTAGGCCACACACTGCAATGGGTTGAGCCCTACATTGTAGGCATGAACCCTGTGATAAATACTAAAACATATTCTATGTTATGAATGGTACAAAAAAGATGACTCTTTGTGTCCTATAAATTAAGAAAATAAGGCAATGGTCATGAGTAAAAGGAAATGAATACTTGGGCTTCAACATAAGCACAGGGTTCTGTATCACTGACAGTCTACCTAAAAGAAAGAATTACAGAATGTAACTGGTGTTCAATGAGGTTTCCATAAGATACTTAAAGAAGGATTTGGAAGGCTTTGTGAGGGCTACTAGAGACAGCTTCCATGGATCACTTCTGTTGCCTCAAAAGGAAAGTCGGGGTCATTTGGCCAAATAAAGAAATCCTTCCAAATCTTTTTTTTTTTTTTTTCAGTTGTAAAGGGACACAATACCATTATTTTTAATTAATTATTTACTTTATGTGGTACTGAGGATCAAACCCAGTGCCCCACAGGAGGTGCATGCAAGTGCTCCAACACAGAGCCACAATCCCAGCCCCTCCAAACATATTTTTCCCCCTGTGGAACACTATTAATTGGGAATATCTCTACAAATGGATAAAATAAAGTGTAAAAATAAATCACTCTACACATAGACTTTTCTGACAATGAATACTGCCTTTTCCACACATCAAAATATATTTTATGCAAAACACCAGCCAAAAAAAAAGAATTCATGTCATTAAATGAGATTTGATAGTTAAACATAATATGCAAAATACATTAAAATTATAAAAATATAAGAGTAAAAACTGAAGTGAAAAACAGTGGATAAAGAAATTTGCCAAAAAAAAAAAAAAAAAAAAAAAGATTGCTGAGAGCTTGATGATATATGCAAACCTCAAGGTAGAGCTGATAAGCATCAGAAAGAGAGGGGTGTGGGTTGGCAGATATCGAGAAGAAACTGCAAGAGAAAATTAAGTTATCACATTGTAAACAATGAAAACAGAAGTACTGAAAACGGTAAAAGCATAGAGTACCTGCTACAGAGTGCTATGAAAACAAACACAAAGTAAAATGAATTTTAAGAAATTATTAAGCATATATATATATATATATATATATATATATATATAGAGAGAGAGAGAGAGAGAGAGAGAGACAGACAGACAGACAGACAGACAGACATATCTGCACAAAGCTTGATAGTTCTTTGAATATATATATAATGTAGTTACTGGAAAGGATAATATAGCAAATTGAACAGAGGAAAATCAACAACAACAAATCAAAACTAAAGGAAATCTTAAACTACAGGGAAAAGGGGATACTGTTTTCAGGATATATTGCCAAAAAAGTGAAGAAGTGAAGAAGGTTTGGGTCACTCTGAATTACTTCATAATAAAAAATGAACTTCCAAGATACACAAACTTTAAAGTTTACAGTCATAAACATGTAGCAATCAACAAGAAAAAATGAAGATTAGTTCAAAATTCCCCATAAGTATACAAAACTAAAAAAAAAAAAAAAAAAAAAAAAAAAAAACACTCACTTCCTGTGAGGAAACTAACTTTTTTTTTTTTTTTTACTCAGACTGCCATTTACTTATTAAAAAACCTTTATATATTTTTCATTGATAAACACAAAGACAACTTATTCTTGGATGTCCTTAAAGACACTACTGGATGACAGGCTATCATGAGTTGCTGTACTTCAGTCACATTCTCAGGGTCCATTTCTAATTCTTTTTCTCTTTCTACTTATACCACATTCCTTACTTCAGTGAAGTCCATAAGGGTTATGATTATCTTCTTCCAAAGTCCTGTTAATGTTGATATTTTTACCTCATCCTATGAGTCACTAATAATAACATCTAGAATGTGAATTGTTTCTAGAATCTTTTCAATTTACTTGGCCCAGATCCATCAGAAAAATCACTATGGCTGCTACAGCATTACAAAATGTATTTCTTAAACAACAGTTCCTGGCGATTGAAATTGCTGCTTGATCCATGCATTGCAGAATAGATATCTTGATAGCAGATATGCAAAGAAATACTCTCATTGTGCAACTTTATCATAGCTCCTGGGAATCTTCCTTTTTGAACAGTAAGTACCAACAGTGAACTTAGCATCTTTTTTTTTTTTTAATTTTTTATTGTTGGTTGTTCAAAACATTACATAGTTCTTGATATATAATATTTCACACTTTGATTCAAGTGGGTTATGAACTCCCATTTTTACCCCATATACAGATTGCAGAATCACATCAGTTACACATCCATTGATTTACATATTGCCATACTAGTGTCTGTTGTATTCTGCTGCCTTTCCTATCCTCTACTATCCACCCTCCCCTCCCCTCCCCTCTTCTCTCTCTGCCCCCTCTACTGTCATTCATTTCTCCCCCTTGTATTATTTTTCCCTTTCCCCTCACTTCCTCTTGTATGTACTTTTGTATAACCCTGAGGGTCTCCTTCCATTTCCATGCAATTTCCCTTCTCTCTCCCTTTCCCTCCCACCTCTCATCCCTGTTTAATGTTAATCTTCTTCTCATGCTCTTCGTCCCTACTCTGTTCTTGGTTACTCTACTTATATCAAAGAAGACATTTGGCATTTGTTTTTTAGGGATTGGCTAACTTCACTTAGCATAATCTGCTCTAATGCCATCCATTTCCCTGCAAATTCTATGATTTTGTCATTTTTTAATGCAGAGTAATACTCCATTGTGTATAAATGTCACATTTTTTTTTTTTTATCCATTCGTCTATTGAAGGGCATCTAGGTTGGTTCCACAGTCTTGCTATTGTGAATTGAGCTGCTATGAACATCGATGTAGCAGTGTCCCTGTAGCATGCTCTTTTTAGGTCTTTAGGGAATAGACCGAGAAGGGGAATAGCTGGGTCAAATGGTGGTTCCATTCCCAGCTTTCCAAGAAATCTCCATACTGCTTTCCAAATTGGCTGCACCAATTTGCAGTCCAACCAGCAATGTACAAGTGTACCCTTTTCCCCACATCCTCTCCAGCACTTGTTGTTGTTTGACTTCAGAATGGCTGCCAATCTTACTGGAGTGAGATGGTATCTTAGGGTGGTTTTGATTTGCATTTCTCTGACTGCTAGAGATGGTGAGCATTTTTTCATGTACTTGTTGATTGATTGTATGTCCTCCTCTGTGAAGTGTCTGTTCAGGTCCTTGGCCCATTTGTTGATTGAGTTGTTTGTTATCTTATTGTCTAATTTTTTGAGTTCTTTGTATACTCTGGATATTAGGGCTCTATCTGAAGTGTGAGGAGTAAAGATTTGTTCCCAGCATGTAGGCTCCCTATTTACATCTCTTCTTGTTTCTTTTGCTGTGAAAAAACTTTTTAGTTTGAGTAAGTCCCATTTGTTGACTCTAGTTATTAACTTTTGTGCTATGGGTGTCCTATTGAGGAATTTGGAGCCCGACCCCACAGCATGTAGATCGTAGCCAACTTTTTCTTCTATCAGATGGCTTGTCTCTGATTTGATATCAAGCTCCTTGATCCATTTTGTATTAACTTTTGTGCATGGTGAGAGAAAGGGATTCAGTTTCATTTTGTTGCATATGGATTTCCAGTTTTCCCAGCACCATTTGTTGAAGATGCTATCCTTCCTCCATTGCATGCCTTTAGCCCCTTTATCAAATATAAGATAGTTGTAGTTTTGTGGATTGGTTTCTGTGTCCTCTATTCTGTACCATTGGTCCACCCGCCTGTTTTGGTACCAGTCTTTAAAGAATTATAAACAAACATGTTGTTATCCAAAGTTTTTCCATTTACACAAGCTAAACAAGTAATATTTAATATAATTCTTAAAGGCCCTAGGATTTTTGGATTGATAAATCAATATTATCTTCAACTTAAAGACACCAGATGTGTTAGCCCCTAACAAGATTTAAGTTCGAAATCAGGCATTAACTTCTCTTTAGCTATGAAATCCCTAGATGGCATCTTCTTCCAATAGAAGGTTGATTTGTCTACATTTAAAATCTGTTGTTTATTGTAGCCACCTTCATCAATTGTCTTAGCTAGTTCTTCTGGACAACTTGCTGCAAAATCCGTATTAGCACTCACTGCTTCACATTGGACTTTGAAATGGCTTCTTTCCTTAACTCTCATTAGTCAACCTGTGTTAGCCTCGAACTTTTCTTCTGAAGCTTCCTCAAAATCAGCTCTCATAGAATTGAAAAGAATTAGATCCTTGCTCTGGATTAGGTTTTAGCTTAAGGGATAATGGTACTGATAAACTTGCTTGACTCAAGGTTATCACAAACCTTTAATCTATAAAGCATCGCAATATATGTGAGGCCCAATAAAGAGAAAGCACAATAAAGTGAGCTATGCTTGTATACATCAACAAATTTAATATGTATACATGTCAAAATACTTGCACACAATAAAAAAATTCACCTCCATAAGAATTTTTAGGTTTGTAATTTTGATAGGCATTAGCAAGTTGACATCAACATTTATCATATTTCTAAACTCACATGTGAAATTGACTGTATCCTCATATCTTAAATAGCATAACAATAATAATGTATTTTCAAGGATTTTTATCTTTGCTATTGTGACTGATAAAATATGGTACTTGACTTAATTTTCATGTTCTTTATGTTAAATAAATTTAAACAAATTTTAATATTTTATATTTTCCATTCTGTTAATTACCTGTATATATTGTTCATTAATGTTAGGGTCAGTTTTGGTAGAATTTGGGAATTAACTTGTAGGAGATCCTTATAAAAGGTACTTTAACCCAAATAAAATAATGTAATTTAAAAGTTTCATTTATTAATTAACTGTTACTTGAATAAATTTCCTATTTAAAAATTAGAGACAAATATTTTGTGATTCTTGGGTTCTGATACACATATTGATTTGTAAGGCTCAAATGTAACAACAAATTCCAATTTTAGTTTTCTGGTCTTTCCCAGTTTTTCTTCATATTTTTATTTTTTTAACACAGTTTATTAACTTGTTGGTGTCAGTATTTAAAATGCTGGAACTGTGCAATAAATTTAAATATTTACTAAATTTTATCTTCACACATTATTTTCATTCATTTCAGAACAATTCTGCCTATCCTGAATTATTTTTCAATTCATTTTAGAATAAGTTTATTGTATTCATAATATTTTCCATGTTGTATATTTGTTTGTCCTTCTTCTTCTCCTCCTTCTCCTCCTCCTCCTCCTCATCCTTCATTTTCTTCTTTTTTTCTTTGTGTATTTATTTGTTTTTGTGGTACTGGGGTTGAACCAGAGGACATTCTACCACTGAGCTATATATCTCCAGAACTATTTATTTTTATTTTATTTTTCATTGCAAGACTAAGTTGCCCAGGTGGAGCTCAAACTTGCTATCCTTCTGCCTCAAACTCTTGAATGTGCACTACCAAGCCTGGCTTCTTTCTTCTTTTACTATTATTACAGTGTTTTCTATTCAGTGTGATTCTGGTTTTGGAGACAAATGATAAAGAGATTGGGGAGATATTATCCCACATTTATAGTTTATTGACTTCTTATAGCAAATATAAAGTAATAACATTATGATCATTTTGGGGATCTACAAATGTAATTAGATTTTCATTCATAATGACTGGAAAATATATGAATCTGGTATATTTATTATGTTTTTAAATCATGAGTTTTTCAATGCTTTGAATAAGCAATATTAGTGCTTGTTAAGAAATTGGCGCAGAACCGAATCACTTGAACACATTGAAGCTAAGCAGAAGCAAGCCTATTGTCAGGAGAATCTGACAGATTGCCTCTACAGTGAGAACAGAAGCAAGACAAACTTTTATAAGTTAGAATCTAGGATATGCATTGGGGGTGGGCTTAGTCCTTGCTATTGCAAGTTGAGAGCAAGCTTTTAACTTTTTTGTAGAAAAGTAGTAAAATAATTATTTTTATTTTAAAATTTATAAAAAAAATTTGTAGTTGTAGATGGACACAATAGCTTACTTATTAATTTATTTGTGGTGCTGAGGATAGAACACATTGCCTCACACATGCCAGGCAGGCACTCTAACACTGAGCTATAACACCCCCTAGTAAAATATTTTTGTGTTTTACAGTAGTAATGCTTAGAAAGATTAAGCTCTCATCAACTTAAACAATACATTTAAATTTTATCCCAGCATAAAAGTAACATGAAATTTTGTTGATCTTATTGATGACAGGTTTAATTTAAAAACATTAAATGGCATAAATACATTTCAAATAAAATATTTTATCCTTACAATTTTAAAATTATTGGATAACTTTAGTCTGAAGCACATCAATTTGGTATAATGTTTTTTTCAAATCTTTTCCCCTAAAGATTTGTACATCTGGAATATATGAATACACTGAATGTATAAAAAAGAGCAGTAGCATTACATTTACATTGATGTACTTATATTAATTAAGTTTAGCTTTTAAAGAAAAATTTAGATCCTGTAACAATACAAAATTTTTAAATAATCATCATCATTTGATCATAATTGTAGAAACCTCAAGACTAGTTGCTTTACAGAATAAAACTTTATAGCCACAATGTTAAGAGTAAAATTAATGTTTTGAGAAATCTTGGTCATTTTAATAATTAGATTAAATCCAAGGTCAAAGGTTAATGTACTAATATAAATAAAGGACATTGATATTTTGACCCTAGGAAGAAACCTCAAATAGCTTTAATTGATAAATAATATATATATATTTCAACTTAGTTGCACATCACCTTGTTGAAATTTGCCCTTTATACAGACTTTCATTTTAATGAGGTGAAATTTTTTTTGTGTGTTATTTATAGTACTCTAATTAAAACACAGTTAAAACTTCTTATATAAAAATATTCTATAAACCATTTCATATAGAATTATATCTGTTTACCAGCTTATGAAATCTAATGTTTAAGTATATAGTTTATGAGCGTTGTATATGTTGGTTTTGATATTACACACATGCATATAGACAAGACAATTGATAGAATAAATAGAACAGAATACATGTATGATGATGTGGGGAAATAAAAAAAAAACAGTGTGTCACATTAGATTGGGGAGAGAGAAGTGATAGGAGGGGAGAGTATGGGAAGGGGGGAAAGAAAGGACAGCAGAATAAAATAGACATTATTATTGCTGTGGGTATATACATGACTGCATGACCAATGAGATTCTGCAACCTGTACACTCAGAAAAATGAGAAATTATACCCCATCTGATTCAAATGTATGATATGTCAAGATCATTGTACTGTCATGTGTAACTAAGTAAAACAAATTAAAAAATTAAAATTAAAAAAAAGACATGCTTGTTTTGAATTTAAACAGAATTTTTAATATTTTTTTTATTTAAAAGTTACCTTATAACATATATAGTATGTATAATCATATATAATACATATTTTACTAGCATATTTTATACCCAGCTCTAATTATTGCTATATTTAAAATATATATTTAGTTAAATATATTTAGTTAAATAATAGTTCATATTTCAGATATTACAGTAAACATATTAAGTCCATCCTTTACTAATAAGTTTTTTTTTTTTTTTAATAATAAGTTTTAATGTATATAATCCTTGGTTAAATATTATATGCATGATAGTACTCTATGGAATTCATGGTATAGTAAAATCCTATTGGATGAAAAACTGTAATCCATCCCAGGAAACTCTTCAAAAGTAATTAATAAATGATTAATTATTTCATCTCATTTAACAGATATGTTGAAAAACATTTTTTTTTAAATCCGGGGAATATTTTAATGAGAAGAGAAAAGCTATAGTTCATGGATGAACTATAGCTTTTCTGTTCTTTTTTTTTGTTTTGTTAATTTTTATGTCATAAGGTGGTGCCCCATGAAAAGTTTTATCTGTAGTTTTTGGGACTGAAGACTCGTACTCAAAAGTATAAACACCACTTATTTCAAGTGAACTTTTTTTTTTTTTAATAATCTGGCTACATTGCATGATCAGAAAGAAATCAAACTCATTAAACCTATTGGTATGCTATAATCCTATTTAAGTCTTAAGAAAAAGTAAAACCTTATATTTGTGATACGAAATGTACACTAATATGGAAAAGACTTCTTCTGAGCTAAATAATTATATACTTTAAATGAAAATAAATAATATTTCATGGTTTTATGGGAGTGTATATATTTTTAAATAAGAATCAGATTTGTGTGTACAAAATAATGGAAGCCATAAAATTCTTCTCTTCAGTATAACTAAAAGAAGAAGATGAAGAAAACATTGAAAATCCAGGCAGGCATTCACTAGCAGCAGAGAAAGAAAGAGGAAGGGCCTAATGACATACTTTGAAATGAAGATAATTCTGGATCTGGGTAGAGCAAACTGTAGCTTTAAAAGTTCCCTATTCTCTGAAGAAAGTATACTATTCATTCTCAGTATCCACCAAATTTATACTGATGTTTGTGAAGCCAGAGGAGGCCAACAGAAAGGGAGGAATGGCATTTATCTCTTTTCCTGGGAGAGGAACCTAGAGTTAGGGAGCAGGTTGGTTGTGAAGAGATGCCTAGAAAAGCATGGGCACTCTTTCTAGCAAGTCAATTGTCCTGTCTGCTCACTGAAGACATGGGGTATGTGGTGTCTGTGAGCATCTCCACTTTGAATTGTGTGGTGTTATCCAAACACATGGAAGAAACAAAAATGCCAGATCAAGAAATGTCCTCATATATGTGGAGGGAGAAAATATTTTTTTTTGGAGATGGACACAACACAATGCCTTTATTTTTATGTGGTGCTGAGAATCGAACCTGGGTCCGCCTGTGCTAAGTGAGTGCTCTACTGCTGAGCCACAATCCCAGTCTGAAAAGATTGTTTTTTATGTGGACTACACACAGCTTTCTCTATGGTGAGAAAGAAGTGAAATGATCTTCATTAGCCTGAAAATGAATGAAAGTCTCCAGGTGGCCAGAATATGAAGTATACTTAAGTTGTATAGAAATAAGGAAATACAGTTTGGCGGAGTCAATGGCCACAAAAATTGACACACAGCATGAAGTTCTCGAACTTAGGTTAGAGGTAAGTTGGACCCAAGAAACAGAAAGAAGCTTGCCCAAGTGCTGTGAGGAACAAAGAAACTCACTAAGCAATAGTGAGTTTATTTAATTCAACAAATTCAGACTCCAAATAGATAAGAGAAAATTGACGGAAAATAACAGGATAAAAAAAAAAATCACAACTGAACTCATAATAAATTTGGTAGCACCCAGGACAAAGAGAAGGAGAAT
The DNA here is from genome assembly GCF_047511675.1 of Marmota flaviventris. Classification (NCBI taxonomy): domain Eukaryota; kingdom Metazoa; phylum Chordata; class Mammalia; order Rodentia; family Sciuridae; genus Marmota; species Marmota flaviventris. Next base: position 370,893 of record NC_092519.1, read on the forward strand.
TAATGATGAGAGGAGAGAAAGAGTTTGAGAAAATTATGGAGTACTACAAATGAAAATAAAGACTAAACAGTGAGACAAATCCACTAAAAATAAAGATAATTAGTCTTGGTGAGGAATGAATCTCAGCAACTAAAAATAACAAGTAATGATTTAGCACAGTAATAAAACTAAAATTTACTAGAAAAAAACAAACAAAAAATAAATAAATCTATGCATAGAGCACTTGAGTTTTAGGCAACATGCGGGTGCCTTTTAGTTAAGTAGATCTTCAAGAATTTGGAAAGAATACCTGAGACAATGGAGCAGAAGCCAACTTGCTTAAAGGGTTTGAGTTTTAGACTGGTATTGAACTTCCCTACAGTACCATTCACTGCTAACATCAGAACATTCAAAATAAAAACTATGAGCCAAAAGTTGAAGTTATTCTCAAGAAAGATTAAATTGATGACTATAAAGCTTGGATTTATTGTATAAATATTATTAATAATTAATTTTATCTAATTAGGAAGTTAATCAATATAAGCAGTCTCCAAAATAGAGAAATTGTGTTAATAAACATAGGTCCATTTAAATATAGAAAAGAGTATTTTTAAATTGAATGGACAATAATTACAGAATGAATGATACAGTAATAAATATTGGATAATGTAATGATGTAAATATCAAATATTAGAATAAAGGAGAAGCAAAAGTATCAATGTCCTTATCATTTATAGTAAAGGTTAATAAAAGTTAATAGCTCATGTAGTTACAAATAACCTTTTTACTTTCATATGTATATTTGGTTTTCATATGTATATACAGTTCTCATATTTTCATATAACTTAAGAGTCTGAGGAAATATAAAATGTGGTAAAATATTGTTCTAATTTAGTAATGTTTCCTTTTCTTTTGGTAATTCTAGTAAAAATTAATTTCATTACATATTTTTATCAAATTAGTAGAATGCAATCTATTTTTATAATTAAATATTATTTACTCATCCTGTTTGCAAAACTATGTGAAACATTTTTATGTAAAAATAATTATTAGTATTATTAGAAAATGTAGTATTGTGTGATTTTTAAATAACTCAGTTTTTGTTAATATTATTTAAAAATTTTCAAATGTATTTTTGATATTTAAAAAAAAACATTGTTCTCATTATATTGTAATATGTATTATGTCACTGTGACATTATTTTAAGTTATTAACTTAAAAATTTAACAAAAAATTGAATCTACTCCAATGAATATAAAATGTGCAAATTTAGAAAGCATAAGTCTCAAATTCAAATATAAATGATGCTGTACAAATGGCAACTGTATTTTAATGAAAAAAAACATGAACACAAGTCAAACAGAACATGGTGTTCTAAGACGTAGTTAAAAATGGGATAAGACACCAATGACTCTGGAAATAAATGCATACAAATGCATAGGGATATAAACTAAACATAAAATGCCCTAAAAGATGAATGTATCTGAAATACACTAACCCTCAATTTCAGGTTATGCCAAACTTGTTAATGTTCTTCTTGACATTTGCATTGATAAATTTATAATGATATTAAAAATAGGCATTTTGTACCGTAGATTCAATACCAGTCAGATTCAAGAGTTCTTCATCATGAGCAGGCATAAGGAAATATAAGAGACTAAAAAACAATGGAATGGTAATGACAATTATCACAAAAATTTCATTTATGAAAAAATCACCTCAGGCCCAAATTTTGGGGACCAGCCAACCATGGACTGAAGCCTCTGAAACCATAAACATAAATAAACTTTCTCTCCTCTAATTTTTTATTTTGTTTATTTAAGTCATAAAATCTGAAAGCTGATGCAAACATTGTCCTTGTCTTGAATCTTTATTTGGATATATCCAGTGGTCTCCTTGAATCTCTCTTCTGTCACAGAGTACAATGCATTCACAGAGCAGGGAGTCCAGCACAGGGAGGTTAGCTTTCCTGAGAAAACCCTCCAGGTAAAACCTTTGCAATTTATAACAAGCCTGGAAAAATCATATATATATCTATGTCTATCTCTCTCTCTATATATTGATATAGGTATATATGTCAGAAGATATATTCTTCAATTTTTTGCATTTTAAAAAAATTAAAATATATCAAATGCAATAAATAAATTATGTTAATTTTACTGCACTATTAAATTAATTTTATATGTGAATACCAGGTAATTGCCAGAAGGTAATTCCCTAGCAGCCTAAGGTATGTTAAATGGCATGTGAAATGCATCTATATTGTTGCAGTTTGTTCTTCTTTTCTATTATTTTTATGTAATACCTTTAATCTAGCCCTTTGTCTTTTGTTGGGCCCTTGATTGTTTTCAGTTGTTGACTATGTGAATCAAATTGCTATGAATACACATAATATAGATGAGCAAACTCATCCATGTCTTCTGGAGAACAAAGATACTCATTTTGTTCAGACATTTGCAAAGAAATGAGATTGCTGGAGTGCAGAGAAATACATGCTTAGTTCCATGAGATAGTGCCAAAAGTCCTTGACTGTGGCTTCACTCTCACTGGAATGCGTGAACCAACAAGTAGCTGTACATCTTTGACAATGATGGCCAGGCTTTTCAAACTTGAGACATGTGTTGGATACATGTGGTATACCTTTGTAGATTTAATTTACACTTCCATGATAAGTGATTTTTTTTTTTTTTTTTTTTTTTTTTGGTACCTACTGGTCTTTTGGCTATTCTCTCTTGTGACATTCATGTTCACATCTTTTGCACATTATATATTGGATTGTCAGTCTTTTTTATTATTTGTAGGCTTTCTTCAGATATTCTGGAAACAGAGTTGAGGTTTTAATTTTTATCTCTGGTGCTAACAGAATATGAAGACAAAAAGAAATACATCGGTCATCATATTATGTACAAAAAGAATAACTGAGAAACTCACCTGTGATATACACAAGGCACATTGCTCACACTTATCTGTAGCTTTTACCTTGCCTGAATAACATCCAATGGTATTGCCACTGCAGATTCTGAACAGAGAACTTGCACTTATTGAATGGTAAACAGGGACTGCAGAGCCAGCAGAAAGTGAGGAGGATTGAGTCATTGTGTAATTTAACAGAGCTATTCAATGGGATAGTTCTCTGTTTCAGCATAACTCCTTCCTCGCTAATTTCCCAGAGGCAACTGGAGCTTAAAACTAATAAGAACATGCAGAACTTCAGAGTAAAAGTAAGAGTACATAATGATGTACTTTTAGGGAAGTATGAACTGGGGATGTGACTCAGTGGCAGAGTGCTTGATTCACATGTGTGAGGATGTTCAATCTCCAGTACTGCAGGGAAATGTGTGTACTGGATTTCCACAGTGCCTAGACGAGGTCTATTTGCCTTGGTTAAAAAAACAACTATATGTATCTTTGTCAGCTACAAGCTTACAGAGATATACAGAGATACTGATTCCCAAGGCAGGAATCAAACAATGGTCATTAGGTTAGGAGAGAAAGTGCCCACCTTTTAAGAATGCCAAAACAGAAAAATGTCGAAAACAAAAAGTCTTCAGACTGCTGCCAACTTACTCACAATTTAACTATTATAGAAATTAAAATCTGGTAAATTATGTCTTTAAAACATTTGTATAACTATTAGGCTCAAAGTGAAATTATCAATAAAAGATGCTATTACATACTTGAAATTAAAACAGGCAAAAAATATGCACATGGGCATGTGTCTGTACATATATTTTGCATATATATATTTATTGTACTATAATTTACATGTTACTAATTTAAGTGGAAAGAATTTTTATTATAATAAGGTTAACAAGGGAAAATGAATAAAAATTTTAATAAGTATACAATATTTAAATAGTAAAGACAAATCATTTTGTTTATAAAGATTACACTGTGTAAACAGAGAAGCTAAGAGTGTCTACAGTAAATATGTATATAAAAATATATGTAATAAAATTCTACTTCTAATTATATTGTACTAGGTTGTGATATTATTTTAATTTTATAACTCTATATAGCAACACAATTTTTAAAGAGCCATTGAAAAATTTATAATAAAATTTTAACATCTATTTGGGAAAAAAATCTTGTCAGAAGATTAGCCTCACTAGATATTTATGTTTATAATGTTAATACATTTAGAGAAGATATATTTTGTTTGAAAATAGACAAATAGCTTCATAAAAAGCAAAGAGAACAAAATCATCTCTGAGAATATAAAGGAACTTAGTATTATATATACTATATTTTAGCTTATTATATTATTATAATGTATTATTATATTACATAATATCATGATAAATATCATATATTATCTTTAACATTGTTACTAAGTGGGAAACAGCATTATTTAGTCAATGTTTCAGGGGTATTGGATGTTCTAGGCAGACAGATATCAACATAGATATCACACATTTTTTACATGGGTACATTTGAGTTTTATTGAAAATAACAATAGAGGAAAAGTATCTCAACACTGCAAGAAAATATAAATATCACTTGTGTGAACTTCAGGTGCAGAAGATATTTCTATGCTAGAATGAAAATCAAAAAGACATAAAATAACATATTTGAATATATTAATTTTTATAAAGTGTTTATAATACAAACAGGTGATAAACAGTGTCAAAATAATGGCTAACAACATGAGAAATATTTACAGAAACATATTCAAAAATTAGCTGTTTAAAATGACTTCTTATCCTGCTCCTACATTGTCTTTAAAACAGAAAGCAAGCAAAACAATAATCTCACATATGAGGGAAGAAACAGAATTTCTAAAAGAAATTATTTAAAATCATTAAAATAATCCTACCAGAAAGTTAACTCAGGAAATATCTTGAAATAATTGTAGCTTCTACTAGATTGACTTAAGATAAGAAAGAAAGAAGACCAGTAGTTAGACTACTGAGATAATCCTGTTGTAATGTTGTAACGTTGACTAAGATTAATCTTGCCCAAGACCTGCAGTTATAGCAACATATTGTTTAGTATATAACTCAAGCATTGTTGAAATCACTCAATCTTCAAACCTCCCTGGAATGCCATTAGTGACTGAGACAAAAGACATGATAATAGTTGTGTGTGTGTGTGTGTGTGTGTGTGTGTGTGAGAGAGAGAGAGAGAGAGAGAGAGAGAGAGAGAGGGAGAAAGAATAAATGGATGATTGAATACAAGCTAGACATGTATTCTATATGCGTACGTGTATATGTTTATGTATTTGTCTCTATTTTTAAAAGATTAGTAAGGAAATCATATTAAAATAAAATGTATATAGAAAATTAAGACTGGAGTGAGTAGAAGTCATTCTTTAAGTTATTTCTTCAATTATTCTGTAAACTAATGAATTCTGAAATTTTTGTAGAAATCTGGATTCCCATTTTCAAGTTCCAAAACAGTAAAGACAGGAATTTTTACAAAATTTTACTTTAAAATTTCAAAACACATTCAACACAATATGTCTGAGAGAGTAAGTTACAATCATCTTCGCACAGTCACTTCACAGTCATTCATGCTGTCTTTAGTTGCCATTTAAAAGTAATTTTTTCTATCTGTGTTTTTCTCTTTTTCCTTATTAATTTACCACTTTAAAAAATCATTATCTTCACCAGAAAAAAATCCTGGGTTATCCATTTAGTATACTTAACAAACCTTTAAGATAATAATCAACATATTGAAGAGCTGAAATAATTGAATAAAATGTTCTGAACTTAAAATTAGGGTTTGCTGAATTAAAAATAAATAAATTAAAATTAAGGATGCCTAGTAAATTTCAAATTTCCGACAATCACTGTTTTTAAATTATTCTTTTAATTTTTAATTTTAGCATGAGTATATCCCACATAATACTTGAGCTTTATTTATATTTTAATATTTATATTTATATTTATTATTCATCAATATTTTACATTTGATTCATGCTATATTTTACCTAGACATTCTATTGTTGTTGCTTTTTTAAAAAATATTATTTTGTTTGCAGGATGAATAATCTTTCAGTAAACATAAAAAATATAGTACTACAAAAATCTGAATACATACAATAAAATAAACCTAATAAAGTGAATACATCTTTTAACATAACAAAAACTCATTCTTAAATATTTTCCATATATTACTACCAAAGTAAAACCTCAATAAATTTTTCTAAAAGTATATGTGTTATTGAAAACTTTCCCTTATTTAAATATAATAACAATTTTACAAATTATGGGAACATTCTTCTACTTGGAAATGAGACCAGACAACACACAGAAGTTCTTTTGACATTAAACTTTCCGTCAAAAAGGGATTCAGAGCTAAAATTATAACATAGATGGAAAATAAGATAATAAAATAATAGCATTTCTGAGCCTACAAATTATTGTTAATTAGGTGCATAGAAAAAGCCTGAAAAAATTTGTAATATATGTCATAGGTTAATTAAGAAGCTCATTAACAACAACAACAACAACAAAAAAAAGAGGTAAATTTTTTTTTATTCCAGGTAATTAGAAAGAAGCATCTAATTAATATAAAAGCAAAAAATTAAAGAGTTAAAAAAGAAGCAAAACGAGTAGAAATAATTTGTTTTTAGAAAGGATAAGGCAAGTAGTTAATCTAATAAGGGAAGAAAATGGAGAAAAGGGGAAATATATAAATATATTAAGTAAATATTAGAGTTGTAGAGCATCTCAAATATTTATATTACTTATAAGGCTTCTCTGACACTTAAAGAATAATTTATGGTTGATAAAAAGCAAAATGATATTACATGATGTTAGAAAAACTATTTGATAAAATATAGATATTTTATGGAATATTTGGTTGACTACCTTGGAATATTAGCAAATATCAAATAAGTCACAGGTTACATTGGTTTTCCTGGCAAAATTGTGTACAGTAAAATTATTATACCAGCTCCAAATGGACCCTACTATCACTTGGATTGAATAGGTGTGGTTGGGCCCTATGTGAGCTCCAACCTCAGTAAGACTCTTAAGTCAAGCTGACCCTATTCTGCCCAGACACCTCACTCTGCTCCCCTACTTCCCCCTTCCTGCAAGATTCCACTCAGGTAGTAGCTGACACCCCCACCCACCTGCACCCTGACCACAATGCTCACAGACATTAGTCTGCTTTCTGAGTATGTACGGGTGTGCCCATTCCAAGAACTAGTGGAATTGTGCCTGCTCCTCCTGCACTCTCCCCTTTTTGGTTCCTGAGGTTTTGAAGCTTGCTCTCCACATTCAAATAGTAAGGGCTAAGCCCACCCCCAATGCATAAATTAGATTCTGACTTATGAAAGTTTGGCTTAGAGGAAATCTGCTACTGTTGTCTCTGGCAGTCTGTCAGATATTCCTGACAATAAATTTGCTTCTACTTAGCTTTGGTGAGTTTGAGTGATTCAGTCCTGTGCCAGTTTCCTAACATTGGTGCACTGGCCAGGAACTTGTCTCTCCCAATGACCTTGCTCTCCCCTCCAGGGGATCTGAGCTGTTTTGGGATCCTAAAACCAAGGGCCCAGGACAATCACCTCACACCCCATCTGTCTACCTAGCACTCTCCCACGTCCACACACTGGCCTCATTTGGGAGTGTGACCTTCCCTTTCCCTATCCTCCTCCCAAGGTTCCAGCTCAGCATGAGGACTCTTAGAGTTGACTTAGATCCTGTTCATTACTGGGTACATTCCTCTAGATACAAACTTACCTTTGCTTTCCCCTTACCCACCTTAAACAAATCTCCTCTCCAGAGTACACAATTAATTAGAGGACATCCAGGACCCTCCAAATTAACTTAGGTCTTAGCTCACCACCAAGACTCTTGACATTGGTGAGCTTCTGTTCCTAGGGTTTTGGTTGATCTCGGCTGCCTACTCAGGGGAGGAAGCCTGATCCCAGCCACCAAGACACTGCCTCCCCCGTGCCCCGTCCTTGGGCTTCATATACCTTAGTGTGATTGGGAATGGGGTGATCTGACTACCTTCTGGGTCTCAAAAAGGTTTTGGTTCAGGGGTCAGTGAATTGGGTACAACTGACCCTTTTCACTGAATGCCTCCCCCTCCTGGTTTGGTCTAGAGCCTGGGATACCTACCTCTAGCCACTCCAGCTTTAAAGAAAACTCATTACAGTGAACTCCCAATCCAAAAATCCCATCTGGTTTAATTTTCTATTGCCTCTTCACCCACTAAGTCTCCCTCTGTTTGACTCCAGATCTAAAGGCCCAACCACTAATTTCCACTCAGTCATGGCCTTTTTATCATCTGGAAAATGGATCCAAATTGCCACCTAATGGCACCTTCAATCCCAATATTTTGAGGGATCTTTATAACTCTTATCAGCACTTGGATAAATGGAAGGAAATCCATGCATACAAGTTTCCTTTTTCTCTGCTCTAATCATTCCCTCTATTCTTCTTACCCTCTGTGCCAATCCTACTCCCTTATGTAAGTCCTCTCCTCCTTGGGATCCAGTCCCTCTTTCTTCAAGGCACTCTTTCTGATTTCTCCCCTGAGGAAGTTACATAATTCCACTCTCCTTTATTTCTTTCCTTTACTCTCTGACCATTAGCCCCCATGATTTTAGATTTTCTAATCACAATTTGGAGTCTCAAAATTTCCATTATCCTCCTACTGGCTGGAGGATTAGCCATCACTGCTCCTCATAATTGGATATTTACCCCCAAACTATTACTAGCCATTGATTATTTGGGCCTCTATATACAGCTCCACCTCTGGTTTTTCTATTGTAGGAACACAGATTCCTCCATCTTCCATGATACAAATAAATCCTACATTCCAACTTAATCTGTCCCTTAGACACCCCCACCAAAAAAAAAAAAAAAATTAAATGATCAAGTAAAAACTATTGCTAATCATGGTAAATTAGGAAAAGATAAAAGAAATTACCCAATTACCTAATGAAAATCCCACCCAATTTTTGACCCGAATTACTGAGTACATCACCAACTATACAAATTTGAATGTCAACAACCCTAATGTCAGTCTCCTTCTACATTTTAATTTTATCTGCGGGTATACACCTGACATCCACAAAAAAACTCAGACTGTTAGAGAAGAGTCCTGAGCCTCCTCAGCAGTTAATCTTAGCTAAGGCTTTCAAGAATTTTACAACCAGATGGATGAAACCAAAAACAAATAGGTGAAACATCTTAAAATTCAAATTTAGCTAGAGCCTCCATAATTCAAAACCAAAGGAAAGTTTCTAAGGCTTATGCCCCAACCCAACTCTATAGAGCCTCCAAAATACCCACAGAGTCCTGTTTCCAATGTGGATGAACTGGACACTGGGCAAAGCATGCCCTTACCCAAGGCCCTCAACCAAGTTTTGTCCCAAATGTGAACAATGGGGACACTGGCAGATTGGTTGCCCCCTGAAAAAATACCCCTCCCCTCAGTGCAGCCAGTTTCCCATGTCTCCTAATACATCCAACGATCCCAAATTACAGAAATGATAAATTGCCAAACATTCCCCTTCTAAAGAGATTTTAAAGACACAAGAGACCAACAGGCCCAGAAGTATTTAATTACTTCCCTGTGCGTGGCAACATAGTAACTTCAAAATTTTCTCTCCCTCTCCCTCTCACTCACCCCTTCTTTCTCTCTTTATCATTCTCACATATACCTAAACCAAATTAGTTAATTGGAGATTCTCTCATGTTACTAAACTCAAATGATTAAAATTGAAATGATTAACGACTATATATATATATATTTCCCCCCCCCCCTTAGGACTACACTTTGAGCTCATAATTTTGATCCTGTAGGCCTAAATTGTAATTTCTGATCAGATTTATTTCATGGAGGCCAATTTACAAAAGTCAACTCTTAATCTAATAAGTTTTGAAAGTCATAAGACCTTTACTTATTGGTTCTATTTATTCTATCAATTGTCTTGTCTATATGCATGTGTGTAATATCAAAACCAACATATACAACGCTCATAAACTATATACTTAAACATTAGATTTCATAAGCTGGTAAACAGATATAATTCTATATGAAATGGTTTATAGAATATTTTTATATAAGAAGTTTTAACTGTGTTTTAATTAGAGTACTATAAATAACACACAAAAAAAATTTCACCTCATTAAAATGAAAGTCTGTATAAAGGGCAAATTTCAACAAGGTGATGTGCAACTAAGTTGAAATATATATATATTATTTATCAATTAAAGCTATTTGAGGTTTCTTCCTAGGGTCAAAATATCAATGTCCTTTATTTATATTAGTACATTAACCTTTGACCTTGGATTTAATCTAATTATTAAAATGACCAAGATTTCTCAAAACATTAATTTTACTCTTAACATTGTGGCTATAAAGTTTTATTCTGTAAAGCAACTAGTCTTGAGGTTTCTACAATTATGATCAAATGATGATGATTATTTAAAAATTTTGTATTGTTACAGGATCTAAATTTTTCTTTAAAAGCTAAACTTAATTAATATAAGTACATCAATGTAAATGTAATGCTACTGCTCTTTTTTATACATTCAGTGTATTCATATATTCCAGATGTACAAATCTTTAGGGGAAAAGATTTGAAAAAAACATTATACCAAATTGATGTGCTTCAGACTAAAGTTATCCAATAATTTTAAAATTGTAAGGATAAAATATTTTATTTGAAATGTATTTATGCCATTTAATGTTTTTAAATTAAACCTGTCATCAATAAGATCAACAAAATTTCATGTTACTTTTATGCTGGGATAAAATTTAAATGTATTGTTTAAGTTGATGAGAGCTTAATCTTTCTAAGCATTACTACTGTAAAACACAAAAATATTTTACTAGGGGGTGTTATAGCTCAGTGTTAGAGTGCCTGCCTGGCATGTGTGAGGCAATGTGTTCTATCCTCAGCACCACAAATAAATTAATAAGTAAGCTATTGTGTCCATCTACAACTACAAATTTTTTTTATAAATTTTAAAATAAAAATAATTATTTTACTACTTTTCTACAAAAAAGTTAAAAGCTTGCTCTCAACTTGCAATAGCAAGGACTAAGCCCACCCCCAATGCATATCCTAGATTCTAACTTATAAAAGTTTGTCTTGCTTCTGTTCTCACTGTAGAGGCAATCTGTCAGATTCTCCTGACAATAGGCTTGCTTCTGCTTAGCTTCAATGTGTTCAAGTGATTCGGTTCTGCGCCAATTTCTTAACAAGCACTAATATTGCTTATTCAAAGCATTGAAAAACTCATGATTTAAAAACATAATAAATATACCAGATTCATATATTTTCCAGTCATTATGAATGAAAATCTAATTACATTTGTAGATCCCCAAAATGATCATAATGTTATTACTTTATATTTGCTATAAGAAGTCAATAAACTATAAATGTGGGATAATATCTCCCCAATCTCTTTATCATTTGTCTCCAAAACCAGAATCACACTGAATAGAAAACACTGTAATAATAGTAAAAGAAGAAAGAAGCCAGGCTTGGTAGTGCACATTCAAGAGTTTGAGGCAGAAGGATAGCAAGTTTGAGCTCCACCTGGGCAACTTAGTCTTGCAATGAAAAATAAAATAAAAATAAATAGTTCTGGAGATATATAGCTCAGTGGTAGAATGTCCTCTGGTTCAACCCCAGTACCACAAAAACAAATAAATACACAAAGAAAAAAAGAAGAAAATGAAGGATGAGGAGGAGGAGGAGGAGAAGGAGGAGAAGAAGAAGGACAAACAAATATACAACATGGAAAATATTATGAATACAATAAACTTATTCTAAAATGAATTGAAAAATAATTCAGGATAGGCAGAATTGTTCTGAAATGAATGAAAATAATGTGTGAAGATAAAATTTAGTAAATATTTAAATTTATTGCACAGTTCCAGCATTTTAAATACTGACACCAACAAGTTAATAAACTGTGTTAAAAAAATAAAAATATGAAGAAAAACTGGGAAAGACCAGAAAACTAAAATTGGAATTTGTTGTTACATTTGAGCCTTACAAATCAATATGTGTATCAGAACCCAAGAATCACAAAATATTTGTCTCTAATTTTTAAATAGGAAATTTATTCAAGTAACAGTTAATTAATAAATGAAACTTTTAAATTACATTATTTTATTTGGGTTAAAGTACCTTTTATAAGGATCTCCTACAAGTTAATTCCCAAATTCTACCAAAACTGACCCTAACATTAATGAACAATATATACAGGTAATTAACAGAATGGAAAATATAAAATATTAAAATTTGTTTAAATTTATTTAACATAAAGAACATGAAAATTAAGTCAAGTACCATATTTTATCAGTCACAATAGCAAAGATAAAAATCCTTGAAAATACATTATTATTGTTATGCTATTTAAGATATGAGGATACAGTCAATTTCACATGTGAGTTTAGAAATATGATAAATGTTGATGTCAACTTGCTAATGCCTATCAAAATTACAAACCTAAAAATTCTTATGGAGGTGAATTTTTTTATTGTGTGCAAGTATTTTGACATGTATACATATTAAATTTGTTGATGAATACAAGCATAGCTCACTTTATTTTGCTTTCTCTTTATTGGGCCTCACATATATTGAGATGCTTTATAGATTAAAGGTTTGTGATAACCTTGAGTCAAGCAAGTTTATCAGTACCATTATCCCTTAAGCTAAAACCTAATCCAGAGCAAGGATCTAATTCTTTTCAATTCTATGAGAGCTGATTTTGAGGAAGCTTCAGAAGAAAAGTTCGAGGCTAACACAGGTTGACTAATGAGAGTTAAGGAAAGAAGCCATTTCAAAGTCCAATGTGAAGCAGTGAGTGCTAATACGGATTTTGCAGCAAGTTGTCCAGAAGAACTAGCTAAGACAATTGATGAAGGTGGCTACAATAAACAACAGATTTTAAATGTAGACAAATCAACCTTCTATTGGAAGAAGATGCCATCTAGGGATTTCATAGCTAAAGAGAAGTTAATGCCTGACTTCGAACTTAAATCTTGTTAGGGGCTAACACATCTGGTGTCTTTAAGTTGAAGATAATATTGATTTATCAATCCAAAAATCCTAGGGCCTTTAAGAATTATATTAAATATTACTTGTTTAGCTTGTGTAAATGGAAAAACTTTGGATAACAACATGTTTGTTTATAATTCTTTAAAGACTGGTACCAAAACAGGCGGGTGGACCAATGGTACAGAATAGAGGACACAGAAACCAATCCACAAAACTACAACTATCTTATATTTGATAAAGGGGCTAAAGGCATGCAATGGAGGAAGGATAGCATCTTCAACAAATGGTGCTGGGAAAACTGGAAATCCATATGCAACAAAATGAAACTGAATCCCTTTCTCTCACCATGCACAAAAGTTAATACAAAATGGATCAAGGAGCTTGATATCAAATCAGAGACAAGCCATCTGATAGAAGAAAAAGTTGGCTACGATCTACATGCTGTGGGGTCGGGCTCCAAATTCCTCAATAGGACACCCATAGCACAAAAGTTAATAACTAGAGTCAACAAATGGGACTTACTCAAACTAAAAAGTTTTTTCACAGCAAAAGAAACAAGAAGAGATGTAAATAGGGAGCCTACATGCTGGGAACAAATCTTTACTCCTCACACTTCAGATAGAGCCCTAATATCCAGAGTATACAAAGAACTCAAAAAATTAGACAATAAGATAACAAACAACTCAATCAACAAATGGGCCAAGGACCTGAACAGACACTTCACAGAGGAGGACATACAATCAATCAACAAGTACATGAAAAAATGCTCACCATCTCTAGCAGTCAGAGAAATGCAAATCAAAACCACCCTAAGATACCATCTCACTCCAGTAAGATTGGCAGCCATTCTGAAGTCAAACAACAACAAGTGCTGGAGAGGATGTGGGGAAAAGGGTACACTTGTACATTGCTGGTTGGACTGCAAATTGGTGCAGCCAATTTGGAAAGCAGTATGGAGATTTCTTGGAAAGCTGGGAATGGAACCACCATTTGACCCAGCTATTCCCCTTCTCGGTCTATTCCCTAAAGACCTAAAAAGAGCATGCTACAGGGACACTGCTACATCGATGTTCATAGCAGCTCAATTCACAATAGCAAGACTGTGGAACCAACCTAGATGCCCTTCAATAGACGAATGGATAAAAAAAAAAAAAAATGTGACATTTATACACAATGGAGTATTACTCTGCATTAAAAAATGACAAAATCATAGAATTTGCAGGGAAATGGATGGCATTAGAGCAGATTATGCTAAGTGAAGTTAGCCAATCCCTAAAAAACAAATGCCAAATGTCTTCTTTGATATAAGTAGAGTAACCAAGAACAGAGTAGGGACGAAGAGCATGAGAAGAAGATTAACATTAAACAGGGATGAGAGGTGGGAGGGAAAGGGAGAGAGAAGGGAAATTGCATGGAAATGGAAGGAGACCCTCAGGGTTATACAAAAGTACATACAAGAGGAAGTGAGGGGAAAGGGAAAAATAATACAAGGGGGAGAAATGAATGACAGTAGAGGGGGCAGAGAGAGAAGAGGGGAGGGGAGGGGAGGGTGGATAGTAGAGGATAGGAAAGGCAGCAGAATACAACAGACACAAGTATGGCAATATGTAAATCAATGGATGTGTAACTGATGTGATTCTGCAATCTGTATATGGGGTAAAAATGGGAGTTCATAACCCACTTGAATCAAAGTGTGAAATATTATATAGCAAGAACTATGTAATGTTTTGAACAACCAACAATAAAAAAAAAGATGCTAAGTTCACTGTTGGTACTTACTGTTCAAAAAGGAAAATTCCCAGGAGCTATGATAAAGTTGCACAATGAGAGTATTTATTTGCATATCTGCTATCAAGATATCCATTCTGCAATGCATGGATCAAGAAGCAATTTCAATCGCCAGGAACTGATGTTTAAGAAATATATTTTGTAATGCTGTAGCAGCCATAGTGATTTTTCTGATGGATCTGGGCCAAGTAAATTGAAAAGATTCTAGAAACAATTCACATTCTAGATGTTATTATTAGTGACTCATAGGATGAGGTAAAAATATCAACATTAACAGGACTTTGGAAGAAGATAATCATAACCCTTATGGACTTCACTGAAGTAAGGAATGTGGTATAAGTAGAAAGAGAAAAAGAATTAGAAATGGACCCTGAGAATGTGACTGAAGTACAGCAACTCATGATAGCCTGTCATCCAGTAGTGTCTTTAAGGACATCCAAGAATAAGTTGTCTTTGTGTTTATCAATGAAAAATATATAAAGGTTTTTTAATAAGTAAATGGCAGTCTGAGTAAAAAAAAAAAAAAAGTTAGTTTCCTCACAGGAAGTGAGTGTTTTTTTTTTTTTTTTTTTTTTTTTTTTTTTTTTTTTTTTTTTTTTAGTTTTGTATACTTATGGGGAATTTTGAACTAATCTTCATTTTTTCTTGTTGATTGCTACATGTTTATGACTGTAAACTTTAAAGTTTGTGTATCTTGGAAGTTCATTTTTTATTATGAAGTAATTCAGAGTGACCCAAACCTTCTTCACTTCTTCACTTTTTTGGCAATATATCCTGAAAACAGTATCCCCTTTTCCCTGTAGTTTAAGATTTCCTTTAGTTTTGATTTGTTGTTGTTGATTTTCCTCTGTTCAATTTGCTATATTATCCTTTCCAGTAACTACATTATATATATATTCAAAGAACTATCAAGCTTTGTGCAGACATGTCTGTCTGTCTGTCTGTCTGTCTGTCTGTCTCTCTCTCTCTCTCTCTCTCTCTCTCTCTCTATATATATATATATATATATATATATATATATATATATATATATATATATATATATATATGCTTAATAATTTCTTAAAATTCATTTTACTTTGTGTTTGTTTTCATAGCACTCTGTAGCAGGTACTCTATGCTTTTACCGTTTTCAGTACTTCTGTTTTCATTGTTTACAATGTGATAACTTAATTTTCTCTTGCAGTTTCTTCTCGATATCTGCCAACCCACACCCCTCTCTTTCTGATGCTTATCAGCTCTACCTTGAGGTTTGCATATATCATCAAGCTCTCAGCAATCTTTTTTTTTTTTTTTTTTTTTTGGCAAATTTCTTTATCCACTGTTTTTCACTTCAGTTTTTACTCTTATATTTTTATAATTTTAATGTATTTTGCATATTATGTTTAACTATCAAATCTCATTTAATGACATGAATTCTTTTTTTTTGGCTGGTGTTTTGCATAAAATATATTTTGATGTGTGGAAAAGGCAGTATTCATTGTCAGAAAAGTCTATGTGTAGAGTGATTTATTTTTACACTTTATTTTATCCATTTGTAGAGATATTCCCAATTAATAGTGTTCCACAGGGGGAAAAATATGTTTGGAGGGGCTGGGATTGTGGCTCTGTGTTGGAGCACTTGCATGCACCTCCTGTGGGGCACTGGGTTTGATCCTCAGTACCACATAAAGTAAATAATTAATTAAAAATAATGGTATTGTGTCCCTTTACAACTGAAAAAAAAAAAAAAAGATTTGGAAGGATTTCTTTATTTGGCCAAATGACCCCGACTTTCCTTTTGAGGCAACAGAAGTGATCCATGGAAGCTGTCTCTAGTAGCCCTCACAAAGCCTTCCAAATCCTTCTTTAAGTATCTTATGGAAACCTCATTGAACACCAGTTACATTCTGTAATTCTTTCTTTTAGGTAGACTGTCAGTGATACAGAACCCTGTGCTTATGTTGAAGCCCAAGTATTCATTTCCTTTTACTCATGACCATTGCCTTATTTTCTTAATTTATAGGACACAAAGAGTCATCTTTTTTGTACCATTCATAACATAGAATATGTTTTAGTATTTATCACAGGGTTCATGCCTACAATGTAGGGCTCAACCCATTGCAGTGTGTGGCCTACAGTGTGTTATCAGCAGTACCATAGGTTTCAAAATAATTTTATATATTGCAATCATTTTTTCGGTTTATATTTTAGTTGTTGATGTACCTCTATTTTTTTCATTTATTTATATGTGGTGCTGAGAATTAAACCCAGAGCCTTACACTTGCTAGGCAAGCACTCTACCACTGAGCCACAAGCCCCTTCATTCAAGTTTTATATTGCATTCAAGTCAATTTTGTATTGCTATAGAACACCATTTACTATTGTATGATCTTATAGCAGTTAATGGAAGGTCATATTATTTTAATTTTATTTACCCTGATGCATCATTCATAAATGTCAAATTTAGAGGCTACTATGTGTGTTCCATCTTAAATTTTATTCCAGTCTGATGGTTGTCCTATATACATACTTGGCTAACTATTAAATTCTTGGTAAGAAAAGCAACCCTAATTGCTTTATTCTTAACAGGTGATACAATCTATTTTAAAATTATACTCTTTTGAGAAGTACTCTGAGGAGTTCATTATGCTAACAATACGAATTGACCATATAATACATATCTTCATCACATCCCATTTGAAACTATAATCTAAGATATAGATATTCTACCTACAGGCTTTATTAAATATATAAATCACATCTGCAGAAAAATATTTTAAGTCTGAATTTATAGGATTTGCAAATGTCTTATATACTAACCATGGGAACTTTTATATCTCAGATTGTGTGTTAGAGGAAAAAACATCCTTCTTAATGACCTAGACTCTTAACAATTGACATAATTTAACTCTGGTTCTAAAGCTGAGGATAAGTGGGATCCACTTTGTATACTAATTACATGTATGGCTTTCAACTTCAAGATCAAATGCCTTTGCATCATTCTGAAAGAGGTAGAATAATTTTTAAGTGTCAAAAAATTGTCATTTTTGATAGTTACAACAAATGGAACAGTTGCCAAGTGATCTATATTTTTGGCAAACTGTGTTAAAGACATTTATAATATCATACATCAAACATTGTCTAGCAAAAGTAACTATTCTAAGAAATATACAAGTTTGGGGAAACAAAGATGTTCAGGAATACAATTATGCTCAAGATTTTTAAATTAAAAGTAAAATAAATTTATTAAATTTTAATTCAATCTTTTATTTTATTTGCTTAATATTTGATCATATATGACTTTCATTTACAAAGTGTTATTTGTCTCATTATTATAACAGAACCTAGACCATCTGTCTTAAATTTATATGTCTCATGAAGAAGAAAAAATATTACCTCTTAACACATAATACAGAATTTGAAATTAAGAACTATTAAGAAATTTATCTATGGTAGCTCTAAGATAAGCATTAAAATTTTGTTAGGTTGCACACCCCTGTAAGCCCAATGGCTTGAGATGCTGAAGCATGCGGATGGTGAGTTCAAAGCCAGCCTCAGCAATGGTGAGGCATTGAGCAACCCAGTAAGAGCCTATCTCTAACTAAAATACAAAATAGGGCTGGGGATGTGGTTCAATGGTTGAGTATCCCCGAGTTCAATCCTCAGTATCAAAAACAAAACAAAACAATTTTTACTATTCAGTTTTGGTTTTTCCTAAGCAGAAATAGAGTTTACATTTTATCTTATTTTTATTTCTCAAAACCTTGTATATAACAAAACTAGTAAGTAAATAATAAGCCAAGTCAGTAAATAAATAAACACTAAAACAAAATTTCTTGTGTATCAAGGTGGTTGTGCTCTACAGTTATAATCTAGCCCAGAACCAATCACTTTGAAAATTGTGCATGTTCCTGTTCTGAGGGACCATATTTGCCTATGGAGGTACATATCCATGTGTATCTCTGGCTTTCAACCAGACCTGGTACCTCAGAACTTATGTTTTGTTATAATTATTGTTGTTGTAATTATTGTTGTTGCTGTTGTTATATAAATTCACATTTATATAAAAGCTTAAAAAATAGTACATAGTATGTCCATATCTTCTTTATGGTCACTAAATGTTGAGTCACACGTAGGCTGTCTCATTACAATTAGTATACTAGTATCTGTATGTTGTGAACCAGGACATGCCCTTATATAAGTACAGTATGATTGAAAACACAAGTACATTAATATTAATAAAATTCTACAATTATTAACATTTTGTTAAATATTTAAAATTCATCCCTTAGCAAAAAAAAAAAAAAAAAAAAAATCACAAATCTTGATTAAGATTCAACCTATGTATGTATATTACATTCAATTTTTCTTTGTTCTTAATTTAAGTTGGAAAGGCCCTTCATACATTCATTTTATCCATGTTCTTGATATTTTCTAAAAGTTCTTGCCAATATGGAAATGATCAAAGAAGGGTAAGTTATGTGAGATGAAAAAAGTACTGATAACTAAAGTACTCCCTACAGCCAAGCTGGTGGTACTATATGAACATCAAGCAAATAGTAACAATAACGAGTTATAACCAATATATAAGAATCTATGAGTCCGTTTGCTTATTTATTAATATCAATATTCATATTGAATAAGTAAGCAAATAAATAAATGTCATTGATGGGAAAGCTGCTTATTATATTATACTTATAACCTAAAAATGAAGAAGCAGTGAGAAAAATAGGAAAAATATTTTGTAAAACAAAATATCAATACAAGTTAAAATCTATGCTGTCAAAAATCATCAATGGATGCTCTGTCAAAAATGCAACTAAAATTGAAGTATTAACATAGTCTGATATTACTTCCTTTGGACCTTTATTGGTGAAAAAAATCAAAACAGTATCTTTATAATGGAAAACTTCAATAAACTCCATCTTACTCAGGTGATAAAAGTTAAAATCACCAATAATGAGATGTCAAATATACCAATATAATGTACTGAGCATTGAAGAACAGTACTTCAATGACATTCTGGTCAGAATGGATAACAAGAATCTAATGATGTAAAAATATGAGCTGCAGCCCAATAAAGGAACATTCTGCAACCTAGCTAACTTATATAACTACCGACATTCTGTGGGTTGTTTTCCTTTGATTTTTGTTTGTTTGGTTTAGCCATTCTCTCTTATGAAGTTTATTTTTCCAGGTTTTTCTTGGATTCTCTCTCTCTCTCTCTCTCTCTCTCTCTCTCTCTCTCTCTCTCTCTCTCCCTCTCCCTTCCCCTCTCTCACAGCCCCTGCCCCTCCCCCTCTCTTCCCACTTTCCTCCCTCCATCCCTCAAAAAAACATATATGTAGGTAAGTTCTATGCATATATCTGAGATCTTCTGCACATAGCACAGTAATGCTGTCTCAATGTTACTGTATAAAACTGCATAATGGACACCGATCTCAGCTTAGCTGACAAAGTACTCATTTTGTAAGCACTCAGATAATTATATGATACTCATTAAGTTCTACCAAGTTAATGATGAAAATTCATTTTCTTTAATATACCAGGACTGTTTCAGTGTACAGGAAAAGAACAGTACCGCTGGCAACTGCTTTGCTTTGTACCTCTATGCAGATTCCAGAGGGGCAACTATGTGCAATTTGCCTTTCCAAAGGAAGCAATCAAATATCTTCATGTTTGTTGTGCCACAAAAACAAGACCTCAGCTCTGCCATGATTTTATTCTCTTTTAGTGCTGAGTAATATCCCATTGTGTATATATGACACATTTTTTTTTTATCCATTCATCCACTGAAGGGCATCTACGCTGGGTCCACTGTTTAGCTATTGAGAATTGTGCTGCTATAAACATTGATGTGGCTATGACCCTGTAGTATGCTGCTTTTAAGAAGAGGATAAACAATCAACAAATATATGAAAAAATGCTCATCATCTCTAGCAATCAGAAAATGCAATCAAAACTACTCTAAGATATCATTTCACTCCAGTCAGAATGAAGACTCTTCTTCATTCTAGCTTAATTTTGAACATATATAGCCCCCTTTTGGTTCCTCAGTCACTTCTCCCCAGCATGTGACAGGAATTTGTTAAATTCATTCAGTCCCTTCTGATTCATTCTCCTTTCACAGATGAAAGGTGAATTCAGCTCTTTCATATGTTAAGGGATTTGGACATTTCAGGAATAAACTATTAGCAGGTCCACTTGGGTACATATCGAAAATCACAACCGACAGCTACCTTTAGGCTTTTCTTTTCTAGATTTCACATGTGAGGGAACCCCTGAGATATTTGTAGAACTGAGAAATATTATTAATAAGAAATTATCTCATAGTTTCTATGAGTCAAGAATCTGGGTTCAGATTGGTTGTCCTCTAGCTCTGGGTCTGTTTTATAAGGGTGAATTATCCCAAGGCTCAACTGGGAAGGATCCTCTTCCTAATTAAATCAAGTAGCTGTTATTTGGATTCAGTGCTCTGCAGTTTATTTTGCTGAGGACTCAGTTCCTCCTAAGGTATTCCTTAAAATGTGGGCCTCTTTATTGAGCATTTCATAATATGTTTTAATAAAAATGAGAAAGCACATGTGCAAGAGAGATTGCTACCAAGAAAGTGTTCTAGCAAAGATAAAATTGATGATGTTAATGGCATTCCATTACTTTTGTAGGATTTTAGCTATTAGAAGCAAATCTCTAGATACAGCCCATACTCATGCCATTCAACTGAACTGGATTACACAAGGGTATAAACATCAATTGGTTAAGATCACTGAGATCCTATGAGAAGCTGCATTCTAAATAAAAAATTGATGATTGTGTAGGGAAACATAAAGTACAAATCTGTTGGGAAGGTGGACTGATATATTCTAGAAAACAATGTGGCAATATTTAGTAAAATTATTGCTTTGGACTGAATGTGCCTCCCAAAATTCACATGTTAATACCCTTATCATTAATGTGATGGTAATTGGAGATAGGAGATAATTAAATTTGGTCATGAGGGCTGTGTCTCAGATTAATGCCCTTATTAAAAGAGGAAGACCCCTAAATCTCTCCTTCTGTATGCATCCACCAAAGAAAGCATATGAAGACGTAACCCGGAAACCAACCTTCATTAGAACCTGACTATGCTGCTACAAAACACAGAAACCAGTTATGATACATTCAAACATACATTTAACAAGGCCATATACAAGGACAGAATTCAAATATAAAATAATAATTCTATTGTTGAGAAGGGAACTAGTGCTAGATTCTAAGAAGAAAGAAAAATTTGAATAAAAGAGAAGGAATCTTGCAAAACTCAATGATGATAATGTGGCCAGGCTCCAAAAATAGAATAAAAATAAGGATAAAATGCAATTTTCATCAGTGGGTAGTTAATTTTATTCCTTTCCTATAAGTTGAAGGCCTGGAAGAAAACAATTTTAAAAATTGGCAGCCTTTAATGCCAAATGCAGTAAGTATATTGATATCCATTAATGGGAATATGTCTTGTTTGTAGCATTATTCACATATCTTCTGATAATTAAAGAAAAATATAACCATATTACTTTTGGATGGATTTTAGGTACATTATCCAAAATACTAACTAATGGCTAAGGGAAAGATAGCAGAATGAGTTTGTAGGAGTAGCTTTGGGGAATACTTTGGTAGAGGAAGATCTCTACCACCTGTACTACCACTATTGAACACTATATAAGAATTAGGGTGGGGTGGCTCTTTCAGGTATATTAAAGAAAAGTCTCCTTTGCCCAACCAGATCATTTTTGCCTTCCTAGCATCTCCTCTCCCCCACATCCCAGAAGTGCCAAGAGTGTTGATTTGCAATATCTAAGCTATAGCCTGGTTTCCCTAGCAACCTCCCTAGCCTCTTCATGTACAGAAGTGTCAGAGAGAGTGCTTTGTGAGGTCTAACCTCCTCCTTAGTCCTCATTGGCTGGGGAGTAACTTGCTGGCCAATGAAGGCTGAAGGGTGTGGCCCTTCATTGTCTTGGGAGGACATATATGCCTAGGATCCTTACAGCTCTTCAGAAGACCACTGGGAGGCTTCAGTATGGCTAAGGCAACCAAGAAATCACAGAAGCCTAATGCAGATATGGCCCAGTCAACATCATCGATGAAAGAAAGAAAGAATATGAAGACTTCCTATCATCACTCCAGATGCGGAAGAGGCAGCAAGGTAAGATAACCCAACCCAAGCTTCTCCTTTCTGCATTCATTCCCCACGACCTAAGACTCCTATTTATTTTTCATCTGGCACAAACCCCTACTTCACATGTATATCCTATCTTCTTTTCCCAAACCAATGCCCTTATGGCCTCTCTGTTGTCCTTACAGATACTAAAGTCCACCAATAAGGGTAAAAAAACACTTCAAAATAATTCAAGCAAAAGAGACTCAGAAAAGCCTTCCACATCTCTGAAAAAATCTAAGAAAACTAAAGGAACAATACTCTTTGGTCATTATCATCGGCTAAATGAAAAACTGAATAGAGAGCCAGAAATGGAAAATACCCCAGAAACCTCCAGCATTTCAAGTGATGATCTGGACAGCAAGTAATTGAGTGGGGCCAGAGACCTCAGAATAATCTGCAGAGTGTCCAGAGGTCTGGCAGCTAAGAAATGGCTCAATTTTACCACAGGTTACTAACATTAATGGTGGTGAAAATAAAATCAATCTGATGTGAAAAGATGTGTATCTCTGTGAGCCTCTGATGCTGGAGTGGGAACAAATAAAAGGTAGAAGTAGGTGTTTGAGAAGGGAGAGATGTGGGATCTGTGGAGTTGGAGTTCAAAAGATAAATTGTTATCCACACATTGAAGGATAAAGACAAAGTGAGGACTGAGGACTGAAGACAAACTTCCTCTTTATACTTGATCCCACAGGCAAGGCGAAAAGGACTTCATGTTTCTCCCTATTTGTGTATGGCTTTAGTATGTAGATTTCCAGAAACTGTATAAGGTGAGGCATGTGAGTGGCAGTATCTCAAAAAATATACAAGGAGTCACCTGAGGAACACTGACCTCATAGTGGTGTTTGTTACTCCATACCCTATTATGTAAGCAACTAATGGCTCTCAGAAGGGCTAAAGAACTCACTCTATCATCCCTAGGAAAGTAATGGTGATTGAAAGAACAAATCCAGAACCAATCAGCCCACTTAAGAAATTTGGGGTAGAGTAAGCCATTGGGAGTGGTCTGCCTCATGTGCTGGCAAGAAAATGGAGCATTCATTGTTCATGGAGAAGTTTTAAGCAACATGGCTCCTCCTACAAATATCTTTAAGCTTTATCTTTTTCAAAGTTGTTTTCATCCATGAAAAGAGTTTCATGCTTAATTTATGGAACTATAATTGAAGCACAAGAACCTGTACGTGATTAAAAAGTTTGTATGTGGGCTGGGGTTGTGGCTCAGTGGTAGAGCACTTGTCTGGCATCTGTGAGGCACTGGGTTTGATCCTCAGCATCACATAATAATTAAATAAAATAAAGGTATTGGGTCCACCTACAACTATTTTTTTAAAGTTCGTATGTTTTATCACACACACACATACTAATCACAATTATAAGAGTGAATATATCCATCATTCCTTAAAATTTCCAAATGCTGTTAGTCCCTTTTGTGATAGTAAAATACCTGAGGATGGGTACATTATTTTTTAAAAAAAGATTTCACAATTTTGGAAGCTGAAAGTCTGAGATTGGGCAGCCTCACCTAGTTGGCCTCTGATGAGGGCCTTCCTGCTATGTCATAACATGGGCTGATGGCTTCACATGATGAAGGAAGTATGTGTGTGTGTATGTGAGAGGTAAATCACATGGAAAGAGAGAAACAGAGTAGGAAAGGGTCAAAATTGCTCCTTTATAACATCTCTTCTCTCATGGAAACAAATTCAGTCCTACAATCAGCATGATGAGCATTAGTATCTTCAGAGGGGTGATTATTAAAGGGGTGATCATCTCCCACTAGGCCCCACCTCTTAAAGTTGTCTTCCAACCTTTCAATACCAAATATACTGGGGACCAAACCATATTCAAACTACAGCATGCTTCTTGGCAATATCTCCCTCCTACCCCTCCCTGTACCCCCATCTCCAGGTAACTACTGTCTTGCTTGTGGCCACTATCAGTTTCCATTTTCTAGAGGTTTATAAAAATGGAGTCATGAAATATATACTCTTTTTTTCATCTAGCCTCTTAGAAAATTCTTCTCACCCCTCAAAAATCTTTTATTGTTTTAATTTCTAAAAGATGCCTGCAGTCAGTAAGTTTTTTTTTAAGTTATAGT
This sequence comes from Marmota flaviventris, assembly GCF_047511675.1. Taxonomy (NCBI): domain Eukaryota; kingdom Metazoa; phylum Chordata; class Mammalia; order Rodentia; family Sciuridae; genus Marmota; species Marmota flaviventris. The sequence goes on from NC_092519.1 coordinate 395,910, forward strand.
TGGACACAAAGCCTTCATTTTATTTATTGAATTTTATGTGGTGCGGAGGATTGAACTTAGTGCCTCACGTGCTAGGCGAGTGCGCTATCACTGAGCCACAACCCCAGCCCTGCTAATAAGTTTTAAATGTGTATATATAAGGTACAAAAAGGACATTATTAGCACTTGTACATTAATTATCAGATATATTATGTGAGGGAATTAATGTGGAGAAATTCTTGTTATACTATTAACCTTAGATATCATGTAATTAAGTTACTGCTTTCCTTTCTAAAGTAAGTTCCTCAGGATCTAGTATGGCTTGCAGTGCATTTCAGGCCACTATTCTGTGGTCTTGTATGACACATGTATTCTAGCACTTAAACAGCTGTTTCTAAATAAACATTGATAGCACGGTGATTGTAAAATAAAAGCAATAATATAAAAGAAATTAATTTCTTATGTGCTGTCATTTCATGAAGAGTTTATTTGTGCTCATGCTTAAATCAGTAAATCAAAGTGCAAATGAGAGTTTAAGTTCTTACATGATTTATGCGTGTACTTTGATGAAGTTGAATTATATCTTTAAAAGTAAATTTATTCTTGTTTAATTGTTCAATGTTTATTTAAAAAATATTAAATGTAACACCATATGGATGATTTATTAGTTGACTAGATTGTACCTTTTGCTTTTCTATCCATTATTACTTCTTGTTTAAATTCATGATTATTATTCTTCTATTGAAGAGTGAGCATTTAAAAACATTGGCCACTTAGAGTTTAATATGTCATTTATGCCAATGGTTAACAATATTTTTCATCATATTTTGCTCCTAGGATATGACTGTTTTTATTTTGAACATCTTTATTTAGATATAATTGACATGTAATAAATTACATGTAATAAATTACACATAAAATAATAAATTAGATTTAACATTTCACCTGTAAAACCATCACCATTATTAAAAAAAAAAAAAAAAAAAAAAGAATATGATCATTACCTAAATAGTTTCCTCAAACCACTTCCCCAAGCCCTGTCCATTGCCATACAAGCACTGATCAGCTTTCTGGATCTGTAGATTAGTTTATATTTTCTAGAGTTTTATATAAATGGAATCACAATTTGTACTTTGGATGGTTCTTTCACTCAGTGAAAATTGAGAGTCATCAATATTATTGAGTACATCTACATTACAAGATTTGCATATATTATGATTTTAAGTAGCATTAAATTGAATCTCCACCAATTAGTTACCTTATTCCTTTCACTCAAGTTGCCCCAATGGTTATGTCTTCCACAAATATATTACTTTTTCATTAGGAAATTGATATTGACACAATTCATTTAACTTACTAATATTTCACCAGGTTTACATTAACAAATTTTTATATGTATTTGTGTTTGGTTCTGTGGAATTTTCTCATGTGTAGCATTTTCTGTAACTATTACTATAGTCAACATGCAGAACAGTTCCATCCAAGGAACACTTTTGCTACATATATATATAACCATAGTCACCTCTAGTCACTTCTCCATCCCTGAAATCAAGTAATTTATTCTTTATGATTTTTATGATTTTTTTTCATTAGAAAAAAATGTTACATAAATGGAATAACTCGGTTTGGAACCATTTTGTATCTTTCTTTTTCACTCAGAATAAATCGCCTGTGATCTAATCAATTTGTGTGTAATAATAGTTTTTTTTTGTTTGCTTCAATCATTCATTGATTAATCCATTTGGTTTGATAAATCATTAATTTATTAAAGAACACTATGTAGCCACAATTCTCTAGAAAAACAAAACAAAAGTATAAAGTCAGGTTGATAGATAGAAGATAGATAGATAATCAGTCAGGCAAGAAGGGAGGCAGAAATAATAAGAGATCAATTAAAGGAATTGACTTAGGCAGCTATAAGCACTAAGATGTCCTAAAATAGGCTATTTGAAAGCTGTAGACCCTGGGATGCAATTATCATTGCTCAGTCTAAGTTTGAAAATTTCAGAACCAGAGAAGTCAAAGGTATCATTAATTCTCAGTCTGAAACTTAAGGCCTATCAACCCTGAGGGTGCTAGTATGAGTCCTAGAGTCCCAAAGCCAGAAAGTCTGGAGTACTGATGTTGAAGGTCAGGAGAAGAAGTGTTGCTATTCCTGAAAAGATATGGGAATCCTTTTCTCTCCATTTTTAAAAATTTATTTTATTTTTTACACAAATGGAGCACAACTTTTCATTTCTCTGGTTTTTACGTGATGGAGATTAATTGCACAAACATAACCACACATAGGAATAATAACGTCCCTCTCATTCTATTCAAGGACCTAGCCAGTAGAATGGTGCCCACCTACATTAATGGCTGATTTTCTTCACTCAGTTAACTAACATGTCAGTCTCCTCTAGAAACGTGTTCATAGACACACACAGAAGTATTCCCAGGTTTCTAAGTATTCATTAACCCAAACAAGTTGACACATAAATTAATTATCATAGATATCTTTGTTGTTTCTAATTTTAGAAGATTAAAATAAAGATGATATGGCATTCCTGTATAAATTTTGAGTGTGAATGTGATCTTCCAACTTTCTGGAATAATACCCAAGAATACAATTTTTAGGTCATCTGATAAATGTATTGTTTAGTTGTGTGAGAAATTTTCATATGACTTTCCAGTTGGTTGTACCATTTTAAATTCCCACCAGCAATCTACAAGGGATATAATTTCTCTGCATTCTCACTAGAATTTAGTGCTATCACTTTATATTTAAGTTATTCTGGTGCATGTATAATGATATACAATTAGCATTTTGATTTGAATTTCTCCTATGGTTGATATAGTTGAACATGTTTTTATATGCTTGTTTTCCATCTACAAATCCCCTTTGTAAAAATTTCCACTCATATTTCTAGCCCATTTCTCTTTCTTTCTCATTGGAGACACTTGCACAGTAAGACTTGGATAAATTTGAAGACAGGTGTACATAAATACAGAACCATTTTATAATTGCTTTTTCTTTCTTCCATCCCTTAATCTTATTGGAAAGGCATAAGAAAATGAATCATTTCTTATTTAATCCAGAATTTCCTTAATTGGATTTTAGGATCTCTGTTTTAAAGAGCAGATTATCTGAATTTTTAAGACCTCTTACAATATTTTTTTGTATTTTCTTTCTACCCACATACCATTAACTGGTATTTTCTCCTAGATCCCGATGAATTTTCTGTTGTTAAATAATACTTTAAATATTGGTATTAAACAAAGGATTGCTATATGTTTCTTCATATAACATTTTCTTCCTCTAGTATGTTGTTATAATCCCTTTTGGCTTTTGGGTGCTCAATGTCGCTCCTATGTAAAAAATGCTGGATTTGGGATTCTAATATTTGGCTTTTGGGATGTACCATTAAGGGATTACATGTAGATTTTGTGGCTGTGGTCTGCTTTTACTTAACAATTCTCCATTCTATTACTGCATCCATCTTTGCCCCTATAATATATGCATTCAGTCATTTCAATGATACTCAACCACATGAGAACCACCTCCAAACTATGTAAAATCATCTCCTCCATAACCTTGTATAACACTGGTTCTGGTAAATAATTTATCCTTAAAGTTTTCTTCCATACCTATTCCAAAGGGTTCTGCAACACACATCAGTCTTGGTACCATACTAAACAATTTATGAATATTAACAATATGATTAGCCTGTATTGGTGTATGTGGGTAATTTAAACCTTTGATTTCCTTTGTCAGATTTACTTGATATTTTCAAAAATCAAAACTAGAGGAAATTCTACAGACATTATATACTGAACTGCTTAGGGATTTTTTCTCTGGTTTCAACATTCCTTGGAAAAATCAGTCAGAGGATAGCTATCATACTGGATGATTAAGGAATTCCTAGCCAATCACTTCAAACTGAAATAACCACAAACAGTCCTGTCATCTCTCGCCACTCAGGCTCTTTAAGTAAGCAGAGAATCATCCTCTGAAATCTAATCCCTCTCTTGATTATTATATCTTTATTACACAAGGTTCCTAGAATCATATGCCAACATACTTCAGGAATTTTTGTCTATACATTTGCAAAGATAAATTATGATCTGTGTTAGATGTAATTTTGCTTTTTAATTTAGACTTCTCTCTAGATCCTGAATCTACAGGTTTGGGTCTTTCTGTATATGTAATTAGACTTATGTTATTATTTCCTAAAATACTTTTTCAGTCTGACTTTTTCTTTAATTTTCTTCTGAGCAAGTGAGGATATGGAAGTTAACTTGTTATTATTACATAGGTTGCTAATTTATTTATTTTTCTGTTCAGATTGGGGAAACCCTATTGATCTTTCCTCAAGTTGATTGGTTCTTTTCTTGTCTTCTTCACTATGTATAAGCTCATTAATCCAGTTTTCTTTTATTCTACAGTCTTCTAGTTCTATAATTTACATTTTAGTCATCTATTTGTTGTTAACAATTGCTGTTTATTGTATTTTTGTGATTGGTGATTTAAAATTTGTATCAGTTTTCTTATGATTCATCTTATTATTGCAGGGGCCCTACCCATACCACCCTGATCAAATTAGTGTCTGACTTATTGCACACAGGTGGGGTGGAGGCTCAGCTCTCTACTTAGCTCTGCTGATACTTATCTTCTCAGCAAAAATAAAAATGAAGCACCAATTAAGGCCATCACACTTATCTCCAAGTAAGAGTATAGATACCCACTACATCTTATTCTTCTCAGGGAGAAGTAAGGGGAGAGAGATTACTCATACTGTTTTGAGGCTACTCAGTAAGAGTGTAAACTCAGATCCTGTTTGGGATCAGCTGATACCAGGGGAAGGGATACTTGTAGAACAAACCAACCCTATCTCTTAACACCTCGTTCTGCTTGGTTAATTCTGGACAGGTGTAGCAGTTTGCCTGTCTAATGGATCATACTCATTTCAGGGGTACTTAGAAAGTGAAACACTAACAAGTCCTGATTTGAACTTCTTCATAAATCTCATAGATATCCAATGGTAGTAGAAGCTCAGCTATCTGTTAAGACCCACTGACACCAAATAGTGAGGGTAAGGTACAGTGGTGAATAATTCTACTCTCATTACATTTCCTTGCTGCCATATGGGTTTAAAAGAACAGGGCGCCTTTAAATGCTATTGATGATGCTGGTATTTCCCCTTGGCAAGTCAAGATCAGCACGCCACTCACTGGGGGAAGTGTAGCGTCACCTACCTCCATCAACTACTTTTGCCAACCAGGAGACCAAAGATCAAGAATTTTGGTGATGCCTAAAGCAAGACAAAAAATCTACTGTTTCCAATAGATCTAAGGGTAAGTGCAGGATGTTTTTTTTTTTTTTTCTTGGTCCTACAAACTATGCATATTTGTGGATATTTTGGAGGAAACTATTCCATTGATGTTTGTTGGGAATAGGATGGATGTATCCAAAGTATTTCTGCTGTCTTGGGTCCTTCTTTCTCTGGTATTTTGGTTAAGACAAACAGGCTTTACTTGGAGATATTTTTGTCTGTGCCTATTGGTGGTTCTACATTGAAAACTTCTGCAGCATCCTTTCTAACATATTTAAACGCCAACAAGAAAACCCAGGGAACTAACTTCCATCTAGTTACCTAATTCCTGTGTCCCTAAGTGTTCTGCCTTCTTTCTACAGTTAAAAATCCTCTTATGTTTGTTGAATTATGCCCAAGGTTTCTTAATTTTAAGATGGAAACAGTTCTGTTGCTGCCAGCAGTGTGAAGAGAACAGTAGGTAGGGTGCCCAGAATTGATTTAGCCATGGGTTAGAGATGCCCCAGAACCTTTCCACATTGCGACCCAGGGTTCCAGGGAACTATTAGAGCAGCCCATGATCATGCCAGAGGTGGATGGGGCAAAGTCTTTCTGGAGGCACTAGAGCCAAAAATATTGTAATCTTTTTAATATTAGGTTTTTATTTCATTTGTATTTTATTATCTTCTGTATTGATTGTCCCATTATTTGTTATCACAAACTTTAATCCAATCTTATATCCAATCTTATATTGTTTTTAAAATGGGACATATACTATTTTTTTTCTTTTCTCACTATTCCTTCTTCTGCATTTCTTCTATTCCCTCCCTTACTTTGCTTCTTTTCCTATTTTAATTTTTCACATGGACTCTTTCTATTTATTCTGAACTATTGCTCCCCTTTGCCATTTTTGGATTAGTGGCATAGTAGAGAATATTTTCAATAAGGTGTTACATCTTACTGGTACATAGTCTGCCCTCAGGTAGTCACAGTTACTGGTGATAATTATCTCTTCAAAACAGAGCTGGTAGCACTTTAAACATATCATGTACTCTAACACTGAGTCAAATTTTATTATATATTTATTATGAACTTTTAGTAGGAAATCGATTCCACATCATTTGGAGGAGAATTCTAAAGGATTGTTATATAATTCTGCAGCCTTTATTGGCCTTGCCTTCCTTCTAGAAATAAAGGGATTTTCCTCATCTATCCTTTTTCTAGTAACAGTTGGCCTTTACCTGTGCCATAGGAGTGACAACATATGCTGCCCTTTGGGGAATTGAAGACTTTTGACAGAGTGTCCAAACAGTAATGATAATTTTCAAATCTTTTATGCACCAGCAAGGAAAGCTATCTCTGGGTTCCTGACCTGCTTCTAGTCTTTTACTTGAGCAAATCTGGAGGACCATAGAAAGGAACCTGTAAGCTGATGTTAATTCATCTTGTGTCTGTTTCTCCAGCGGCTTTGTTACTGTCACAACAACATACACTTGGACATTAACAATTGGTTCAAAGTGTTACTGATTCCTTATTGCCCACTCATGTGAAAGTTTTATACTTCTCTGGTGCTCTGTCTTAGGTGAAAGAGTTTGTGTATTCCATCTCTCCTTGGAGAAGAATAGGTACCCTGATGGCCCTGCAACCTCAGGTCTCGAATGGGCTACAAGAAAAATTATAATTTTGTACTTTATTTGGATTTTTCTCTTCATTATGGAGTAAATGTGCTTATTCAATTTCCCACATCTTGAACAGAAGCAGAACATAAAGCAATGCTTTTAACCACTATATCCTACTGCATCCCAAGATACTATTTTTATTTTTTCAGGAATGTGTTTAGGTGAGGAGTTCCGACAGAAAAAAATAAGTTCACTAAGGCCAAATATCTAGAAGTAACACAGAGGACTTGAAAAAACTTTTTTCTACAAAGTAACACAGACGACTTGAAAAAACTTTTTTTCTACAAATCTCCAACCAGATCTACCTGGTTGTTAAGTTCCTGGCATTTAAAATACACCAAGATCTTCTTCACTTACTTTCTTTATTGTTCTGTAATTTTCATTGTAGAAATTAAATTTCAATGTAGAAATTAAAGAAGACCTTAGAATATGGAAATATGTCCCATGTTCTTGGATAGTCAGAATTAATATTGACAAAATGGCCACACTATCAAAAGTGCTATACAGATTTATTATAATTTCTATTAATTCCAATGGCATTCCTCATAGAAATAAAAAGATCAGTCATGAAATTCATTTGGAAAAATAAAAGGCCCAGAATAGACAAAGCAATCCTCAGGAGAAAAGTGATATGGAGGCATCACAATACCAGACCTTAAATTATAATATAGAATTATAGTAATAAAATGACATGGTATTGGCACCAAAATAGACATGTAGACCAATGGTACAGAATAGAGTACACAAAGACAAACCCACATAAATACAGTTATCTCATATTAGACAAAAGTGCCAAAAGCATACATTGGAGAAAAGATAGCCTCTTCAACAAATGGTGCTTGGAGAACTGGAAACCATATGGAACAACATGAAACTAAACCCTTATCTCTTACCATGTACAAAACTCAACTCAAAGTGGATCAAGGACCTAGGAATTAGACCAGAGACCTGAAGCCTACTACAGGTAAATGTAAACTCAGCTCTTCATCATGTCAGCTAAGAACCAACTTCCTCAAAAATCTCCTAAAGTACAAGAAATAACATCAAGAATCAATAAATGGGATAGTATCAAACTAAAAAGCATCTTCGTGGCAAAGGAAATAGTCAATAACATAAGGAGAGAACCTACAGAGTGGGAAAAGTCTTTACCACATGCACCTCAGAGAGAGTATTAATCTTCTCCAGGATAGATAGACATCTGTATATCCATCTATCTATCTACACACACACACACACACACACACACACACACACACACACACACACACACTCAAAGAACTTAATGCCAAACAAACCAGATAACCCAATCAATAAATGGGCAAAGGAACTGAACAGGCATTTCACAGAGCAAAAAATAGAATGCTGAAAAAATATATAAAAAGATGTTCAACATCTTTAGCAATTAGAGAAATGCAAATTAAAAAGTACACTGAAATTCCATCTCACTCCATTCAGAATGGCAACTATCAAGAATACAAGTAACACCAGGCATGGCAGTGCATGCCTGTAATCCCAGTAGCTCAGGAGGCTGAGGCAGGGGGATTTCGAGTTCAAAGCCAGCCTCCACAGAAGCAAAGTACTAAGAAACTTGGTGAGACCCTGTCACTAAGTAAAATACAAAATAGGGCTGGGAATGTGACTCAGTGGTCAAGTGCCCTTGAGTTCAATCCTTGGTACCAAAATAAATAAATAAAGAAAGAAAGAAAGAACATGAATAAGAACATGAGTAACAATAAATGTTGGCGAGGTTGTGGGGAAAAAAAGGTACTTCCCCCTACATATTGCTGGTATGACTGCAAATTGGTGCAAGCAGTATGGAGATTCCTCAGAAAACTTGGAATGGAACAACCATTTGACCCAGTTATGTCACCCCTTGGTATATACCCAAATCATTTAAAAACATCATAACTTCAGTGATAGAGCCACATCAATGTTTATAACAGCTCAGTTCAAAACAGCTATGCTATCTAATCAATCTAGGTGCCTTTCAACAGATAAATGGATAAAGAAAATGTTATAAATATATACTTGATGGAATATTACTCAACTATAAGGAATAATGAGTTTATAGCATTTGCAGGTAAATGAATGGAAGTGAAGACTGTCATGCTAAGTGAAATAAGCCAACCCCCCCCAAAATAAATACTGAATATTCTCTCTGATATGTGAATGCTAACTCAAAATAAGAATGGTGGAGGGGAGAACAGAAGCTCATTGGATTAGACAAAGTCAAATGAAGGGAAGGGAGGGATGATGGGCATAGGAAAGACAGTAGAATGAATCAGACTTAAGTTTACTATGTTCATATGTGAATACACCACCAGTAAAACTCCACAACATGTAAAACATGTAAAGCATCCTAATTAGAATAAATTATACTCCGTGTATGTACAATGTGTCAAAATACACTCTACTGTCATGTATATATAAAAAGAATAAATAAAAATAAAAGTAATAAAAAATAAAAAAGATAAATGATAAATAAAATTAACCAAGATGCTTCCCTCATATTTTACCAACCATTAAATGTACATTTTAATATTTGGCAGCAAATCATGTCTAGTAATCTCAGTAGAAACTGACAAGATTATGTGTGCTTGAATGAACTTGAAATTGTGCACTACTAGTGGTAATATCAGTATGACTGTAAAGTCCTTAATAGTGTCACACTTGGTTTGAAATTGCTACTTTAGATACCGGTGGGTGCACTGGTAACTGTGAGCTATTAGTGCTGTCATTATTGTTGCCTATAATATCCCAAGAAGATGACACTTGTCACTAGCTACTATGGCTAGAGTTTCCTGCGGTGGAAAGTGTCTGGTAAATAAAGTTCCAGTCAACTGATAATTCTATTGGCATATATATGCCTGGGAACTACTACCGAATGCAAAAGACTAGAGCTGGCATATTTAATAAATTAAGTAGGGCAACCATCTTAAAAAGCATTAGAAATGAGGAAGTCTCTTTGCCTCATTTCTGCCATAAGATTATATTCACTACAGGGCTATTATGGGATGAGATGGAAGAGTTGCTTGGCCTGCCTAGATAAGAAAAGCCTCAATCATTTAGCAAAAATATATTCATTAATTACAAAGTGTCAAGCACTCTCCTGGGTGCTGGAAAAAATACACAATGCAAATGACTATGAAATAGTATCCTAATTATGGGCTGGGGCTGTAGCTCAGTGGTAGAGAGCTTGCTTAGCATGTGTGAGGCACTGGGTTCAATTCCCAAGCACCAAACAAAAATAAACAAATAAAATAAAGGTATTGCTTATATATAAAGGTATTGCGTCCATATACAACTAAAAAAAATCTTTAAAAAAATAAAAATTGTCATTATATCCATCTCCTAGATTTGTGGTAACTCTTCCCTAAGTCTTTGGACCAATCATATGCCTTCAATTTCCTTTATTCAACTGAATCAATTTTTTTTCTGATTTTATTTATTTACTGTTTTTGAAGCAGGATTTTCAAAAGTAATACTTATTCAGAAGTAGGAGAGAACATAGTAACTACATAAATGTATGTCAGTACATAAAAACTTGCAAAAATTGAGAAGTTCCACTTTATATTCCAAATATTGTCACATTTCTAAGGACAGAAACAACTTCCCAGGTACCTAACATTTGTTTCCTACTTCCCATCTCTCTGTGATCTTATTTACCCATACCTGAGATTCAGCTAGCTGCTTCCATTGTTATTAGCTCAGAAGCATGTAAAAGAAACCATGTTTCAAACTATATGACTTTGAATCTTCCCACTTGTTTTGGTCTCTGGACATTGAATCTAAGTTTACCAGACGAGAAAGACAAAAGTGTGGAAATTGATATCAACTAATCTCCATCATTATCAATAATTTTATTTCCTTCCTAATTTCTGATGCAATGTTTTGTGTTTTCTCTTTGATTCCTAATTATATTTTCCTATACTGGCAATTTCAATTATTGTCTTGATGTGCCAATGCTTGGATTAATTTCAATTTATATCATCAATCTAATAATTTGTTGTTCAACTTGATACTTCATTCCTCATACTGCCTTTATTTTGCTTACGTTGTTAACATTTCGAATTTCAGCTCCAGCTTATTTGTTTTTATTCATTCTTCTTTAATGATGAAACTTAGTTGGACTATGGGTTTTCTCGTATTTACAATTTGGCCTTCCTTCCATTAAAACATTAATATTTATTAAGTGCTTATTATGTGGTGCTTGTCTAAGTAATTCATATACATTTATTTAGTCCTCCCCAAAAAACTTATACGATTGAAAACTGCAGCACAGAAGTATTACATGCATTTACATTTTTATCCAAGGTCACACAAGTAGTAGGGGGCAGAGTTAAGATTGGAAATCATTCTTGAGGTGCTGTAGAACACCATAATTTAAAAAAAAACAGTAGAGCACTTTCTGTGTTTCCCTTTGTCTCATAAAAATTCTGACTCTTGTTGTCTAATTATGTTGGTATGGTGTATATATCAAGATAAATAGCAACATAAAATCTTCTATACTTTTTATAAAATCATTGCCTTTATGCATGATTCAATTCAAATTCAAAAGTCATATTAATAGGAAGTTATTTTAAAAATGTGAGATTATCAGTTTCAAAACTAACAGTATTAGTTTCAGTTTGGTTATGCATGCAGATTTTTGTATTATGATCTATGTACTACTACTTGTTGGCATGTATAGTAAGGAAACATTTTTTAGTATTTTTAGTTGTTTATAGACCTTTATTTTATTTATTTATATGCAGTGCTGAGAATCAAACCCTGTGCCTCACAAATGCCAGGCAAGTGCACTACCACTGAGTCAAAACGCCAGGCCCTGGGAAACAGAATAACTACTTTTGCAAGAGTATTATAAGTAATTCTGTTTTGGAAATCCTAAATTTAATTTTAAAAAAGTGAAATATTGAGTTTTAAACCATTCATATTTATTTTTACTACTTACTTCAGACTACATAACTCCTAAACCTTTATTATGGTCTGATCTGGAATGCCCAACAAGTTTTATGTGTTGAAGGCTTGGCCACCAATGCAGCAATGCTCAGAGGTGGAACTTATGAAATGATTGGAGGAAGAGGATCACTGGGAGTTTGCCCTGGGAGGTTTGTCTCTAGCCCCTCCCCCGACCGCTCTCTCTCTCACTGTACTTCTTGGCTGCCATGAGTTCAGCGTCTTTTCTCCACCAGGTACTACTGCCATGGTGCTCTGAGCTGGAGCCAGGCAACTGTGGAATGAAAACTCTGCAACCATAAGCCAAAATAAATCTACCCTCTACTAAATTGTTTTTCTCAGGTATTTCACACAGAGGCAAAATGCTAACTAATACAACATTCAATGCATACACTTTGGTTTTAGGTGGCTTTTCACAGCCTCTCCAAATTTTTCTAGTAGGTACTCCTATATATCTTGAATGAATATCTAACTTAATTTCCAAAACAAACTGTCATGATTAAAAATAAAATGATATTTCTAGTCTTAAAATAATTTGGACATGTGGCCACTTGAAATGAACTTCCTATCAAATGTCCATTCTTGGAGAATTCTGTAACTAATGATATTCATATATTTATCATATGCTATTTAAAAATCAACTACTTTCCAAGATAACTAAGTGAAAACTTTTCTGACCAGTAATATCCAAACACTTTCTCTGTGCAGATAAAATGGTACCTACATTTGAATACATATGTGTGTGTGTGTGTGTGTGTGTGTGTGTGTGCGCGCGCGCGCACTCACACATAAAACAGTTCACCTGGGATTCAATTGTTTAATAGTCAGTACAACTTAATACAACTCAACAAATATTAGATTAGCATTTATCTTCATATGTGTATGTCAAAATATGTTGAGGTTCAACACAGTTATAATTTGTTAGACATTAATTGATATTCATTTGTATCATTTTTATAAATTAAGTTATATTTATGTTTATATATATTTTGTTATTTATTCATTCCAAATATATATGAGAGTCTACTATAAACAGAAAATTTGGGGGAACCTGGGTAAAACCAGCTAAAGCCAAACACAGGTATAGTTTTTAGTGAATCATTTTTTAAGGGGCTTGTGTTTGTATACCATGAAAAGAGGAATGTGAATATTCTGTGTCTTTTTAGGGTATTATGGCTGAAGACAACTTTTCTGCCACTATTGCTATTCAAAGTTTATCTTCCCCCCCAAAAAGATCTTAAAACTATGCATAGTATCATCTTAAAAATCAGAAATTGCAAGAATATTTTCAATGAAGACTGACTCCAACCACATAAAATGTGTTCCCTTTGTGCTGTTTCGGAAAGTCCCTCTGATACTATTTAAAAATATATCTGCTAACCCTCTTGTCTTTACCATTATTTCACTATTTACTTTATTCCAAGCCAATATTGAACTGAAATTAAAAATGAGTGTACTCAAAATAATTCCTTTGCTTATCCTCTTTTCAATATCAGAGAGTGGACAGAGCTAAAACATCAATCAATGCAAAGTCAATAACACTTGGAAGAAAATGTTCTGTTTCTTCCTTAATCATCCTTCTTCTAGTTGATTCTTGAACAAAGTCTGACTTTGAGGACAATGATGTGACCTTAACTTTGACTTTATTTTGAATGAAATTCAAAATTCTGTACATTTGGTGTGTCAGCTACCACTGTTTGAAACTGTAATTATGAAAAAAAGGTCCATGTTATTTTCCAAAACTAAGCAAATGGAGACTGTGTTTTGGCTCAGACCAATGCACTTGCTTCTCAAAACTTCAAATGATAAGTAGTATATTTAGCCATGGAAAACTGCTGCAAATCAGTTACCCAATTTTATGTGTTATGACCTGTTTCTTTCTGGCATGCATATGGTCTTGCTTATACCCCAAACATTTTCAGTTGATAGAAGTTCCAAGTGCATCTTATAGTATTGCATTTGAATCTACGTATTTTTTTCTGACAGAATATTATTCAGAATTTATTATGAATATAGCTATAGCACTTTGCTCAATAAATATTCTGTCATTCAAAAAATGTTCCCTTTGAACTGGGGTTGTAGCTCAGTGGTAGAGCACTTGCCCAGCATGGATAGGCACTGAGTTTGATCCTCAGCACCACATATAAATCAATAAAATAAAGGTTCATCAACAGCTAAAAAAATATTTTAAAAACTGTTCCTTTTGTTTTTGAACAAAGTCTGACTTTTCCATGTTCAAAAGTTACTGTGAATAAGCTTAGCATTCTGTGTTAATCCTGGCTTCTAGTGGATACTGGCCTTGAGCTCTGCACTCTGCAGAAATAGGCTTGATATTAGAGATATCAAGACACTAAGGTTAAAGGAGAGGAGAGGAGGAGGGGAGAGAGAAATGTGATTTTATTTTATTTTATAATGTGACTTCTATTTTTATTTATTACATAAATAATATGTCCACTGAGGAAAAATTAGAAAATATAAATAAGCAAAAAAAAAAAAAAAAAAGAAATTAAAATTACTAATAATCATACCACTATGTAGAAACCACTATAAATACTTTGTACATATTTTTTCAATTTGTGTATATGTGTGTGGGGATGAGTGTTAGAATTTACCCTTATTCACAAACACAAAAAATCATGTAATACTCTAAGTATTACAATAAATCCTTTTTTCCATTGAGTATATCTTTCTTTGTGAATAAATTAGAGAATTTTGATTTTAAAAATGCTGAATCTGAAGAATAAAGTAAGTTCCTAATATATTCTTGCAAATTTCCATGAATTTGAGATTATATCAAAAATAGAAATTTACCAGAAATCTAAATTGAAATATAAGCATTCCTTCCAGATGGATATTTGCTTTCTCTTTGGGATTTTAAAGCCTATTTTTTTTTAAGCTGTTGTTTTCTATCACTCATAAAACTTAAAAACATATACTTTATTTGTGGCTTTATTTTTGTGGCTCCAAGAAATGTTCTTAAAGTTAGCATAGAGAACAAAATTGGGGGAGTCAAAGGACCTATATTTGAGCTTCATGTGTGCTTCTTATTATATAAATATAGGAAAAAACTTCTTAATTCACTCAACCCTCAATTACAACATCTAGTGTTTGATTGTTAATATGATCATTAATATAGTGCTGTTAAATCCATATAGTACTATGCACAGAGAAGAGAGATTTCCCATCATTTTCAATGACTAGATTTTCTAAGCTAAGGAGAACATGAATAACATATCATTGTGTTTATATCTGTTTCAAAATATCAAATGAATTTACTTTTATAAAACCAAAGTTTTTGAAACAAGCTGTCATGCTACTATGGGCTTCCTCTTCCAGTATGAATGAAGGGACAACAATGGAGAAGTCACAATATTGACCAGACTCAGAGTCATACATGACACATGAAATAACTGTGTGAAACATCCTCACCTATATATAAAGAAAGTGCTTGGGTTCCAGCATGAAAGATAAATGACTCAGTGAAACTGATGAGGAAAAGGATACAAGGCAAGGGCATAACCTAGGGAGGATGATTCTATTTATATCGGTGGATTTTCCTATGCTGCCCTGGAACACCCCAATGAAGAGATGTTATCACGGTAGAATAAATGAAGCTTGGAACTGGGAGGCACTTCCTCAATTGCATTTGAAAAATTTAGCCTTCTAATTCCATCCAGGTACTAGTCTCAGAAAAGTCTGGGGGTTCATAAAACAGAAGTGACACAACCAATATAAAATTTAAATAGTAAATTAAAACAGTATACATGTGGGAAAAGCAAGAAAGTAAATAAATATTAAAAGTGTATCTATAAGGATGCTCAAGTCTCAGCACATGCATCAGAACCTCCTATATAAACATAAGGCAAACAAAGACAAAAGTTTCTAAAATTAGATGAAAATCCCAACAATATCCTGTTTCTAAAAGGTATAGTTAAAAGTAGAACACAAAATGGTTGAAAATGATGGTATAGAAAAATCTGTGAGGAACATATAAGCCAAAATTTTTTCCATTAGAAAAATATATTCTTTGAGCATGGTGCAATGAAACCCCACCAATAAATAAATAAATAAATAAAAAAGATTCAGTAAACAAAATGGAGATCAAAGAGAGTTCATCTGATTATATTGGTTCTAGCCAGATAATCCAGGATAATCTCCCCATTTTAAGGTCAATAAGCCTTAATTAAATCTGCAAAGTCCATTGTGTCCTGTAACAAGGCATTTTCGTGGACAGGAAAAGAGACTGAGAAGGTCATGGAGGCCAAAATCCTGCCATGTCCATATGGGCCACCAGACTCTATATCATTGTTAGCCTTCCAAAATTTTTCATCAAAAGTTTCAGATCCTCTCTCGTTAGTGTTAGATGTTTCTGCTGTCATATATTGTTACTTCTTTCATATCTTATATCTTAAAAATGTTTATCTTTTAATTTTATATGTTCCCCTGCTTTTCTTGCTTCAGAGGTAAGAATCAGGTCTTATTTTTGCAGCATCTGCAATACTCTGTTTTGTGCACCATGTCTGTTCAGTGTTTGCATGACAGGAGCCAATGGTGCATATTAGGCTATGACAAAGTAGAATTGTGTTCAAAAGACATTGTTACTACTTCTTAATGGAGAAAGTGATTATAGGATGTATAAGTTATTTAAACATTTAGAGTTGTCTATACTCAATCAAAACATGGGGATAATGCCAGGACAATGCCACCTCTCCCTAATTATAAAGTACCTTTAATAAACAGGAAAACAGATATAGTAAGTCTTTCCTTAAATAATCATTTTGTTAATATATTCTAATTGTCAAACCATGTGCTTCTTTATGAATATATAGTGATAAACAAGACAGTCTCTTTCCTTATGAAACTCATGGTCTAAGAAGGATAAATATGCATTTAAACTAGAAACTTTATGAGTTTCTTTAATGCCAAGTATATAAGCAAACTTGATTCTCTTTGAAAGTTGGTGAGCCATGAATACAAAATACTAGTGAGCTCCATGTACAGCTTGCAAACTGGCTTGGCATAGTGCCACATACCTGCAATCCCAGAACTCAGAAGACTGAGGCAGAAGGATTGCAAGTTCAAGGCCAGCCTAGGCAATATAGTGAGACCCTATGTCAAAATAAGAAAAAGGGGCTGGGGATGTAACTCAGTGGGTCACACCTGAGTCTCCTGGGATGCGTCCCCTGTGCCACAAAAAATACAAATGAGAGAGAGACAGAGACAACATATTACTAGCTTTCTAACAATATCTCTAAGGGATGCCTATATAATCTGATATATGCCAGATTGTTCTTGGGCCTATCAAGTGTTAATTTAGTGATCTTACGCTAATCTCTGGGACTCTTCAACGTAAAGAACTGGGAATATTATGGGGAAATATAGATAATTGGGACAAATACAAAGCTTCAATTTCTCTTATTTTATACTGCTCAGTGGATTTTTATTCCTTCTGCAACACTTCCAACAAACTAAACCCTTCAAACAACCAAAATAAACTCATACTATTAAAGCCAAGAGCTTAAGTTAGACAGAAAGTACTAGAGGATCTTGTGGACTTCCAACTCCAGGTATTCTAAGCTCTACTGAAATTTTATTTAATGTGACCCTCAGGTTTATTTATTTATATTTGAGAATCTGCTTAAGAGGCATCCTTTTGAAAAATGTTGCTGTATTTACTGAAACTATATTTACTAAAAAACTGAAGTTACAGATAAGAATCCCCCATATGTCCTTAGAATTTGTTGTCAGGAAAATAGATATTTGGTAGCTTAAATTGTTTGCATCTTTGAAAAAATGATACAATATTATTCATTGGAACCCCTTCTTGCATAGGCTATTAGCTGACATATCCATTTCTATTCTTTGTTTATTCCAGATTATACCTTGATTTCTCTCTCCTCTTAAAACTTGTATATCTGCATATATTTGCATGTGTGTTTTACTTATTTTTAAAAATTCAATTTACTTTTAACTGATACAAAAATCACAAAATAGCACATATTAACGGGGTAATTAGCCATTTTAAATTGTGTATACATGTATAAAGTTTAAATAAGACTAAACATGTGTATTTCTTCAAGAAACTTATTTCTATAATTTTATATGGTAAACACTTTCAAAATTCTTCCTTCTAGATTTTTGAAATTTCCTGTCCACTATTGTTATCTATAGTCATAGTACTATACACTAGCACACCAGAGCTTCTTGCATCTCTTTAAATGTGCCTGTCAATCAAACTATGCCCAGAGTCAGTCACTGTCGGAATCACCAAGGACAGATTAGTCTCCGGTTCTTATACCTGTCTGTGGCTATCAATGCCCCCAAAGCTCTGTCAAACCCTAAGCCCAAAGACCATTGAGATCGGCACAAAACTATGATAGGACCAAGGTCACAATGCTATATGGTTTGCCTACTGATCAAGTGAACACATGGCCTAAGAGCACTTTAACCAGCCAAAGGTAATACACTTGGGACTAGAAGTCCAATAGACTAGGGCTTCATTTTCTCTTCTTGGTTCTGGGGCTATCTCAGAAGTTCCACATGCACCATTGGCCATGGGATGGGGGCCATTACCTAGTGTTAGGCTTATTAACCATTTAACCAGCCTGGTACTTATTTCCAAGGCAAAGCCATGTCCAAACTACCTACTCTCAGGAAATGGAATACTTCCACATGTTATGGTGACCAAGGTTGGGGTCATATTGGTGAAGGCAGTTCCTTAACCACAAAGTTTGACACTAAATTGGGTTTTGCCTGAGTCTAATAGGTTCTAGGACTTGAGTATTTCTGAGGATGCATCTGGACAACTACAACTGAAGATGATGCAGACTTAAACACAAGTCTATCTCATTAGGGTGCAAATTACTCTGCCTGGTGCCAGGGCTGGTCAAGAGGTTCCATCTATGAGCACTGGCCTGGAGATAACTGTGCTGTCTGAGATTGAGCAATGGGTAGTGGAGACACTCCCTTGGCCACCAACCTGACAATAAAGTGGGTCACACCTGAGACTCAGAGCTGGAGGGAACTACATTATCTCAGTGGATGGGGTATTCCTAGCTACTCTAAGCCTGGTAATGATGCAAGTCAAGATCTGAGTCTTTTGTACTGGCATAGATATCCAACTGATGCCACTGCAGGTTTAGTAGTTTCATTGTAAGCTCTGATGTGGATATTGAAGCCTTGGTTTCTGCCTGGTATAGAGTCTCATGGCAGGCCTGTGTCTGTCCTCCAATGCAATGTCCTATCCTAGGTTTTGTATTCTGTTCCCAACATCCTTGCTGCCTGGCTAATGTGGTTCCAGTGGTTCAGTATGTCTATATTGGCTTGATAGGAGGTGTGGTGGGGCTTTTCCCAGCACTAGATCTTATCATGGTTTTCCTGGTACTGAGTTACGATTACAAGGCCTAGACTTAATTCCCTGCCCCTGTCCCAAGTGGAGTAGAGAGGTTCCAGACTGCTTGAAATTGAGAAAATAGTGAAACCAGAAAGTGTTTCCTTCCCACCTTCTACAATGTATCTCTTCTTATTATACTAACGACAGGCAATACAATTTCTTATCTGGTATCCTCAGTTCTTGTGAAATTAGCTCAGATAATGAACAGATGTCTAAACTGGTGTATTTGTGGGCTGGAGTTTCTTATTCAGCTGCCATCTTGACCCACCTCTAATACCTTAATTCATCAACAGTTGTCTCATAATGTCAAAATTATTAAGTAGAAACTGAATGTATTTTGAGTGTTTTTTGCATGATAAATTTGACCAAAACAGAGAAAATATAATCAGAAAATATTTCCATACTCTTCCCTAACTAGCATTTCTAAAGCTTCACTACTCTGAGCTAAAAACTACATGGTTAAAAATATTGCTCATATGTTCTCTGAACAGTATACGCCTGGATACCAACCTCTAAATAGTTTCATAATTAGTAGAATATGTGGTAGGATAAGATAATTAATAGAATATGTGGTAGGACAAATAAAATCAATAAATAATATTGATTTTATTTAATTACCTCAGTAATTCAAAATTAGACTTACTAGTTTCCAGAAATCTACAAGCTTATGAAAATTAAACTAATTAATTTAGAAGATAACATGCACAAAACTCATGTTATAAGAAAACTTTCTCACAATTTCAAAATGTTTCTTTTTGCTGTTTGGAGGACATATGATATTGAGGGTTGCCCAGATGTGAATAGTTATGGTTATGTAGCTTTCTTGGGCACTCTGCTTCAGAAAGAAAGAGCTAGGGGACTAAGGACTTATCTTTTGTTCTAAGTATTCTTAGTTTTCTGTGATGTGCCTGGTAGGATTATAACATACACATGCCTGCCGCATGGCAGAGAGAATATCTGCCTCTCGATATAATGTTACACAAGGGGCTGCCCATGTGATAAATTGCAAAGCAGATGAATTACAATAGTAGGTTAGTATATTGTATTCTATTCCCAGAATACAATACATTTTTCATATAATCCTATGTATTTATGGACACTGTGTGTGTGTTTTTTAATAAATCACCAAGTTCTCCTTTATGCAGTGGATTCTAGAAAGCATAAAGTCAAAGATGGGTCCTACCCATAGCAGTTGTATGTTTAGAAATTTTAACTAAAATTTTAACCTCATATTTTATGTCATTTTCTTAACATGTTTGCTTTTCTCTATTTTGAATACCACTTCTGTGATAGCTTATTTATATCTAATTTTATTTGTGTTAAATATATCTGTACAAAATCAGGGTGAAAATTAATAAATTGTCTTGAAAAGTCACTAAACTTTTTGTTATTTGTATTTTGATTTTATAAAGTGGAGATAGTAATGGCTTCATTCACTTACCTATGCAAGAATGGAAGACCATTATGGAAAAAAAAAAATCATGAAAAAGAATATGTTTCTTGCTTACTTCAAAGTGTTTATCTTCTAACCAATAGTAAGCTTATAAATAAAATAAGGTATAATTTCACAGGATAAGTTAATGATGTGAATCATATTTCATAATTCCTTTGTAACCCAGACACTAACATCTCTCCATTTTCATCTAAGTTAGACTTTCTTGTTGATGGATTTCATATGTTGACAAGATCTTCCCTGGAACTTTTTACTTTTAACCATCTATCACTGTTTCTATGGTGATTCCTAGGATACTAATGACACAAAATGCACCAGTTTCCCATTTACTAATGAGAACAACTCTCAGATGCAGCACAGGTGTTTTTCAGAAATGGAGATCAATTTGTAGTGGGTCATTCATTAGTACATCTAACTTCCTAAGAAATAAATTTAGATAGATTAAAGATTTAGTCGTTACTAGGGGTAGATTTTTTCTTACATTGTATGAACATAAATAGCCAGTATAATGTAGGAGTTGAACCAATAGTCATATACTTCATATTAATATAAAACATAATAGAGATTTGATTCTCTCCCTCTTTGAGCTGAGAAGAAAACAGGGTGACTATTGTTCTGACATCACTACTTATTTATTTATTCATTTTATATTTATTCTTTAGATGTAGTTGGACACAAATATATTGTACCTTTATTTGTATTTATTTTTATGTGGTGCTGAGGATCAAACCCAGGGCCTCACACATACTAGGCAAGCACTCTACCACTGATCCACAACCGCAGCCCCTGACACCACTATTTATACTATGAGTTTGTTTGTATCATTCATGCAACAATGCATTATATGTAAATCATCAAGAAAATGATTCTTCCTTAGAAAAGAATTTCAGGAGGCATCACAATACCAGACCATAAATTATACTTCAGAGCTATAGTAACAAAAACAGCATGGTAGTGGCACAAAAGCAGGCATGAAGACCAAAGGAATAGAAGACATAGATACATACCCACATTAGTTATCACATACTAGACAAAGGTACCAAAAACATACATTGGAGAAAAGACAGCCTCTTCAACAAGTGGTGCTGGGAGAATTGGAAATCCATATGCAGCAAAATGAAACCAAAACCCTCTCTCTCACCCTGCACAAAACTCAACTCAAGGTAGATCAAGGACCTAGGCATTAGATCAGAGACCCTGTGCCTACTAGAAGAAAAAAAAAAAAAAAAAAAAAAAAAAAAATATATATATATATATATATATATATATATATATATATATATATATATATATAATTTTTTAAAGTGTTTATGATTAAAAAAATAAAAGAAATATGGTTGGCATATTTATCACCGTAGCTCTCTGAGTTTCACAGGATTATATGAAAAATATCTAATATATTCACCTCTTAAAACAAGTATATTTGAGTAAAATTTGAATTAAATATTGGAAACACATGCAAAATGTTCCCAGAGAATTTGAACATGAAATTCAGAACATAGCACTTTGAATCATTAAGAATGTGGCCACTGGGGCTGGGGTTGTGGCTCAGTGGTAGAGTCCTTAGCCTAGAATGTATGAGGCACTGGGTTTTATCCTCAGCACCACATAAAAGCAAATAAAATAATGGTACTGAGTCCATCTACAACTGAAAATATTTTTAAAAAAGTAATGTATCCACTGTATGCCTACCTCTTCTGTGGTCATCTTTTTTATCTTTCCAAATGCTTCAGTTTTACATCATTTCTAATATCTCTTATATATACAATTATATCATCTGTAGCATGACTCTTATATATTCTTGTCTCATTATGCTCTGGAGACTACACATAATCCTTCTTTATTGGATATCTCTGAGTCTGATGTGAATGGTAATAACTGAATTGCAGAGTTTGAAGAACAGTGAATGTCCATCCATCAAAACAGGAGACAATGAATAAAATAACTCCTGAGTGAATTCTGATCACATGAGGATGAGTACCCAAACAGAATACAAAAATGTACTAAAAATATATAGTAGCAGACAGTACATTGATAATTATATTCCAACTTGTTGTGAAGATGGGCATTCTCTCTCTTGGGTCCTGCCACTTGGTACTAATAAAACAGTCAGAGCAGTAAGCACTCTCTGGAAGCTCACACTGGAGTATTCCTGCTTGTCAATCCTTGCTGCCTTCTGTGTTCATTAGACTTCAGGAAACAAATACAAAGAAACAAAATGCTTTCAGATAGCCTCCCACTTTGCCATTTGAAATCTATATGTTTCAATCACTTTCCTCTATCTGTCTGCATCAGCTGACATCTAGTGCCATGAATGGGAGCAGATGCAGTAACAAATTGAGAAAAAACATCCCAATAAAACTCTTGGC
Source organism: Marmota flaviventris (assembly GCF_047511675.1). Lineage (NCBI taxonomy): Eukaryota > Metazoa > Chordata > Mammalia > Rodentia > Sciuridae > Marmota > Marmota flaviventris. Next base: position 419,030 of record NC_092519.1, read on the forward strand.
ATTTACTCTGGGCTGCCTGTGCTGTGGGCCATAGCAGATGGCAGTGTCTCTGCCTAGATTTTTTAACTATTTAAGGAGGTCCAAAAGAAATTTGGTGGACAAAGATACACCAGGTACTTATCAAGGCATGCATTCATCCTGCTTTTTTGGTGTACAGTGCACATTTGAAGACATGCAGATATCCATTACTTTTTGCTTTCATCCTAATATGTTGTCAAATGATTAAAATCATCCACCTTCTGGTTGTTACCATAAAATCAACAACCCAGAGTGGAAAGGTTTTATTTGACAACTGTTTTACTAAAAGATCTATGAAAAATAATAAGGACAAGTACTTTTTTATACTCATAAAAAGGCAGTGAAGAAAACTGCAAAAGTCACTTTTATTTATTGACAAGGGCAAGAAAATATAGGCATAAAAAGCAAACCAACCACAAACAGAATGGATATCACTACACATTCTTCATGTTTATGAATCATGTAATGAAAAAGTCTTTCCAGAAATACAAACTGTAAATACATCTCAGAGAAAAATGGAAATGAGAAAAAAATCTAAGATATTATTTTGTATAAGGATCACACTTTTTTCCTTGCCTTTATCTTATCTTCTTTCCCATCAATGAGAAAAGTCACCATAGAAGAAGTGACAGTAAATCTTTCTGGGGGTTCAGGTTAATACAAAAGATGAGATTTATTAATGACAGTGTTGAAACAAAGATACTAAGATGGCAGGCATTTAGGTGAGCTCAGGTGTAGGTCAAACTTTTCCAAAGCAAAATAAATCCAATGGCATAGAACTGAAAAATATCCTGACTATTGGGCTATTGTGGTTGATAATATCAAAAAGTACAATTTCAAGGGGTAAAACAAATTTTTCTTTCCTTTTTTATTTTTGAAGTCTATTACCATGGTGATAGTATCATAGTATGTGAATGTCTAAAGCATATCAATTGAATTCTTTATTTGAAGCTTTTGTGTATTAATTATACCTCAATAAATCTGTTTTTGTAAAGACAAATTTTCCTAGTTAATCCTCAAATCATTACAGTAAGGATTCTGTTTTCATGACAAAGGTATTACTATGTTTTTTTTTAATTAAAATTAATTTATGTCTTAATTAACTAACCAGGATATTAAATCCAAATTAGTAACACAATATACTGTCTTCTTCAAAGATTTATGACATTTCCTGGTAAGTGGATGGATCTGGAGGATATCATGCTAAGTAAAATAAGCCAATGCCCAAAAAACAAAAGCCAAATGTTCTCTCTGATATGCAGAAGCTATCCCACAATAAGAAGAGGAGGGTTAAAACAAAAGTTCAGTGGATTATACAAAGGGGAATGAAGGAGAAGGGATAGAAATAGGAAAGATAATGGAATGAGTCTGACTTAACTTTCCTATGTACATATGTGAATACAACAGGCTTATAAAATCACAAGCTAATTTATATCACGGATTCATGTTTTAATATGCATTTCAAGAACTGAATTTTCAATAAAGTTACAACTTCAAGAAAGAGATTAATGATTAAGTAAATTCAAAACGTTTTGGAAGATGGGGTGAAAAACACCTTTAGATGAATTAAATATAACTAAATTTTAATTCTGCCCCAAAATGCCAGTAATATATATGATCAAAATATATTCTAAACTAAACATATTCCGCTAAATGAAGCTTTGTACCTATTACACCATATAGTGATGAGAGTTAATAATAATGCATTGTATGCAGTCTCCATCAAAATACCAATGACATTCTTCACAGAACTGAAAAAAAAAAGAAAAAAAAAAAAAAAACAGTTCTTAAATTAATTTGGAAGAATAAGAGACCCAGAATTGCCAAAGCAATTCTCAATAAGAAAAGTGATGCTTAAAGGCATCACAATACCTGATTCTCAATTTATACTACAGAGCTACAATAGCGAAACTAGCATGGTATTGGCATAAAAACAGGCATGAAGACAAATGAATAGAATAGAAGACACAAACACAAACCCATATGCTAATAGCCACCTGATACTTGACAAAAATGCCAAAAATATATGTTGGGGAAAAGACAGCCTTTTTGACAAATGGTGCATGGAAAACTAGATATCCACGTGTATAAGAATTAAATTAGATCCCTATCTTTCATCCTGAAAAAAATATCAATTCAAAAGGGATCAAAGACTTAAGATTAGAGTGGAAATCATGTAACTACTACAAGAAAACACAAGGCCAACATTCCATCATATTGGCACAAGCACTGACTTACATAACAAGACCCAAAAGCATGAGAAATAAAACTAAGAATTAATAAGTGAGACAACATCAAATTAAAAAGTTCTTCACAGCAAAGGAAACAGGAATGTGAATAGAGAGGCTACAGAATGGGGAGAAGAAAAACCTTTCAAGCTGTCAACTATTCCTCTGATAGAGGAAATACATATTCAAAAAGCTTAACACCATAAAAACAAATAACCCAATCAATAAATGGGCAAATGAACTAAAGAAACATTTTTCAAAAGAAGAAAAAAATGGCCGACAAATATGTGAAAAAAAGTTCAACATTTCTAACAATCAAGTGAATACAAATCAAAGCAACATTAAGGTTTCATCTCACTTCAATCAGATTGGCAATCATCAAGAATAGGAATAAAAAGAAATGCTGGTGAGGTTGTCAGAAAAAGAAAAGTACATTTAAATATTGTTGGTGGGATGGCACATTAGTAAAACCACTCTAGAAAACAGAGTGGAAAGTCCTTGAAATAATGGAACTACCATATGACCCAGCTATCCCACTCCATGGTATTTATCCAGAAGTACTAAAATCAGCTCACTATAGTGATACAACCACATTAATGTTCATACCATTACAACTCACAATAGTCAAGTTATGAAACCAACCTAGATGTCCTTCAACAGATGAATGGATAAAGAAAATATCACACACACACACACACACACACACACACACACACACACTGTGTGTGTGTGTGTGTGTGTGAAAGAGAGAGAGAGAGAGAGAGAGAGAGAGAGAGAGAGAGAGAGAGAGAGAGAGAGTTTAATTACCCATAAAGAAGAATAAAAGTATGGTATTTTCCATTAAATGGATGGAACTAGAACTAGAGAACATCTTGCTAAATTGAATGTTCTCTTTCATATGTGGAATCTAGAGCAAAGTTAGGGGGAAAATCAGGTGATCTGATATAAAAACAGAGGGAAGATCAGCAGAGTATGAGATTGAGGGGGGCAGGGAGGGAAGAGGGCCAGGAAATGGGAAGAAATGCAGAATCAATTTGACAAAATTAACACTCATAAATCAATTGTGTTCATATACTTCAACGACAAATCAGCTAACAGAGAAATTAGGAAAAGTATCCCCTTTACAATAGCCTCAAAACTAAAATACTTGGGAATCAATCTAGCAAAAGAAGTGAAAGACCTCTACAATGAAAACTACAGAATACTAAAGAAGAAATTAAAACCTTAGGAGATGGAAAGACCTCTCATGTTCATGGATCTGGAAAGACCTCCCATGTTAGTGGATAGGCAAAATTAATATTGTTAAAATATATATGCTTCCAAAGTCACTATAAAGATTCAATGCAGTTCCCACCAAAATCTTAATGATGTTCTAAATAGACAAAGAAAAAGCAGTCATGAAATTAATTTGGAAAAATAGGAAACCCAGGATAAATAAATCCTTACAAAAACAATCCTTACAAATGCAAAGCAGGAGACATCACAACTCCAGACCTTAAATTATACTATAGAGCTATAGTAACAAAAACAGCATGATATTGGCACCAAAACAGGAAAGAAGACCAATGGAACAGAATAGATGACACAGAAACAAACCCACAAATATATAGGCATCTCATACTAGACAAAGACCCCATTAAACATGTATTGGAGAAAAAAGATAGCCTCTTCAACAAATGGTGCTAAGAAAACTGGAATGCAATATGTAACAAAATCAAATTTAACCCCTCTCTCTCATGCTGCAAAGAACTCAACTCAAAGTAGACCAAGGACTTAGGTATTAGACTAGAAATCCTTCACCTGCTATAAGAAAATGTAAGTACAACACTCCAATATATCAGCTCAGAAACTGACTTCCTCCTAAAGCACAAGAAGTAAAGATCAATAATCAAAAAATATGATGACATCAAACTAAAAAGCTTCTTCACAAAAAAAGGAAACCATCAAGAGCATGAAGAGAGCCTACAGAATGGGAGAAAAATCTTTGCTACCTGCACCACAGATAAGGCATTAATCTCCAGGATATATAAAAATGGGGCTGGGTTGTGGCTCACCAGTAGAGGCTTGCCTCTCATGTGTGAAGCACTGGGTTTGTTCATACACATAAATGAATAAAATGAAGGTCCATAAACAACTAATAAAAAACTCAAAAAATTTAACACAAAGAAACAAAATAACCATAATAATAGACTTGATCAGTTGAGTCTATTTTAAGTCCTTGAAACCCATTTAGCATAATTGGTCACTGTCCTCTAAGTCACAAAAGTTGATTATAGCAGCACCTAGATTTAGTTACAAGGACAATGCTTTTACTCATTTCTGAATACCCCCACTTGGTAACTTCTGAGATAACAGATTTAAATTGTTCATCATCTTCCATTTAGAAACAATAACCACTTACTTTAGAGAAAATCAGATTCTTAATCATCACACCATCCTTTTTAGTATGGGCTTTGTAAAGCACAACTATGGGGGCTGTGTCAGTCAGTATCATAATCATCTTTTGTGCAGTGCTCTTGTTTCCATAGATACTATACTTTTATCATCATTTAATTACAAATGTTTTGCTTTAAAGTACTTTGAGCATTATCAGAATAACTTAGTAGCTAGTCTTATTTTGTATATATTTAAGTAATATTATAGTAAAATATTTGTCTCCAATAGCACCTGAGCTAGATTTTTCCACAGCCAATTTTGATAACTATCATGTTAGAGGCAAATTTCAGCAAAACTTTAGCAATTGCCTTTTACCATATGATCCACAGATATGGATGCTTATCTGATGGCTTTAATATTTTTCCATTCCCTTTTATCCACACTCAGAATATTTTAATTATTTATATCTGACCTCATTCCCTAAAGGATCTGAGTGTGTTTGTGTATATCTGTGTATCCAGGGATGTGTACAGAGTGTTTATCTAAACTGGACTGTAATTACTTGCTTTATATCTCTGTAACCAATTTTTTTTTCTTTAAGTCTTTGTGCTTATATTTTCTATTGTCCAGACATTTTCAAATATTAAGTTTTACAATGTAGTATGCCAGAATTTGACCTTCTCTTGGAGCAATGCATCATTTAGGTATACAGCCCGCACCTACTCCTTTCTCACATTTTCAATGCAAAGTAGTAGTACTAAAACAGTAGTACTTACTGGCAATGTAGTTATAACACTAAACTCAGGCAATGACATCATATGACAATATTCATTTGAAAGTGTGAAGCCAAGAAATTCAACAATCTCCAAGTTATAACATCTTTACAAATTCACTCTCTTCATTAATGGAATTTTCTAAGTGATTGTAATTCCTTATATCATTTTTCCAAAATATGTAACATCCTAAAACACAAATTAGTTCATTGCACGGATAAATATCAGTTGTTTAATTTGAACAAGAATGAATGCTAAAAGCCTTGATGGGATCTTTTTTTGATAGAGGCATATTCTACCTTAAGTACCGCATTGCCATTGTCACTAAGCACATAGATAATGTGGTAAAAGTCATTTCCCTCTTTGCATGTTCACTTAAAATTTAACAGAAAGCAGTACACTCAAAAATGGATATAAACATCTCATATAAATTGAGATATTCTCCTTGCATACAGCTATATATTTATCCAAATGATTCCAGTTTGGCAGGAACATTCTCAAATCAAGGAGCATTTTATAGATGATCATGTAAAACTGTTTGCTTTGATTCCAAAGATTCGTGAGCACATGCCCAAAGTATATTCCTCAGAAATACAGTTTTTTTGAATCTCACTTGGTTCCATGAAATGCCAATTTCTGTCAGTTAGGCTAGGCCGTATTAAGAAAAGCAATTACATCTGTTATTATAGAACTTTTGAAAGTGTTATGTGATAAGTGTATTGTGCATCCTTCAAGAGCAGGGTGTAGTATTTCCCAAGTTTATTTAGCCATAAAACATTAAAATATTTCTATTATTGTTTTATCGTAATCTATTTTGAATATCATGGTTCTAAAACAATGCCACTATAGCTAACAAAAGCTTAATTAGTATATAGCAACCAAAAATGGTTTTATTAGCTATATGTAGTTAGGGATGTGGCTCAGTAGTAGAACATTTGCCAAGCATGCATTAAACCCTTAGTCTAATCCCCAGCATTGCAAAAATAATTTTAAAAACATTAAATAAATATGATCTGGCACAATCAGCTTAATCTTCTTCAAGTCTCATTTTGTACTTCTGAAAATGTGGATAATAATTGGAAATATCTAACAGGGTTGTTAAGGAGACTAAATATGGTTTTTGTAAAAAGGTAGGAATCAGTTTTAGTACTGTTTCTCATACCTAATTTTATTACATACTTTTTCTTCATTGCATCACAAATTCATCTGCTCATTTGAGTAACTGCTAAATGTTTGAAAGATGCCAATGAAAAAATTCATTTATCCATTCAATCATTCAATGAATAATTTTTGAAAACCTACTAAGCATTAGCCACTACAGATCTTGTAGAAATTGAAAAATGCATATGAAACTGAGTCTGTGTCTTTGAGATACTCTACAGCTTCTTATGGGAGAGAACCATGGAAACAAAACAGTGTCAGAACATGAAATTCAGTAATGTATAGAATGTATATAGAAAGAGGTGTGATAAGCTATCTGGGAGGAAAGTGAGACAGACATGACTTTTTGGAGCTGGTGACTGATCCTAAATAGGAAAGATGATTCAGAAGGCTGAATGTAAGGAATGTGGGACTAGGAGGGCATTCTAAGCTCAGGTGACACAGCATGGTGTGACAAATTTTAGTTTGCTATTTCTGTAGCACAGGGTATAAGGAAAATAATGGCATATTTGCCTTGCTTTACATTTATTCTTACCTGACAAGTTTGTTAATTCATACATCAACTCTGTAAGTAATAAAAATAAAAATTAACTTTTATTGAGTACTTACTATGTGCCAGGCACTATTATAAGAATTTTTCATTTAATAACTCATTTAATTCTCTCAAGTTTCTCACAAAGATTTGCATAAAATGACTTTTCAAAAAAGAAAATGAAGCCATGAAGCTGTTACATGATTTATCCAAGGCCATGAAGGCAGTCAATGACAAAGTGGGAATGGGATCCAAAGCCTATAGTTTTTAAAAATAACATACATTACTTGCACAAACTGATGGTATTCATTGTGACATTTTCTATATGAATTCACTATGCATTGATCATGTCCACCCTCTCTCTCTTGCCTCTCCCAACTCCTTCCTTTTCCTGAATTGAATTGAATGGTTCCTCTTCTGCTTTCAGATCACTTTTTTTTTTTTTGGTAGAAAGAGCATACAATCCTTGTCTGGGTCTGACTTATTTCACTTAATATGATGTTCTACAATTTCATCCACTTTCCTGAAATTTTATAATTTCATTCTTTATGGTTGGTTCAAACTCTATTGTGTATATACACCATATATTCATTATGTCCATTTGTTGAGGTGTACCTGGGCTGATTTCTATCTTGGATACTGTGAACAGTGCCTCAATAAACACGAGTGTGCAGTTATCTCTTTTGTATGCCACTGAATTTTAGATATACATCCAGGAGTGGGATAGCTGAATCATATGGTAGGTGTCTTTTTAGCTTTTTGAAGAGCCTTCATACTCTTTTCCATAGTGGCTGTACTAATTTACATTACTACCAACAGTGTATAAGGGTTCCATTTTTTTTCAATCATTGCTAGCATTTGCTATTTACTTATCAATTTTTATAATAACTACTAAGTAAAGGAGATTGAATTTTATTGTAGTTAAATTTGCATTTCCCTGATAGCTAACAAATTGAGCATTTTTATAAAGTATTTATTGGCCATCTGTACTTCATTTGTTTCTGATCAGATCATTTGCCCATTGACTGATTGGATTACTTGTTTTTTTAAGTTTTTTATGACTCTACATATTAATCCTCTGTGAGAGGAATAGATGGAAAAAATTTTCCCCCATAGGTATTTTCTTTACTCCATTGATTGCTTTCTTGGCTGTACATAAAGAAGAAAAAGGGAAAAAAAAAGCTTTTTAGTTTCATGCAATCCATTGTCAGTTTTGCTTTTTATTCTTGTCTGTTTGGAGTCCTATTATTAAAATCATTGCCTGAGCCAATATGTTGAAATGTTTTCCCCTATAAGTATTTTCAGACAGAGTTCTAGGTATTACATTAAGATCTTTGATCCATTTTATTTGATTTTTCTTCAAGGGGACAGTGGTCTAGTTTCAAACTACATGTGGATATCTGGTTTATCAAGAACCATTTCTTTCAGAGGCTACTTTTTCTCCAACTTATATTTTTTAGCATCTTTGTCAAGAATCTGGCTCAAGTGCATAAATTTATTTTCTGGTCCTCTATTCTGTTCCATGGATATATCTGTCTGTTTCTATCCCAAATCCATGCTATTTTTCTGACTATGGCTCTATAGTATGTTTAAAATCAGGTATTATATGCCTAAACTCTTATCACCATGGTATTATCTATCTCTTGTCAGTTTTCATCATAACATTTACTTCAACTTGTAATTATTTTCTTTCTTCTCTTGTTTTTATTAGATTTATATTTCTCCCACTACCACATAGGGTCTATACCTCTGTAGTTCAGATTTTTGTTTGTTTGAGAGAGAGTCTATGTGGCCTAGGCTGCTCTCAAACTCTGGGCTCAAGTGATCCTGCTTAATCAGCCTCCTGAGTAGGTAGGACTACAGGCATGAACCACCCTGACCCATTTTTTAATTTACTATTGAATCCTAAATCCTAGCATAGTTCTAAATATACTATAGGCATTCAGTAACTATGGTAAAAGAATTTCTATTTTGAAATATATGGAATATGGGAAAGGCAGAGAAGTTGAGCTCTTCTACCCAATGTTCTATAACTCAAGAATACTGAAGGCATAACTTGAATGCATTTTGTTCAAACAGAAAGTGCCTTTTCTACCAAAGTATTACTTGCTTATAAGATCTCAATACTTCCTGATCTCTAATCTTGCCCCAAATTAGAATCAATATCACAGATGATTGCTTTAATCATTTTGCTATTTTTTTATGTGTGAAACAGGGGAGATTTCATTTTGTTTAGCTGTGCAATTTTCTGTTTCACATTATATATTTCTTTTAAGTCATGGGGTACCAAACCAGCAGGTCTTGCATGGAATTTTGAAGATGTATTTGGCTTGGTCAACACAGTAGTCTTTTAATTTTTTTTCCTTCAGCTCTCAAACTACCCCAAAGTCAACCATGTGGAATATTACCTGTAGAGGATACAGTTTTATTTTATTTCCATTTAGTTCAAGTTTCCAGATCTCTCTAGAAATAGCTTTTTTCTTTCATTTTTTATGATACTTTTATTAACCTTTCACATATTGACACTGGTTGTGATAAAGCAGTATATTCTGGAATATCAGTGACCTGCTTGAAATGATTGTACTTTCTTTTTTTTTTTTTTTAAAGAATTTTTTAATATTTATTTTTTAGTTATCGGCGGACACAACAACTTTGTATGTGGTGCTGAGGATCGAACCCGGGCGTGCACGCATGCCAGGCAAGCACGCTACTGCTTGAGCCACATCCTAGCCCAATTGTACTTTCTTTTGATTCTGCATCACAAGTCTTCATTTTATTTTTATGCTTTATATAACTTTATATACAGTACAGACAAGACTAAGGTAATATGACATGGTTTCTCTCAGAGAAAGGGCAGGCCTCCCCTCTACCTCCATTAGTGAGTATGAGGGCTTATCACAGGTTCCTTAGGGTGGCCTTCCAGCATGGGCTCTGACTCAGATCCATGTATTTCAAGGTCTTTAAATTGCCTACATGGTCCTCATTCAGCCAGAGATTAGGCCATTCTATCCTGCTTTATACCTGACATTTTAATAGATTTATTTCTAAAAAGAGTTCTTAGAAATGCTATAAAAGTGTACATAATTCTGATTCTTAAGAGTGTACAAAAGTATACGTGTATTCATGTGAACAGTGAGAAAAGTACAGTGGTTAATATGGCATGTGAGGTTGGGCTATCCAGATGTAATGTGTTGTTTCACTTGTTACAAGAAGCACAAATTTAATTCATAATTTGAAAAATCTTTGTTCAATAAAAATTAATTAAAACAAAGATAAATTTCCAAATAAACAAATGAAAAAATATTTTGCAATTTACTCAGTTATAATTAATAGAAATTATATATATTCAAGGCTCATGATGTGATGATTTGATGAAGTGTATACATTATGAAATGATTACAACAATCGAGTTAATTAGCACATAAAACACATAAAATCACCTTACATAATTGCTACTGGGTATATTTGTACTTGTGGTGAGAATACTTTATTATGTGCAAGTATTAAATTATTGTTAACTTGACTCAATATGCTATACATTAAATCCTAAGAATCGATTCATTTTATAAATTAAAGTGACCCTGATAATCACTTTTCTACTCTGTGCTTCATTGAGGTTATTATTTTTAGATTTCACATCCAAGTGAGATCATGCAATGTCTTTCTGTGTCTGACTTATTTTTCTTAACAGTATATCACTAAGGTTTATTTATGTTGTCACAAATGGCAGAATTTCTTTTGTATGGGTTAATAATGTTCCATTACATATATACTATATTTTATTTATTCAATCATTCATTTATGGACAATTAGGTGGACTCCATATTGTGAATAATGGTACTAGAACATAGATTGCAAATATCTCTCCAACATAATAATTTCATTTCTTTGGATAAATAGGAGTAGGATCACAGGGTCAAATATTAGTTATATTTTTTTATTATTTAGAAACCTCTGTAGAGTTTTCCACTATGTTTGTATTCATTTACATTTCTACCAACAGTATATGATGGTTCCATTTTCTTCACACCCTTGCCAGTATTTGCTATCTCTTGTCTTTTTGGTAATAGCCATCATAGCTGTGAGGTGATATCTTGTTGTGGTTTATATTGGCATCTTCCTCATAATCAGTGATGTTGAACACCTTCTCATATATACGTTGATCATTCGTATGTCTTATTTTGAGAAATATCTTTTCAGGCCTATTGGCAACTTTTTAATTAGGTTATTTGATTTTGATTTTTTTAGTTATTTTGTTCCTTATGTTTATCATATTAATCCTTATGTCTATCATATTAATCTCCTTACATATACGTGATATTCAAATATTTTCTTATATCACAGGTGGTTTTTTAATTTTATTGTTTCCTTTGCTGTGTAGAACTTTTTGTTTTACTTAGTCCCATTTATTTATTCTTATTTTTGTTGTTATCAAACAGATTATTGCAAACACCAGTGTTGAGATTTTTTCCTATGTTTTCTTCTAGGACTTTTATGGTTTGAAGCTTTATATTTAAGCCTTTGATAATTTTGAGGGTTTTTTGTTTGTTTGTTTGTTTGTTTGTTTGTTTGTTTTTGCACATGGTGAGAGCTGATTGTCTAATTTCATTATTTCACCTGTGGATATCCAGTTTTCTAAATAACATTTATTGAACAGGTTGGCCTTCCCCTATTGTGTTTCCTGGGGCCTTTGTTAAATATTCATTGATATTTTATGTATGGATTTAGTTCTGAGTTCTCAATTCTCCTCCATTACTCTGTTTCTTGCCAGCACCATACTGTTTTGATTACTATTGCCTTGCAATGTATTTTGAATCAGGATGTGAGATCACTTCAAATTCTTTCTTTCTCAATATGGCTTTACAGTGTTATCTGGTTTGGGTGTGAGGGTGATGCTGACCTTACAACATGACTTGGAATTTTTCCTTCCTCTTCAAATTTTGGAAGTGTTTATGAAGGGTTTGCAATAATTAATACTTAAATAGTTGTTAGAGTTCCCTAGTGAAGCAATCAGGTCATGTCCTTTTATTTGTTGGGAAGATTTTGATTACTGATTCATTCATTATTATTAATTATTGTTTTACTTACTTTTTTATTTATTCATGATTCAGTTGTGAAAAGTGTATGATTCTATGAAATTATTAATTTTTCCTTAGGTATTTCAGTTTGTTGGTATGTAATTATTCATGATAGTATCTCATAATTCTTTGAATTTCTGTGTTATCAATTGCAATGTTTTCTTTCTAAATTTATTTGAATCTTCTTTTTTTCTCAGTATAACTAAAGGTATCTTAATTTTGTTTATCTTTTCTTTGGGTTTTTCTTTTAACCCTTTTCATTTTATATCTCATCTTAATTTTTTTAGTTCCCAGAAGTATAAATTTACATTGTTTATATGAGATCTTTTTTCCTACTGTATGCATTTATGGCTATATGCTTTCCTCTTTCTTAAAAAATAGTTTTTAGTTGTCAATAGACCTTTATTTTACTTATTTTTATGTGGTGCCAAGGACTGAACCCAGTGTCTCACACATGCTAGTCAAGCACTCTACCAGTGACCCATATCCCCAGCCCCTTAAGACTGCATTTTCTATGTCCCATAAGTTTTTGTATGTTGATTTTCTATATTCATCCTTATGATAAATTTTAACTTTTTTATCAATTACTTCTTGACCACTTGGTTATGCCAAACTATGTTATTTAATTTTAACACATTTGTGAATTTCCCAAAATTCTTCCTGGTTTTGATTTCATGTATCACTGAGGTTAAAAAGGACATTTTGTATTATTTAACATTTTGTTAAACTTGTTAAGTCTTGTTTTCTGGTCCAACATGATCTAACCACCAAAATGTTCCATGTGGACTAGAAAAGAATGTGTGTTCTGTTGTTGTGAAATGGAATATTCCATATATATTCCTTAGTCTCATTGGTTTACAATGTTATGAAGGTCTGCTGTTTCTAAGTAGAATTTGTCTCATTTCTCTATTTATTATTGAAAGTGGGGTAATGTACTCTACTATTACTGTATTGATGTCTATTTTTCCTTCAGTTGTAATAATTGTTTTTTTTTTATATTTAAGTATTTCAAAGTTGGATATATAAATATCCATGATTATTATATCCTCATCATGAATTGACTTCTTTATTATTATATAATGAACTTCTTCTTGGAATGATTTTTTTAAATTTTTAATGGACATAATAATTGCACAAATCTATGGGATTCAAAGTGATGTTGTGATACATATTACATTGTGTAATGATCAGCATAATTAGTATATCCCTCAACTCAAATATGTATCACTTTTTGTGGAAAAAACTTTCAAATATACTCTTCTAGGTATTTTCAAATATATAATTCATAATTGTTAATTATAGTCACCCTACTGTGCCATAGAACACAAGAAATTATTCCTCCTATCTACCTGAAACTTATCCATTGACTAACCTCTCCCCATTCCCACTCCTATTCACTTTGCAGTCTCTAGTAACTACTATTCTACTCTATACTTCCATGAGATGAGCTTTTTCAAATTTTACAAAGAAGATCATGTGATGTTTGTCTTTCTGTGTGTGGCTTCTTTCATTTAGTACAATTATCTCCAGTTCCACCTGTGTTATTGCAAATAATAGAATTTCATGCTTTTCATGGCTGAATAATATTTTATTGTAAATACATATACCATGTTTTCTTTATTCATTCATGCATTGATATAAATTCAGTTTCAGTCTATATACTAGCTATCGTACAAGTGCTACAATTTTAAAAAAGCAGTGTAGATAGCTCTATGACATGCTCATTTCAGTTGCTTTAGATATATAACCAGTGGTGAGATTTCTGGGTCATATAGTAATTCCATTTTTTATTTTAAAATGACAAAAAAGTTTTGCCTACTATAAATATAACCACACCTGAGCATTTTGTTAAAACAGATGCATATAGTATATTTTATCCAATCCCTTCACTTTTAGCCTATGTCTATCCTTAAGTCTAAAGTCTCTTGTGGAAAGCATATTGTTGAATATCATTAGTTTTTAATTCATTCAGCTACTATGTCTTTTGACTGCAGAATTTAGTATATTTATATAAGGTAACTTTGATACTAATAAGTACTATTAACACCTTGTTAATTGTTTTATGACTATGTTGTAATTCCATTGTTCCTTTTTGCCTGTCTTGTATTCCTTTGTGGTTTTTCTTTTTTCTTTCTTTCTTTTTTTTTTTTTTTTTTTTTGTGTGGGTGGGTACTAGAGATTGAACCCAGGGGCACTTGACCACTGAGCCACATCCCCAGCCCTATTTTGTATTTTATTTAGAGACAGGGCCTCACCATTGCTGAAGCTGGCTTTGAACTGGCAATCCTCCTGCCTTAGCCTCCCAAGCCATTGGGATTATTGGCATGCACCACCACACCTGGTCCTTTGTGATTTTTATTTTATATTAACATGCTTTGATTCCTTTCTCTTTATGTATTGTGTATGTCATAGAAGTTGTATATGTAATAAATATAGCATTCTATTAAGCTGTTATCAAATTAACTTCAATTACATATGAATTCTATTTCTCCCACTGTAGGAGACCAAGCATGCATGTGACTGAGTCACACTCCCCAGCTGGGTGCTGAGGCACTCAGTCACAGAAATGTGGCAGAGCTTTCCTCACCCTTCTTGGGTTAGAGGGTCGGTGTCTCGGGCATGGGTGTGTCTTGCTACAGCCCCATGGGTGAAGCTATGCTCACCTGTTCCTTTGTAATATAACCCCTTGCCCTGTTTAGGATAGAATCTTCCATGGAAGTGCCTTGTGTGTGTCCCCTTCTCTTACTGTGCCATTGGGTGTGGCCTACCCAGGTGTCAGTCAACCTGCTGACAGTGGATATCATGAAGATAGACTCAGCCCCCTGAAACCTGACCCCTTGCTTCATTTGAATAGCTTCTCCTCAATATAAAAGGGGTCAGTGTGTGCTCTTGCTCTCTCTCTTCCTGGGGACCCTTAAGTCATAGGAGCCGTCACAGCGAGGACCCCAAACAAAAAGGTATTTGTGTCTCTTATTTCATGCAGCCCAGTTAGCCCACTTTCCCTGGAGTGACCCCTGAGGCTTTTTGTTGTGAGAACAAAAACCCGGCATCCCACAGACCACATTTTATGGTATTAATATCACACATATATCATGTATCCATTTGAAATTATTATAGCTATAATTATGTTTACTATTTTGTCTTTCAACTTTCATTTTAGACTTAAGTGATTTCTATACTACTTAAAATTGCACTACTAGAATAATCTGAATTGATTATGTATTTACATTTATCAGTGTATTTTATACTTTCCTATGTTTCCATTTTTGGCACTTTACATTCTTTTAATCAAACTGAAGAAATCCCTTACTAAAGGAGTCAGGTCTAGTGGTGATAAATTCTCAATTTTTTTATCTGCAAATGTTATTTTCTGTCATTCATTTCTGAAAGAATTATTTTCTTGGTGTAGTACTTTTAGTTGACAATTTTTTTTTTCCTTTTAGTACTTTGAGTATATAATCTGTCTCCAAACTACCCTGCAAGGTTTTTGTTGTAAAATGTCTTAATTGTTCTGAAAGTTATATGTGGCTTTCTGCATGTGTGACTGTCTATTCTCTTGCTAAATTTCAATATTCTCTTTGTGTTTGACTTTTGACAATTTTATTATAACAAACCTGGGATTGTCCTTTAGGTTAAATTTGCTTAGAGTTCAGTGATTCACACAAGTGTAGATGTACATACCATTCCCAAGGTTTGAGAAATTTTCTGCCATTAGTTCTTTTAATAAGCTTCTTGCCTCTCTCTTTCCTTGTGAAACTCCCAATAGTTCACATATTCATACTCCTGATGGTATCCTAAATTCCCTTATGTTTTTTTTTTCAGTATTTTTCACTTTTTTTTTTCTTTTGGCTAATGGGATTATCTCCAGTTTCAATCAAGTGGTGTTGGAGCTGGGTCATATGGCTACAACTAAGTTTAAAGTAGGTTTCACAATTGGCAGCCCACTTACTAGCCACTTCAGTCAGCATCATGGATTTTGTTTGGTCTTGGGTGGACTGGATTCCCTTTATGACCTTGTCTATGCTGGGATAAGAGTCCACCTGAGTTTTCCCACTTGGAACTGTAGACAGAAGGCTTGTTTTCAGGTACATAAATAAGTGTGGCTTCCATTGGTTCCCAGGGAGAGATCTTAGTGTCACTGGGTGTGGTGTTAAAGAAATAGGCCTGGCCCTGGTCTTGGAATGAGATTTAGTTGAAAAGTCACAGGGTTGCTTCATGTTACACAGCTAAGACCAAGATCTGAAGGCCTGTTCTGGTGACACAGATGTGTATGTCTCCTGGTAAATTCCTAGATGTATGGATCCACTCACAGAATACACTCACAGACTTTAGCTAAGAGGATATCTACCTAACTTACAGGGATGCTTCATGGTCCATAACTAGGCCTGAGGTCAGGGTATCAGTCACTCAAGATACAGGTGGGCATGACTCACCTCAAGGCTCTTGGTGGAGACTTCTGGTGGCACAATAGGACTTGCAGCTGAGTCCACAAGGAAACAAAGCCATTTTCAGGTCTGTAGGTGAGACTCAGCCACAAATTTCCCACCTATGTGTGACCTGCCCTCACAAACAACATTCCTTGGTCTTGGGCTCTTCTGCAAATTAATAGACTCCTCCATAGTGCCACCAGAACACAATGGCACATTTGTCCAAGGATGGTTATAAATTAATGTTCCTATGGGGGTATTTGAGCAGGGGACCTCTTATTCTGCCATTTTACTGAATACAAATTAAAGCAAAAATTATAGTTTACTAGTCACTGAACTCTGAAAGCAGACTAATTTGCTAAAAATCAATTCACTGAAATTCAACCTATCAGTAATTCACCACATCAGTAGATTAAAGACAAGAATCACATGATTATCTCAATAGATACAGAAAAAGAATTTGACAAAATACAGCATCCCTTCATGTTCAAAACACTAGAAAAACTAGGGATAATACGAACATATCTCAACATTGTGAAAGCTATGCGTACTAAGCCCAAGGTCAACATCATTCTAAATGGAGAAAAATTGAAAACATTCCCTCTAAAAACTGGAAGAAAACAGGGATGCCTTCTTTCACCATTTCTATTCAGCATATGTATTGAAACTCTAGCTAGAGCAAATAGGCAAAAGAAAGAAATTAAATGGATACAGGGGCAAGGGTTGTAGCTCAGTGTTAGAGTGCTTGCTTAGAACTTGTGAGGCACAGCATTCAATCCTCACAATCACATTAAATAAATAAATAAATAAACAAATAAATAAATAAAAATATATTGTGTCCATCTACAACTTAAATAAATAAATGGACACAAATAGGAAAAGAGCTCAAAATGTCCCTATTTGCTAATGACATGATCCTATGTTTAGAAGGCCCAAAAAATATCCACCATAAAACTTTCTAGAACTCATAAATGAATTCAGCAAAGTAGCAGGATATAAAATAAGCATCCATAAATCAATTGTATTCCTATACACCAATGATGAATCAGGTGAAATAGAAATCAGGAAAATGATCAGACTCATAATAACCTCAAAAATTAAAAAACCTGGGGCTGGGGCTGTGGGGGGCGGGCGTTCAGTGGAAGAGTGCTTGCCTAGCATGTGTGTGGCACTGGGTTTTATTCTCAGCACCACATATAAATATATAAAATAAAGCTCTATAAATAACTAATAAAAATATTTTTTTAAAAAGAAGACTGCATCTTCTTTAAAAAAAAAATAAATAAATAAATGAAATACCTGGGAATCAATCTAACAAGAGAAGAAAGACCTCTACAATGAAAACTACAGAACACTAAAGAAAGAAATCAAAGAAATTCCAATGATGTTCTTTGTAGAAAAATCAGTCATGAAATTCATTTTGAAAAATAAGAGGGAAGAGTAGTCAAAGCAATCCTTAGTGAGAAAAATGAAGCAGGAGGCATCAAAATACCAGACCTTAAATTATTTAGGAAGACATAAATATGATAAATGACCATATGATTAATATTAGGGCTTCTAAACCTATGACAAAATAGTTTCCTTTTAGTTTTAGATGACAGAAGTCTGAAATAAGTTTCATTGAGCTAAAAATAAAGTCCAGCTTCAATGAGAAAGACTGATTCTTCACTTCCTAATTTCCTCTCCTAAAAACCATTGTGATTATGTTAGGTTCACCTCAATGATCTGAAGGATACTCCCCAGCTTGGGCAAATAGACAAAATTCATAGGTTTTGAGTATTAGAAACATATATAATCATTGGGGAAGGATAATTATTTAATACTACAACTTTATATCTATTAAGATTTTGAATTAAGTTTGAAAACCTTCCAACAAGAAAATCATAAGGAAGATTTTTCTTGATGAACGTGTCACAAATTCAGAAGGGAGGGGGCAAAACCAACACCAATCTTACATAAATATTTCTACCAAATGAAAGAAAGGGAAGTCACTGATAAGCAAATTGCATGGGGCTGAAATAATTCCATCAAAATATAATAAAGACATTTAAAAAACACTACAGACCAATATACCTAATTAATAAAAGAACATTTAAAATTACATAAGAAGGGGCTTGTAATTTAGCTCAGTGGTAGAGCAATTGCTTAGCATTCATAAATCCCTTGGTTTGATCCAAAACACCAAAAGAAGAAAAAAGGGTAAGAAAATCAAGTTCAAAAATACATTAAAGGACAAAAATTCACGAATAAATAAAGATTAGCCCATGAAAAGTAATGTTGGTTTAACATTCAAAAAGCAATTATTACATGTTGCTTTTGTATCTGATTTGTGCTGTGTTTATCAGCTCTAGGAGTCTTCTGGTGAGGTTTTTTTTGTTGTTGTTGTTTGTTTGTTTTGGCTCTTCTAAGTATAGGATCACATCATCTGCAAACTGATAATTTGGCATCATCCTTTCCTATTGTATCACTTTAAATTCCTTCTCTTGCTTAATTGCTCTGGCTAAAATTTCTACTATAGTGAATAGGAGAAGTAAGAGTGGATATCCTTATCTTGTTCCTGATTTTAAAGGAATTTCTCTTAGTTTTTTTCTCTTTGTGGTATAATGTTGGCTTTGGGTTTGTCTATATATATATATATTCTTCTTTTAGACTGTTGAAGTAAGTTCCATCTACCCATAGTTGCTCCAGTATTTTTAACATGAATGGGTGCTAGATTTTTGTCCAAGGGCTTTTCTACATCTAATAAAATGACAATATGAGTTTTGTCCTTCTATTTTTGTAAGGAATTATGTCATAGATTTGCATATGTTAAACATTCCTTGCATCCCTAGAATGGAACCAATTCAATCATTATGTAGACTCTTCTTCATGTGTTTTGAATATGAATTTCCTATATTTTATTATAGATTTTTATATCTGTGTTCATCAGGAATATTGGTCTGTGGTGTTTCTTTACTTGATGTGTCCCTTATCTGGTTTTAGTATGAATGTGATTCTGGCTTCATTGAATGAATTTGGAGTATCCCTTCCCTTTCTATTTCATCAAATAATTTGAGGTATACTGGCATTAATTTTTTTAAAGGTCTGGTAAAATTCAGCTGGGAATCCATCTAATTCTGGGGCTTTTCTTTGTTGGAAGTTTGTTTGTTTGTTTGTTTAATACTGTTTCAATGCCATTGCTTCATATCGATCAGTTTAGGTTCTGTACATACCCTTGGTTCACTTTTGGTAGGGTGTATGTGTCTATGGGTTCTTATTTTAGTTATTCATATTTTCCTTCTTTTTAGCTTAGCTACAGTTTTCTTAATGGTTGATCTATTCAAACATAATCCACAATGAAATGACACATGAAATAAATGACAGAAAAATGGAAAATTTACAAGAATGTGGAAGTTAAACAACATATTCTGAAACAACCAATTGATCAAAAGGTATCACAAGGAAAATTAGAAAATGCTTAAAAACAAGAAAATGAAAGTACATGTAGCAAAACTTATGAGATACAGCCAAAAGAGTGCTTAGAGGGAAATTGAGAGTTAAATAGTCCATATCAATGACCTAATGCACTATAAGTGCCTAGAAGAAAAAACAGCAATATAAACACAAAACTAGAAAAAAGAGGAAATAACAAATATCAAAGTGGAAATAAAGGAAAAAGGATGTAGAAAATAATAGGAAGAATCAATGAAAACAGAAGTGTGTTCTTTGAAATGAATCAATAGGTAATTTCTAATTTTTTCAATCAAAAATCATCTGAACTGATCAGCTCAGGATGCAGGTCTACCCATCAAAAATACAAAATTAATCATTTATATTGAACATATTCACCTTTCACTTTTTAAGAACCTAAAGTCTTTTATGATATGTAACTATACTCCAAAGAAATATATAGGATGGGAGGCTAGTTTAGCCCTAGGACTAGGAACTTTTAGAAGAGATGTGACAAATAATTTATTTTCTCATGCTCTTCTTAATAGTTTGGTAATTGCTTCTTGAAGAGATGAGTTAAGGCCCTATCCAATTTGAAACATAAGTGGTGCCATAATTGATTAGCATAGCCTACCTTGAGTAAGGACTTGGTTTATGTGCTAACCTTGTTTTATAAATGGACAATTAAAATTCACAATAAAGTCTAGAGTATTGAAGTTCAATACCACAGTTCAAAAGTAAATACTAGTAAAATTCAGGTCATTTACTTTTGCTTTCAGTTATCCATTATTTTTTCCTACTTCCACAATTACCCTCTTTCTTCTTGCTCTTATTGCACTTTCCCAGGCAGAAACAAAATTTTATTCTGTTCTCCTGTCAATTCTTGCAGGCAGGTAACACATATTAGTTTCTTTCCTTTATTATTTAAATATTCATTAAGTATTATTCATGTTGTCAATACTGACTAAACACTGCAACATAAATAGCAGTTGCAATATCAAATATGATATCAATTTTTTATCTTAAAAAATGCGGAGACCAGATTTTGTCCCTCCCAATTTTTCTCTGTTTGCTTCTTTTTGATAAAAACTCTTTGAAATTGTTGGCGATGCTTGTCTCCATTTCTCTCCATTATATTTGTCTGTATTTCTCTTCTCTCATTGTCTTTGGACCAATCCTAACCAGACAAAATTCCACTGCACACTTCCAACGTTAAGGGGCTCTTCTCCTAATTCATTTTGCAAACACAATTACAAACACCTCCTTCACCAAAGATTTCCCTTATTTGATTTCTATCTCATATTGATATCACAGACTCCTGTATGGAATTAAAATCCTTTCTCTAGGTGGTTGTATTTAGTTTTATGTTTGCTTTGTTTTATTAAGTTTTTATATTACTTGGTATATGTAACTTACATACAATAATGTCCATGGATTTTTAGCATAGTTTTATGAACCCTGACAAATATGTAAACATTCCAAACCCCTATTCCAGTCAAAATACAGAATATTCCCATCACCTCCAACATTTTGTCATGCCTCTTCAGTCTATTCTATTTTTATCCTCCCTCTAAAATCTGATGTAAAGTCTAATGTAACTTACCTTTGAACATTCTAAAAATTCATACATAGAAATAATACACCTTCACTTTTCTGTGGTTTTCTTGTCTTAATAAATCATTTCTGATATTTTTCCATGATTTGTATGCCTCAGTGATTTACTCCTTCTTTTTGCTAGATAGAACTGTATTTTAAAAACCATGCATTCCCATGTTAATGGCTATTTTAATCATTCAAATTATTACGTTTTGTGAATACAATTGGTATGAAAACTTATGTTCAAGTCTTATATATACATTAGGTTTCATATTTCTTGTGTATGATGGGAATTGCTTACCCTATAGTAACCATGCTTAAGGTTTATATAAAATTTCCTATATTTCCAAAGCTGCTGAACCATTTTACATTACCACAGCAAAGCATAAAAGTTTCGATTGCTCTACATTTTCTCCAGTATTCCATATTGCTGGATTTGTTTATAATCATAGACATTCTACTAGATGTGTAGGAGTATTTCACTGCAGTTACCATTTCTATTTTGCTAATGTCTAATAATGTTGAACACATTTTCATATTTTTGTACCCAGACATTTATAAGCTGAGGCCCAGAACTCATCAGTGGCTAATCTGACTCTCTTACCTACTCCCGCTCTGAGCTCTTCAGTCTTCAGTCCAGGTTGAAATCTTGGATCTTATAACCCATCTTATGCTCCCTTATTTATGATGGACATACAGAAGAATACTTTCGGAACAATTGGACTATGAGTCAACGAAAGGGATGCAGCAGTAAGTGGAGGAAGAAATGGAGTTTAGAAGGGTTTTCTTTAAATGGTAGAACCTGAATATGTTTATAAGCTGAGAAGAATAGGATGCCAGGACAAGGAGAGAGAGACTGAATATGCAGGAAAAAAATAATTCATGAAGTTACTTTCTTCTATAAATACTGTAATACAATGGCTCTGGGAATGACTACAGAGCTCTTGTTACAGCAGTTCCAATATAAAACCAGCTGCAAGCCCATTAACATGGCATTTTAATGAAATAAGCATATAAGAAGGAATATATAAAGCAAATCTATTTAAAGATGGTTTGTTTGGAATGATGCCAGCATTAACTTAATATTAATTTTAAATGGTAGAAAAAGTAAAAGATTTTAAGGACTTTTAGAACTACTATTGTAGTTACCATAATATATTGCTTTGCCAAAAATATTCTGAAAACAGAGCAATTTAAGAAGCTATTTTGGAAAGTAATTGCAAAGATTTTCCATTAAAACAGTTTCATTTTCTCTTTTTCATTAAATCTCAAGTAAATCCATAGCCATACATAGAATATTGTTTATCGTATGACACGTCTCACAGCATAATAAAACCTTAGATGAGACTTTGGCACACAAAGAGAATTTAATTCCATTAAGAATTCTTACACTTCTTTCTTTAAAGTAAGATCTCAAATCATATTAATTTTGTGAATAATATCCCACTGACAGCTGCACAGCTGCCCATTCACTGTACAAACGATGAGATATTTTGCTTCAGCATTTCAAATCAGTCAAACAGGTGGTTAACCTTTTAACTCTCTTTTTCTTTTTTAAATGGAGCAAATCTAATAGCCATTCATGTCATACAGAATGTCAGGAGCTACTCATAGGAACTTACCTTATCTTTTGCTCCCTCCTCCTCATTTTTAACCAGTCAGCAGTTCAAAGTTATGGTCTCTTGGAAGCTTACAGTTCTGTCACATTCAAGGATTAAATCTTCAGGGAATGATAAAAGAATAAAAAGTAGCTTTAGATTCCCTCTCAGGAAAAATGAAGACTTACATTAATACAGTATTTTGCATACAATTTTATGAAGATAAAAATTCATCCTGGAACTGCTAGGAGGTCACTTAAAAATTCTTATTGTATAATACTCACCTGACTTGTTCACCTGTTTATGATGGCAGTCCAGAATGAGAAAATACAGGGAAATAAAGGAAGCAATTATCAAAGACACAATAAATTATTTCATAAAAATAGAAGTATATGAATTTCTAGAGTGAAAGGGGCTGGCAAATGCCTAGCAAAAATAAAAATGACTAATTCTATCTGAATCGATGAGACATTAAAAAAGTTTAGGATACTAAAGATAAAGAGAAAAATCTTAAAACATACTGTAGAGAGTCAGGATGTTTCAGGCTGAAACAGAAAGAAAATCCTCACTCAGACCATTGAAATCATAATTACATTAATTGTCTTAATAAAAGCGACTTTAGAAGTAGGGTTAGGTTCTAGAAATAGTGTGATCAGTAACTCGGTTGAGGTGATTAAAGACCCCACTTCTAACTGCCCCATCCTTCTCCCTGTGTATCTCCTTAAGTCTGGTTAAAATCTGCATCTGGTTAAAGTCTGCATTTAAAATCAACACCAGTTATATCAGCCATCAAATGAACACAATTAACATTACATATACACTGGGTGTCTTATCTCTGTAATTAGAATTTCTGCTGTGCAAGCAAAGGATAAGGACAGGTCCCCTTGTCTCTACATATGCATGTACTGCACCCTCACTGCTCTCTGAGGTATTGGCCCTACTCCTCCCTACTTCTACAAACCCTCATTTCTTCTTCCATAACAGACAGTTCAGCAATGTTCACCACCCAGTGCCTCGGTTCCAGCTCTCAAGCATTCAGAAGCAGACATGAATATTCAGAAATGAAAAACTATAAAACAAAACAAAAACCTTAAATTATGCTGCATGCAGTGACACACACCTGTAATCTCAGTGGCTCAGGTGGTTGAGGCAGGAGGATCACAAGTTCAAAGTTGGCCTCAGCAATTTAGCAAGGCTCTAAGCAACTTAGTGACATCCTGTCTCTAAATAAAAATATAAATGTTGGGGATGTGGCTCAGTGTTAAGTGCTCCTGGGTTTGATCCCTGACACACAAACACACACACACACACACACACACACACAAAAAAAAAAAAAAAAAAAAAAAAAAAAAAAAAAAAAAAAAACATTATATTTACACATGATAATATAAAAATATAAACACCTAATTAATGTCTTAATCACTGTTATTGGCATGTTTCATTTAATAGAAGAACTTAATGTTAATAAAATAGTATAGTTTGTCATAGTATAAAATAACAATTTTTTATACAATTCTTTGAGGTGAAATACTACCTCCAAGGATATAATCATATTTAAGGAATTACCTCCTCTTTTCAGATACAATAAATAACATAAAATTACAGTGAAAATTGGTCGATACGTTTAAAATATATTTTCTCAAAGTAAGCCAAAGAGGGAGTATACATGAAACAAGATTGGCCATGAAGCTGCAATAATATTTCATGGATTTAACTAATCTATTTTGACTAATTTTATGTATTTACTAATTTGAATAATAAAGAGCTTAAAATAAAACATATTGGTCATGAAGGATGCAAAGGTAAGAAAACAGTTATGAAGAAATCAGAACATGTATTAATAGAAATTCAAGAAATTGAAGAAAGGAGTATTGTTTTATTCAGCTTTCCTTTCCTTCTCTTCCAAATGAGCTGCCCATAGAGAGCGTCAGTGCACCATGCCCCTTCAGCTGTGCTCTGCTATGGAGGAGGCCTTCCTTATCCTATTTGGCTGTGGCTGGTGGGGAAAGCTTCCTGGAATTCAGTCAGAGATCCATTTTGCTTTTGCATTAAACTATGTCTTCTATTTTTGTAAGTAATAAATAATGACATTCTGGTTTCTAATCTGCTATTCTTTATTTCTAAATTTGTTCAGCATCCAGGTAGAAAACAAAGAAAAGGCTATTTATTGTACCCATTCAGAGGCCCCAATAGTATCTGTGTATTATTTATCATCATTCCATTAAATTTATTCACTGAAGGATCAGGTATTACAATACAACCATATTTCCTCTTATACAACATTCTATTTTTCCTAAAGGCAATAATTCCTGTCTTCATTTATTTCTTAGTCATCTGTTTGCCTTTTATTAGTCCTTCATGAAATTTAAAAATCTCTAGCTTTCTCTTTCACAAGATAAATTTAATCTACAAAAGTTGTATCCTTTTTATTTTCCTAGAGTCCTCTTTGCTGAAGCCCTAGAGCATTTTGTTCCAATTTTAACTACTTATTCTGTAGGCCTATTGCACTGTTGTTATCCCAGAACTTTCTTTGGTGCCTGTCAAATGTGGATTCCCTATTTCTTAAATTCTGTTTCTCTTTTGTTCATGGTATAATATTTATTTTGGTGGAACACATTGTCAAATTAATCCATGATAATTTTACCTAGGAAGTAAATTTTTGAAATTTCAAATGTTGAAATTTTATTTATTGTTATGTCATGTTTTATCAATCAGCATAGAATGAAGATAGAATTTTATGTGAGAAATTGTTTACCTTAACTGTTTTGAAACTATTATTCCTGCCTGTTTTATCTTCCAATTTTGCTGTTGAGAAATACAATATCATTCGGATTCCTAATTCTTTTGGTTTAACCTGTTTTTTATTCACTGCAAATTTGTTCAGGTATTTACTCCATGCCCAGTTTCATAAGAATATCCTAATTAGTGTAAACTAAGTAGCAGATGGTATTCTGCCTGCCAATAATTGCCCAGAAACAGGCATGTAACATTAATTAACCCATCAGACAGAAGGGAAGGAAGGACTTATAATACGTATCAGTAAAGGAAAGGATTTCCACTCTCCTTCTAAATTTGAACTATAAATTCTGTAGCCCACATTGTCACTGTCAGCTACCTTGTGAACATTATTAAACTAATAACAGTGATTAACACATTAATTAGGTGTTTATATTTTTCATATAATTATGTTAAATATACAATTCAAATTGTTTTATAATTGTTCATTTTTGGATACTCATGTCTGCTTGTGGATGCTGGAGAGCTAAAATCAGGGCACTAGGTGGTGAACATTCATTAACTGTCTGCTATGGAAGGAAAAATGAGGGTTTCTAGAAGTAGGGAAATGTAGGGCCATACCTCAGAGAGAGAGAGGGGATGATGCAGTACATGTAGATGTAGAGACAGGGGACCAGAAATTCTAACTACAGAGATAAGACACTGTGTGTGTATGTGTGTGTGTGTGTGTGTGTGTGTGTGTGTGTGTGTGTGTTGTGTTCTTTTGATGACTGATATAACTGGTATTGATTTTAAATGCAGCAAAATCTCATTTATTTTGTTCTGGTTTCTGCATTTACAAAATTAAAAACCTGAAGTGTCAACAAGGAAAATTCAATTTGCAGTAGTCAATCGACAGTGCTTGATTATTAAGAGACATCAGGAGGGACACTTCAAAGAAATCAATACTGTTCAGGCTTGCTATTTGTGGCAACTTCTGCATCCTCTGAAGAATCCCCTCCTGTATTCCTATCCTTCCACTATAGTGGGGATGGGGAGCATACATAAAGTAGATTTAAGCTCTGATCAGATTTGGTGATAACTAGACACATTATCCTGACAGGAAAAAAAAATGGAAGAAAAAGAACTTCATGGAACATTTACTAAAAACAACAAAAATTATAAATACTTCATATGCTTTACTTTTGAAATGCTTATAAAAGAAGCACCTTGAAAGAAATTTTATACACATAAATTATTTATACCTACATACATATGTGTATATATATATATATATATATATATATATATATATATATATATATATATATATATACACACACACACACACACACACACACACACACACACACACATATGATCTTCTAATCCCTACAGTATAATTGTTTTCACCTTAAGGTACTAAAATTGTCACAAATTAAACTTGGGGTTCCATTGCAGAGGCCATTTCCATTCAATTGAATTAAAAAAACAACAACAACAACAAAAAAAACATTTGACATTATTTGCCTTTTCTATTTATAGAATACTTATTGTGTACAATGTTGGCCATTACTCACGGGTTTTTTTAATTTGTTTTGTTTTTAATATTTATTTTTTAGTTGTAGATGGACACAATACCTTTATTTTATTTATTTTTATTGGTGCTGAGGATCAAACCCAGGGCCTCGCATGTGCTAGGCAAGCGCTCTACCACTGAACTACAGCCCCAGCCCACTCACAGTGTTTTAATATCCTTGTTTATTAAATAATTCAATAAATAATTACAAATCTGCTATATGCCAGCCACAGTTCTGGGCACAGTGTATACAGAGGTGAAAAAAAATGAGTTCCTGCCTTCAGGGAACTTACATTCAATTAGCGAAACCTGATATGAAAAATAATGTTTCATAAAGTTTACCAATATTTTGATAGAGTTTCAATTTTATGAATTAAAAATATCTGAAGAACAGAAATGTGAAATGTTTTACCCAGGGCAAAATTCCAAGTAGGTAGAACTCAGTTCCTGTATTGATAATAACTGTACTGTCTTATAATTTTACATCATCCTTCTTTGGTCATTTGGCTAATAGAGGGTTGGGTGAATCATTATTTGTCATCAAGGAGCTTGCAATGAAATAAAAAATTACACAAACAACTCGACTTTAGGTAAAATAGTCAGCATTGCACGACATACAGAGCTAGTGACTTCTAAGGATTTTAGGGAGGAAAATAGACTTTACCTGCTTATAGTCTAAGGAACAACTTCATGGAGAAGCTGGTGTTTGAGATACGATTAGAAGCAGAAAGAATTATACAGGCAGGATCAGGGAAAATTTCAAGTTTTCCATGACACTTTTTATACCACCCTAAGAAAACAATTAACATCTGAATGATAAGAAATCAAAATCTCAGTTTTGAAAAAACTATTTCTAGAAAATGATTTGACAAAATAATTTTGTAATATCCTCTTGGATTCTAGAAAGAGCTCCTAGTCAATTTTTACTACCAAAGTAATTGCTATTATCTTTTTTTTTTTTTTTTTTTTTTTTTGAGAGAGAGATTTTTTTTTTAATATTTATTTTTTAGTTTTCGGCAGACACAACATCTTTGTTTGTTTGTGGTGCTGAGGCTCAAACCCGGGCCGCACGCATGCCAGGCGAGTGCGCTACCACTTGAGCCACATCCCCAGCCCGCCATTATCTTTTTTTATACTACCATATCTTTCAAAGATGTGCATTCCCAGAAAAAAAATCTTCTATAATAATGGTTTTGAATTTTCTCTAGCCCTCATTTCCATCAGTAGAATGGAAATTGGCCAGAAAAGAGGTCAAGGGAACATATACTGGAGGAGACAGTATCTTTCTGTCAAATACCATTAGCCATTGACATTTTAAATGTAGTCATGACCCAATTACCTGTATATGGATTTTTCACTGTGCTAATTACAAATGCACAATTGTTAACTCTAATCCAATTTGTTTACATTCAAAATCACTCTGTCATTGTAAATTCCCAGAGAAGCTAGAGTCAATGACCAAACTAGAAATTCTTTTGCCAGTACTGAAACAATAATATTGCTTTGCAGAAAAGGAATGTGAAATCCAGATTTATAATTGTTTCCCAACCCACAGAAGTGGTAGAATATGGACTTGAGTCCCATTATAAAGTAAATCAAATATTTTTTACAACTTTTCTAATTACATGGAAAATGTTGGACACATACACAACAAGAAACAAAATTTAAGGAATTTTTTGAATTATATTCTAACCTCATTTTTAAAAATAAAATTTTCCTGCATGGGGACTATAAGAAAGTTTTCAAAGTTTTTATAAGAAGTTATTTTCATTGTAATGATACTTTGAAATACACATAGAATTGGCACAATCTATGTATATTTAAGATGTGCATTTAATTATATACACAATCTATGTGTATATAATTCATTTTTGAATCAGTTTTATTGAGTTCTACTTACACATAATAATTGCATCCATTTTAATTAACAGTGGTTGCATTTCTGCAAATACAATCCTTTTTACCATTACCACAATCAATCAAAATAACTATTTTCATGTTCCCAAGGTATTGTTTATACAGCTTTGCACTTGATCTCTATCTCCACCTTCACCAACTGACCATCAATGATCTTATCTCTGTTAATAAGTTTTCCTCTTTCTGATTTTCTAATGAATAGTATATAGTCCCCTGCCTGGCATTTTTATTCATCATACTGCATTTGAGTATTATCCATGATTATATGTATCAATAGTACTTTTCTTTTTATTGCTGATTAGTATATCTATATAGGGATAAATCACTTTATCTATTTATCTTTTATGGGCATTGGGGTTGTTTTCAATTTGAGGCTATTATGAATAAATAATATGAACAAATATTTGTATTAAAATAACTTCATTTCTCTTAAATGAATTTCATATTATAACCATATTTAACTTACTAAAAAGTTGCCACATAGTTCTACATTCTCACTAGAGATGTATAAAATTTTCAGATCCTTCTTATTCTAAGAATATTTGGTATAGTCAGGCTTTTTTATATAAGCAATTCTCATATGTATATTACTATCTTATTGTAGCTTTATATCATATTTTCTCTATGAATATAGGTGGTGATCATTTTTGCTTGTACTGAATAGCCATTCATGTATATTTTCTTGTGAAGTGTCTAATAAAATAAATTCATGTTTAAAAAGCAGGTAGATTATCTTTGTCTTGTTGAGTTACAAGAGTGCTTTATGTATCTTGACTACACATTTTTATCAGATATATATTTTTCAAACATTTTCTGTCTTTTAAATTGTTTTAACAGTAGAGCTTGATTAAAACAATTATGTGATAAAATACAATTTATCTTTTTTAACTTGATAGCTTATGAGTTTCAGGTCTTTTTTTTTTTTTTTTTTTTTTTTTTTATCTTGCAGTGCCTAAAGACTAAGCACAAAGCTTTCTTTCCACAGCCTCCCACAGATCTACATCCCAGATCTCTTAGTTTCAGGTTTGAAATATAATGAGTATGATTGATAGGAAATTAATATTTGCATATGGAATTATAAGACTTGAAATCAGGTAATCTGTTTATATATAATATGTACAATATGTTGTATAATAAATATGTATAATTTAAAAATAGCTTGTTAATATCGAAATCAATCCCTATTAGGATTTTGAAAAGAATTGCTATATATATATATATATATATATATATATATATATATATATATATATATATATATATATATATGATTCATAGCAATATTATCTTCTGTACCAGGACCAAGAATTAAGCATGGAATATCTTTCACCAATGAAAATATCTGGATGTAGATTTCGTATTGGGTCAAGATTTAAAACTAGGAAATATAGATTTGTAATAGGTAAAGATTAGCCAAATTTTTTATTTATTCTTCAGTGAGCTTTGGTCATTTCTGTCTTTCAAATAGTTTGTTCATTTCATTTATATTGTCCAATAAACTGGTAAAGCTAGTTCATAAATATTCCTTATTATACTTTTGATATCTTTAGGATACATACTGAGACCTCTGACTCATCTATTATTTTTAAAAATATTTTTCTTTCTGCCTCCCCTTACCTTATTTGACACCAGCTGATATTATTTCAGCTTTCTTTTCTCTTGTTTCTTTATTTTAAAGAGTATCTATTTCTTCAAGTTCACCATTCTTCTGGAGTATCTAATCTACTATTAATTGCATACAGTGATGTTTAATATCATCTATTGCATTTGTCTCTAGAAGTTACATTTGGTTGTTTTATTACATCCTATATTTTTCTACTCATTCTTTCTTTTATACATTTGTGTACATTAATGAGATTTATAATGGCTGTTTTAAAGTGTTATTCACTAATTGCATTTTTCTCTCACTTTCTATTATTTGATTTTTCTACTAGTTTCTAGTCAGAATTTTTTTTTTCTTTTTTGTATCAATGATTAAACCCATGGGTGATTAACCACTGAGCCACATCTTCACTCCTTTTATATTTTATTTTTTTCATTTTGAAACAGAGTCTTGATAGGTGGCTTACAGCCTCGATAAATTGCTGAGGCTGGTTTTGAATCTATGATTCTCCTGCCTCAGCCTCCTGAGTCGCTGAGACTACAGGTTTGTGCCACCATGCCTAACTAATCAATTTTATTAAATAACATACATTGCAGATTTTATGTTGTCATATTCCTTTAAAGAGTACTGGGTTTTTGTCGGGTGTTAAATTACTTGCGTTTCAATTTGATTCATTTAGGGCTTGGTTTTAATTTTTGTTATGCAAGGTCTAATATACTGCCTTTGTTCTTAGACTAAATATCCTTACTCTTAACATGTGACACTTGTTAAGATCCTTCTTATGTCTGACATATTGCAAGTTTTCTCCACTCTGGTTAATGGGAAATCAAATAAGTTTCCACCATCAATGAGCCTGTGAAATGATCCTGTCTACTCTTTATCAGTAGTATTTTACATTGCCTTTTGAATTTTCCTGCTACACATATGCAGATTATCACTTAACCATAAAATCAGGGAGTCTTTTCTGCAGATTTCTATGGTTTCCCTCTGTGTAGCTCCTTTCTCTCCAATATTCCATCCATAAATTCTAGCCACCTATTATTGTTATTGTTATTATTATTATTATTAAATTATTATTATTTAGTTGTGAGAATTTAATCCAGTGCCTCACATGCTACGCAAGCGCTCTACCACTGAGCCTCAACCCCGGCCCCAGTAGTTTTCCTCTTAATTCAGGAAAGCTACAATACTCTAGCTTCTTACTTTTATCTGTGTGTTATGATAGCACATGCCTTTAGAAATCAGGCTAGGCCCATAGAATGGGTCACTTTTTTTTTTTTAATCCTGGTCAGGGATCATAGTCCCGTGCTCCACTTGATCAGCAGTTTCTTAAAACCTTTGATTCATGTATTTTGTCTGGTTTTCTAGTTTTCCATAGAAAGAGGGGAATTCCTGCTTCTCTTAGTACCTAATGGGTGAAAGCAGAAATTTTAACACCCTATTATTTAATAAAATATCCCACATGTTGGGTTTCTATAGATTTTTCTTAAGTGAAATTGCTAATTTGGGGATGTGTTATATTTCTGCATTTCAAGTAGAAATAGTGAATACTTAAAATTTTTAAATAATTTCATAGTCATAGGAAAAATATTGAAATATATGTTGAATTTTGATATAATTACTTCTAATCATATGTATAGAAAGAGCTTTTCATAAAATAGGTTTCCTCTTATTTTAATAGATCAACATGATAAGAATTCTTATGTAATACATATATTCATAAATATTATTTTACAGGTTTGTAATAGTTAATCATATAATAGGACCATGATTTTATGAAATATACCAATATAAAAGACCATATTAAATTTTTATTTTAAAAATAAAATAGAAAATAGTGATTAATATTTGAAGAATTGAAATCAGATAGAAAATTAAGACAGATAAATTAGTAATAAATAATTAAGATAATTAATATTTTTCTTGTAATAAGATTTTTGTGTAAGTCAAATGAGATAATAGATGTAAATGGCATCCCACAGAACTTAATTTTATTATTTATGTTACAAATGAATACTAGGCCCTCCATAACTGTGGAATTTTGTTACTTGATAATCAACTTCACTGTGCCTGTGTGTAAAGGAGAAATGAGAGAACAGGAGTTGAATTAAGTTATATAGGGCCAAACCTGTAAAGACCTTGTTTAGTATACTAAAGAAATTATTATTATTATTATTATTATTATTATTATTATTGTTGTTGTTGTTGATGGACACAATACCTTTTTTTTTTTTTTTAATTTGGTTCTGAGGATAGAACCCAGTGCCTCCTCACACATGCTAGGCAAGTGCTCTACCACTGAGTTTCAGCCCCCTAAGAATTATTGACATAATTTCTTTCTTTTTCATGAAAGATTTAGTCTTTTGTTTTATAAACCTATATCACATAATTTAATAATACTTTACTTCAATTAAATAAATCATTTAATACTTTATTTAATACATATTATAATACTTTATTTAGCATTTATCATTCATGTTTATTCTTTTTTTTTAATTACTTATTTTTGAGTCTCTGTTGCTAGAAGTTCTTTCAGTCCTAAGTTTTTTCCTAAAGTCTGTTACATAAATACTAACCAATTCTTTGTGTCTATAAGAATAGAATTCTAGATCTTTCATCAAGCAATATTTATTTAAATAAATGTAACATTTTAAGTAAAACTATTTTACTTCCCCTATTTTTCTCCTCCCCTTTATTTTTGCATTTCATTTAGTTTCTAATACATAGAATTGGGCATTTTTTAATGCTAGCTTTGTCTTTGACATCTGAAGTACCAAATTATAAATTTTATTCTTTATAGTTATAAGGTGCATTTTGTGAGAAATGAGTGGAAATATTTGTTTTGAATTATACCCAAAAGACCTAAAAAGAGCATACTACAGGGACACAGCCACATCAATGTTTATAGCAGCATAATTCACAATAGCTAGACTATGGAACCAATCTATATGCCCTTCAATGGGTGAATGGATTAAAAAAATGTGGCATTTATACACAATGGAATATTACTCAGTACTAAAAATTAACAAGATCATGGCATTTGCAGGGAAATGGATGGCATTAGAGCAGATTATGCTAAGTGAAGTTAGCCAATCCCTAAAAATCAAAGGCTGAATGTCTTCTCTGATATAACGCGGGGGGGGGGGGGGTGACTCAGAATGGGATAGGGAGGAAGAGCATGAGAAGAAGATTACCAATAAATAGGGAAGAGAGGTGGGAGGGAAAGGGAGGGAGAAGGGGAATTGCATGGAAATGGAAGGAGACCCTCATCACTATACAAAATACATGTATGAAAATGTGAGGGGAAAAAAAAGAAGTGTGTCACATTAGATTGGATAGAGAGAAGTGATGGGAGGGGAGGGGAGGGGAAGGGGGGGAATAGGAAGGACAGCAGAATAAAATAGACACTAGTATTGCTGTATGTATATATGTGACTGCATGACCAATGTGATTCTGCAACCTGTACACTCAGAAAAATGAGAAATTATACCCCATTTGATTCAAATGTATGATATGTCAAGATCATTGTACTGTCATTCACAATTAAAACAAAAAAAATAAAACTCAAAAAAAAAACATTGCTTAGTAAATCTATAGGACTTCATGGTATTTTATGTTTTATGCCATAATATTAAGCAACTTTGGCTTAATTAAATTTCCTTGCTCTTCCCGTTGACTCAAATATGTACATATACAGCCCTAGAATGTTGCCCAGACCCTTTCTGTATACTTTGAGAAAATGTGTTTCAGTTCCTTTTGTGCTGCACTAACAAAGTACCTGAGACGGGGTAATTTTTAAGGAAGATTAATTTCTCATTTTTCAGAAGACTGTAAATTCCAAGCTCAAGGCAACTTTGGCTTTTGTTGTATGGTGATGTTTCCTCTTACAGAGGGGTGGACCTCTATGTGAACACATGGCAGAAAAGCTGAAGAAAAAGCTAGCCACATGCTGTATGATTCTACTGTACAAGGTCATTAATTCTTTTAGTGCGGAAGGAGCCCTCATGGACTAATCACCTCTTAAAGACTCCATCTTTTATTCTGTCACATTGGTAAACCTGAGATTTAATGAGACACATTCAAGCACAAGAACATGTATACCTAAAAAGACTTGACATAATTTCAAGGTTGATTTATTTTTTTCATATGTTCATATATGATACTCTGATTTTATTTGCAAGCACATTTAATTTTTTTAAGAGAGAGAGAGAATTTTTTTAATATTTATTTTTTAGTTTTCGGCGGACACAACATCTTTGTTTGTATGTGGTGCTGAGGATCCAACCCGGGCCACACGCATGCCAGGCGAGCACACTACCGCTTGAGCCATATCCCCAGACCATACAAAGCACATTTAATCTTTAAAGTCATTTGGAAACAATTCAAATGTTCTTTAATTTTTAAACTGACATCTTTCCAACTTAACAAATTCTCATCTGGTCATAAAAAAGGTTTTATATTTTTGTCTTCAACCATTTATATTTCTCTGTAAAACATCATTTTCTATCCTAAAGCTTTTTCATTTTTTCCTAACTTTATTACTTGGTTGTTTGTATATTCTATTGATATATGAGTGACTTATTTGTTTGATAATTGCTTACTATTTTACTGGATAGCCAATGATTTTTATATTCTTGTTTTAAAACATCACATTTTTGAAATCTTTTTAGTTATAACAGTTTGTCTGTTATATAGAATTATAACCAAATGTGTCATTTATCCATACTAATAATTTATTTTCTACCTTTATAGTAATTCTGTCTTCTAATTTCATTGCATTTCTCACTGCAACATCTAATGCATTCTGAATGATATTAAAGTAAATATGAGCCTTACAATTTTTCATTCTTTTTCTTTTTTAATAAGAATATCACTAGTATTTTACTGGTGAGACACTGCTTGTTGGTTTAAGATATATTTAGTTACATCTTTGTATCTATATTTTTTCTTTATTAAAAATGCAATGATTATAAGAAATATGATAGGAAAACTGAAAATCCCCGATAATAGTATCCAAAAAGATATGTAGTCTAATGAATATTATATACATTGTATGAAAACTGCTTTTTAAAAAATATGTTTTAGTTGCCAATGAATTTTTACTTTGTTTATGTGGTGCTGAGGATCGAATCCAGTGCCTCACACATTGCTAACACTGACCCACAGCTCCAGTTCCTGAAACTGCTTTTTGTATTAACACTATTTTGGACATTTTTATCTGTGACTAGATATATAATTAAATATTTCTAATGACTAATGATCAAAGCCCGTGCCTCACATGTACTAGGTGAGTGTTCAACCACTGAATTACAGCCCCAGCTCTTACCATGATTTTTTTTTTGAGAAGAAAAAGGCTTTGTAAAATTGAAAACTTTCCTGTACATATGAAGAACACACCTTCCATTTGAGCACAGATATTTACCATAATCTGCAATGTAGAGAGGACAGTGATTGTGACTTAAGGAAAGTTCCTGTTATAGAGAAATGGGAATAAAACTTCTCCATGCTGGGAGAAATATGACAGGAGCCAAAGAGGATAAAAACAGTGCCTACATCATCTAAATAATGATCAGTGTTCCCATCCCAGAAATCCTTGTCCTGGGATTAAGCAGAGGGGGTGGGATGAAAAGAGGGAGACAAAACAGCATTACTGATAAGTTTCTAAAAGAAAGAGAAGCTTAAAGCATAGGGCTTTTTAAATATATATACTTTCCCCTATAGCAATCTGAAAAAAGTAGCTCCCCAAACAAACTTGGAGTGGTTGTAGTAGAGTAGGAATGGTGATATTATATATTTGATAATGGAGAGGGTTTGTCACAATTTTCATCAGATATGAAATGGGTCTAGAAGCTCCCATCAGGAACTGGGGAAAGAAAATAGCCTAATAAGGATTGTTTGTTTGTTTATTGTTATTGGGGATTGGACTCAAGGATGCTTTACCATTGAGCTACAATCCAGTTTTTTTTTCCCCTTTTGAGACAGAGTCTTGCTATATTGCTGAGGCTGGCTTTGAACTTGTGATCCTCCTGCCTCATCCTCCTGAGTGGCTGGGATTGAAGGCATGCACTATCATGCCCTGGCAGCATATTAGAATTAAGTTAGCATTGTTCCTTGGGATCAAAATTGCAAAGACTTCAAGATTAATATCCCAAAGCTAAAGAGTAGATGAAATATATGGAATAATTCACAGTATAAGCAACACCAACGAATCATGAAGAGAAGCCTCGTCAGCAAAATAATTGGCTAGATATTCTTCTAGAAACCCCTGCACATTACTCTACTAAGAGAAAACACTGTAGGTTATATATTAACTATAGGCATTTCAACAGCTGCTAACAGAGTGTCATGCCCCCAAACCAGAAGTGAGCTATATCTTATAAAGGGGCTGGTAGGTGCCCATAGAACAAGATAACTTTTGATCCAGATTCCCTTCCTCTGCATCCATAATGCTACATAATTTTTTATGTTAAGATTTTATCCATGAGGCTGGGGTTGTGGCTCAGAGGTAGAGCACTTGCCTACCATGCATGAGGCACTGGGATCGATCCTCAGCACCACGTAAAAATAAAAATAAAAGATATTAAAAAAAATTTCATCCATGGAAAGGAGAAGTGGAAGTATAATAAACATAGAAAGTTTTACCATTTAGCCATAAACAATCTTAGCTTACCTGAAATAGTTTTTTAAGCCTTGGGCAATATTTGGTTTCTTTGAGTATGCATATTTAACAAATGCCCCCTTGCCATTTTTTTTCTATCCATTGTTCCTATAGTTTAGAGTAAGTTTCACAGATGAGTGGCCATGTGTAAATTTTTGCCACATGTAAGAGGTATTCCATATTACTATCCAAAATGTTGTGTCAATTTACATTCCTGTAAGTATCTGTGGGAGTGCTTATTTCCCCATTCATATGCAGCAGGGCATGAATATGTGGCAGGAGCTGGAGGCTGTTAACTCCTCAACACATATAAAAAGAGAAAAATGCAGTTTATTATCTTATACATGGAGTGGTTTTATTCTACTTTTTCAGAGTGGTCCCACAAAGTGATTTTTTAAAAGTGATGTATTTCAAGTTCATGGCCCACTTAAAAATGTACAAGTTCACTAAAATGTTTGAAATTCATCACAATCTGTTTCTTCCCTCACATGATATATAGCTTTAGCAAATGATATCAGAGATATTTTGAAAATGTTTAACTTTGCTTTAAAAAAAGGATACCTGTGTCTTTGTTGCTCTCTGTATTAAAGTATTCTAATTAATCATATTGTCTCACACTCACTCAAAAGAAGTGTGCCTATTAAAAATTCACTCAATATGTTTAATATATTTTCTCTTTAAATGTAGGATTATGAATTAAAAGTTTCTATTCATCTCCATATTATTTTCCTCAGAAATATTTCTATAACATGCTGCATATATTTTATATTATGAAGGATGACAACTCAACATTAATTTTATAAGATATTCACATCCCTAAAATTCAAGTAATAGAAACAAATGACATTTTTAAAAAAGTCTTTGCTTCCCAGGGGCTTGGAAGGCTGAGGCAGGAGGATCACAAGTTCAAAGCCAGCCTCAGCAATTTAGTGAGGCACTAAGCAACTCAGTGAGACCCTGTCTGTCTCTCAAAGTAAAATACAAAATAAGGCTGGGGGTGTGGCTCAGTGGTCAAGCACCTCTTAGTTCAATTGTCCATACCCTCCATGAGTTATCTTTGATGGAAATAAAAAGTTTAGGATCTTTCACTTTAGAATTTCAAATACTGGGCTAAAATAGGTCTAAGATGAAGGGTTTCAATTAAAATTACATAGGAGGGATGGGGGCCTTGATAAGAAGTTACTTCTATAAATGTTTGAAAATTCAGAGTAATTTCTTATTCTTTAATCTTTTTAGCCTTGATTTTCTCCCCAAGAAAGTATTTGCCTTTCCTTAAATCTTACTGAATTGTGACAGTTTATTGTATAAAAGTTGACAATTTTAATATTTTTGGCACGATTTTGATTGCAATTTCCAGTTAAAGTTGTCAGATCTGTTGACATTGTTACATAAATTATTTCAATCAATGACAAAATAAGGAAAAAAAAAATATAAACCCTGTTACCATCTTGAAAAAGTCTGGTAATTTGCAACTCAAGTAAGCCATCCTTTTAAAAGACCCCAGAGAATTGGAGAGCTTGACACAGTGGTGCTTGCCTAAAATACCAATTTCTCTGTAGGCTGAGGCAGGAGGATCACAAGTTCAAAACCAGCCTCAGCAATATAGTGAAGCCGTAAGCAACTTAGTGAGATCCTGTCTCCAAATAAAAAATAAAAAGGGCTGAGGGTGTTGCTCACTGTTTAAGCACCCGTGGGTTCAATTAGACAGTACAAAAAAAGCATGTAAAATTCATAAAAGCTGACTAAAATATTTCTGTACTTAAACTTGGAAGGTGCATATTTTAACTATCTTATAGTATTTGAACTATGTACATTTAATAATAAAAGTTTAAAAAGTCAAGATAAATGTGAACTTATTTGAGAAACTAGAATATCTCAAAGCTCAAGTCATGCAGGAAGTCACTGACGTCTAATTAAAGATCATATTCTTTACTAAGAATATGGGCAAAGTTCACTTGTTTATAAAAAAGTGAATTTTAGATAGAACAAAGAAGTAAATTCAGAAGGATCTGGTATGATAAGTGGAAAGATCAAGGGACTTGGGGTCAGAAGACTTGTAAATAAGTGTCAATCATACCCCTTACTCTATGACCCTTGGATGACTTAATTCCTCTGATCCTTCTTTTAGTCATATACAAAGCAAGAATACATCTTTCTCTTAGGTTTGACAGCATATAGCACAACTCCTTATTTATACATATGTGTTATATCTGAATATGATCCAAAAAGAAATTAAAACAACATTAAAAGTTGTTCTTATGAAAATTCCTCAGTTCAATCTCAATTTTAAATTAGTTGGCATTATTCACTCATGTCTCTTAATTTTCTTTTTTTTTTTTTTTTTAATTACAGTGGCATAATTAGAGAACATAAAGTTTGTCTAGTCTTACTCTGGAGTTAGTGGTGCCAAGACATTGGCCATGCCTTAGATGGTTCTGAAATACTTAATATATCTCTCAGAAGAGTACAAAACACTTTTGTTTTGGTTTTTCCCAAAACTGAAAAATATTTGGATATAAATGAGTGAAAAACATTTCAGGTGTTGACTCTTAAAATTTTTGTAATGACTAGTTAAATGTGCACTATCGGAAATCTAATAAACACATCCTCATAGGTCTTATATACCTATACAATTTGAACATATTTACCAAGTAAATAAAAACATTCATGCACCAAAATGCAAATTTATAATATTAAATTTATGTAAAAGGTTATACATCCTAATAAATACATTAGTCCTTACCAATTGAACATAGTAATGACTCCTGCTACACTACAATTTCTTCATGAGTATTCAACATGGCTATCTCACCTTGTGTCTTGGGGCAACTCAATTTTTACAAGTTTTCTCCATTTAAATTAGTGTGAAATTTTCATGTGGACTGTGTGATATAATAGTATTGCTCTCATCAGTTTCAAATACATTGTTTGCATATTTAATCTATCTCACATTTTCATTAGCCTACAATTAAAACATCATGTAGTTAATAAAATTATATGACAATGCTTAGTTCATTTTATCCAGGTGGTCTGGAATATGATGACATTATTTTTACAGTTTATAAATAAAATGGAAAGACAACAAATAAAAACTTATTGTAGAAAACTGGTAGCCCATTAAGAATATATCTGTGGATTTCCAGGATTCCATAGACCCCAATTTGCAAAATCTTGACATATAGTAATACTATAATTGTGTAAATTTGAGAAACACAGGTTGCATATTTCTGAAGTCCCTTCAAAACATTAGAGCATTGTTTGACATCTCATGACTTTATGATTTGTATCATTTTAATATCATAAGGAATATCCATAGATAAGGCCCTTTTTCTTATTATTTTGAGTCATAATATCCCATAGTAGTTCAGCCTTGCACTGTAACATTATAGAGGGTTAAATTAGACAGATTTTCTGTTTTAATTGCAGACCGCCTGCCTCACTAGGAAGTAGATCATAAGAAAACATGTGAAGCTGAGTCCTGAGAATGAAAAATAGAGACTAAACTATACTCAGAAGTATCCTCTGTTGGATGACTAAAGAAAAAGGTACTAAAACCATGTAGATTTGACATCCTCTTCATTCAAAACAAACTTTCTTTTCCAAAAAGTGATTCCGTCTATCCTACATATAGACCCTGTGGGCTTGCCTCACCTGTCCTCCAGATGTGCCTAAGCATATTTGAATCCTAGGGAGAACGGAATGCTGATCAAGCTAGGCCCCCTCTTCCATATAATTAAAAGACACTTGTTTGAAATGTTGCTGCATTTTGGGAACACAACTGTTGTTTTACATGCTAAAACAGGAGACTGACTCCCTAGAATGATTCATGTCCCTAGGAACTTGTCTGAATGAAAAACTGCAATGGAGGCAGTTTGTATTGTCTACAATAATATTCCAGGAACATCCATAAGCTACTGTGTGTGTGTGTGTGTCTGTGTACACACAAAAATGTCTGTGACTTTGGGCCTCATATGCAGTGTGTTAGACACATCATATGTAATTAGTATTCCTTCTAATTCATCCTCATGTACTAATGGGTAAGTTCTTTAGACCAGCCCTGATTCCTCTTATGCCTTAAGCACAAACTAGATCAACTTACTTTCTGTTGTGCAATATACACTATGATATTCAGATTCCCTGGTTTCACTCACACTTTTCCATCTAGAATGTCCTTCATACCACCTTCCTTTTCATGACTTTCTTTGCTTTGTCATCATCTTCTTTAATTCCTAATAATATACATCCTTATATAATACTTATTTACTTTGGCTTACCCTTTCCCCCTACTCTTCCCCTTCATCTCTATTTAAATGTCAACTACTCAAGGAAATAAAACACAAATACTTGTGTATCAATCCTTAGTTTTTTCCAGACGAGCCTCACCAATTCTTAGCAAGGTTCTGTTTCAAATTTAAAAAAAAGCTGGGGATGTGTCTCAGTGGTAAAGTACCTCTGGGTTCAATCCCCTGTACTCCTGTAAAATAAATAGATAGCTTTAACATTTTATTAAAATAAAATAAACTTTACTTTGAGAACTTAAGTTGAGATAAATATTATGGGGGCAATTTGTTCCATAATACAGTTGGAAATATTTAGTGGTATAACACAAAGGATGGAGGCTTGTGATCCTCCATCCAAATTCATCAAGGTTGATAAAGGGTCTCCCTGTATATGTACAATATAAAATCCATTCATTTCAGCAGAGGCCATAGCTAAAGGTTGTTTTTTTCACCTTTCCTCTGTTGGTCATCACAAGAAAATAGTTTTGCTTGCTACCTAATAACACTGCAATTTTATAGATCTGTGGGCAATCGAATTCTACACAGTAGGATACAAAATTGTTAGAGTCCAGCTGGTAGATGGTAAAGATCAAAAGCCAGAAAAATCAAGTGTGATCTACAACAGCAATCTGATGTCTCAGACAATATAGCTATGAAATATAATCTGTTTCTTTTCAAAATTTCATAATGAATACATAGTTTGACATTTAATCTGTACTTTAAAGTATTGTTTTTGTTTTCCTTTTTCATTATTTTAACTCTATGTGTAAGAATGTGGAGGAGAAATGGTGTTGAGGGAGTGAACTTTGCTCAACATTATAGTTTAGTCCAAATGTTTCTGTTATGTAGCCAAGTATTCAGATAAAATATTGCCAGTACCTTTCTTAATAATTTATGTAAGCAAAGAAATCATGGATGGCACTATTTTTTAGCCTTGCTATAATGCCATTATAACTGGAATTGAAAGCAAAGAAAATGCATTCAGAACATGGAGTTTCAGAAATGTGGATATTCTTACTAGAATTCCTGGTAAAACAATCAACACTATCCATGT
The DNA here is from genome assembly GCF_047511675.1 of Marmota flaviventris. NCBI lineage: Eukaryota > Metazoa > Chordata > Mammalia > Rodentia > Sciuridae > Marmota > Marmota flaviventris. Next base: position 462,052 of record NC_092519.1, read on the forward strand.
CAGTCGAGAAAAGTAGTTCACTAATTGAAATGTGTAAAAATTAGATTTCAAGTGCTCATGGCTAAAAAGTTTATTATATTTTAGTTATTTTATTATTGCATTATAATTATACATAATAGTAAAATTTGTTGTGCCACAATTTAAAGTCCACATAACATAACATGATCAATCTCATTCCGCAGTACTACCCCTTCCTCTCCCCTGATCCTTCCCCTATCCACTTGTTTTACTCTACTGATCTCATGTATACTACTATTGTTGTTTTTAGTATTATTTCAATTAGTGAATTATAATTTTATATCTATGTACAAGCATAATTCCCCCAGTATTTCCCTATGCCCTCCTCTATTACTTCCCTGTGGATCCCCTTCCTCTACTCTATTGATCTTTATATTTCCATGAAATTATTTTTTTTCCCTTTTTCTTCTGTCTAGAATATACATATGAGAAAAAATATTCAACCCTTGACTTTATGAGTCTGGATTATTTAACTTCATGGTTAGTTTAAAAATATATCCTATGAATGTTCAAACCATAATATTTGACTTTGATATATATTAATCACATAATGTTTATAATTCAGGGAAACATGATCACTATACTAAAAATATTACTTCTATAAATGGTTACTGGTGTTAGTTTAAGTGATATCCTGCAGCTAGATTACAAGACTGTATAAAAAGTAGAGCTTATAATGATTGTGAAGTTAGAATTGGTAGCAAGAAGTTCTCATGTGTTATGGCACAGTAGAGTGACTATGTATAGTAGTAATGCAGTATATATTTCAAAACAATAGAAGAAGGGACTTTGAACATTTTCACTCAAAATAAGTGATAAATGTTTAAAGAGATAGATATGTTTAACCTGACTTAAATATTACCAAATGTATACATGTATCACCAAATATTATATGTTTTCCCTATTAATATGTATAATTCTATGCTATTATGGATCAGTTAAAACTAAAATTGAAAAAGTAGACATTTAATTAAGGTCCCTGATAAGAAGTATAAACAAATCGATACTATCAAGTATTTATGTAGTAAATAAGAGAAGCTTTTTTGCATTGATTTGAGCTAAATAGGGATATGAAATATAAGGTTATGGAATGAATTTGTGGATCTCAAGGTTCTTGAATACAGTTAAGTTTCAAGGACTGGAAACAAATTGAAATGCCCTCTAGGTTTTCAAAATTGCCTTTCTAGTCTTATCTCTATGTACAATCAGTGTGTGTGTGTGTGTGTGTGTGTGTGTGTGTGTGTGTGTTATATAAACTCTAGTGGCAAGCAGGTTATTTCTGTTTTGAAACAGTAAAGACACTGGACATAAAATATAGTGATAAGCTACTCACAAGTAATCAGGTGATTTTTTCATCTTCCTCAAGAGAAACTAAATTTTACACTATATTTCAAATTCACAAGAATATATTTAGCTAGCTACTTATACTTGATCTAATCATTTATGGCCAGAGGTCTGGTTCATGTTGGGTGGATTTACCTTTAACTCACCCTTGAAAAGATGACAAGGCTTCATATAAGGGAAAACTCTTTAATAGTTATAACAAAATATGATAGGTGCTGAGTATGACATGTAATTATTATACAAAGTTGGCCCACTGAGAAAGGTGGAGTAGTGTGTTAGGTCATAAAATCACTTTTCAATCACAGAAGAAGTAGCCAAGCAGGCTATAGTATAATATCAGTATTATGATTAATTGCATAAGAAAATAAGTTCTTTAATGCTGGTAGTAAGTAAAAGGAAAAAAAAATGTTAATAAATCTGTCTGATTTTGATGTCTGTTGTTAATGACAGATGATAATCAATAATATGCTGCTATACAATGTCCTAGAAAGTCCTAGAGGCAGAAGACTAGGAGTGATGCTTGAGGAAGCCAATATAACTGAATTTTTGCTGTTTCAAAATCTATATATTCTCATAGACCATTTATCTAATAGTCATGACTAGATAAAATAGAATCCAATTAAATGACTGAGTAGAATGTTAATCAAAATCATTATACTAATTAAAGGCAGTACCTTCCATTTGATGAACACTATTTTTGTTTGTTTGTTTTGTTTTGTCCCCCCCCCCCTCCCTGGGATTGAACCCAGGGATACTTAACAACTGAGCCACATCCCCAGTCCTTTTTATTTTTTTATTTAGAGTCAAAGAGTTGCTTAGGGCCTTGCTAAATTGCTGAGGCTGACCTGGAACTTGCAATCCTCCTGCCTCAGCCTCATGAAAGACTGGGATTATAGGCATTGCCTCCACACCTGGCAGTATTGTTGAACATTACATATATCACCTGTTATAAGTCAGGGTCTTTTCCTAGAAGAAGGTTATAGAATAAGGTAGGATAATTAAGTGTCAGTTGAATATACAAGGGTATCCATAGTCTAGCCTACAAAACCATATTTTAGTAGCATCTTTCCATACTTATTTATAAAAACATGCTTACATTTCAACCACACAACATATTTCACCATTTTCTAAACACACTGTGTTTTTAAATGGGTGAAACAAGCATATACTTCCCCCCCCCCTTCATGTCTACTGTGTAAGTTTTTTTTTCTTTGTTTGTTTGTTTGTTTGTTTTTTAAGATCCACACCACTTCATTTTTCAAGATTTATCTGAAATCACTTTCCCACCAGTTAGAGGTGAGACATTCAATATTAGTAACAATGTGTGCAAGTTTTTAGCCCCATTAAACAATAATCACCTGAAGGACAGGAAGAAATATTCTTCTTGTTTGTTTGTTTGTTTCTTAATCCACTGGAAGACTCCAAATATTTCTGGATTACCTGGCCAAACTACACCTATAATTGACCCCTTACTTCACAAAGACATGTTTAGGAATTATGCTATTTCCATTTGGGCCTGCAACAATTAGTTACAATTTTAACTTTTTGATTCACACTCAAACACAGGTACTTTGCCTTTCTTTGAAAAACATATATCTAAAAATATGATTGAGTCCTGGCATTCATGGTACTAAACTCCTTTTCTGTAGTATTACTGATGGTTATTGTTACCAAGCTTCACAGAATGTGCTTCCTCCTACTTTCATTGTATTAACTCTTTTGCTGACGGCTAGGTAATCAATGATCCCTGACTTAAGGTACTTTTTTCTTTCTCCTATAACCCATTATTTTCCAATTTATCCAAGAGAGACTAGGCCCACTTAATAATGGATGCAAGAAACTCTGGACTCACGATTTAGATAGGTATTAACAAGTTGTCCTTTTTCTTCTGACAAAACAGTGGCAGCTTCTTCAGAAAGTGACAATGCCAATGCTTTGGTAAATCCTGCAGTGTACATGTTTTTGATCTTACTTTATAAATCATTTTCAATTGTGGGATCTTGAGCTTTGTGGATCAAATAACACTTGTTCATACAGCACAAAGGTAGTCTATAACAAAATATTAGAATATTATCCAGAAATCTTATTTAAGGAAAACTACAAAAAGCATTGCTTTTAATTAATCCATTCATTGGTAATAGTCTACAATGACATACAAATAACTTCCTTCTGTTTGTGAATGTCAAGATAACCTAAGGGAAAAGTGGGTGGTTCCATAAACTTTATTCTCAGTCATCACATGCTACCCATTGTGTTTACTTATGTTCTGTTGACTATACTTTAAGATTATTTTATCTAATAAGAATTAACATGTCACAAAGTAGAAAAAGGACATAAAGATATTAATGGAAATAGACCACAGATCATAGATAATAATGATATTGAAGCACAAATTTAAAACATCAAAATATCAAAACTGATAATTATTTCCTGTGAGAACCTTATACCCATCTGAATTTCCAAATAGTGACTTGTAAACATTTTAATGAGTAAATTATAAAGTCCTTTTAAAGGAAACTTATGTTATTGAAAGAACATTCCAAAAATGGATGTTTGAAATATTCATGTGATTTATCTTTCATTTTGTCCAAACAATATAAATATGCTGCTTATATAACTTATCTCTATACATTAAAAAATTAAATAGTTGTATATTCTAAGCAAATAGCTGCAATGATTTTCAAATAAAGTCTTAAAATATAATAATGTAGCTTTTCTAATTAATATTATTTTCAGCAATAGTATTTCAAGCATCAATTTGGTAATTGTCAGCAAAAACAATTTGCACAATTTATACAACTGGTATTTTGTAATAAAAAATGTATTCCATGACATGCTTTTTTTAATAGAGCTCCATATATCTCTGAATTCTTTCTTCAGGCGTATCAGCACTTAAAACAAACATATAGAAATGAACTTTTACTAGTCTTTTGAATTGCCGTATTATAGATCATTCTACAATGATTCAGAAAAGTTATAACAATGAAGTCTATTAATTATAGTTTCTCAATAATTTCAAGAAAAATATTTTGACAGATTAATAGCTTTCAAATGGTTTATTATTTCTTCAGTTCACAGTCCATTTCTCTACATATTTAATAAGACAATTTAAGTACTGTATCATTATAAACAAAGGACTTGATTATCCACATGTTTTGGCATACACAGGGATCCTGGAACCAATCTCCATGAATAATGATGGCTAACTGTAGTGTATCAATATGTATGCATATATTGGAACTGGGATTATAGTTCAATTATTTTAACTGTTAGGTGTATGTGAACAAATCAAAAAAAATTAATATAATAAAAGAGTTCACATTCACTAATAAGGTGCTTAATCCCCCCACTACTGAACCACTACAAACCTATTTATTAATCTCTACTTCATCCCTGCAAGTACTCCTTGTCCCTTGGATTGGTCCATGCTCCTGTGCCCACACATTTTTTCCCCTTAACATTTTTGCCTAATATAATTTCATTTGCTGCCCATGAATGATCATTTTCTGTATTATATAAAAATACTATTCAGGCTTCAAAACCTAACTCATTACATCTCTTCATGTCTTGCTTCTTTAGGTATTCATAGAAGTATTTTTATATCTCTGTTATAGCTCTGATCATAGTTATCCTTGTAAAAGCTTCCACAGTGGCTGTCTCTGTTTATGAGTTCCTCAAGGGCAAGGATCAATTCTTATTCATCTTTTCTTCCATTGCCTAACATAATGACTAACATGGCATAAGCATCAATAAGTGGGTTGGAGTATATTTCCTCACAGGAAAAGGGAAATTAAATAAATGGCTACACTGTGATTAGAACAGCAGACTAGTTTAAGTTGCCACAAATGCTTGCCATCAGCCACCACTGTAATAATGTTTTGCTTACATACTGCGTTTCATTTTAATCTTTCAATCCTACACTTATAAGTAAACTTTTACAAGGATTCTGGGAATTGATGTGACTGCAATTGGAAAGATTCCAAGTATTTTATTGAAATAAGAGGCAGCACAAGAAACTGACCAGATGTTAAACACTGTGAACATGTACCTTGGGCATCTCATTTTAGTCTTGCAGAAATATGAACAAGGGAGTAATTTTTCAAAATTGCATGTGGGATTCACATGCACAAAGCCCATTATTTTCCCACACGTACCTGAAATAATGGGGGTAGAGATAGCTCTGATTCTATAGTCCCTACACACATCTAAATAGGAATGAGACCAGAGGGACACATGAGAAATACTCAATAGCTTTGCAGTTGTTAGTAATTCTTTCCTCTACAAATAATGTCATTCCCAGAATGAAAACGCCTGCAACATATGCAGTGAGAATGGAAAGTCATCAATAAACTTGAATGTGAATCTGAATGATGACTGTCATTATTTTGCATATTTGAACTACCATAGGATCAAAGAAAATATGATGTAGAGAATCTAACATATTTTCAAAAAAGAATAAACTAAGTAAAATTGGCTTAAAAACCATTTATTCTTTTGTTTTTTGGTTGGTTGGTTGTTTAGATACTGGGGAATGAGCCCAGGAGTTATGAGCCACATACTCAGCCCTTTTAATTTTTTTTATCTTGAGACAGGTCTTGCTAAGTTGTTTGGGGCCTTACTACATTACTGAGACTGGCCTTGAACTTGCCATCCTCCTGCCTCAGCCTCCCAAGCTGCTAGGATTGCAAACATGCACCACCACATCTAGCCAGTTTATCCTTTTTTGTAAAACATCAGGTTTGAATGTAGCCAGACATAGCTTAGAATAAAATTTTAAAAACATAATTGTTAATTATATATCCTTTTCATTTTTTTCTTAAATAAGAGTAGTAAAACCTTCTGCAGAATGTTACTGTGTTAATTGAGGTAATGAATGCATTGTTTAACATACAGCACATGTTTAAAGCATAGATGCAATATTAATAATGGTATTTTAACCTAAAAGGTGTATGTATTAAAATGAATTTTAATAATTTAAAACAATTGTCTATTTTTCATAAGACAAGTACTGGCAATGCTCATATAATATTCCTGTCACCAATATTTCATTCCTCACTCGATTTTCTTATCAGTTTGTGGAATTTTTTAAAAATAATCTTTTAGTTGTAGATGGACACAGTATCTTTATTTTATTTATTTATTTTTATGTGGTGCTGAGGACTGAACCCAGTGCCTCAAAAATGCTATGCAAGTTCTCTACTACTGAGCCACAACCCCAGTCCCAGCACTGTATGGAAATTTACAGTGTTCTTTCATTCTAAGCAGAACCACTTTTACATTCTCTAATGCTGGCCTTGGCCATGTAACTTTCCTAAGCTAAATAAATGAAGTAGAGTTGATGATATACCAGGTATGAACCTAGAGCTGATGCAAATTTCTGCAAAGTCTCTTATTCCTCTATTTTAAGTAGTCTATTTGGGTCATCTTTGCTTTATCACATTTGTAGATGAATAACAAAAGCTGAGAGAAGTGAAATGTAATTGAGCACATTGAAGAAAACAAGTAGTCTCACCTGAGGATCACAAGTGGGCTACCTGTACTCACCTGAGGATCACACAAAGCCCTGCTGGACCAACCTGAGCTCTCTCATGCCATTGCAGTCAGGGAACGTGGGCTGGACTCAGAAGCCCATCTCATTAGAATATCAGATCCCAGAAGGAAAGGCAGGAAGAGCCAGGCTGGCGGGTCTCTCCCTGCACTTGAACTTTCACTCTGGAATTCTTCATAGCACAGAGAGCTCCACGTGCTGACAGAACAAGGGCAGAAACTAAGAAAAGCCATCTTCCCTGGCAGGCCCTAGGAAGGTGACCAATGACATGCCTCAAACACACTATTCCAAAAGGAGTCACATAGAGCCACTCAGGGTCAGTACGTGGGGAAATGAATTCCAGGCCTGACTGGAGGAGGAGAAAAAGGCCCATTGCCAAAGGTGTGCTCACAGGTATACAGGTGCAGTCGGAACCACAGTTACTGCAGCCCACCAACTGCCCTTCAGTGTTGTGACTTTAGTTTCCATGCCCTTCTCAGGACATTGAAAGGGAAGCCTCACAGTTCACAGTGCTGAAAGGCTAGGTGTAGCAAAGATCTAAGATAATTCAGAATCATTTTTACCCAGGAACAGATGACCTTCACAATTATAGCTGTGAGCCACAGGTTGCTCTTTCTGCATTTATTTGAATGCTCGGGATTGGACTAAACTTCCACTCACCTTCTTAGGATTGAAAGGAGCCTTGGGTGTTGGCTGACCAAATATTGCTAAGTTCCCAGTGTGCTTTCCAGCTGACTGCTTGAAACACTGATGTTTCTCTATGTGTTGCCACTGTGGGTCAAGGGAGAGGGCTACTTGTCCTAAAGATCATCTAGTCCTAGCACCCTAACTTCAGCCACCCTTACTGGGAAAGAGAAGAAAAAAAACAACCAGGTCTCACAGAATTCACAAATGGCAGGCTTCCATCTGCTGACTAGATGGGCAGGCGGGAGGTCGCAGGACAGGAATGTGAGCTGGCAGATTTGAGCCCTGCAGCACCTACCTGGCAGGTCTCACATCTTCTCCCTGTCCCTGCATCAGAGGGTAGTTTGGGGAGCAGAGACGGAGTGAAGAAGGAGGAATCCACACAAGCTGTTGCCATACTACAGTCATTGGAACCCGGAGGTTGCAGGACCCTAGGGGCATCACACCCCAGCCCGCACAATGGCCACCCTCACTGCTTGCCTGACACCTCATGGGGACACAAGGGGGCAGAGGGTGGCCTGTGCCTCCATCTCTTCCCACTCCCTGGCCCCACCCTCACCAAGTGCCTCAGAAAATCAAGTGGATGTGTGGAGGATCCAGAACCTCTTTCCCCACCAGGGAATACCTGTGATTCTTCATGGGGGTTGGGAAGTGAAACTCTAGGAACCTGAAGGGGAAGAAGTGAGCATCAGGAAAATGGGTGGCCAGAACCATCACCCACCAGCTCCTCTCCTCCAGAGAAGTCGTCTCCCCCAAACGTCCTACCATCTTGTTCCCATCGGTCTCTCTGACTTTCCTTGTTTATTCCTGAGATGCACTTCACATGTCGGTGCAGGAAAGGCCACGGTCCCTCTCAGAGCTGACAGGGACACCCATTTCTCATGGCAAACATCCTGATCTAACACCCTAATTACCACATTAGACTGATGAGATAAGCCCTATTTCTACTCTGTTCTGCCAGTGTGAAGACCAGAAAGACCTCCCTACATTGCCCAAGTGGAACTGGGTGACCTGTCAGGGAGGTAATGGCCTCCCTATAACTGGTTAGGAAGCCAGGTCAGAAGTTCTCACATACCCTTGGGGGTGGGAAGAGAGGGACACTTACCTCTGTCTCTGCCACCTGCTCCTTTCATTTCACCTCTTTATTCCAGCCTTTCTCTCCCCTACCTGACTCCAGGTGACTTGAGGGAAGATCTGTTTTCATCAGATTTACATCTGGGTCATGGGGACAAATCCTGCAACATATAGGCCTGCATCAAATTCCTGTGAGTGATCCATGGTACCCAAAAGGAACACAACACGTTCCCCATCCCTTTCAGACCTGCACGTGGACACACGTTCTCAGTGTTCCTTACAAACATGAAAGATCTTACATGGACCTTCTGCAACCTGTAGACAGACTCACCTGTGTTCCTTGCCTCCTGCTGGTAGGACCATCCGTTGTCACAGCAAACATGCAAGTAAATCCTGTGGGGATAATCAAGACCTAGAAATTTTAAAAATAAGTGCACCAGCACAGAGTAGCTGTGGCAGAGTGAGGCCTGGCACCTACATGGCCCTGGGTTTGATCCCCCCACCACAGAGCAACAACTACAAAAAAATCAATCTCTCCCTCTCTCTCTCTCTCTCTCTCTCTCTCTCTCTCTCTCTCTCTCTGTGTATGTGTGTGTGTGTGTGTGTGTGTGTGTGTGTGTATGTGTGTGTGCAGCAGTAGTAGTCAGAGTATCAACTCAGAGGGAAACTCTTCCTCAAGGCACAAAATGAAGGACACCAGAAATGTCCAGAGTGTAGTCCCCAGACTAAGTAATAAGAATTCCTAAATATTAGCCATGGTGGACAAATAAGGCATTTATTAGTAGCACAAAATGACATGTGTTCTTATTACTTTATGAAGACTGACCGTCTGCGTCTGTAGAAAGGGAAGCTGTTCATCCAAGTTTTCATGCTCTCACCTGCATCCCAACTCCCTGAGGATCAACAGTCCTTTATGGCTTTCAGAGCCAACTTCCCGATGGGCTTGGTGACACACGCCTGTAATCTCAGCTTCTCAGGAGGCTGAAGAAGGCAGATTGCAAGTTCCAGACCAGCCTTAGCAACTTAGCAAGACCCTGTCTCCATAAAAAGTGAAAAGGATGAGGAATGTAGATCAGAGGTAAAGCATCGCTGGGTTCCATCCCCAGTCCTGTGCCTGCACCCAAAAATAATATCAGGGAAAACTTCTTGCTGCTGGGTTCTCCATGCCTGTTTGTAAACCGTACCTGGAGAGAGGGAGGAATTAAATACCTTCAACCCAGAATCAGCAAAGGGGCTGAGAGGAGCCATGTTTCCAGTGAACCTGGTGGACACACAACAGTCACACTGAGCTTTTGAGGCCTTTTGGTCCTGATGACAAATATTTTGTGGCACCCAATGACCTTCACAGTTCTTTGGAGTAACCAGAACATCCCCCAGGACTGATGAGGGTTTTCAAGTCCCTGTGGTCACCAAAGGGACCCAAGCAGAACACTTTTGGAAATCTAGAGTTGAAAACTCCCTACCCCTTCTGATTGAAGTCTCCAGAAGGTAGCTCCCTGGCCTGATAGGTCCAGCCTCTGCATCTCCCTCTCCTGTGCCAAGTCTCCTACAGAGAGGAAGCAGAGTTGTTTCTGAGAAAGCAGACCCTAGGGACAGGGGCTTGGTCAGAGTCCCTGGGCTGCCAGATAGCAGCTGCACAACCCAAGCAGTTCGGCTAAACCTGGAGAAGGCAGGGAGCTCACCAAATCTGGCCACAGGTGGATGGGCAGTAAGCACGTGTGGGGCATGACTAGGTGTGTGAAGAGATGGAGAAAAGCCAACCCCTGTCCGCAGGTAACAGCCAAATTTCCATGAGGCTGGGTTGAAGAGGTGGAGAGCTGCTGAAATTGCAGGAAAAATGCATAAAGAGCTCCAACCTGCTATGCAGTAGGAAGACTCCTCCAGGTGAGGACAGCAGGCTCTTGTCCATTCCAAACCCAGGGAGGGACGGTGCACTTCCTGTGGCAAAGAGAGCAAGGCCTGCCATCCCCCAGATGCTCCAAGGTCCTCCCCTCTTGCATCTTCTGTCGCAGGCTCTTCCTAGCTCCCATAAAGAATCACACACAGAATCAATGGAAAAATTAACAGTTGAAATAGCCCTTACCATGCCCTCCAGGTCTGAGCGGCCTCACCTCCCTACATTCCTTCCCATAGCAGGTAGAGGGAAATAAACAAACACAACGGCCATAGTGGTCACTTCTTACCAACTGTGCATCCTGGGCATGTGTTCTCACTTGCTCACATATTGACATCTAAGACCTGTGTGCGAGGAGGTGCTTTCAGCCTGAGAGTGGCCATCACTTTCTCCAAACACCTGGACAGACCAACACCACTGCCCTCCTTCTTCTCCCAGAGGGAGTGTCTCCTCAACTGACCTGAGTACATCTGGGAAGACAGGACTAAGCTCCTTACCTCCTGGTTTTCCGGGAGGGTAAGATGTCCAGTTCCTTGTAAGCAGCCTGTGTTGTGATTCTTCTGGGAGAGAAAGACCTCCAAGCAACATCCTCCTTATCACTCCTGGGACTTCCTCTTTCAGAGCCACTTACCTGGCCTCTGAGCCACAGAATGAACCAGGAAGCAGGGGATGAAGTGCACTCAGCCTGCTGCGGAGAGAGGTCAGGAGGCCAGGGTCCTCCTACTCAGCCTCTGGAGACAAGAGCCCTGCCTAGCCCTCCCCAAACACCTTCCATCCCTCTACCTGGGTGTGACCATAAGCAGGTCTCCCCTTTACCTGCTGTAGGCTGATACATTGCCTTGGACCCTAAGAGGAAAATACAAAGCATCAGACCCTCCGACAACAGGCTTCTGTGCCCCTTACCTTGTAGCTTCTGTCCTGGACATCACCGCTCCAGCTCCAGACCCAGAAAGAAGTCTGTGACTCTCTGCAGGAACCTGGACACAGGAGAGGAGAGGATCCAGGGGGTGCTCCATCCTCTCCCAGACACCAGAGCAAACAGCCCAACTAACTGGCGGTCAGTGTCTTGGGAGGGATGATCCACTCAAGACAGTGTTCTTGGGGGCATTCACACCAGACCCTCAACCCCCAGGAGAAACTGACGCCTGCTGCCCAAGGGAGCACAGCTACCCCTGAGGGTGTCTTGAAGTAATGGGACCCCTTCCTACCTGATGCGGATTTACTAGATATTCTTCAGAGGTCTTTTCATTCCAGGCTCCCTGCCTCCTCTCTCTACTACAGACAAAATAAAACCAGACAATATGTAGGAGAAGGGCATGGGGGGCTGTGGAGACAAAGAAGGCTGGCCTTAGGAGCCTCTTGAGGGCAGCTTACAATGTCCCCATGGAGGGAGCTCTTCTAAGAGGGCCAGCTGTTGCCAGCACCACACCAACCCAAGACAGGTTCCCCTGCCTCCTCCTCCAAGTCCCCCCTCCTGCCCCTGAATGTGGAGATGGCCTGCTGACCAGTGAGTGACCTCTCCTAGGTGCTGTCTCCTTGGCTCTCAGGCTGCTTCCCACTCCCTTGGTGTTTGCATCACAATAGCTGAAGTCACAGGGCACTGTGGCGGTGGGGGTGGGGGTGGGGGATGGAAAGCACCAAGGCTCAGGAGGCAAAGCTGGAATGCTGAGCGCATGTAATAACTATTGAGACCCCTTTCTCTAGAATAAGTGCTCTCCTGGGTGCCCAGCATACACAAACTCATTCCCTTGGGTCATTGTGGGAATATAGTACTTGTTAATATGGATCGAGTCACTGGCTTGGGGATGATAGAGCATAGAGTCCTTCCTTCCTGTTATTTTTCTTTTCATTGGATTTCACACACCTTAGGAATGAACGTACATGTAATTGTGCGTGTATATGTGATGTGCCTGCTAGAAAGTATGAATATTTCCAGAACTTTGGAATGGTCCTTGTGCCTTTTTAAATAGTCACTTCCCAAATTACCCACAATTCTGAACTCTGTCATGATGCACTAGTTTGCTTGATTTCCCCTTCATATCAATGGGGGGGGGGGAGATTCCAGGTTGTCTTCAGAGTCTGGATCTTTCTCTGGACAGATCCTCAGTCCAGGAGATCCATCTGTGTTTTCATGTGACACAGCACTCTGTTCTTGTTCATTGGCCAGTAGTATTTTATCACATGAATCCAGCACAAAGTGTTCACTCATTCTAACTTTCTTATATTTTTCATCCTTTCTAGTTGTTAAGTATTATAAATAAATTTGAAGTGGATCTTCTGCTACAGCTGTTGTTTTGAAGGTAAGCACTCATTTCTCTTGTAGCATAACCAGGAATTGGTTAGCATAGTGAAATTGTTGGTTTATACTATTTCTTTGTCAGTTCAGGCTACTTGAACAAAATACCATAGACTGGCTTATTTAAATGACATGCATTTATTTTTTGACAGTTTTGGAGTCTAAAAGTTCAAGATCAAGGTGCTGATATGATCTGCTTTTCTTGAAAGCCTATCTTGGCTTGAAAACAGCTTTTAAAAATATTATTTTAATTGTCAATGGATTTTTATCTATGTGCAGTGCTGAGAATCAAACTAAGTGCCTCACACAGGCTAGGCAAGCACTATACCACTGAGCTACAATCCCAGCTCTATAGTTGGCTTTTTTTTTATGTTAGGAAGGCCTTAGGCCTGAGTCTAAGCAACTCCATTTTAGAAAACTCCAGTTTGAAACCTGCAGTTTCACCAGGCACACCCATAGAGCCCTCCAGTATGGCCTCCACACCTGATAGGAGGGGAAAGGAAGAAGATCAGGGTGGAGACCACCAGACCAGTTGTTTCTGACTCCAGGGTAAATGATGTCACTGAGAAATCCGGTGGTAGCTGATTAGGATTCAAAGGGGGGTCAAAACCCCCCAAAATCTAGTATAAATGATAGAGCAAATGAACAGGGATTCAGCCAGCCAAAACAAGGAAGCACTCAAGCTGGAGAGCCTGGTGAGGACCTGACATCCCATCACATGTCATCCTTCCTGAGCCTCTGCATGATCCTCACCACTCTCAAACTCTGCCATCTCCTCTGGACCTTGGTGAGAGAGGAAATTTCTGCCTATGGCCAATCTTCTCCCTACAACTCAAGGGATCATCCACTCCATGCCGGGAAAATCCTGCCTTGGTTCCAGACCTGATCACCTGGTCACCATGGTCTGAGTGAGTGTGTATCTGCTGCACTCAAAGCCTAAGACTTAAGACCTTTGAACTTAGCACAAAGAGGGAATGTCTGTCACTAACCTGTCATGATTAAGTGTGTTTTGCAGTGCTTAGAATTAATCTAGAATTGTTTGTTGTGAATTAATTAATCTAGAATTCTTTCTGTGTATTGATTATGTCTATTGGAGTGCCTAGCATTAAGGATTTTCATTTTCTTGTCAATATAATTGTGAGATTATATTGAGTAATTTGAGTGAAGAAAGCATTGAAAGGGGCAGAAGCACGTGGACTTTCTTTATTTCTCCCCTTGACTGCATGCTAAGAGTCAGCCAAGTATATGATGCATGGCATTTTTGGTTGAAAGGTGACTCCAGCTAGCCATTGAGATGATATGATTATGTTAAGATTTGCATTCATATGGATATTGGACTCCTGCTATTCACCTCTGCCTGCTACCTGCTACGGGACTCCTGGAGGGTTCCCATTGGTTGGGGAAGTACAGTAGGAGGGAGTTCTGGGGGAGGAACATTCTCTGGGGGTTCCGGGAGAATGCTGCGTGGGTGGACCTGCGATCTTCCCAGGGGCGTACAGAACATTGGCGGCAGTTTCAAAAAATAAAGTTTGTTTCTGCTTGAGTGGCTCGTGATTTTGTGCCTAGCCAGACTGCGGCATTTGGTGGCCCGTACGGGGAACGCCTGAAGCTTGGAGGTGAGTAAAATTGCTTGCCCCTGAGGGAAGGCGACAAAATGGGTAACCATTTCAAAAAACAATGTGTTCTTGTTTTGATTTATTTTGTTTTTGTTTCAAGCTGCCTATCCCTAGAATTTTCTCAGGCAAAATGGGAAAAATGGTTGGCTCAAGGTTTGAAGTTGTTCGGCCCTGAGAAAGAGAAAATTGATACAACTATTCTTTGTTCCGTTTTTGTTTCATTCTGTTTCGGTTTTGTTTTATGCTATCTTATTGGGTTGCGTTACCTTTACAGTAGATTAGAAACTAGTAAAAAACAAACCAAAAGAGTGTTAAGTAAATTGTTAGAGGTCCAGACTATGGTAGAAAACATGTTAGGTCAAGCAAAAGAGAAGGTCTCTCGAGCTAGTCAGACAGAGGAAAATTTGAAGAAAGAAAGCTTAGAGGAAAAACAACCATCAGGCAGGGAATTACAACAGGAGGCTGCTACTAACTCCGTTCTATCACCAGAGGGCATAATTCAACCAACAGCTCCATCTACAGCTGAGTGGCCCTCAAATCCCGTAGTTGATGGACGGAATCCTGAGGCAGGACCCCAAAGATTAGCATGTCCTGTACTTGAGAAGGCAGGAGGGCAACAAATTCACCATGCTTTAGATTTCAAAACAGTAAAGCAATTAAAGGAGGCTGTAACAACCTATGGGCTGCAAGCACCCTTCACTGTGAGCATGGTCGAATCCACCAACTTAGACATGACGCCAGCAGATTGGGCTAACGTGTGGATCTGTGCTAAATGGAGGACAATAGTTGTTATGGAAGGTTGCCAATGAGGAATTTTGCATGGAGACAGCTAGGCGAAATGCAGCAGCTGGTTACCCTCAAAGAAATCTAGATATGTTATTAGGAAAAGGTCCTTATGAGGGTCAATGGCAACAAATTGAATATGATCCTGGCGTATACGCACAAATTGCTGTAGATGCGGTTAGGGCATGGAAAACTTTACAGGGGCATGGAGATTTACAGGGACAATTATCTAAGGTAAGATAAGAACACTTATCCTTTTATTCTACTGTACATTCATGTGCAATGTAGGTAGTAGTACCAACATGGTAATCAAGTATTTACTAGCTTTGATAACACTATAAAATAGTACTTATTTCATAGTCTCAAAATATTCCCCTAAAAATAATCATTTTAAAATATGCCATAGTATATTGCAAACAGGTACTATTTTAAAAAATTTATTGATTATAGGTATTAAGGCTAATCAGCATTTGAAAATCAACTGGTGTTTTGGGTTTTTTAAAAATATATTTTTAGTTGTAGATGGACACAATACCTTTATTTTGTTTATTTATTTTTATGTGGTGCTGGAGATCAAACTCAGGGCCTCACATATGCTAGGCAAGCACTCTACCACTGAGCCAGAACCCCAGCCGTCATCCTGTGTTGTTATTCAGAACACAGCATATTTCCCCTACCATGTGTATATCTATTCATTTTTTGAAGATTTAATTGGCTATCACTTCTCTGCTAAGTAAATAATTAAACTCAATTACTCTGTATTCTCCAGTGTCACTTGTATACTTCTTATTTGAAACACATTTCAACTGGTATAACATGGTTTTATTTATTTGTCTTTCCAATTTGACTAAACTGGGATATTCCTGAAAATAGCTACTATGATTGCTCATTTCACCATTGCTTCTTTAATACCTGTCATTTTGTGTCTAACAGGTAACCAACAGTCCACATAGAATCATTCCCTGGCTGGTTGGCTAGTAGCACAGGTCATTTTTTCTCAATTTTTGTTCTAAACTGAATAAAACATGGGGAATTAAAGGAAAAAAAAATTAAAAGGAAAAGCAAAGTATTTTTTTAGCCCCCTCCAAAAGTAAAAATTTTAACAAAAATAAATGAGTTTAAATAATGGGTTTAGCTTGATTTGAAATCACAAGAATATATCAAAAACTATTGTCACTCTAACTTATCTTTATCTCTATTGGATTTGACAGACACAGAATAGGCACATAAACATACAGAAAAATCATACCCTCTTACTGTACCATTGTTTGACAAAATAAATGCCTAAAGTGTTATGTAGTTGTAAAATATTTCAGGAATGTTATGGAGATTTCTATATGCTTGGCTCCACAAATTATAGTTCACAAAATAGATTGCCTCTTGGTTTTAAACAGACCCCAAATGAAGAGCTTAAAAAATGCCAGCATTTATTATATTATTTCTCTGTGCCAAGAAACTGGCTGCATATTTTCCATTCCATTTAATCTGCACATTAATCCAGTTTAGTAATTACTATTGTGTTGTCCTGTTTCTTTTTTTTTTTTTTTTAAGAGAGAGAGAGAGAAAGAGAATTTGTAATATTTATTTTTAGTTCTTGGCGGACACAACATCTTTGTTTGTATGTGGTGCTGAGGATCGAACCCGGGCACACGCATGCCAGGCGAGCATGCTACCGCTTGAGCAACATCCCCAGCCCCTGTCCTGTTTCTTTAAATAAATTAAAAAAACCTATGATCAGAGAATAACTTCTCTCAGATTCTCAAATTCTTCAATAACTGACTTGAGGTAAAATCCTATTGTTTTAAATATGATATTATCCTCCCAATGATACAAAAAGAACCATATAGACTTCGAAACTTTATAATTTATAAAGAAAGAATATCAAGAAAAGGCCAATATAGTTGAATTTTGCAATAACCTTGCATTTACTAGAGTATAGAAATAGAAGACATATACCTGAAGTATAGATATTAGGCTAAAAACTTACTCTAATATAAAATATTGTCATTATTCTTTACCTCTAAGAAGGCCAAACCTAAGAATAATGTAGACAGGAGGAGAGAGAAAAATAACCGTTTAACACAAGAAAAAGGGAGTGGAACCTATTTAAAAAGCCATGCAGATATATCATCTTTGTATAGATAACAGTTAAAAAAAAACTTTTATTTTCACATCTAATAGGGAATTTCATCTAGATTCATTATTTTATAGAAAGCCAGTGAGAGAAAAAGAAAGACACTAAGTAGAGTAATTATATGATACTCATTAAGTTCTACCAAGTTAATGATGAAACTTCATTTTCTTTAATATACTAAAGAAGTAGGAGCATAGAAATACAAATCACACCTTCTTAATTAGAACAGATTAATTACAAAAGATTAAGAAAATAATTTTCAATGACTTCATTTCCTTTAAAATTCATATTGGTTTCTGTATGAATTTCTAACTGGAAGTACAATTTCTGTTTATTAACATTTGTTGCCAAGTACTGTATATCATCCATAATTCTGGGTTATTAAATTCCTGAAGCATGCAATACAGCAAACTTAATAGATTTTATGCAAATTGTTATATAGCAAAATAAGACCAGGTGGTACTCATCCTAGCAGAATCCTTCCATAACATTTTCATATTTTTGTTAAAATTAAACAAAATATAAAGTTACCCTTGTGACGTTTAATTTATTTTAATTCATTCTCTATTACAATTTTTTATCCATTCTTCTGGCCCTTTGCACCATGTTATGATACAGTTTTCATTTTAACATTCTTTGATGTTCAGTAGTTTACTACTTTTAAATTGTGACTAGAAACTATGGGACAATTATGCATAGCAATATTCCCACTGAAAAACCACATGCAGAGGATAAAATCGAGCTTGAGATAGAGTTCAACCATTAAAATACAAACAATATCAAAATTTTAAATTGCTAATGTGATCATTTTTTTTAAACTAAGAACAATTAGAGATAAATAACCGAGTATGGATACTCAGTCATTTTGTGGTACTGTCCAGAATTTCAAATTTTACTAATATTAGCAGTGATTTCTCAGAAGGAAAAAAAAAAATTAACATTGACACTCAATTGTATAATAACTCTAATATAATAAGAAATAAACAAATCTTATGGAATAAGAAAATCTATACTATAAATCAATTTTTAAAAAAATAAATGGAGAGACTAAGGTAAAATTTCTAAACAGTAAAATGAGAGGGGAAAAAGATCTTATTTCCTTAATTTCACTTGTCATGCCTTAATTTTATTTCAAATGTTTTAAGATTATAAATTATTGAATTATCTAAATTATTTTTAAATTTTAGAAAATATAAATAAGACCCTAACTGTGAGAGTATCCTTTGGATTGGACATCTTGAACATGCTAATTATTTGAAATTTTAAATATTAGGTCCATAAAAATAGACACTATCTTAAATGCTCAATACTTTTGTAATGTAATACCTAACCATGTAGATGCAAACAGTTTATAATCAATGATTTATACTTTAAGTAACCCCTAAAAAATTATGTTTAAAAAAAAAAAAAAAAAGAAGTCCTTGGACCTGAATCTTGACTCCCTATAAACAGAGTAGTCAAATATGGAGCAGATGACATCCTGGAACCGTAAAGCCAGTGAAAACAAGGATTAGAAGTTCTATTAGAGGTATTTTTAGAATGTAGTTCAATCAAGAGAGTCTAAATTTGAAGACATTAGATCATAAATAATTTGATTTTTTTACTGCATTAGGAATTAGCACATATTATATGTGATGCATTTAGGAACTAATTAAAGGCAAATTTTGCACACACACATAATTAACCTTAGTTTATTCTCCATGATATGTACAAACATTAACATAAAATGAATCATGGCCTGAATTATATTGAATGAAATTATAAAACTTCTAAAAGTATATCAGAAAATTTTTGTAACCATTACTAAGGCAAAGTTCTTGATTAACAGAAAGTTGATTTATAAAAAAAGAAATACCGGTGGTGCATGCCTGTAAGCCCAGCAGCTTAAGAGGCTGAGGCAGGAGGATCCAGAGTTCAAAGTCAGACTCAGCAATGGCAAGGCCCTAAGAAACTCAGTGAGATCTTGTCTCTAAAAAAAAAAAAAAAAAAAAAAAAAATGTGCAAAATAGGGCTGAGAATGTGGCTCAGTGGTTGAGTGCCCCTGAGTTTAATCCCTGGTCCAAAAAAAGAGAAAAGAAAGAAAGAAATACATGAATTGAATATCATAAAATTAATTTGTGTTGCTCAATATTTTAAAAATGAAAAATGACTCATATTTGATATAATATTTGATTGGATATTAATTGTATCTAAATTATAGAAATTTTCTCAGATTTCAGATACAAGATCTGAAAAAATTTTCAAGCATCATTAGACATTAGGAAAATACAATACTACTTTATACACCTTTAAGAATGTATAAAACTGAAAATATCTAGCATTTTCAAGGAGAAAGTATTTGAAAATTGTATACTTCATCAAAAGGAATGTGAAACTGTATATCAACTCTGGAAATTAGTCTGGTACTTTTGCTGAACTTAAATTTGTGTTTTCCATATGAACTGCAGATCCCATTCCACATTTACTCACAGAAATATAAATTTGAGTTTACACAAAGTCTTTAAGCAAATGTTCATCAGTATAAAAACTCAAATGTCCCTCATCTAGGAAATAAACAAATTAAACTAACAATAAAACTAACAAAAAGGGATGGAATAAAAATAAATACATGGGCTGGGGATGTGGCTCAAGCAGTAGCATGCTCGCCTGGCATGTGTGCAGTGCTGGGTTCTATCCTCAGCTCCACATAC
This sequence comes from Marmota flaviventris, assembly GCF_047511675.1. Lineage (NCBI taxonomy): Eukaryota > Metazoa > Chordata > Mammalia > Rodentia > Sciuridae > Marmota > Marmota flaviventris. The sequence continues at coordinate 482,133 of NC_092519.1, forward strand.
AAATAAAGGTGTTGTGTCCATCGAAAACTATAAAATAAATATTAAAAAACTCTCTCTCCCTCTCTTTAAAAAAATAAATTTAATAAGAACAACAACTCTGAATTCATTAGGTTAAGTTAAAGTAAGCCAATTCAAAAGGTTATGCTAGTATTCTGAGTGAAAAATTAGCAAATCACATCCAGAAGTAGTTAAAAGAATTATATTCATAATTCCAACTGGAATTTATTGTCAGTATGGTAAACCAGTACTTCAATTAAAAACCAGTCAATGTAATCTATCATATCAATAGACCTAAAAATAAAAGTTGTAATTATTGAAATGGATACAGAAAAAAACATTTGTGTGTGTGTGTGTGTGTGTGTGTGTGTGTGTGTGTGTGTGTGTATACATGTGAGTTTGCAACTGGGGATAGAACCTAGGACCTCATACATGCTAGGCAAGAACTCTATCACTGAACTACTCCCTAGCCCTCTTTAAACTCTTATCTTAAGAGAGGGTCTTGCTAAGTTGCCCTGACTATCTTTAAATTAGAAATCCTCCTGCCTCAGCCTCCAGAATGATCAGGATAACAGACATGTGCCAATGTGTCTGGTTCAGAAAAGGAATCTTAAAAATCAATACTCATCAGGGTCAGTGGAGCTCACTTGTAATCCCAGTGGCTGAGGAGGCTGAGGCAGGAGTATCAAAAGTTCAAAGCCAGACTTATCAAAAGTAAGATGCTAAGCAACTCAGTGGGACCTTGTCTCTAAAAAAAAATGCAAAATAGTTCTGGGGATGTGGCTCAGTGGTCTAGTGGGTCTAGTGCCCCTGAGGTTAATCCCCAGTACACATCCCCCCCAAAAAAAAAAATCAATACTCATGCTAAATGTGGTAGTACAGGCCTGTGAGCCAAGCTAACTTGGTGAATGAGGCAGGAGGATTTCAAGTTTAAGACCCTCCTTAGCAACTTAAAGTGACTGTCTCAAAATGGAAAATATAAAAAGGTGTGGGATGTAGTTCAGTGTTAAAGTGTCCCTGGTTTGAATCCCCAATACATAAATGAAACAAATATATATATTTTTAAATCAATACCCATTCAAGAGGAAAAAAAAATCCTCCCAGCAATTAAGAATAGATGTGTACTTTCTGTACTTAATAGAAAATACTTAAAAAAAAATTTTCAACCAGTCTCATTTTTAAAACAAGACTGTGAACATTACAAAGATTATGTATTTTTATCCAAGACAGAAATTCAAACTATCACAGGCAAGGAGGGAGGGAGGGGGGAAGAAAAGAAGAAAGGAAGGAAGAAAGAATGAATTAATAATTTGAAGGAAGGAAATAAAATGTTTACCATTTGAAGATAAATTTAACATAGGTTTTGTATGTTTGAATAAAACAGCAACAAAATCTTTTGGGACTGATAAGTTCAGCAAGTTTAGAGGTAAAAAGTCAATGTCCAAGTTTTTTATACAACCTTCATATGGAAGGACAAAAACCTTGGAATAATTGTAACAACATTGAAAAGAATAAAGCAGGAAGCATCATTGTGCCTGATGTTAAAGACAGCTACTTTGCTGCAATTAATAGGAGAATGGAGTACTGGCAAAAGACAGAACACAGACCAGAAGAACAAAATAAGATAAAGAAATAGCTGCTAACAAATATGTCCAACTATGTTTTGACAGAGGGAGGAAATCATTTCATTTCAGGAAGATTATCTTTCCCTATCATTTGGATCAATCCACATGCCTAAAACAAAACAAACAAACAAAAAAACTCCCAGAAACCTCAACATAAACCTCACATGGCTTACATAAAGCTCATTCAAAATGCATGCAAAAAGGACTTTCATATAGAACTATAAATTTTACAAGAGAAAAATCAAAGAAAAACATTGGGGGATGTATAGCTAAGGGAACATAAAACTAAACATGCCTGTGAAACAGAATGAGCAAATCTTTATGCCTAACCAAATAACTAAAAAAAAAAAAAAAAAAAGATGGCAAAGATGCAGGGAAAGAAAAAGAGGAGCAAACTAAACCTAAAGCAAATAGGGAAAAAAAAGTCCAAAAATACCTCAGAAATATATCAAATGGAGAATAGAAAAACAATACTGAAAAACAGTGTTATGTATTTTTCTCTAAGATGAATAAAATTGAAAAAAAAAGTTTGGCTAATTTGATTAAGAGAAAAAAACAAATATTGAAATTTCTAAAGAATTAAAAGTTGAGCCAGTATAATACAATTCAGAAAATATGTATATATAATATATTTTATTTAAACATATATATATATATATATATATATATATATATATATATATATATATATATATATATATATATATATATTTAAAAGGACCACCAATAAATTAGAAAACCAGATAAAATTGCAAAATTCCTAGAAACACAGAAAGGATAAAAACTGACTCAAAATCCATAACAATGTGAACACATTTTTATCAAGTGAGGACATTGAATCACTAATTAAAAACCTCTCAACACAGAAAAACTCAGAACCAGATGGCTAGCTGGGGAATTCTATCAAGCATTTAAAGGAGAATTAGCATTCACATTTCACAAAGTTGTCCCCAAAATGGAAGGAGTCATCACTTCCAACTTATCATATGAGGCCAGCATCATCATGTTACCTAAAATAAAAGCCTTTACAAGTAAGAAAACAGCAAACCAATCTCCAAAATAAATAGAGATTCAAAAAGCTTCAGTACTATTTAAGGACATTTTTTTTTTGGTGGGTGTAGTAAGGATAATCTCTAGTCTTTATGAAGAGGCCTAGAGACCTCCCTTATCTCTTGTGCCATGTGAGGATGTGAGAACACCACAAGATAGCTAAATGTGACCCCAAACCTACCAAAAACTTGATCTTAAATTTGTCATTCTCCAGAACTTTGGAAATGAGTTCCTGGTATTTATAAGCCATCCAATTATGGTATTTTATTGAAGCTGCCTAAAAAGACTAAAATAGTGTATCATATCTATAGATATGTACCATAATAGAAATTAAAGCTCAGATATTTTTAAAAAAAATGTTTTTAATACACTTTAAATTAACTGTACTAAACTTATTAACAAATTATTTTCTTAAAAATGAATTTTTCAAATGAAAAATGCTAATAGTAAAAGTACTATTTATATTTTCACTAATGTCTTTAATATCTGACAAAACTGAGTTGTATAGTGTCCTAATATTTACTTCTGTCCTATTTTTCCCAACCTATTTCAGTATCAAATATAAGGTAGATTCTAGAAATCTTCATTTCCCTGTCCCTGAATGTGAATTTTAGAATACTGCACCACACTATTGTTATTATTCATTTGAGACCTTGTTTTTGAAGTATTTCATTTAATAATGGCCTTTTTTTTTTACTTTGCATCCTCTCTCTCATTTCCTAATAAATTATACATGAGCATGAACCAATTTCCATCATTTATCCATAATTTTTATCACTTTCACTTGTGAAAATTATACCAAAAAACTTTGTTTTATTATGCTTAATGATACTGCATGTTGCCTTTTTTTCATTAGAAATTAAGAAGACAACAAAACATTGGAAAGAGCTGTTGAGAAATTGTGTAAAAGTTAGAGAAAAAAGTTGACTTTGAGGAATTGGCTTTGGTAATTTTGGTTCTGGCAAGTCCAACAAGCCAGCCAGCTGGAAACAATCAAGAGGTGAAGCTGCAGGTATGTGTATAAATCCATAAGGCATGATGGTATGCTGGAAGGACAGGTAGGTTTCATTGTCATCTTCCCGAGGCAGAATTCCTTGTTCCATGGGAAACCTCTTTCCCAAGAATTTCAGGTGAATGGAGGAGGCCCAGCTGCATTTTAGAGTGCAATCACTTTTGTTTATGATCAACTTGTTGTAAATATCAATCACATCTATAGAATATGTTTCCTGCAACAATGGGATTAGCATTTGACCAAACAACTGGGCCCCACAGCCTAGCTGAGCTAACATATGAAGTTTCACCCACTGTATCATATTAAAATGTGTTTATTAAGTTGATGCATCCATGAGAAAATGTTTAATATTTATAATATTTTTGCATTAGCACAAAGTTATTTTCTTTTCCCTACTTCTCATTCTTTACCTTTGGCCATTTTCCAGTTTTCAAATGTGACTAGTATATTCCAGTTTTACAGCCTAGAAAAGGAGACATGCTTGAGAAATAAGAAAAGATCAAAAGGATTAATTTGCATCAAATTTAATTACCTTTATTTAAAAAATAGTTTGTAAAAAGCAGTGTTCATTGAAATAAAGGAAAAGAGATGGATGGAAGAAAGCCTAGAGTGGCTCACATTATTGAAATAGGGAAAAAAAAAACAGGTGACAAAAAATATACTTACATGATCCTAAAAAAAATATCAGCAATGTTTTTGAGTCATAACAAAAATAATGACAATTGGGGCCAGGGTTGTGGCTCAGTGGTACAGCGCTTGCCTAGCATGCACAAGGCACTGGGTTTGATTCCTGGTCACCACATAAAATAAATAAATAATCAAATAAAATAAAAGTATTTAAAAAAATAATGACAATTATAATAAAAGCTACTTTCTACTTTTTATATTTGAATATTCTTACAAACCTTTCAGCAGTGATACATTCTTGCCTCTTCTATAGAAAGTTCTATATATAATGTTGTCCTACATATAAGTAATTTAAAACAATTGTTTCCGTTAAATATATTGACTTTATATTTTCTACTTTGTATGCAAATATTATATGTACATTTTTTTTTTTTTTTTACTTTCAGAGAAATAACCATTTTTCATTAGATAATTATGCCTCTAAGGAAGAAAAATCCCAGGGCTAAAACAGGCAATAATTTAAGCTAAAATAAATTATAAGTTTTAAATGTGTTATTTAAAATCTAGATTTACATATATACATTCAAGGTTGTTTATTAGTACCCAAGAAAGCCTAGATAAAATCCTACATGACTTCATTATGAATGGGTACAAATTAAGGGCAAATTGGCAGATGATGTGGCCATTCCTACATATTAGACCAATAATACACAAAATAAATACTCAACATAAGTTTTGTAACTTAGTTTGAGTAACAACAGGTAATATGTTATTTGATTAGAAAATAACCATTTGACTTTCATGACTTTCACGGTCATGAAAGTCAAATGGTTATTTATTTTTTGTCCATTTATCTGGATTGGTTGAACAAGTTTGTAGGTCACCCACAGAGAACTACTTTCACTCAATTACTTGGGCAGTCTTTTTGATTATGTTTAAATATGACAAGGTAGTGAAGTGGCCTGGACTCTGAGAGGTTAGTGAATTTGTATGTGTCCTCTTGACTTGTAAACCTTTTATAAAGGACTCTCATAAATGTTCTTCTGTTAATTATCTTACCACATTCTAATGAATGCAAGTTCAATTACTTTGGAAACTCTCCAAAATATTTACAGTAAAATGCAATTCCTCTTTCAAGTATCTTTCTACAAATATTGTGATCATAGTAAAGCAGATCAAGATATAATAAAGAACTTTTCAATGAGAAAGTATGCATCATTGAGCAGCTCACTTAGAACTCCAGCGTCAGTATCTCTAATGGATAGAGAAACTTTTGGGTTCAATTAACTGTACTTAAAATATTATTCTACAGAGGCATTAAAATTACGTTAAAAAGCACATGGATGAAAATTTTAAAATGTCACATTCCTATTTTAAAATGAACTCCTATTTCAAAATTCAAGCAAATTCTCAACATTAGAACAACTGTTGAGCATAAAATCAATGAGTGTAAAATATTTAATTGTTGGAATGAAGGCTAAATTCTTACTTTTACTTGTAGATGCTTCGTTACAGACATCAGGAACAAATGTAGGTTTAACTAATCCTTTGTATAAAAATCAATGATCATGAATAAGTAAAAGATATTGGTCTAGGTACAGCTCAAATGACCAAGAAATCATCTCAGTAGTGACCTTACATTTATAACATTTCTTAAGGAACACTACTTTGCAATATCCTAAATGGAACATCACTCTTTGTTTCTAAAAGAAAGGGAAATTGATCTTAATAAATAAATGCGCCAATCAGAGACTAAAACATTACATAGTCAAATCTATAAGAAAAGCACACAAAGAAATAGAAATGCACTGGAAATTTTGTAGCAATTTAAACAATCATGTTGTCTCAAATGGTAAAATAAGGTAAATAGTGTGCTTGAAAAGGTCAAAACTCTGTAAAATATATAATATACAGTCATGTCTAGCTGTATTTCATCTTCTGAAGTCAATTTAGAAATGAATTACATTTTCAAATGGAGAATTTTTTAATATCTATTTTTAAACTTCATTTAATATACAATTTTTTCTTCACTATTAGATTAAAATATAAATTAAGTGTACATCAGGTGTTTCCTACCATCAATAAATACACACATTCAAATCACAAGTTTCAGAAACTAATTTGCTCAAAACATTTCCTTTGAATACAGATGTCATCAAGCACTTTTTGTTAAATGTCAGATAGTAAATATTTTACATTTTGTGGACCATATGTTCCATATGACAATTCCTCCATAGTATTATTGTAGCAAAAAAAAAAAAAAAAAAGTCATAAACATCACATAAAGAATAGATGGCCAGGTAAAAGGATGGAGTTGGAGACTATCATGCTAAGTTAAGTAAGCCAATCCCCCCAAACCAAAGGCCAAATGTTCTCATAAGTGAATGCTGATCATAATTGTGGGGGCGGGGGACATGGTATAAATGAAGGAACTTTGATGGGACAAAGGGGAGGCAAAGGTGCCAGGGCTTGGAGTAGGAAAGATGGTGGAATGAGATGGACATCATTACCCTAGCTACATGTATGACTGCACATATGGTGTGACACTACATGGTGTACAACCATAGAAATGTAAAGTTGTGCTGCAATTGTGTACAATGAATAAAAAATGCATTCTGTTGTCATATATACCCAATTAAAATAAATTTTAAAAACTTATGCTCTATATGTACATGAATATACCACAACAAACTTCACTTTTATGCATGTCTATAAAGCCCAATTAAGAATAATTATAAATAACTATAAATAAATAGAAAAAATAGAAGGAAAACCAGTAGAGTAGAAGAAGAGGAACAGGGGAAGGGAGAAAGGGCAGGAAAAAAAAAACAAGTATTGGTGACTGAAATTGAGCAATTTATATTTCATGTTTTCATGAGTATGACAAAATGAACCCTAATATTATGTATGACCCTAATGACTAATGAAAACATTAAAAAATAATAGATGTGTTGTTTTGCAATAAAACTTCATGACAACAGCCTCAAATATTCAAATGAACCCTTTTGGCTGGATTTGGACTATTGGCTATATTTGGCCCTCAGTTTGTAAGGTGCTGGCTCATTTTAATGCAATAAACAAATAACAATAAAAAGTATCTCTAGAGATATTTTATTGGCTATTTCTTGCACAAACCTATTTCTAACATTGATAATCATCAATTTAGTATTTTCCTAATTTTATACAACTTTTGTGTAACCGTATCTTTAATGACTTTTCTGAAATGCTACTCATTTTATTCTAATTATGTAAGTACAATGAAAAATAGAATGCTTTCAAAATTTGCATATTTTACTTTATTATTTAAACCTGTAGGAAGAATGAGGAAAGACAATTTCTACCAAGTGAATGCTGATAATGAGTTTTAAAACTAGGTATGCACACTCAATGGCCCTAAAGTAATTAGAACCTAAGTTTATTATCTTCAAGTTTAAAGCCAGTACTTTAGAAATTGTCCCTTAGTTTAGTTTGGACTTAGTATAGAAAAGGTGAGCCATAACGAATATTGGGCTTAATTACCAGCCTCTCATATACATAATTACTTGAGAAACTTTATTAGCATTTTTCCTCCTAATTATGCACACTCTTATTGGAAAGTTCCAATAAACAAAACTCTTGAATCTGAATCTCTATTAGATTTTTTGTTTGCACCATACAGAATAGTGAATCAATTTCTGCTTATTTCAAACACAAAAATATAAAATTAGCTACATAATTGGTCTTATCACTGGTTAGTAGAATAAAAAAAATCATATAGTAAAAAAATGTTTCACATACTTTATGATAACAAAGATTAAAGAGATTGCAACTTGTCATAGCCAGCAATGTCTCTCAGACTTGAGGGCATTCTCATAACATCATAAAATGGAAAGCTCTGTATCATTTCAAAAACTGTTTGATTTTTCTTGCAAATTTAAAATATTATATGTAACAGTTTATTTTAGGAGTTATTTTGAATTCTTCTTCATCCTGCGTTTTCATATATGGCTCTATAAACAATGGGAAAACAAAGGAAAAAAAAATTTCCCTCCAGAACACTTGAGATTGCAACTGTGAGGATGAAATTGTGAACTGTGCGGGTAAATTTGTTTGAATGCAGTTAGGGACATAGGGAAACAATCCAAGCTAAAGTTCATTTACCAGGACTGTTTCAGTGTACAACAAAAAGGAAACTGTTAAGAACTGCAAATATGACACACACTTGAAACTCGATTTATTTACCAACTAAGTACTCTGCTGGGGATAAGTCATAGATGATTCCCTTAAATAATCCAAAAGTTGAGATCGATCATTGTTAACATAGAACAATGCAGCAGAACATGATGAATAAGTCAAAAAGAAAATGGTTCTTGAGTGGATAGACAAAAGATGAACTATGTTATCTGAGTGCTTACAAAATGAGTACTTTGTCAGCTAAGCTGAGATCGGTGTCCATTATGCAGTTTTATACAGTAACACTGAGACAGCATTACTGTGCTATGTGCAGAAGATCTCAGATATATGCATAGAACTTACCTACATATATGTTTTTTTGAGGGATGGAGGGAGGAAAGTGGGAAGAGAGGGGGAGGGGCAGGGGCTGTGAGAGAGGGGAAGGGAAGGGGAAGGGAGAGGGAGAGAGAGAGAGAGAGAATCCAAGAAAAACCTGTAAAAATAAACTTCATAAGAGAGAATGGCTAAACCAAACAAACAAAAATCAAAGGACAACAACCCACAGAATGTCGGTAGTTATATAAGTTAGCTAGGTTGCAGAATGTTCCTTTATTGGGCTGCAGCTCATATTTTTACATCATTAGATTCTTGTTATCCATTCTGACCAGAATGTCATTGAAGTACTGTTCTTCAATGCTCAGTACATTATATTGGTATATTTGACATCTCATTATTGGTGATTTTAACTTTTATCACCTGAGTAAGATGGAGTTTATTGAAGTTTTCCATTATAAAGATACTGTTTTGATTTTTTTCACCAATAAAGGTCCAAAGGAAGTAATATCAGACTATGTTAATACTTCAATTTTAGTTGCATTTTTGACAGAGCATCCATTGATGATTTTTGACAGCATAGATTTTAACTTGTATTGATATTTTGTTTTACAAAATATTTTTCCTATTTTTCTCACTGCTTCTTCATTTTTAGGTTATAAGTATAATATAATAAGCAGCTTTCCCATCAATGACATTTATTTATTTGCTTACTTATTCAATATGAATATTGATATTAATAAATAAGCAAACGGACTCATAGATTCTTATATATTGGTTATAACTCGTTATTGTTACTATTTGCTTGATGTTCATATAGTACCACCAGCTTGGCTGTAGGGAGTACTTTAGTTATCAGTACTTTTTTCATCTCACATAACTTACCCTTCTTTGATCATTTCCATATTGGCAAGAACTTTTAGAAAATATCAAGAACATGGATAAAATGAATGTATGAAGGGCCTTTCCAACTTAAATTAAGAACAAAGAAAAATTGAATGTAATATACATACATAGGTTGAATCTTAATCAAGATTTGTGATTTTTTTTTTTTTTTTTTTTTTTGCTAAGGGATGAATTTTAAATATTTAACAAAATGTTAATAATTGTAGAATTTTATTAATATTAATGTACTTGTGTTTTCAATCATACTGTACTTATATAAGGGCATGTCCTGGTTCACAACATACAGATACTAGTATACTAATTGTAATGAGACAGCCTACCTGTGACTCAACATTTAGTGACCATAAAGAAGATATGGACATACTATGTACTATTTTTTTAAGCTTTTATATAAATGTGAATTTATATAACAACAGCAACAACAATAATTACAACAACAATAATTATAACAAAACATAAGTTCTGAGGTACCGGGTCTGGTTGAAAGCCAGAGATACACATGGATATGTACCTCCATAGGCAAATATGGTCCCTCAGAACAGGAACATGCACAACTTTCAAAGTGATTGGTTCTGGGCTAGATTATAACTGTAGAGCACAACCACCTTGATACACAAGAAATTTTGTTTTAGTGTTTATTTATTTACTGACTTGGCTTATTATTTACTTACTAGTTTTGTTATATACAAGGTTTTGAGAAATAAAAATAAGATAAAATATAAACTCTATTTCTGCTTAGGAAAAACCAAAACTGAATAGTAAAAATTGTTTTGTTTTGTTTTTGATACTGAGGATTGAACTCGGGGATACTCAACCACTGAACCACATCCCCAGCCCTATTTTGTATTTTAGTTAGAGATAGGCTCTTACTGGGTTGCTCAATGCCTCACCATTGCTGAGGCTGGCTTTGAACTCACCATCCGCATGCTTCAGCATCTCAAGCCATTGGGCTTACAGGGGTGTGCAACCTAACAAAATTTTAATGCTTATCTTAGAGCTACCATAGATAAATTTCTTAATAGTTCTTAATTTCAAATTCTGCATAATGTGTTAAGAGGTAATATTTTTTCTTCTTCATGAGAAATATAAATTTAAGACAGAATGGTCTAGGTTCTGTTATAATAATGAGACAAATAACACTTCGTAAATGAAAGTCATATATGATCAAATATTAAGCAAATAAAATAAAAGATTGAAATAAAATTTAATAAATTTATTTTACTTTTAATTTAAAAATCTTGAGCATAATTGTATTCCTGAATATCTTTGTTTCCCCAAACTTGTATATTTCTTAGAATAGTTACTTTTGCTAGACAATGTTTGATGTATGATATTATAAATGTCTTTAACACAGTTTGCCAAAAATATAGATCACTTGGCAACTGTTCCATTTGTTGTAACTATCAAAAATGACAATTTTTTGACACTTAAAAATTATTCTACCTCATTCAGAATGATGCAAAGGCATTTGATCTTGAAGTTGAAAGCCATACATGTAATTAGTATACAAAGTGGATCCCACTTATCCTCAGCTTTAGAACCAGAGTTAAATTATGTCAATTGTTAAGAGTCTAGGTCATTAAGAAGGATGTTTTTTCCTCTAACACACAATCTGAGATATAAAAGTTCCCATGGTTAGTATATAAGACATTTGCAAATCCTATAAATTCAGACTTAAAATATTTTTCTGCAGATGTGATTTATATATTTAATCAAGCCTGGGGGTAGAATATCTATATCTTAGATTATATTTCAAATGGGATGTGATGAAGATATGTGTTATATGGTCAATTCGTATTGTTAGCATAATGAATTCCTCAGAGTACTTCTCAAAAGAGTATAATTTTAAAATAGATTGTATCACCTGTTAAGAATAAAGCAATTAGGGTTGCTTTTCTTACCAAGAATTTAATAGTTAGCCAAGTATGTATATAGGACAACCATCAGACTGGGATAAAATTTAAGATAGAACACACATAGTAGCCTCTAAATTTGACATTTATGAATGATTCATCAGGGTAAATAAAATTAAAATAATATGACCTTCCATTAACTGCTATAAGATCATACAATAGTAAATGGTGTTCTATAGCTATACAAAATTGACTTGAATGCAATATAAAACTTGAATGAAGGGGCTTGTGGCTCAGTGGTAGAGTGCTTGCCTAGCAAGTGTAAGGCTCTGGGTTTAATTCTCAGCACCACATATAAATAAATGAATAAAATAGAGGTACATCAACAACTAAAATATAAACCGAAAAAATCATTGCAATATATAAAATTATTTTGAAACCTATGGTACTGCTGATAACACACTGTAGGCCACACACTGCATTGGGTTGAGCTCTACGTTGTAGGCATGAACCCTGTGATAAATACTAAAACATATTCTATGTTATGAATGGTACAAAAAAGATGACTCTTTGTGTCCTATAAATTAAGAAAATAAGGCAATGGTCATGAGTAAAAGGAAATGAATACTTGGGCTTCAACATAAGCACAGGGTTCTGTATAACTGACAGTCTACCTAAAAGAAAGAATTACAGAATGTAACTGGTGTTCAATGAGGTTTCCATAAGATACTTAAAGAAGGATTTGGAAGGCTTTGTGAGGGCTATTAGAGACAGCTTCCATGGATCACTTCTGTTGCCTCAAAAGGAAAGTCGGGGTCATTTGGCCAAATAAAGAAATCCTTCCAAATCTTTTTTTTTTTTTTTCCAGTTGTAAAGGGACACAATACCATTATTTTTAATTAATTATTTACTTTATGTGGTACTGAGGATCAAACCCAGTGCCCCACAGGAGGTGCATGCAAGTGCTCCAACACAGAGCCACAATCCCAGCCCCTCCAAACATATTTTTCCCCCTGTGGAACACTATTAATTGGGAATATCTCTACAAATGGAAAAAATAAAGTGTAAAATTAAATCACTCTGCACATAGACTTTTCTGACCATGAATACTGCCTTTTCCACACATCAAAATATATTTTATGCAAACCACCAGCCAAAAAAAGAATTCATGTCATTAAATGAGATTTGATAGTTAAACATAATATGCAAAATACATTAAAATTATAAAAATATAAGAGTAAAAACTGAAGTGAAAAACAGTGGATAAAGAAATTTGCCAAAAAAAAAAAAAAAGATTGCTGAGAGCTTGATGATATATGCAAACCTCAAGGTAGAGCTGTTAAGCATCAGAAAGAGAGGGGTGTGGGTAGGCAGATATCGAGAAGAAACCGCAAGAGAAAATTAAGTTATCACATTGTAAACAATGAAAACAGAAGTACTGAAAACGGTAAAAGCATAAAGTACCTGCTACAGAGTGCTATGAAAACAAACACAAAGTAAAATGAGTTTTAAGAAATTATTAAATATATATATATGTATATATATATATATATATATATATATATATATATATATAGAGAGAGAGAGAGAGAGAGAGAGAGAGAGACAGACATGTGCACAAAGCTTGATAGTTCTTTGAATATATATATATATATATATATATATATATATATATATATATATATATATATATATATATAATGTAGTTACTGGAAAGGACAAAATAGCAAATTGAACAGAGGAAAAACAACAACAAACAAATCAAAACTAAAGGAAATCTGAAACTACAGGGAAAAAGGGATACTGTTTTCAGGATATATTGCCAAAAAAGTGAAGAAGTGAAGAAGGTTTGGGTCACTCTGAATTACTTCATAATAAAAAATGAACTTCCAAGATACACAAACTTTAAAGTTTACAGTCATAAACATGTAGCAATCAACAAGAAAAAATGAAGATTAGTTCAAAATTCCCCATAAGTATACAAAACTAAAAAAAAAAAAAAAAAAAAAAAAAAAAAAAAAAAACCACTCACTTCCTGTGAGGAAACTAACTTTTTTTTTTTACTCAGACTGTCATTTACTTATGAATAAACCTTTATATATTTTTCATTGATAAACACAAAGACAACTTATTCTTGGATGTCCTTAAAGACACTACTGGATGACAGGCTATCATGAGTTGCTGTACTTCAGTCACATTCTCAGGGTCCATTTCTAATTCTTTTTCTCTTTCTACTTATACCACATTCCTTACTTCAGTGAAGTCCATAAGGGTTATGATTATCTTCTTCCAAAGTCCTGTTAATGTTGATATTTTTACCTCATCCTATGAGTCACTAATAATAACATCTAGAATGTGAATTGTTTCTAGAATCTTTTCAATTTACTTGGCCCAGATCCATCAGAAAAATCACTATGGCTGCTACAGCATTACAAAATATATTTCTTAAACATCAGTTCCTGGCGATTGAAATTGCTTCTTGATCCATGCATTGCAGAATGGATATCTTGATAGCAGATATGCAAATAAATACTCTCATTGTGCAACTTTATCATAGCTCCTGGGAATTTTCCTTTTTGAAGAGTAAGTACCAACAGTGAACTTAGCATCTTTTTTTTTATTGTTGGTTGTTCAAAACATTACATAGTTCTTGCTATATAATATTTCACACTTTGATTCAAGTGGGTTATGAACTCCCATTTTTACCCCATATACAGATTGCAGAATCACATCAGTTACACATCCATTGATTTACATATTGCCATACTTGTGTCTGTTGTATTCTGCTGCCTTTCCTATCCTCTACTATCCACCCTCCCCTCCCCTCCCCTCTTCTCTCTCTGCCCCCTCTACTGTCATTCATTTCTCCCCCTTGTATTATTTTTCCCTTTCCCCTCACTTCCTCTTGTATGTACTTTTGTATAACCCTGAGGGTCTCCTTCCATTTCCATGCAATTTCCCTTCTCTCTCCCTTTCCCTCCCACCTCTCATCCCTGTTTAATGTTAATCTTCTTCTCATGCTCTTCGTCCCTACTCTGTTCTTGGTTACTCTTCTTATATCAAAGAAGACATTTGGCATTTGTTTTTTAGGGATTGGCTAGCTTCACTTAGCATAATCTGCTCTAATGCCATCCATTTCCCTGCAAATTCTATGATTTTGTCATTTTTTAATGCAGAGTAATACTCCATTGTGTACAAATGTCACATTTCTTTTTTTTTTATCCATTCGTCTATTGAAGGGCATCTAGGTTGGTTCCACAGTCTTGCTATTGTGAATTGAGCTGCTATGAACATCGATGTAGCAGTGTCCCTGTAGCATGCTCTTTTTAGGTCTTCAGGGAATAGACCGAGAAGGGGAATAGCTGGGTCAAATGGTGGTTCCATTCCCAGCTTTCCAAGAAATCTCCATACTGCTTTCCAAATTGGCTGCACCAATTTGCAGTCCAACCAGCAATGTACAAGTGTACCCTTTTCCCCACATCCTCTCCAGCACTTGTTGTTCTTTGACTTCAGAATGGCTGCCAATCTTACTGGAGTGAGATGACATCTTAGGGTGGTTTTGATTTGCATTTCTCTGACTGCTAGAGATGGTGAGCATTTTTTCATGTACTTGTTGATTGATTGTATGTCCCCTTCTGAGAAGTGTCTGTTCAGGTCCTTGGCCCATTTGTTGATTGAGTTGTTTGTTATCTTATTGTCTAATTTTTTCTGTTCTTTGTATACTCTGGATATTAGGGCTCTATCTGAAGTGTGAGGAGTAAAGATTTGTTCCCAGGATGTAGGCTCCCTATTTACATCTCTTCTTGTTTCTTTTGCTGTGAAAAAACTTTTTAGTTTGAGTAAGTCCCATTTGTTGACTCTAGTTATTAACTTTTGTGCTATGGGTGTCCTATTGAGGAATTTGGAGCCCGACCCCACAGTATGTAGATCGTAGCCAACTTTTTCTTCTATCAGATGGCTTGTCTCTGATTTGATATCAAGCTCCTTGATCCATTTTGTATTAACTTTTGTGCATGGTGAGAGAAAGGGATTCAGTTTCATTTTGTTGCATATGGATTTCCAGTTTTCCCAGCACCATTTGTTGAAGATGCTATCCTTCCTCCATTGCATGCCTTTAGCCCCTTTATCAAATATAAGATAGTTGTAGTTTTGTGGATTGGTTTCTGTGTCCTCTATTCTGTACCATTGGTCCACCCGCCTGTTTTGGTACCAGTCTTTAAAGAATTATAAACAAACATGTTGTTATCCAAAGTTTTTCCATTTACACAAGCTAAACAAGTAATATTTAATATAATTCTTAAAGGCCCTAGGATTTTTGGATTGATAAATCAATATTATCTTCAACTTAAAGACACCAGATGTGTTAGCCCCTAACAAGATTTAAGTTCGAAGTCAGGCATTAACTTCTCTTTAGCTATGAAATCCCTAGATGGCATCTTCTTCCAATAGAAGGTTGATTTGTCTACATTTAAAATCTGTTGTTTATTGTAGCCACCTTCATCAATTGTCTTAGCTAGTTCTTCTGGACAACTTGCTGCAAAATCCGTATTAGCACTCACTGCTTCACATTGGACTTTGAAATGGCTTCTTTCCTTAACTCTCATTAGTCAACCTGTGTTAGCCTCGAACTTTTCTTCTGAAGCTTCCTCAAAATCAGCTCTCATAGAATTGAAAAGAATTAGATCCTTGCTCTGGATTAGGTTTTAGCTTAAGGGATAATGGTACTGATAAACTTGCTTGACTCAAGGTTATCACAAACCTTTAATCTATAAAGCATCTCAATATATGTGAGGCCCAATAAAGAGAAAGCAAAATAAAGTGAGCTATGCTTGTATTCATCAACAAATTTAATATGTATACATGTCAAAATACTTGCACACAATAAAAAAATTCACCTCCATAAGAATTTTTAGGTTTGTAATTTTGATAGGCATTAGCAAGTTGACATCAACATTTATCATATTTCTAAACTCACATGTGAAATTGACTGTATCCTCATATCTTAAATAGCATAACAATAATAATGTATTTTCAAGGATTTTTATCTTTGCTATTGTGACTGATAAAATATGGTACTTGACTTAATTTTCATGTTCTTTATGTTAAATAAATTTAAACAAATTTTAATATTTTATATTTTCCATTCTGTTAATTACCTGTATATATTGTTCATTAATGTTAGGGTCAGTTTTGGTAGAATTTGGGAATTAACTTGTAGGAGATCCTTATGAAAGGTACTTTAACCCAAATAAAATAATGTAATTTAAAAGTTTCATTTATTAATTAACTGTTACTTGAATAAATTTCCTATTTACAAAATGAGAGACAAATATTTTGTGATTCTTGGGTTCTGATACACATATTGATTTGTAAGGCTCAAATGTAACAACAAATTCCAATTTTAGCTTTCTGGTCTTTCCCAGTTTTTCTTCATATTTTTATTTTTTTAACACAGTTTATTAACTTGTTGGTGTCAGTATTTAAAATGCTGGAACTGTGCAATAAATTTAAATATTTACTAAATTTTATCTTCACACATTATTTTCATTCATTTCAGAACAATTCTGCCTATCCTGAATTATTTTTCAATTCATTTTAGAATAAGTTTATTGTATTCATAATATTTTCCATGTTGTATGTTTGTTTGTCCTTCTTCTTCTCCTCCTCCTCCTCCTCATCCTTCATTTTCTTCTTTTTTTCTTTGTGTATTTATTTGTTTTTGTGGTACTGGGGTTGAACCAGAGGACATTCTACCACTGAGCTATATATCTCCAGAACTATTTATTTTTATTTTATTTTTCATTGCAAGACTAAGTTGCCCAGGTGGAGCTCAAACTTGCTATCCTTCTGCCTCAAACTCTTGAATGTGCACTACCAAGCCTGGCTTCTTTCTTCTTTTACTATTATTTCAGTGTTTTCTATTCAGTGTGATTCTGGTTAACCCTAATCAACAGCTCCATCTACAGTTGAGTGGCCCTCAAATCCCGTAGTTGATGGACGGAATCCTGAGGCAGGACCCCAAAGATTAGCATGTCCTGTACTTGAGCAGGCAGGAGGGCAACAAATTCACCATGCTTTAGACTTCAAAACAGTAAAGCAATTAAAGGAGGCTGTAACAACCTATGGGCTGCAAGCACCCTTCACTGTGAGCATGGTCGAATCCACCAACTTAGATATGATGCCAGCAGATTGGGCTAACGTGTCGATCTGTGCTAAATGGAGGACAATAGTTGTTATGGAAGGTTGCCAATGAGGAATTTTGCATGGAGACAGCTAGGCGAAATGCAGCAGCTGGTTACCATCAAAGAAATCTAGATATGTTATTAGGAAAAGGACCTTATGAGGGTCAATGGCAACAAATTGAATATGATCCTGGCATATATGCACAAATTGCTGTAGATGCGGTTAGGGCATGGAAAACTTTACAGGGGCATGGAGATTTACAAGGACAATTATCTAAGGTAATACAAGGAACTAATGAACCTTACGCTGAATTTGTAGATAGGCTTATTCAAACAGCTTCTAAAATATTTGGAGATACAGAACAGGCAATGCCATTAATAAAACAACTGGCTTATGACCAAGCAAATCGTTCCTGCAGAGAGGTCATTAGACCATGGAGACATGAAGATTTAAACACATATATTAAATTATGTAGAGACATTAATGAACAAGGGCAAGTCTTGGCAGCAGTACAACAGGATTTAGATGCCAGGCCAAAAACATGCTATAATTGTGATCAAACAGGACATTTTAAAAGGAGTTGCCCCATAGGAGGAGGGTTTAACAAAGCTAGGTATCAAAGGAGTAGAATACCGGGTATTTGCCCACGATGCCATAGAGGGAAACATTGGGCTAATGAATGCCGTTCTCAAACCACCATAGAGGGTATTCCATTATCAAAAAACAGAAAAGGACCAAGTGTTTACCCACGATATCATGGAGAAAGGCGTCAGAGTCCATTGCCAAAAAACGGACTGGAGGACCCAATGCTCCGGGGCCCAAAATCACAAATATACGGGGCAATGGAGGAACCAAGCAGCACCATCAAGGTAGTGCCCAGGATGCATTATCCATTAAATCCCTCATCAGACAAACAAGAGGGAGTGCAGGGTTGGACATCTGCGCCTCTGCCAGAGCAGTACTAACTCCAGAGATGGGAGTTCAAATCATTCCCACAGGAGTAAAAGGACCTCTTCCCCAAGGAACAGTAGGCTTATTATTGGGACACAGTTCTTCTACTCTAAAAGGACTTATGATAAGTCCTGGGGTAATTGATCCTGATTATGAGGGTGAAATAAGAATTATAGCTAGTTTTCCAAGAGGTATATCAGTAATTTCACCAGGAGACAGCATAGCACAGTTATTAATAATACCCAGCCTGCATGATAAATTTTCCAGTTGTACTGTAGAAAGAGGTTCCAAGGCATTAGGCTCCACAGGTGTAGATTGGGCTATGCTGTCTTTAAATTTAGATTCTCGCCCCATGCTAAAACTAAATATTCAAGGTCATGACTTTAATGGGCTACTGGACACAGGTGCTGACCTTAGCATCATATCTTGTCAAGAATGGCCAAAACATTGGCCATTACAACAAGCCACTCAACGCTTCGAGGCCTAGGAGTGGCAACTAATCCCCATAGAAGTGCAATGGTATTAGATTGGAAGGATCCTGAAGGATGTGAAGGAACTATACAGCCCTATGTATTGGATCATCTTCCTATAAATTTATGGGGATGAGATGTCCTAGATCAATTAGGTTTGACATTAACAAATAACATCAATCTTAACGCGCCCACTACTAGGCCTAGACAAGGCTTTAGGAAAGAAAAAAGATTAAGAGAACTAGAACAAGGTATGACAGCACCAATTCAAATAGATCAAGAAATAAATAGACATGGATTGGGTTTTCAGAAAGGGCCACTGAGACAATCAAAATTACTTGGAAATCAGAAAGACCAGTGTGGGTTCCTCAGTAGCCCCTGAGTAAAGAAAAGATACAAGTAGCCCATAACCTGGTCAAACAACAATTAGCGGAGGGACATATACAACTTTCTGTATCTCCCCATAATACTCCCATTTTTGTCATTAAAAAGAAATCTGGTAAATGGAGATTATTGCAAGATTTAAGAGCCATTAATAATGAGATGGTTATTATGGGACCTGCTCAATCAGGGATTCCCCAATTGTCTACTTTACCAAAAACCTGGTATGTTTTAGCTATAGATATTAAAGATTGTTTTTTTTTTTTTTTTTCAATTCCAATTCATGCCGAGGATAGTCCACATTTTGCATTTACTATCCCTGCACTAAATCATGAAGGTCCTGATCAGAGATATGAATGGAAAGTACTCCCTCAAGGGATGGCTAATAGTCCAACTATGTGTCAAATTTATGTTAACAAAGCAATCCAGCCACTTAGAAATCAAAATCCTGAACTACAAATATTTCACTATATGGATGATATGTTATTGGCACATAAAGATAAAAACACACTGCTAGAATGTTATGCCACACTTATGAATTCATTAAAAAATTATAATCTAGAGATAGCAACAGATAAAGTACAATTAAATCTTCCAATTAATTATTTAGGAGTTCTATTATCCTCAACCATGGTCCGTCCTCCAAAAATTCAAATACGAGTAGATCAACTCCAATCACTTAACGACTTTCAAAAGTTATTGGGAGACATAAATTGGATAAGGCCTTATCTAGGCATACCAATAGGAGAGTTGGGACCTTTATTTGATGTCCTAAAAGGTCCATCAGATCCCAATTCACCCCAAATGTTAACGCCTGAAGCAAGAAAGACATTAAAAATCATTGAAACATATATGAAAAATATGCATTTGGATAGAATTGATATGTTTGCCTTTATTATTTATTGTACTGCCAACAAAAAATATTCCTACAGGAGTATTTTGGCAAGAAGTTCCATTATTGTGGATACATTTATCTTATTCTCCTAACACTATTCTTAATAGATATAATGAGGCTGTAGGACAATTAATACTCAAAGGAATAAAAGCAGCAAAGAGAGTGTTTGGGATTTCTCCCCATAAAATTATTACTCCATATACTATGGATCAAATTGATGAGTTAGCTAATGAGTTAAATACTTGGGCAATAATCATGTGTAAATCTAATGTTTCATTTGATAATCACTTACCATCTAATCCTTTGTTGTCCTTTTGGTCTAAGCATCCTGTAGTTTTTCCAAAGATGACAAGAAAAACCCCTATCATGAATGCTCCAAATATATTCACTGATGGGTCAAATAATGGTACAGCAGCAGTAGTTAACCCTGATCAAACTTTTACATTTTTAGTACCCAAACAATCAGCTCAAAAGGTAGAGCTTAATGCAGTATTACAAGCTTTTATGATGTTTAAAGATTCTGTATTTATTTTCCAATAGTCAGTATATAGTTAATGCTATAGTATCCCTTGAAGATGCTGTAGGATTTCCCCTTTCTCTACTGTTTTTGCTTTGCTTTCCACTATACAAAGTCTAATCTGGGACAGAAAAGATCCATTTTTTATAGGACATATCAGGGCACATACAGGATTGCCTGGAGCCCTTAGTTTGGGCAATGAATTAGCAGATAAACTACACATGACATACATATTTTCTCCACAATAGAAGAAGCTATAACTTTTTATAAAAGGTTCCATGTCAATGCTAATACTTTACAAAAGCGTTTTAAAATAACTAAAGAACAAGCCTGACATATAATAAAACAATGTCAAAATTGTGTGACATTTTTACCACAAGTTAATCTTGGAGTCAATCCTAGAGGACTGATACCTAACCATATTTGGCAGATGGACGTCACACACTTGCCAGAATTTGGAAAATTAAAATATTTGCATATTACAGTTGATACTTCTTCCGGATTTTTGATGGGCTCCCTTCATGCTGGAGAAAAAACTAAAGATTTTATAGCTCATTGCTTACAAAATGTTGCCACTGTGGGCGTTCCAAAACAGTTAAAAACAGATAATGGTCCTGGTTATGTTTCTAACTCTTTTAAACAATTTTGCTCATCATTTGGCATTACTCACATAATAGGAATTCCATACAATCCACAAGGACAAGGCATAGTTGAAAGAGCTCATCAAACTATTAAAATGTACTTATTAAAACAAAAGGAGGGAATTGGAAAGGGGTATATATCCCCCAAAGATAAACTTAAAATAACCCTTTTTACTCTAAACTTTTTAAATTTGGATTCATCAGGACTTAGTGCTGTGGCAAGACATTTGTATCCAAAAAATGTACATAAGCCTAAGGTACTTTGGAAGGATATTCTAACAGGACAATGGAAAGGTCCTGACCCAGTGATTGTCTGGAGTCGGGGCTCTGTGTTTTTCCACAGGGAGAACAGCAGCCGATTTGGATTCCAGAGAGATTAACCAAAACAATTTCTACAGACCAAAAGGAAGATGATTTGACTCAAATCCATAACAGCTGATATCCAGAACTCCAGCTTGGCTCTTCTTACATCTGTGACAGTGATTAACCAGGATGCTATTTTCAATATCTACTTTATTATTGCTTTTTCCCACATCATAAAGTTATATTTTATTTTTGAGCTCATACAGACCTAGGTTAATGTTTTTATGATCAGTTTTATTTTTTGACTGTGGAGTTTTTAAACATTGCAATGGAGATGTCACCTAGGTAAAGCTACAAGGCCTTTACTATTGTCTTATGTGTTGTATGTTACGTGTGCACACTTCTGTTTTGTGTTGTATGTCTGTATGTGCGTATGTCCATATATCATATATGAGGAGCGCTCATGAATATGGATCCGAATTTTTTTTTATTATTCACGTGATTTTAATAGTTTAATTTAATTTGGGTAAACAGCTGTTGAGGATTGTTTTAATATATGAACAAATTGGAGGTTAACAGATCTGTTTGTTTACTTTCACCTTTCCTTTTCATTATATTTAATAATTCTGTTCAGGATAATGTAAATTGTTCTAAAAATTGTTTTCTTAGTACCTGTTGAAATGTTACATTTTTTTTTTTTTTTTTTAGCATCATTGTCAGAATTCCTATTTTCATCCCAGTGCCGGTGAAGACAAAGATGAAACCAAACTACAACTTCTTCGAGAGTTATCACAACAAACTTTATAAACTGATACATCAATGATTAATAACTCAACAAGTAATGCTCAATCAATGAGTCGATTTATTTTGGGAGGATATGGACATATTGATAGATTTGTCTGCTTTGAAATGCTTACAGAACTTGCCTGGACTATGTATCACTTGTATGCATTGTGATCTATCTGTTGATGCAGCAAATTATGGTAGTGCTAGCGTATCTTTGCTGATGTGTCACCAGTGATGCAATTTTTCCTAGGAGCCATCAATTGACTTGGTGTCGTGGCATTTCTGTATCCTCCTCCCTTCTACTAGTGATGGTCTAAATTTGGGGGCCAACAGAGGTGAGGCAAAGAACCTCACCCCCCCCCCACTGGTGCATAGGCCTATCCATAAGTATGGCTATATGCTGGACTGGTAGTCAGTGACGGGTATGATCCAATTGCAGTGGTATCAACCTAAGACAGGAGGCTGGCACCTAGAGGTCAGTTTTCCGATGACGGGTAAGAAACATATGTTGAATTGG
This sequence comes from Marmota flaviventris, assembly GCF_047511675.1. Lineage (NCBI taxonomy): Eukaryota > Metazoa > Chordata > Mammalia > Rodentia > Sciuridae > Marmota > Marmota flaviventris. The sequence goes on from NC_092519.1 coordinate 505,332, forward strand.
ACAAACCTAACAGGCACAGTCCCTAGCCACATTGCTTGTTGCTTAATTAAACAGAAGGGGGGAGATGCTAAGAGTCAGCCAAGTATATGATGCATGGCATTTTTGGTTGAAAGGTGATGCCAGCAAGCCATTGAGATGATATGATTATGTTAAGATTTGCATTCATATGGATATTGGACTCCTGCTATTCACCTCGGCCTGCTAGGGACTCCTGGAGAGTTCCCATTGGTTGGGGAAGTACAGTAGGAGGGAGTTCCGGGGGAGGAACTTCCTCTGGGGGTTCCGGGAGAATGCCACGTGGGTGGATCTGCGATCTTCCCGGGGGCCTACAGAACATTGGCGGCAGTTTCAAAAAATAAAGTTTGTTCCTGCTTGAGTGGCTCATGATTTTGTGCCTAGCCAGACTTCGGCAACTGCACACGTTGCAATTTTGCCCCCTAGCAACACTTGCTATGAACCCACATAGCTTGGAGAGAGGGAGAGCTAGCTCTCTGCCTCCTTTACTTATAAGGGCTCTAATCTCATGGTGAGGGTCCCATCTTCATGACCACAACTATACCTAATTATCTCTCAAACACTCATCTCTCAACCATATAGCATTGGTGGTTTGGGCTTCAACTTAATGAATTTTGGGTGTACGCAGTTCACTCCATGGAATTTTCCTCTTTGCTATCCCCATCATCATGTTCCACCAGGTAATATACTGCATTCCATTCCAACACGCCCCAAATCTTAATACATTTTAGGATGAACTCCAATCTTGACAGCACAAGTCTCAACTAAATACCTTCTAAATCCTCTATGGGTAAAGTCCTATGTACTGTGTATCTTGAGGCACACTCTTCCCTAGCTGTGAACCTGAGAAACCAGACAAGTCTTGTCTTCTACAATGGAATGGTGAGACAAGGGCATAGATTCCTTTCCCAAATGGGAGAACGGAAATAAGAAAGGGGTGATATGTCATAAAGAATTCTAAAAGATACCAAATAAAATTCCATTAAAATTTAAGGGGTTGGGGTACACCTCAGTGGTAGACCACTTGCCTAGCATATGTGATGCACTGGTTTGATCCCCAGCACAATAAAAAAAAAAAAAATAAAAAATAAACAAAATAAAGGTATTGTGAACAACTGCAACTAAAAATATTAAAGAAAAAAAAAACTCCATTCAAATTCAACTTCTAAAAAAAAGTTTCTTTTGTTTGATTCTATGCTTTACAAGCCAACTAGGGAGCAGACATCATTTCATGGTTTTATTAGACAACCCCACCCCTTGGCTCAACAAAGTGCTACTCAAATATCTCTTTTCAGGAACCCATCCCACATAGTTCTGTACAAGATTCATGTCTTCAGAACTCTTAAAACCAAAAGAAGGAGTAATCTTGGTTCTTAGACCTGTGGTAGGAGTGGCAATTCTGATTATCCTTGAGACATATCCAAAATTGTTTTTTATTTGTTGTCTTTACTCCAAGCTGGCAGTGTTTCTATTGGAAGAACCTCATCTATATCCTTAGATTCTGCTGAAAATAGCTGGTTAGCTCCATGGTTGATATTTATACTAATTGTATATAAGTTTTATTTAGCTATAACTTTAGTCTTTTCTTCTGAACAAAGTTTCTTACGTTTTGGTATAAGTATAGGGGGAAATGTTTCAAAATCTCAAGTTCTGGCTTATTTTTATTTATTTATTTATTTTTATATTTTGGTACTGGGGATTGAAGTCAGGGACACTAAACCACTGAGCCCCCTCCTCAGCCCTATTTTATATCTTACTTAGAGACAGGTCTCACTGAGTTGCTTAGTGCCTCACCATTGCTGAGGTTGGCTTTGAACTCGTGATCCTTCTGCATCAGCTTCCAGAATCACTGGGATTATAGGTGTGCCACTGTGCTCACCAAGTTCTGCCTTATTTTTGAAACGGTATTTGAATTTAAATTTATTTTTTTAAACACAACAATTGCACATATTTATGGGATACCATTTTTGTTTCAATGCAATTATATAGTGTGTAATGTATAAATCAGGTTAAATATATCAACCAATCAAACATTTATCATTTTGTTATGCTAAAATATTCACCATTCTTTCCTGTAGCTTTTCAAAATAACACATTGTCATTATCTGTACTCATGCTACTGTTAATGGTACACCAGAACTTTCTGTTCATATATAAATGTAACTTAGTACCCATTGACCATGATACTCCCATTATTCATCTCACCCTATCCCTAGCCTGTTATAATGGCTGTACTATTTTTAATTTCTTTGAGATGGCTATTTTATTTTTCACACATGCATGAGATCATATAGTGCATGTATTTCTATGTCTAGCTCATTTTACCTAACATAATTATATCCAGTTCTGTACATGTCATTGCAAATGTCATTAATTTTATTGGGTGACTATTATCCCAATATGTATATACACCACATTTTTTGTCTATTAATCAGTCAATGGACAGTTATTTCTTTTTCTTGGCTATAGTGGTTAGAACTGCCATGAAAATGGTAATTCACATTTCTCTTTGAAATACTGATTTTTTTAAATATATAATGCTAGGAGTGGGAAAGTTGGATCATTTGAGAGTACTATTTTAAATTTTTGATGAACCTCTGTAGTGTTTTCCATAATAAGTATACTAATTTACATTCCCACCAACATATGCAAGAGCTCCCTTTCTTCTGCATTCTTGCCAGCACTTGCTATTTTTTTTTCTGTTTTATAAAACCCATTCTTACCAGAATGTCATTGTTATGATGCGCATTTCCTGGTGATTAGTGATGCTGAATATTTTTAATCTATTTGTACCCTCTTTGCATGTCTTCTTTTGAGAAATGTCTATTGCACACATTTAAAAATGTATGTATATATATATATATATATATATATATATATATATATATATATATATATATATATATATATACACTTTTTTTAGTTGCTTCTGAGCCTTTGGAATTCCTTGTACAATCTGGATATTAAACCCTTTATCAGATGTATTTTTTGAAAGTATTTTCTCCCATTCTGTAGGTTATCTCTTTACTTTGATGATTGTTTCCTTTGCTGTGCAGAAGCTTTTAGTTTGATAAAATTTTGTTTGTCTATTGTTACTTAGTTTCCTCTACATTTGGAGCTTTATCCAAAAATAATCCTGGTTATTCCAATGTGTTAAAATATTCTTCCTGTTTAATTCTAGTAGTTTTATAATTTCATGTCTTAAATTTAATCCTTCATTTCATTTTTTAGGGGGGTATGGGGGATTGAACTCGGCGGCACTTGACCACTGAGCCACATCCCCTGAGTTGCTTAGTGCCTCACTGTTGGCTTTGAACTCATGGTCCTCCTGTCTCAGCCTCGCATGCCACTGGGATTACAGGCATGTGACACCATGCAACTCATGGGAGACAGGGGTCTGGTTTTATTCTTCATGTGAATATCCAATTTCCCCAAACAAATTTAGTACCATTTATTAAAAAAGTTCTCCAGAGTGTGTTCTTAATTAAGTACTATTGTAAAAAAGTTTATTACGGATATGTGGGTTTAATTCTAGAGTCTCATTTCTCTTCCATTGGTCTGTGTGTCTGTATCTATGCTACTACCATACTGTTTTGATTACTATAACCTTGTAATATGTTCTGAAGTCAGGTAGTCACATATTATATTGTCTCCTTCTTTGTACTGTGTGCTTAAGATAAATTTGGTGACTCAGGCTGTTTTGGGGTTATATATATATATATATATATATATATATATATATATATATATATATCTTAGGACTATTTTTTCTAGTTCTGTGTAGAATATCATTGGTATTTTCAGATGAGTTGAATTGAATAAGTTGATTTATTTGAGTAGTATGGACATTTTGTGATATTGATTCCTCCAATTCATGAACACAAAATGTATTTCCAAATTTTATGTTCTCTCCAATTTCTTATGTTTTATAATATTTATTGTAAAAATATTTCATAGTTTTCTTAGTGATTTCTTCAACTCCTCAATCTTTTATTCATTTAACTGTAAACACTTAAAAGGAGACATTTATTTCTTCAACATTTTGCTTAGAAATCTTCTTGGCTAAATATACAATATCACTTCTCACAAATTTCACCTTCCACACAAGACTTGTATTTATCTATCATCACCAAAATCTGGAACCAACCCTTGGTAGTGGCTACACAGTTCATTACCTGGGTTTGTAGTTTTCCAGAGTTATTTGTCCTGGTAGAACTATTTTCATTCAGCTTCTTATTCAGCCTGTGGTAGTGACTAAATAGTACTTACATTCTTGCTCATTTAATTTTTTATACAGAGGTAGTGTGTAAGAAGATCTTCTTTACCTTCATGTTGTCTTCAAATGGAATGACAACAGGGTTAATTTAAAATGGCAATTATTTAATGGGAGAGGCTGGGAATCTGAATGGAATAGTGGGATCCATGAGAAAGTATATGAGATGAGAAGGCCATTTCTCTCAGGCAAGAGAAAGTAGGAAACTTTGAGGGGAGTCACTGTGGAAGAAAAAGAGGAGCATTGTTTTAGTTAACTTTGGTGGTGCTGTGACGAGAAGACCTGAACAAATTTAGAGAAGGAAAAGTTTATTTGGGGGCTCACAGTTTCAGATGTCTCAGTCTATAGACAGCTGGCACCATTCCTCAGGGCTCAAGGTGAGGCAGAACATCATGGTGTAAGAGTGTGGCAGAGAGAAGCTGCTCACATGATGATCAGGAAGCAGAGAGTGAGAGAGACTCCACTCCATAGATACAAATATATATACCCCAAACCCATGCCCCCAGTGAACCACTTCCTCTAGTCAGTCCCTACCTGCCTCCACTTCCCACTCAGTTAATCCCATCAGGGATTAATTCACTGGTTAGGTTAAGGCTCTCATAAGCCAATCATTTCACCTCTAAACCTTTTTGCACTGTCTCACACATGAGCTGTTGGGGAACACCTCACGTAACAGTCAAGGGTAGGCTCATCTCTGGACATGTATTATTATGATTCTTTAACTTCCTCCTATCTCTGCTGTTTAGGGTTACTTCTTCTGTATCTGTGGTACTTATAGTTTTCTGGTCAACATATCCTTCTAAAATCTTCACTGGTCTTCCCCAGGGCTCCCAATATCCCTATGTATATACTCCATTTGTGGACAATGAGGATCCTTATCCTAGGTTTATTTTGGTCATCAAGGCTCTAACCTAGCTGGAGGGAACCATAAGATAGTTTAGTTATTGCAAAGTACCATGCTGACTCCTTCATAAGCATGTGTATTTGCAAGATTCTAGGAATGCCAAATCTTCTAGTTGAAAAGGGCATTTCTTCATCTCCTCTTATAAGAGCTTTCCCCATTGCAAGGGGATGTTTCCTCCAATCAACTCTCATGGCCAACTTGATCTCATGGTTTATTCTATGGTCACTTACTTTTTAACACTGCCTATTATTTTGTGTTCCCTAATTAAAAATTCCCATAAGCTAATGTGGACTTATTTAGATCTCAGTGGAAGTGTGAATTATATCACTTCCTTCGTACAAAATTTCCTTAGGTATATTGAAGACCATTCACTTCTTGGCTATTATCAGAAAGGTTTACAATCAGCAACCTTTTCCCTAATAACCACATAGATCTTTTCAGTTTTATGTTTTTGAGTCGGCAATTGCTTCCTTCAATGTGTCAAAATTTCAGTGAATAAAACTAGTGACACTTTGTATCCTAGTCTTGTTTTATAAATGATAGGTTGCAATTATCTTAGAAGGTGTAATTGACTTGGTGAAGGCTCTGCCAAAACCTGTATTACTATATATGAAAAAATGAGTATTATTTTATATACCATAAATATTAATATGTGGAATTATCTTGAGAGGTAAAACTTCCGGATTATCTGGGTGAGAACTAAATACAAACATGTATACTTATAAGACAGTGAGAAAGGAGTTTTGACAGAGGAGAAAGCTGTATGAATATGGAGCAGAGAATGATATGGTCATAGGACAAGGAATGTCAAGGAAAGGCAGTAGTCAGCATTAATCTACGAGGTGCAAGGAACAGACACCTTCCTGTAGAAATATGAGTGGGAGGGCATCCGTGATGATACCTTGAAATCAGACCTCTAGCTTCTATAATTGTGATAGAATATTTCTATTTTTTTAATCCACTAAGATTGTGACAATTACAGAAGTCACATTAAATAAATATAGGAAGTATAATGCCCAGGCTTGGGTTTTAGCGGGGTAGAGGAGATGAGGAAGAAATACCCATGTTGCAAATTTTCTATGGGATTGATGATAGGAACTAAAATCTAAACACATCCCCAGGATGTGTTTTCTTCATTTTATTTTACCTCTGGTACTGGTAGTGTTAGTATACTACTTCCTCTGGAATTTACCTTACTGTAGTGATATTGATGGAATTCCTTTCTCTGAATAGCTATAATAAGCTTTCTGTTTGGAGGATGCTTTGTATTCAGGTCCTGTTTATATTGCTTCCAAAGTAGAGAGTCTCTCATTGATGTTTTTGGTCCTTCAGAAAAGGGATAGCAAGGTTCACCACAAGCTTCATGTTACCAATCAACTAGTGGCTTAAAGCAGTCTGAGGTCATCACTAGTGCCCACAGTCTTTTGACTTAGCAGATCTTCTAAGGGTTTTCTAGGAAGTATTTATTTATTGGGGTCCACTTGTTACTTTCTCCCCAACTCTTCACACCAGCAATAGAGAATATCTCAGTGAGTATTTCATTTGGTGAGGCATATGAAATTTAAGGGTTATTATATCACATGGTACATTAGTTCATAAAAAATTTATTAAGCATATGCTTTGAGTAAAGAACTGAGCTAGAGGCTTGACGTGACACATAACCAGAGAAGATATGACCTTTTTCCTTAAGGTTCTTGCCCAGTAGAGCATGGAAGTCTTGAATATGTATCCCAGTCATCTCAGGGTTAGAATTTAGCTTTGTGTTTGTGCCTGTCCTCTAGACCTTATTTTTTTTTAAATATTTATTTAGCTGTAGATGAACACACACTATATTTATTTTTATGTGGTGCTGAGGATTGAACCCAGTGCCTTAAACATGCAAGTCAAGCACTTTACCACTGAGCTACTGTCTCAGCCCAATCTTTGTTCTTTTTTATTGTTACCTGCTCTCAGACTTCAGTACTTTTTTCTTTCATATCCATCAGAAATATCACAGGCTTCTCTGAGAGTCCTCTCACAGGATTTGTTGAAAACTATATCACTCATTATCCAACTGCTCTTCCTGTTTCTTCCACCAGATTCTTCATGAGGAGCCATAGGCCTCCATTAAGACATACCACTGATAGCATAGACTTGGTTTCTAAAATTTTCTTCAAAGAAGAGTTAGTATAGGTCAAACCCTGACCTTGTATTTTTCTCTGTATGTACAGCTGTCTCAGGCTAATGGCCTCTTTGTTCAATGTATACCTGCCATTAACATCCTTCTGCATGATACTTGGTACGTTGGTTTACAAGTGTGATAATGCTAGGTAGGCATCACAGGCTATGTAAAAAGAGTATTTTAATGACTCAGAAGTATGGCATAAATAACCAAACTTTGTAATTGACAGCTAGTTTAATGGAGTTTGGGTCACAAAATTGTGATCCCTAAAATGTTCACATTTATTAAACAATTTTGTTTGTCTAAAATCTGGATCATATCCAAGTCTTGTCACCAGTAAATGTGAAGACAAACTCTGTGACTGAGATATATATTCAAATACAGGTTGTAATGAAAATCACAGGTCTGGGAGAGGGGTAAATCATTAGGATGGACATTTAAAAATGTCCCTGACACTTTTAGTCAGACAACATGGATGACTACTCCATCCCAACAGTGCCCATGGGAGACTGATCATGGATACAGTCTGGTCTCCTGACCCATGAACCCTATTTTGTGGCATCAGGTAATCCAGAGATATACTTTCCTGCCCCACTGCAATAATCAATGGAGTCCTAATGGGGTGTATGATCTCCAGCCCCAATCCAGAAGCTTCTGGTGGCTTACTTCTATCTTATTCACACCATGTAATCAGAGATCAAATATTAGCAAATGGTCTTGGAGGGATATTCATTCCTGTCCATGGGGTCTGTGGAGACCAATTAGAAAAGTCAGTGCAAAAAGTTAACTAAAAAAAAACCCAGAAAACAAACCAACTTTTATCCACTGTCAGTTATTACAGTAAAAAATGAGCACTGAGCATGGTGTTGGGATTTTGCACTTTCCATGCTAAAATGAGGCAGTGGCAGGCAATACCCGTCACCTGCCCAACAACAAGTGGAAGAAGATCTCAGACAGGAGAGAGCTTGGGAGAAGGATACTTTAAAATGCAAGGGAAATACTGACCTATTCACATATAAACCTCACTATAATAAATATGCCAAAAGTTTTCATTACTGAATTAAAGCTTAGAATACCACCCAAGTTTTCAGTGTGGCTTCCATGTAGCATATAAAAGGAGCACACCAGAATAGCAATGCAAGGACTATGAAAACAAAGTGTAATTTGCACCACAGCCTGCAAAAGTAGGACAAGGCCCCATATGCCAAACATAAAGTGGGTGACTACTGGCTAAAATAGAATATTTAACTAGGTTACAGAGTATCCTACCATCATACCCACAATGGGCAGGATACAAACAAAAGTATTCCAGGAATACCAAAAAAAAAATACACCAACCCAATTGAAATACCCCACTGTTAGAGTCTGTAAACAAGTCAAGATGGCACCTGGCATTTTGCAGAGGGAGTGGTTTGTGAAGTCACGCCAGCGAGCCATTAAGTGTGGAGATTCCTTATTGGTTGACTGCTGTATCTAGTTTATGTTAATTAAGATATGCTGTGTGTAATGTATATATACCCCTCTGGTCCTACAATAAACGGCTCCCACTCCTGCTGTATCAATCTATACAAGTTCCTTGTCAGCCCCGGGTTATTTTCCTGCAGCTGGACTGTGGCACCTCACATCTTCTACAGGCAACCAGTGATTTGTTTTTGTTTTTGTTTTTTTAAATGCTTTATTAGTACATTATAGTTGTACCTAATACTGGAGTTCATTTTTCCATAATCATATATGCATGGAATATAATTTGCTCCATATTAGTTCCCAGTCCTTCCTCTTCCTCTACCCATCTCCCAATGACAATCTTTTCTGAGTATAATTTTTAACTAATAGATTTAAGCATTAAAATGTATTTTTATACATCATAGTTATTATTTTACTACTGTTTAAATTGTACCATATTTAATTAGTGGAAAAATCCTCAAGTTTGCTCATAAATCCTTTCAAAAAGAATCCAATATTCATTGATAATATCCTAGCTTTGAAGTATAATGAGATCAAATGTAATCTTGGTAATTTCCTTGGAGTCCTTCTTGAGGAATAAACCATAGAAGTTTAGAATGAAGAAATTATTAGATAAATGTGAGTCTATGGATTATTGGTCATCATTAAATTTTAACCATAAACCAAGATGCAAAAGATTTACAATGATTACTGCATGTGACAACGTCTATACTGAAAAGCCATTAAAATTTGGGGTGAATAGGATGTGAAAAGCAGGAGATTCAATTGTAGTGGTAAAAGGATTGTTTTCAATAAATGCTGATGGAGAGGAAGCATTGAAAAAAAATAAGACATAACTAGATAATTTGAGTGTTGCCCATATTAAAGAGCCAATTAAAAAGAGCCAAAAAAGCAACAGTGTTATTAAAGGATATTAATATATAGTTAACCATTAAAATTAAAATTCAAACTTTCTTATGTGTCAGAAATATCCCAAATATACTTGAAATATTATTTCATTAAATGACTATGTAATATAAATAAAGCCATATATATATATATATATATATATATATATATATATATATATATACACACTATGGAGAGATTATAAGGATATACATTAAAAATATAAAGTAGATTCAAGTGTGCATATGCCACTTGATATATATACCTTAAACATAAGGTTTTTTGTGCATGTTGTGGGAGGGTAGGTAGAGAAGCCATTGATAGATATGTATAATATCACTATCTACCTATCTTCATAAGTATCTATAAATAATATAACTGAAGGCTATTCTACTTCTGCTGTTCAAATATTTTAAATACCCTAAATAAGCCTAATATAATAACTTTCTAAAACTGAGAGGTCATTAATAGAGGTGGATTTTCATGTGGAAAGAAGATGGAAAATATCAAGTAAGAAACTCATGAAAATACTAAGAACCTTGAAAGCTGCTACTCAGAAATCTACTATTTTAAAATTAAAAATCAGATAAATTTATGGAAAACCTTCTCATTAAATCTATCTAATTCATGCAGAATTTGGAGGGAAATATTTTTTTTTTTTTTAATGTCCATTGCAGTTAAGTTGTTTGTCTACATTACACAGAGGAGCAGAAATATTTGTTCTGGAACTCATTCAACAGCTATCATATGTACACTATATGCCAGCAACTTCTCTATGCACTGGGGATAGAACAATAAAAAAGAAATCTCTGCTTTCATGATCTTACATTGTGCTGCAGTAATGGACAAATTACTGCCCCAGTGTCAAATTTGGCTTGCTTCATTTTTTTGTATGACCTCAAACTGAGAATTGTTATTAAAATTGTAAATGGATAAAAAACCCAAAGAACAATATTCTCTAGCATATAAAATTATTTGAAACATAAATTTCAATTTCATAAATAAAGTTTTATAGGAACACAACAATACCCATTCAGTTCCATAATGTCTATTACTGTTTTGTGCTAAAATGGAGAAATCGGGTACTTGTGACAAGGGTAATATGTGGTTCATGAAACCTAGGTTATTTCCCATCTGGTTCTATACAGAAAAAATTTCCAGTCCTGTTCTAGTAGGTTTTGAGATTATATGTACATAATTTGAAAACAAAAGCAAAATTAAGAAAGTTTCCCATACAGTTTTATTTTGCAAATTCTAATAGTTACCTAATTGGAGAATAAACACAACACAAAATAATGTTAGTACCTAACTTATGAAGGTATAAAATGCTAAAAGTTATAAAAATGTTAATATACAAAGGTTAAGGTAGAAAAAATCTACCCAGTTTTAGCACACAAATTATATTTTTAAAGAAAAAACTCGACAAAAATACATAAGTTAAACATAAGATTAAGTTTCTGTAAGACTCATGTATTTTAAAGAGACCATGCTTTTTTCTTTTAATTTTTTTCTTCTTTTGTTTTGGTAACAATACCTGAGAGCTACTCTTTCAATTTTAAGTGTATTATTGTTGACAGTAGGTGCAAATTTGTACTATACATCTCTAGAGCTTTCTAGATGAATACATTTTGCTTGACTGAAATTTCCAGTCAGTGACTTAGTAACTCCTCCTTTCTTCCTTCCATATCTCCTAGAAACCACCATTGTATTCTCGTATTATATGACTTTGATATTTTTAGATATCTAAAATACATGGAGTTATGCAATATTTGCCTGTGACTGCATGTTACTGAGTGTAATGTCTTCAAGTTTCATTCATGTTCTCACATATTACAGAATTTTCTTTTTTAAGGTCTAATATTATTACATTATGTTTTTATAGTACATTTTATTTAACCATTTATCTGCTGGAGGACATTTAGGTTAATTTCATTTATTGGCTAGTGTGAATAGTGCACTAATGAACATAGGAGTACCAATACCATTTGAAGATTCAGATTTCAGTTGCATATATAGATACATACATATGTATACTGATTTTTGTACATGTCAAAGTGTCTTTTTTATTGATTCTTTTTAGTTACATATAAGATTTAGGAATATTTTGACATAATCACAAAAGCATGGAATATAATTTACTCTAATTTAGTACCTAACACTTCTTCACTCCTGTCCTCCTCTCTTCCCCTGCTCCCCTCCCTCTACCCAACTGACATTTCTGCAAGCTATATGTAGTATCTTTCCCTTTAAATTAACGTCTTGTGGATATACTTGATGTTGGGCTTCACTGTGTTATGTTCATGCATACACATACCTAAGTTCAGTCAGATTCATTCCACTATTCTTCCTTTTTCCCATAAAACCTTCTTCTTGTCAATCCTCATTGTCTGATCTTTCATCTCTTTTTTCCTTTCTCCCTCTCTTTCTCACCCTCCTGCTGCAGTCTGGCTGGGCACAATTCACGAGCCATTTGTCAAGCAGAAATGAACTTTATTTTTAGAACACACACACTGCACCACACGAGCTCTTCAGGAATTCCCTCAGAGCCCAACTGCCACCTCAGGCACTCCCTGTGAGCACCTCCCCCAATCTCTTCCCACTCTTGAGGCCGATTGGCTGGGTCACGTGGGTGGAGCCAAAGAGTCCCCTCAATGAGCAGCTCCATGTTCTGAAAGGACGGGGAAACAGCCCAATGAGCATCACCACAGAGGAGCCAATCAGCTGGTTGCTGGGGCCGCAGTGAGCCAATCAGCTGGAAGTTTGCTGGGGCCGCAGTCTGGCTGTGGCTCTCAATACCCTCCCTGCCCTTATTTTGGATTAGCTTCAACATATCAGATAAAACATTCGACCTTTGACTTTTGTGGACTGGTTTGTTTCACTTAGCATAATAGTCTCCAGTTCCATCCATTTATTGGCAAATGCCATAATTTTATTCTTTTCTTTCTCTGACTGGCTAATACTCCATTGTATATATATATATATATATATATATATATATATATATATATATATATATATATATATATATATACCACATTTTCTTTATCCATTCATCTGTTGACGGGCACCTAGCTTGGCTCCATAGCTTAGCTATTATGAATTGTGCGGCTATGTGGCTGTGTCACTGTAGTATGTTGATTTTAAATCCCTTGGATATATACAGAGAAGTGGGACATCTGGGTCATATGGTAGTTCTATTTGTAATTTTTTAAAGGAATTTCTATCCTGCTTTCCAGAGTGATTGCACTAATTTGCAGTCCCACCAATAATATATGAGTATGTCTTTCCCCCACATTCTTTCCCACATTTATTATTATTTCTATTCTTTTTTTTTTGAGAGAGAGAGAGAGGAGAGAGAGAATTTTTTTAATATTTATTTTTCAGTTTTTGGTGGACACAACATCTTTGTTTGTATGTGGTGCTGAGGATCGAACCCGGGCCGCACGCATGCCAGGTGAGCAGGCTATTGCTTGAGCCACATCCCCAGCCCATATTATTTCTATTCTTAAAAATTTCCATTCTGCCTGGATTGAGATGAAATGTTAATGTAGTTTTTATTTGCATTTCCCTAATTGCTAGAGATCATAAGTTGAATTTTGATACATATCAAGAAGTGGAATTTCTGAGTCATATGGTAGTTTAATTTTTTTATGTTTTGAGAAGTTCCCATACTATTTTGGGTAAATACTACACCATTTTACATTCTCATTAACATCGAACAATATTTACAACTCCCCCACACTTACACCAATATTTTAGCTTTGTTGCATTTTGATAATAGAGATCCAAACAGGTATCAGATGGTTTTTCATTGCGGTTTTGTTTTAGATTTCTGATGATTAGTAATGCTGAACAGTTTTTAATACACCTGCTGGCCATTTATATATCTTCTTTAAGAAATATATTTTTCAAGTATTTGGACAATTTTTAATATGGGTACTAGGTTCTGAGGTTTTGTTTGTTTTGTAGTACTGGGGATTCAGCCCAGAGTTGCTTTACCACTGAGCTACATCCTCAGCCCTTTTTATTTTATTTCATTTTTTAGTTTGAGACATGTTCTTATTAACTTGCTGAGTTTGGCCTTGAACTTGTGGTTATCCTGCCTGAACTTCTCTAGTCACTAGGATTATAGGTTTGTGCCCTCCTGCCTAGCTATTCTATTTATTTTTTATTATTGAATTCTAGAAGTTCCTTAAATATTTTGGATATTATCCATTTATCAGATTTATGACAATGATTTTCTTAATTTTAGGTTGCCTTTTTACTCTGTTGATTGTTTCCTTTTCTGTATAGGAGCTTTTTAACTTAATGTAGTCATACTGTTTATATTTAGTTTTTGTTGCTTATACTTTTGGTATCATACCCATGAATTAAATGTTGGGATAAATATTATGAAGAATCTCCCCTACTTACTCTTAGAAATTCTATGGGGTTTTTTGTATATGTTTTATGTGGTGCTGAGAATTGAACCCAGTGCCTCACACATGCTAGGCAAGCACTCTACCACTGAGCCACAACCCCAGCCCCCAAATCATGTATTTTAAAAATAAAAAAAAAAAAATTAAATTAAATTTATTTAAATTAAATATTAAAAAAAAAAAAAAAAAAAAAAAAAAAAAAACAATCTTGGAAGCCCAGCCCTGCATCTCTAGGCCCACCGGCCAGCAACAGGGCTGGGGATGTAGCTCAGTGGTTCATTGCCCCTGAGTTCAATCCCTGGTTAAAACAAAACAAAACAAAACAAAACAAAAAGCACATAATCTACAAACAGGGACAATATACTCCTTCCATTTTGATTTGGATGCCTTTTTATTCATTTTCCTTTCTTAATTGCTGTGACTCGCACTTTGTTTAATAAAGTGGCAAATGCAAATTTTTGCTTTTTCCAAAGCTTAGAGAAAAAGCTTTCAATTTTTCACTGTTGAACATGATGTTAATTATGTACATATTATGTATACCCTTTAATATATTATGGTAATTTCCTGCTATTTCTAGTTTGTTGAAAAATTTTATTATGATATAGATAAATGATTTTTATGCACCTTTTAAGATGATCGTGATTTTTCTCTTCATTTAGTTAATGTGCTGTATTGCATTAATCACATCCCAGGGATGAATGAATTTTGTCATTGTGTATGGTTCTTTTAATATGTGATTGAATTCAGTTTAGAATTCTTTTTTTTTTTTTTTTTTTTGAGGATTTTTGCATTTATGTTCATCAGAGATACTGACCTGTAGTTTTCATTTCTTGTGATCTATTTTTCTGGCTTTGGTATCATAATTATTCTTCCCTCATAAAATAAATTTGGAAGTACTCCCTCTTCAAATTTTTGAAATAATTGGAGAAGGATTGGCCCCTGAATTTAATTCATTCCTATATATTTGGTAGAAAGAATCAGTGAAGGCATCTGGTTCTGGGCTTTTCTTTATTTATTTGAGTTTTGCCCCTTTTATTCTTAAGTTTCACTAAAAGTTTGTCAATTTTGTTTATATTTTTAAAAAGCCAACTCTTAGTTTCATTGATGTTTTATCTATTTTGTTTATTTCTGACCTAATCATTGTTCTTTTGTTCCTTTTTCTAATTTGGGCTTAGTTTCAATTTCTTTTATAGCTCCTTGGGTATAAAATTAGATTGTTTATTTTAGATCTTTCTTCTCTTTTAATGTAGGCATTACTATAAACACCACTGTTACTATTGCTTTTGCTATATTTCATAAGTTGTAGTATGTTTGTTTTTGTATTTACTTGTTTTAAGATATTTTATAATTTTCTTCTTGTGAATTTTATAATTTTCTTCATTGGGAATCCAAGAGCATTCAAGATAATGTTATTTAATTTTTACTTATTTCTCAATTTTCTAGTTTTTCTTTTGCTATTAATACTAATTTTATTGTATTGTGGTCAGAAGAGATACCCTGTATTATTTCAGGTCTCTTAAATTTGTTATGACTCATTTAGTGACCTAATTAGTGTTATCCTGGAGAAAGATCTGTATGCACTAGAGAAGAGGTATACTCTGCTTTTATTGGATGGAGTGTTCTGTATAGGTCTGTAAGGTTCATTTGTTCTGTACTGTAAATTAAGTTATTTGTTTCTTTATCTTCTTCCTGCCTAGATGTTCTTTCTCCTACTAAAAGTTGGGTACTGGTGGGGGATCCAAGATAGTGGGCCAGAGTAAGGCAGCATTCTGTGTCGCTTTGTGACCTGGGTCTCATCTAGTGGAAATACTGCTTTGCTGAGAGTGATAGAGGACCCCTCCACAGCTGATCCCACACAGAAATCATGTCCACCATGATGCATGAGCCCCAGCCTCAGAGTTAGTAAAGGATTCCTGACTCCCTGCTACTTGCCCACGCAGGTCTCGGGGGTGCCTCTTTGGGACCACGGGCATCATCACCAGCCAGAATTCCCAGACCCTGCTCCCACACAAGACACTCAGCTGCTGCCCACATGCAGGAACTCCAGCCACCACTTCCATGTGGACCACCATCTACCAATGTGGACCACCATCTACCAATGTGGGTCTTCCCTGGTTGCCTCCATCTTGGGACTCAGCAGCTACTGCCATAGTCCCTACTCCTGTAGCCTGCCTGCACCTGGGGACATCACAGGCTATGAAGAAAGCCATCAAGTACAACACTGCTCGCCACAGAGCTCATCTCTGAATGCACCACTCAATGCCATTGCCCAGCTCTACCAACTGGACCTGACACCCCATCACTGAAAGCAGTTGCCTTCATCTTGGGTAACCTCCATCACTATCTTTAGTAGAGGAAACTACCAGTTTGGAACACCAGGTAGCCATAGTTTTCTAATTCCCCCCAAACCCCAGTAGACGCTATCTCACAGAGTGACTGCCCAATTCAAAAACAGCCCTCCATGACAGTTGTGCAGCCAACAGAGTGGAAAACACAAGCCCCCCTCCCCCGCAAAAAAGAAAGGTTCCTAATTAGGAATCAGAAAGGGAGAGTGTGAGGGAGGTACACATTAGAGACTAATTTAGAGGGCAGAAACTGTGAGGACTACAGGCGAGATGAGGAGATAAGACCCAGCGCCCACATCACAGGAGCAGACCCCAAAGGATATCCTTGAGGTGCCCACTGGGACCTGTGGGTGTCATATCCCACCTCAAGGTACCCTCCACCCAAGACCAACCCTCACACCCTCATAATCCCCACCATCCTGAGGGCGGAGATATTAAGAATAGACATTGGTTAAGAATACTATTGGTTAAGAAAGGAAGCAGGAAAGATACTCATCTCTAGCCAAAACTATCATTGTTTCTTCCTCTGAGTTTTTTTCTTTCTTCTCCTTCTTTATTCTCGCCCTCACATCCCCAACATATGTGAAACCAAGTACTTTGCATTAGTTAGGATTTTGAGGATTGAGACAACTGAACTGTATATTACAATTGTGTTGTATATTCTTTATTTCTTCTTTGTTTTTTTCTCTCTCCAATTTTTACTATTTTAACATATTTTATTTTTCTTAATATATGTGTGTGTTTGTTTTATGTACTCTATTGTCTTCCCTCTTACTTGTCTGACCAAATTACTACCTCTCTATTCTCTTAATACTAACCTTCTTCTTTAGATTTCTCTTTCACACTTCCTAAGATACAATAACTCTATATCCTCACCTCTGACCTCCTCAGGATATCTTCCTATACCTCACCCCTAGTTCTTCGTCTACCATCAGAAACTGTAAAACCTTTTATAAACCCACTGATTATTGTAGATTGATTGATTATATTGAATACACCATTTCTGCACATTGTGACCAAATAGTAAATTTAGTAAATAACAACTATTTGTTTTTGGATTGTATCTTGTTTATATTGGGATCTGTTAATATTGTCCTTTACCTCAAGGATGAGATATTGGAACCCTACACTATAAGCCTATAGGGTAAAAATGATAATTCCTCAAATCCACAGAGATAGAAGGGAAGACACAAAAACAACATGAAAAGATAAGGGAAGAAAGTGCTCCTAACAAATCAAGATACCACATTATTAGAATCCATGGCCAGCACAACAGATGAAATGACAGAGTTCAGGATGAACTAAATGAATTAAAATGTTCTGTGAATTAAAGGATGATATAAGAGGGCAAATACAGGCAGCAAAAGATCATTTTGACAAAGAGCTACATAAATAAATACAGGAAGCAAAAGGTTACTTAAATAGGGATATAGAGGTTCTAAAGTAAAACCAAACAGAAATCCTTGAAATGAAAGAAACAATAAACCAAATTAAAAGCTCAATTGAAAGCATCATCAACAGATTAGACCACTTGGAAGATAGAACCTCAGACAATGAGGACTAAATGTACAATCTTGAAAAGAATGTTGAACACATAGTGAAAATAGTAAGAAACCATGAGCAGAACATTTTATACTATAATAGTATAAAAGTATAAAAAGATCAAATTTAAGAGTTATTGGGATAGAAGAAGAAATAGAGGTCCAAACCAAAGGAATGAGCAATCTAGTCAATGAAATAATATCAGAAAACTTTCAAAACATGAAGAACAAATTGAAAAACCCAATTGAAGAGGTTTACATGACACCAAAAGTACAAAATTACAACAGATCCACATCAAGGCGCAATATAATGGAAATGCCTAACATACAGAATAGGAGAGAATATTAAAAGCCATGAAAGAAAGGAATCAGATTATATATAGGGGGAAATCAATTAGGTTATATGCAGATTTTTCAACCCAGAAGACCCTGAAAGCTAGAAGATCCTGGAACAACTTATATTAAGCTCTGAGAAAAAATATATGTCAACCAAGAATCTTGTATCCAGCAAAATTAAGCTTTAGATTTGATGATAAAATAAAAACATTCCATGATAAACAAAAGTTAAAACAATTTACAGCTAGAAAAACTGCACTACAGAACATCATTGGCAAAATATTCTGTGAAGAGGATATGAAAAACAACAATAAAAATCAGAAAAGGGAGGTATTACATTAAAGGAAAAACTAATCCAAGGAGAAACCAAGTCAAGTTAAATACCAAAAATAAACAAAAATAGGTGGAATACAAATCCTGTCTCAATAACCCTGAATGTTAATGGCCTAAACTCACCAATCAAAAGACATAGGCTAGCAGATTGGATAAAAAAAAAAGATCCAACAATATGCTGCTTTCAAGAGACTTATCTCATAAGAAAAGATGTACACAGACTGAAGGTGAAAGGTTGGGAAAAATCATACCACTCACATGGACTGTGGAAACAAGCAGACATCTCCATCCTCATATCCAATGAAGTTAGGGTTAGGGTTAGGGTTAGCCAAACTTAATCAAAAAGGATAAATAAGGACATTTCATACTGTTCAAGGGAACCATACACTAACAAGACATAACAATTATAAATATATATGCCCCAAACAATGGAGTTTCTATATTCATCAAAAAAACTCAAGTTCAAGAGTAAAATTGACCACAATGCAATAATTTTGGGTGACATTAACACACTTCTTTTACCACCGGATAGATCTTCCAAACAAAAGCTGAACAAACAATAGAACTCAATAATACAACCAATAACTTAGACTTAATTGACATATATAGAGTATATTATTCATCAATGAGCGAATACACATTCTTTTCACCAGCACATGGATCCTTCTCTAAAATATACCATATACTATGCCACAAAGCAGCTCTTAGCAAATACAGAAAAGTAGAGATATGACCCTGTATTCTATCAGATCAAAATGGAATGAAATTAGAAATCAATGATAAAATAAAAAATAAAAAATAAAAACTACTCCAACACCTGGAAACTAAATAATATGCTACTGAATGAACAATGGGTTGTAAAAGACATCAAGGAGGAGATCAAAAAATTCTTAGAATCAAATGAGAACACTGATACAAAATATGGAAATCTCTGGGACACTATGAATGCAGTACTAAGAGGAAAGTACATTGCATGAAGTTCATTTCTTAAAAACGCTACATCTCAAAGCCCTAGAAAAAGAAGAACAAATCAATACCAAAAGCAGTAGAAGAAAGGAAATAATTAAAATCAGAGCTGAAATCAATAAAATTGAAACAAAAGAAACAATTGAAAAACGTGACAGAACAAAAAGTTGGTTCTTCAAACAAATAAATATATAAATAAATAAAATTGACAAACCCTTAGCCCTGCTAAGAAAGAGAAGGCAAGAGAAAACTCATATCATTAACATATGTGATGAAAAAGAAAATATCACAACAGACACAAAGAAATACAGAAGATAATTAGAATATTATTTTGAAAACTTGTACTCTAGGGGATGGGTTGTGGCTTAGCGGTAGAGTGCTTGCCTAGCATGTGTGAGATGCTAGGTTTGATCCTCAGCACCACATAAAAATAAATAAAATAAAGATATTGTGTGTAACTACAACTAAAAACTATTTTAAAAAGAAAACTTGTACTTTAATGAAATATAGAATATCAAAGACATCGACAAATTTCTAGAGGCATATGAGTTGCCCAGATTGAATGAGGATGATATACACAGTTTAAACAGATAAATTTCATGCAAGAAAATAGAAGATGCCATCAGAAGCCTACCAACCAGGAGAAAGCCCAGGACCAGATGGATACACAGCTGAGTTCTACAAGACCTATAAAGAAATAGTAATACCTATATTTCAAATTATTTCATGAAATAGAAAAAGAGAGAGCACTTTCAGACTATCATCCTGATTCCAAAACTGATGTTGAGAGCCACAGCTGAAGGGGCCCCATCAAACTTCCAGCTGCCAGCACCAGCTGCCAGCTGATGATTGGCTCACAGTGGCCCCAGCAGAAGGGGCCCCAGCAAACTTCCAGCTGCCAGCAAACTTCCAGCTGCCAGCTGATGATTGGCTCACAGCGGCCCCAGCAAACTTCTAGCTGCCAACTGATTGGCTCCTCTGCGGTGATGCTCATTGGGCTGTTTCCCCGCCCTTTTAGACCACGGAGCTGCTCATTGGGGGACTTTTTTTGGCTCTGCCCATGCGACCCAACCAATTGGCCTCAAGAGCAGGAGGAGTGGGGGAGGTGGAGAGGCTTGTGGGAAGCCGCTGGTGGCAGTTGGGCTCTGAGGGTTTTCCTGAAGAGCTGTGTGGTGCGGTGTATGTGTTCTAAAAATATTCGTTTCTTTTGACAAGTGGCTCCTGAATTGTGCCCAGCGAGACTGTGGCAAAAACCAGGCAAAAACACATCAAAGAAAGAAAACTTCAGACCAATATCGCTAATAAACATAGATGCAAAAATTCTCAATAAAATTCTGGCAAATTGAATGCAAAAAACAAATCAAAAAGTGCACCACAATCAAGTGTGGTTCATCATATGGAAATAAATAAATGTACTTCATCACATCAATAGACTTAAAGATAAGAATCATAACGATATTCTCAATTAATGCAGAAAAAAACATTCAACAAAATATAGCACCCATACATGTTCAAAACACTAGAAAGACTGGGGATAACAGGAACATATCTCAACATCATAAAAGCTATCTATGCTAAGCCCCAGGCGGACAGCATTCTAAATGGAGAAAAATTGAAACATTCCCTCTAATACTGGAACAAGATAGGGATGCCCTCTTTCACCACTTCTATTTAACATAGTTCTTGAAACACTGGCCAGACCAATTAAACAGCCGAAAGAAATTAAAGGGATACGGATAGGAAAAGAGAAACTCAAATTAGCACTATTTGCTAATGATATAATTCTATACCTAGAAGAATCAAAAAATTCCACCAGAAAATTTCTAGAACTAATAAATTAATTCAGCAAAGTAGCAGGATACAAAATCAACACACATAAATCAAAGGCATTTCTGTATATCAGTGACAAATCCTCTGAAAGGGAAACGAGGAAACTACCCCATTTACAATAGCCTCAAAAAAATAAAATACTTGTGAATCAACCTAATGAAAGAGGTGAAAAACCTTTACAATGAAAACAACAGAATGCTAAAGAAAGAAATTAAAGAAGACCTTAGAAGATGAAAAGATCTACCTTGTTCTTAAATAGGGAGAACTAATATTGTCAAAATAACCATACTACCAAAAGCACTATACAGATTTAATGCAATTCCAATCAAAATCTCAATGACATCCCTTATAGAAATAGAAAAAGCAGTGATGAAATTCATCTAGAAAAATAAGAGACCCAGAATGGCTAACGCAATCCTCAGCAGGAAGAGTGAAGCAGGTGGTATCACTATACCAGATCTAACTATATTACAGAGCAATAGTAACAAAAACAGCATGGTAATTGGCACCAAAATAGACTGGTAGACCAACGGTACAAAATAGAGGACACAGAAACTAACCCATATAATTACAGTTATCTTATATTAGAGAGAGGCACTAAAAACACACAATGGAGGAAAGATAGCATCTTCAACAAATGGTTCTGGGAAAATTGGAAATCCATATGCAACAAAATGAAATCAAACCCCTATCTCTCACCATACACAGAACTTAACTAGAAGTGGATCAAAGACCCAGGAATAAAACCAGAGACCCTGCATTTAATAGAAGGAAAAAGTGGGCCCTAATTTCCATCATGTGGGATTAGGCCCCAACTTCCTTAATAAGACTCCTTTGGCACAAGAATTAAAATAAAGAATCAATAAATGAGATGGATTCAAACCAGAAAGTTTCTTCTCAGCAAAAGAAATAATCTGTGAGGTGAACAGAGAGCCCACATCATGGGAGCAAATTTTTACCCCTCACACATCAGATAGAGCACTAATCTTAGAGTATATAAAGAACTCAAAAAGCTAAGCACACACACACAAAAACAAACAAACAAACAAAAAACACCACATAGCCCAATCAACAGATGGGCCAAGGAATTGAAGAGACACCTCTCAGAAGATGATATACAATCAATCAACAATATATGAAAAAAATGTTCATCACCACTAGCAATTAGAGAGATGCAAATCAAAAGTACTTTAAGATTCATCTCACTCCAGTCAGAATGGCAGCTATTATGAAGTCAAACAATAATAAGTGTTGGTGAGGATGTGGGGGAAAAAGGCACACTCATACACTGTTGGTGGGATTGCAAATTGGTGAAGCCAATATGGAAATCAGTATGGAGATTCCTTGGAAAACTAGGAATGGAACCACATTTTGACCACTATCCTACTCCTCAGTCTATACCCAAAGGACTTAAAAATAGCATACTACAGGGACACAGCCACATCAATGTTTATAGCAGCACAATTCACAATAGCTAAACTATGGAGCCAACCTAGATGTCCTTCAGTGGAGGAATCGATAAAGAAAATGTGGTATATATTCACAATGGAATATTACTCAGGATTAAAAGAGAATAAAATCATGGCATTTGTAGGTAAATGGATGGAGTTGAAGAACATAATGCTAAGTGAAGTTAGCCAATCTCAAAAAAACAAATGCCAAATGTTTTCTGTGATATAAGTGGATATAAATATAGTGGATTTGGGAGGGGAAGCATGGGAGGAATAGACAAACTCTAGATAGGGGCAAAGGGGTGGGAGGGAAAGGGAAGGGTCATGGGGGTAAAAAAGATGGTGGAATGAGATGGACATCATTATGCTAAGTACATGTTTGAAGACAAAAAATGGTGTGAATATACTTTATATACAATCAGAGATATGAAAAATTGTGCTCTATATGTGTACTATAAATTGTAATGTATTCTGCTGTCATATATAACAAATTAGAATTTTTTTAAAAAGTTGGTTATTAGAGATGGGATTGTGGCTCAGTGGCAGAGAACTTGCGTTTCACATGTGAGGCATTGGATTCGATCCTCAGAACCACATAAAATAAATAAACAAAATAAACATTTACAACTTAAAAAATAATATATAAGAAAGTAGGGCATTAAAGTCGACCATTCATTTCTCAGAACCCCATTTGGAAACTAATGTGGGATTTTAAGACAGGATTTCTTTCTAGAGTTTGACTTGAGTGCCATCTTTTGGCAGTTGTTTACTGACTTTTGTTTAATAGGAGAAGAACCTTTGGTGGTTCTTCTTCTAGATTCTAGTAGTATCTGTATCATATAAAATCACATTTTATTGTAGAATACAATAATGAGCCTCACTCCTTTGTTCTACCAAAACTTGCCTTAAAGGTATTACCTTAAAGATTAGTTTTCTCTATTTCATAACAGTAACTCAAAGAGCTATTGCATACACATGTTTTAGTCAGGTTTTTTGTCACGGTGACCAAAAGATCTTAAAAGAACAATGTAGAGGAGGAAAAGTTTATTTTTACTCATTTTCAGAAGTCTCAGTCCATAGACTCTATATCTCTGGGCTGGAGGTGAAGCAGACCATCATGGCCAAAGGGCATGGTGAAAGAAACTCAGAACATGGTAGCAGGAAACAAAGCAGGTTTTCTATATCAGGCATAAAATATGAATCTGAAAGCACACCGTCAGTGACCTACTTCATCCAGCCACGGACTACATGGCTATAGTTACCACCCACTTATCAGTGGATTTAATTCACTGATTGGTTTAAGGCCCTGATATCTCAATCATTTCACCTATACACTTTCTTGCATTGTGTCACACCTGAGCTTTTGGGGGACACCTAATATCTAAACCATAATGACTCATTTGGATTAAATAATACATTTTGGTACATTATATAATTACAATTATTTATAATCACTCAATGAATTGGGTACTACCATACATTTTAAAGATCAACCATAGAGAAAGGAAATCACAATTGTATCTTGTCCAGAGTTACAAAGGTAATATGTGGTAGAGAGAAGTCTTAACCTGAGGTCTGTTTTAATTCCAAAAACTATGCCTAACTAAATAACTAAGTTATTTAGTTTTCCTTTTAACAACTAAATGTGCCTTAAGTCTCATCACTTAATTTATTTTCCTTTTACAATTTTTCTTTTCAGTTAGCCCAGTTGTCTTCTGAAAATTTTATTTATTTATTTTTATGTGGTGCTGAGGATCGAACCCAGTGCCTCACACATGTGAGGCAAGATCTCTACCACTGAGCCACAACCCCAGCCCCTGAAAATTTAAATGTAAACTTTCTACTACTTTATGCACAAAATGTAAAATTAAAAGAACTAAAGAGTTAAGATATTTCAAGAAATATTTTTGAATATACAATTTAAATTGATTAAAGCATTACTGTTTCCTTAAATGTGGTCATTTTAGATTTCATTTATTCCAATTCACCAATGTGGACAAAGCAAATGAACTTCCCTGAATCATCACATTGAAAAAGATGAAATCAGTCATTAGTGGTTTTCATTCAATTAATTTTGTCAGGGACTAGTAACAAGTCAACCTGACCAGAAAGTGAATTAAAACACCAGAATATTTAGCATTTTTTGATGGTTGTATTAAGCTGGCTTCATTTTAGAAGTGGTCATTTAGACATAAATAACTTTGCTTACTCAATTCTAACCCGTGTTAACTGGCACATCTTTTCCATGGTAGTGCTAAAGGTTAAGAATATCCTTGCAAAATCATTTTGATGTATTTTACAAGTCTCTTGAGGATGTGACTTTTATTTATTTGCTGTTCTATAACTCTGTATATGGTAGTCAGCTTTGAAAAAAAGAAGATAAATGGGAAAATCTCATGGAAAAAACACCTATGAATACATGTGATGTGTAGGATCTATATAATGTTAATTTTCAGCATCTCTTAATAAGCAAGAGGAAATCTTGAGTAATAGAAATACATTCTTAGATAGGAAGATACAATTGTATGTAGAAGAGATTAGAGCTCTCAGGATCCAAATACCTTCTAAAAGCTCCAACTCTGAATATTGCTGCCTTGGGGACAAGGCCTTCAACATATAAGCCGTTGGGGGACATTTGAGATCCAAACCATAATGAAGACCTACTATGTTATAGATTATGTAGTTCAAGTTTAGTTTCAGGAGTTGAATTATTACTCTGGGTGAGCTGCATATGGAAATGTGTATAAAAGGAAGAGAAGATGAAATCATATCTAGAGGAAATATTTCAAAGAAATTATAATTATGTAGTGATAAATTATAGGGATGTTTCTAATTTTTAATAGAGAACATAGAATGATATATTTTCAATTAATATAGCAATATGTACATGTTAAACGTATGCAGTTGCTCAAAAGTATCTCTATAGGAACTTCTACCTTTATTTCCATTATGCTGCCCGAAGTCAAGTATATCATAAAATTTTTTCTTCATAATTCCTTCCTGGATTTATCATAGTCTTATGTATAATATTAATATTACCAAGCCTTTACAATATTAGTTTAGATTTCATTTTTGAAAATTTCCTAGGACTAATCCATGTCTAGGTTTTGGTAGACTATAGTAGTTAAAATGCCTAGAATTAGGGGCTGGGGTTGTGGCTCAATGGTACAGCATTTGCCTCGCACGTGTGAGGTACTGGGTTCAGTCCTCAGCACCACATAAAAATAAATAAAGTTATAAAAAAAAAAAAAAAAAAAAAAAAACAGAACAACAATGTATTGCTATGCCTAATTGTGTTTATAAAGTCTGAGCCATAATAAAGCTCATTAAAAAATGATGACTAGAATTATTTAGATTAAATAGAAAAGGGATAGTTGACTTTACATATGCTGAAGTACCTTTATCCTGTGGCTGGAAGTACTTGAAGCTATTTTCTTAGTGAATTCTTTCATGATGTTCTTAAAAGTTAGTTTCTCTTCCTATATTAGTACCTTTTTGAGAGAGAAGGTACATATATTGCTTTCTATCTTAGTACCAGGTATATAGTAAGTGCAGTATCAATGTTAATTCTTGCTATTTTTGGTGTTAGAGTTGAGATAACTCATGGAATTGTTTCCAATCTCAAGAAAAGGCAACTTGTTATTTGCTTAACTGGCACTGAATTTTAGCTTTTTTATTCTTAGTAAACTATTTCTTTCACTAACCTATCATTCTTTAATTCTCAAGATGCAAATACAGAAGTTAAAAAATACATCTATTATACCTTCAACCCATGAAACAACTGTTTCACTTAAAGGAAAATACTTAAAGTTTAGTTATTCCAATACACTGGAAATGTAACTGGACCTAGTTTGCATATATACATTTTCCTGAGTTTTCACAGAAAGTCTCAGTCTGACTGTTTGCTTCAATAATGATACCTAAGTCAAATATTGTCAAATGTATTCTTCTAAGGCTGTTATTAAACAAGGCCCTGAGTTGGTGCCAGGAACAAAAGTATGTGTGTTGTTATCCTCTCAAGGATTCCCTATTTGTCTTACTGCTGTGCCAACTATTTCTATGGAAATTTGTAAGAAAGGGAATATTTGAATCAAATGTTCTGTGACATTTTACTTATATATATTTTTAAAAGCCTGGGGTCTTTTAAGTTATGTTATTTATGAACTTTCTTTTTCTTCTCTCT
The DNA here is from genome assembly GCF_047511675.1 of Marmota flaviventris. NCBI lineage: Eukaryota > Metazoa > Chordata > Mammalia > Rodentia > Sciuridae > Marmota > Marmota flaviventris. The sequence goes on from NC_092519.1 coordinate 532,440, forward strand.
CTTTCTCTCTTTTTACTCTAGGAAGATTAGTGCATAAACAGATGCTAAATTCATTCTGATTTAACTCTGCCATCAAAAGCTTATCAGCAAATTTTACAATACAAGGTGATATTTCATACAATCAAAGCTGCACAGACTAAGAAACACTCTTCTAGTCAGGCTTAAAATTAAAGTCACATACATTCTTGGTAGTATGGAAGACTGTGTGAATGCCCAAGGCTTGCTCTGTTAGGAGTGATCAGAGAAAGAAAATTCAAGATACTATTCCATGGTTTAATGGCAGGTAAAAACAAACTCACTGACAGTGATAATTGCCTCCAAGACAAACATGTATGTGAGGTAGAGAATAAAATTCTAACTGACTGAGAGTTCTTAACACAAATTTTGACTTATAAGTGACTTGTGTTGACCCAGGGGCAACCTTTAGGAAAACAGGTTAAAATTAAAATCAAGGGAGGAAACTCTAAGCACATGGAGAGGAAACAGCAAACTGTCAGGAAAATCCATTTCACAGAATTAATTGGGCCAAGTCACTTAAGAAATAATAAATTACCAAACACAAAAAAACACTTCCTGAGTAGAGAGTATCCAGAGTTTATGCAACATATTATGTAAAATAATCTGTTTTTTAACAAAAAGATAAAGGAGATTCCTGGATACCAGATGTGACCTGTGCACAGGAAAAATGCAGGCAATAGAAACTGCCTTTGAAGAGTTCCAAATGTTTGGATTAGCAAATAAAATTTCAAAGTAGTTGTATAAGCATGTTCAAAGAAGTAAGAGAAAGTATGTTGAAATAATTAAAGAGGGTATGATAACTGTCTTATCAAGTAGAAAATACTTATAGATATGAATTATAAAAAGTACTGAATAAAATTTATGAAATAAAAATACAATCACCAATAAGAAACATTCCATAGGGAAGTTCAGCAGTAAACTTGAACTAGCAAAAGAGAGAATCAGTGAACTTAAAAATAGTATCACAGAGATTATACAATCTGAAGAAAATGAACAGAGAAATGTAAAGCATCATTAAACATACACACACACACACACATATGACATTCAAAGAACAATCATAAAGATATGAGTAAGCTATGTCACTAACATAAACCAGACACTTTTGTGTCTTTTCAGAATATTACAAAATATAAGAACGTATTAAATGGCAATAATTTCACAAACCACATCAATTTCACTGGCTTTAATTCACCAAGTAATAATGGTTCACTTGGGTAACCCTGAGCTGGACAATCACACGTTCTTTTACTCCTTCCCAATCTTAATTACCAATATTTCTAACACTGAAGTCACACATCACAATTTAAACAATGATATTTAAGATACAAAATGGGTAAGAAATGGCTAACAGTGGCCACAGGGATTAAAGAGGCAGAATTGAAAGCAAAGGCAGAAAGCTGATACAGATTCAAAACAGTCACTGCAGGTAGTCAGATAACATTTATTACCTATCCTGCACAACTCATTCAAGGTGAGGAACTTGTTCAAATCACAGAGCTGTCCAAGGTGAGGGTTCAGAGGGCAAGCAATTTCAAAGTAGGCCACATCAAGCAGGGATAATGAGCTGAGCTTAATTTCTGGGGACATTCAGGAATTTGAGGACTATTGGTCTCAGGACTAATTCACCATGTGGTCTAAGGGGTTGATGTACGCCATGTTACCATCATCATAGTTGTTTCTCCATTCATGTGTTTCAGGTAGGGGTTGCAACCAAACCATTGGTTTGGTTGTGTTTGATAAGCTCACAGGCCTGGTTTCCCTGATACCAGTTTGATATGGCCACACATTCGTGTGTCTCTCATTTAATATAATAAGTTGACAGCTGGTATTTTTTATTAGAATGATTAATGTAGTTATCAGTTTGTACCTTATGATTGTGCTTTGCAACAGAAGGGTGTTATTTTGATAGATGTGTCCAACATTTGGTGATCATCTCTTTGTCCAGAAAAGTTACCAAGTCACTCTACCTTAGCACTTGTACTCAGAACAGTAATTCATGGCAACCTTCTGTTTTTATAAAATAGAGTAACTCAGGGCAGGCACAGACTGAAAGCTGTTGTTCTATACAACATGAATTAACTCATGGCAGGGCACAACCTACTCTTTGCACATAGAAACTGGGAATGACTATGCTGTCAGACAATTTCACTCATTCCACTTGGGAGTGACTATTCTGTCAGACAAATTCACTCATTCCACTTCTATGAACTACAGTTCCAGGAAATCCTTTAAATTTTCACGAGATTTACCTGCAATTACTATATTAGTTTCCTATGGAGAAGATTTTTAAAAAGATTGCCTCATGGCCTTGACTGGTGGAGAGGAAGAATAATCATGTGACATATGCCAGGAAATTTCTCTATTTAAGTTTCAGGGAAAAAATGAATGATTCTTAATATACCTTGGGAAGAACATTGCTCCCACTTCAGTCCCTCATAGCCTTCTTATATCACATAAGAAGTTAAAATCTAGGTTGGGTTTGTAGCTCAGTGGTAGAGCACTTGCTTAGCATGTGTGAGGCACTGAGTTTAATTTTTAGCACCACATATAAAAAATAAAAAATAAATAAAAATAAAGGTCCATCAACAACTAAAATATATATATTTTTTAAAAGTAGGTGAGCTGGGGATATATCTCAGTTGGTAGAGTGCTTACCTCACATACACAAGGGCCTGGGTTCGATCCCCAGCACCACAAAAAAAAAAAGAAAAGAAAAGAAAAGAAAAAGGTAAACTGTTGTACCAAGGAAAAAACAATTTAGAAGCAGAGAGATACAAGGAGATTAAAAGACTAAGATTATAGAATGTTTTTCCCTGCATAAATATCATAGTATCACACCAAAAGTCTCAGTATTATAACAGTGTATTGTAGCTGATAGGACTACAAGACTCAGACTCTTTCCTATGGAGGAATACATAGAGAATTCCAAAGTTAAGAGAGGGACTAAAAATTTGGAGTCTCTGATTCATGGTCTGTTTGGCTGCTATAAGGACATAATACCTTTACTAGGTAGTTTATGAACAACATTCACTTATTTATCTCAATTCTGGAGGTAGGAAAGTCCAAGATCATGGTGTCAGAAAATTCAGTGTCTGGTGAGGGCTCACTTCTTTGTTATCTTTTCACTGTGTCCTCAAGTAGTGAAGGGGCAAGAGATCTATCTGGAGTTTCTCTTATCATAATTGGTATTATCCCAGGATCTCCTTATCCCCTCAAATAATTTTAATGCACATATAATAAGGTTCATTCTTTGTGATATGTAGTTCGATGGATTTGGGAAAATGCTTAGTGTCAAATATTTGCTATTATACTATCATAGAGAATGGTTTCAAATATACTATTTGCATCACCTATTCAATCCTCTTCTGTTCTCTCTGAACTCCTGATAACTGAACTCTTTACCATCTCCAATAATGTGTCTGTATTCAAATTTCCTCTTCTAAGAGCAGTAGTCATGTTGGATTAGGACTCACCTTAGTAGCTTCATCCTAATTACTTTTTTGAAGTCCCTATATCTAAATACCCCTGCATTCTGAGATACTGGAGGTTAAGACTTCAATAAATGATGGGCTGGAGTTGTGGTTCAGTGGTAGAGCTCTTACCTTGCACATGAGGCACTGGGTTGGATCCTTAGCACCACATAAAAATAAATAAATAAAATACAGGTATTTGTCCATCTACAACTAAAAATATTTTTTAAAAGCTTCAATAAATGAATGGGGGCATAATTCAGTATTTTAAAGTATACTTTTTAAAAAAAAATCAAATATCTTCTCCAAATTTCTTTGATTCATGTTAGCATGTATATCTTTCTTCATCTCTTGACTTTTAATTTATGTCTTTGAAGGTTCTTTGTTTATTTGTTTTAGACAACATAAAATTGGCTGTTGCTTTTGTATCCATATGAAAAAAAACCACATCTTTTTAATTGGTATATTTAGGCCAAACACATTTAGTAATTATTTGTACTGATATCTACCTTGTTGGCAATTACTACTATCCACAGGATTTTTGTTTATCCTTCACTCTTTTTCTACTCTCTCTGGTTTTAATTTGAATTTTATAGACCCACTTTAAATCTTCATTTTGCATATCAATCATACTTCTAACTTTATTTTTTCATGATCATATAAGGAATTGAAAATCACTGTGATTACTCTGTTAAAGGTACTAACAGATGGAACAGATAACATACAAGGACAGGTTGACTATATTTGAAGAAATGACACAGAGAGAAAATGGGCATCTATAAGACAAAGACCGAGGCCTTGAAAAAAATCAACCCTGCTGACAGTTTGAGCTTGAATTTCTAACCTCTAGAATTGTCAGAAAATGAATTATTTAAGTCAAAGTCTATGGTATTTTCTTACATAAGTACTATAAAATTAATACACATACTTCAGAATAAGAAAAATTAGCAGGCATAAACAGGGGTCTCTTCCGCAGGAACACACAATAATCCTCAATGTGTAAACAGAATCTCAGGATAATTGATATGACTGAAAGGAAAAAAAGACACATTCAAAATTATAGTTGTAGGTGTCCATACCTTTCCCAGTAATTGAGAAAACAGTTAAGAGGGAAATGAGGAAGTATATAGGAATCTGAAAATTATCATTAATCAAACTGATCTAATTGACATTTACAGACTAATGTGTCTCAAAACAGCAGAGTACACATGAAACACTCACAGAGAAAGACTACATTTTTTCCACAAAACACATTTAAAAATATAAATTATTCAAAATTTTCTCAAATTACATTGGAATTAAACTAGAAATCAATGAAAGAAAGATAACTAGAAATTCTCCATATATTTGAAAATTAAAGAACACAATTATAAATAACACATAAAACAAATAATAATCTTAAGGAAATTTTTAAACTATTTTAAAATAAATAGAAAGGAAAATACAATTTCTCTAACCGTGTGGGATGCACTGAAAGCAGTGATTTGAGGGAAACTGGAAGCATTAAATGTGTGTGTTAAATGCATGAAAGATCTGAAATGAATACTCTAAAATTCCACATAAGGAAATTACAAAAATAAGAACAATTTAGGCTTGAAGCAAGTTGAAGAATACAATTAATGGAAATTATAACAGGGATCATTGAAACTAGAAACAATAAAACAATAGAAAATATCAAAGAACACAAAAGCAGTTTCTTTGAAAAGTGGATAAAATTCAAGCCAACTTCATCAAGTTAAAAAGAGAAAAGAAACAATTACCAAGATTAGAATTAGTTTTGTGTTATCACTACTGATTCCTTCGTCATTAAAAGTGTGTTATATCAACACTAAAATGACTTTACGCTCACAAACTTGATAGCATAGGTGAAATGTTTGAAAGATACAAGCTACCAAAGTGTACCTAAGCAGAAATAAATAATTTGAATAGGCTTACATTTATTAAGACATCAACTCAATAGTTAACAAGTTCTAAGAATGAAAGCACCAGTCCAATATCTTTTCACAGAAAAATTCTACCAAACATATAAGGAAGAAATACTACCATCTCTTCCAGAAAAGAGCACCAGAGATAATACTTCCTAACTTATTGTATGAGGCCAGGATTACTTTATTGCTAAAAACAGATGAAGATATTGTCCATTGATTCTAAAATTTATACCAAGAAGCAAAAAATGAAGACTTAAGAGAAATTTAAAAAGAATAAGTTTGGAGGACTCACACTAGTAGATTTCAAAACTTATTGTAAAGGTCACCATAATCACCAGAGTGTGGTATTAGTGAAAATGCAGATTCATAGGCCAATGCAACATAATTGAGATTTCCAGAACCACATAAATAAGTCAACAGACCTTTGACAAGGGAGCAAAGGGATTTTAATGGAGAAAGGAGAGTCTTTTCAACAAATTGTGCTAGAACGATTGGGCATTTACATGAACAGAAATGAATCTAGTCTCAGAATTTAAAATTTTAACATAGTTCAAAAGAGATTATAGACCACAATATAAAAAATATGAAAAATATCAAGAAAAAAATCTGTTTCCCATGAGAGGAAAGGCTAACAATTCTGAAACACATGTTGGAACAGACCATTTAAATAAATGCATAAAGGATGGAAGGAGCTACATTTCTCAGTGATACAATGAGTATTTTCAGATAGGCAAAAGTGAAGACTAGAATGGTCCCTATAGGATTAGAGTGGGTGACATCAGTGTGAATGCATATTTTGCTTATTATATAAACAGATGGTTGTATATAGACAAATATATGTATATATGTGCATATATTTCCTTTTTATATTAGCTAAGAGCATGTAGAATAAATGGCATTCCTTTACTGAAGAATAAACCTACCCTGCCCATATCTTGATTTCTAATACTAGTCTTTAACAAAAGGCATTAGAGTTCCTTGGAAAAATGAATGACTCTAGGAATGGACCAAGAATATACAATATAATAGATGACTATCTTATAATACCAGGATGCAAACAAAAGCAAAATCCAAAACACAACAACAACAAAAATTTCTTTATATTGACAGGGGTATGCCAGAAGGATATAAGTGTCAATTGAAAGAGCTCCTAATGGTCAGATGTGGAACAGTTTGAAAAATAAAGTACCATTGGAGTAAAACCCAAAGTATAGGCTAAATATCCATGCATCCATCCTGTTATTGAAGAAGTAAATAAAGGGGCAAATCCTCCTATAGAAGAATCCCCAAGTAATTTATATACATACACACCTATCAATTTGGTAAAACATGCCAACTCCTTAAGTTTGAGCTGCATATAATGACCTCTTTCAAAAGAGTACAGAATTGAAGGAAGGAAAAACAAAGAAGCATAACTTTATAGTTGAAAAAAATTAAAAACAGTAGATTAAAGTTAATATCAACTTTGAAGAATCATGTAAATAGTATGTATTCTTGTACATATATGCACTTTACCTCTATGGTCATCTGTTGGGGTTTGAGTGTGCAGAGTTTAGCTCCCTCAGGCCTGACATTTTGCAAGAGAAGACATTAAAATCTGAATTTCTCCTTCATAGTCTGCATAGATAATGCCTAAATGGACAGTAATACCTTTAGCATTAAGGCTGGAGCGTCCTGTGAGCAAAGCGAAAATCCCTGGAGGTAGTGGCCCAAATATTCCTGTAGGTATTCTTTTAGGCATAGCACCAGCCTGGAGATCAAAATCACTTAAGGCTGGGATGTCCATGGCGGCACTATGTTGGGTTGCGGGTTGTAGGGAAAAGATTGTGTGTTGCCCCCTTTATTTGTCTAGGGCCTGGGGTCTGGCTGGATGGACCGTTTCCCTGAACTGCAAGAGTGGCTGCATTTTTCGTTCTACATTCTCGAGCCCAATGTTTACCTTTTTTGCATTTAGGACATATTCCGGGTCCCCTAGTTTCCTTTTCATTCTTTTGCTTACAATTTTTCCTCAGATGTCCAGTCTGGCAGCACCCAAAACACTTCATGTTAGCCAAATTTCGATTAGTATTCTGCAAAGCATGCCATGTAGAGGCCATGGTTTCAGCAAATAATTGCATCTTTCTCGATTCTGATGTTATATCTTTGCACACCTTTAAGTATGTATGAACATCTCCTGTATCTTTAATCGGTAAAATGGCTTGTTTACAATCTTCATTAGCATTTTCATAAGCCAGCAAACATAGTAATTGTTGCCTGGCAGCCTCTCCTACCACGGTTCATTCAATTGTCAATTTTAATCTAGACAAAAATTCTACATAAGGTTCATTGGGTTTTTGTGAAACTTTTGTCCATGAGCCATAATGTTCTCCAGTAGGTCTAATTTTGTCCCAAGCTTCTAAAGCTATTTACTTCAATTGCTCATGAATCTCAGGAGGAATATTAATTTGATGTTGAATGTCATCATGCATACCAGTGCCAGATAACATAGGGTATCCTATGGCACGAATAACAGGGTTTTGACTGTTAACATTTTCTCTAGCCTTAGTGGCACATCCTTCTAAAAACCACATGTGCCATTGAAGATATTCAGGTTCCTGTAGAAGAGCACGGCCCACAATCTTCCAATCCTCAGGAGCAAAATTATTGTAATGAGTAGCAAAAGCATTAAGCAATTCTTTTACATAATGGGATTGAGGTCTGTACATTGTCACTGCCTTTTTTAATCTGCCAATATGATCAATATCAATCCCCTCATACCGAGGTGGCTGTGCCATTCCATTAGCTGGATCAGGCCTGATTATAGGAAAAGCAAAGAAGGGAGTTTTGTCCTCATCGTCAGAAGGTTCTGAGTCCATTTCCTGGACAGCCTTTAAAGAAGCTGCCAAAAAAGGGTTGGTGGCCGGAGGGGCAGAGGGCCTAGTTCCCGATAAAGGCCTGGTTCCCGATAAAGGCCTAGGGTCCATTTTAGCTTCTAATTTATTAAGACGTCCCAGAACTTCCTCCATAACAAGTTTGAATTGCTCCGAAACGGAGCGATCATCAATCGTCGTTTTTACTTTCGTTTTCTTTTCCATATCATTACCAGTTAAATCAGCAGAATTTTGTGAAGAATTATGAGTCAATTGTTGCGTATCTTTTGCTACCTCTTCTTTTTCACTAATATCAAGAGGGAGATCTAGAATAGAGGGAGCTAGCTCCTTTTGTAAATTGCCAATCAACCTTTCTTCCTCCATAGCTTTAAACATTGTATATACAATAGAAAAGATAGACCAAAACCGAACCGGAATTTTTTCGCCTTGCCTCATGGCCTTTTCAACATTGTGACGGACCCGTTTCCAATTATCCACATCCATAGATCCTTCCTCTGGGAACCAGGGATTCCATTCCCTGACCACCTTAAGACACATCTCTATATCAGAATGGGAAATATTAATACCATAGACAGCAAGTGAATGCCTAAGAATATTTAAAAAAGGAGAAGATGAAGATTGTCCCATCACCCTGTAATATAAAGAAAAAGAACTTACCCTTCCTGTCAATCCAGCAGGGTCCCTGTTCGGGCGCCAATTGTGAACGTCTAGTGCGTTCGCAGTCATCTTCCCCAAAGAACAATTATCCTATTCTAAACCTATGAAAATTATCAGACAAATACCAATTGAAAGAAATTCTACAAAACATCTAACCTGTACCTCTCAAAATTGTTTTTCTATATTGAAAAAAAAGCAATCTCAAACATTCACAGCCAAGATGATCTAAAGAGATGTGAGAACTAGATTTAATATGATATAACTCTGAGTGAGATCCTGGAATAGCAAAAGAATGTTAGTTGTAAAATTAAGTATGCCTGAATGAGGAATGGCCTTTAGTTAATAACAGTGTAGTGATATTGCTCATTAATAATAATAAATGTAGTGAATTAATGTTAGCTGTTAATAATCATGGAACCAGATGTGGGAACTGTGTACTCTGTAAGAAAACTTAATAATAATTGTGATTTTCTGTGAATCTAAAACAGTTCTAAAATTAAAAACATGTATTATGAAAAACTTTTATACTTTCACTTGTACTCTTTTCTACTGTCTTACCTATAATTAGTATATTGAATTAAAATAATTGAATGAACATATATTCAATTTCCAGAATACCTAATTTTTCATATTCAACTCTTCCTTTTTCAGTTAGTGCCTCTTTTTTTCCTCTGTCACCTTTTTACTCTTTATAATCCTTCATTTATCTCCTTGAACATTCTAGTTAGATTTAAGTTAAAAATATTTGATTTATTTGTAATTTCCATTTCTAGGAAAGTGAGTGTATCTGCTAACTTTTTCACATTGCTAAAGTTTTTAATGTTAATTTTTCCCATATGATTGCAAATTGGTTTGCCAATTTATTTAGAGCAGAAAATTTTTTCTTTTATATTTTACTTTTCATGTGCTCAAATCTCCTAGATAAATGAATTTGATATTGCTTTCACTTGATCCCTAAGAACAGAAGCATAAAAGAAAAGCACTGGTTTACATAAATTTCTTAAGAAACATTTAGTCTCTAAGCTAGTGGCCAAGATCCTAGCTGCAAAGCTATGCTCTCTAATTCTAGGATCCCCATATAAATCCTAGCCACAGTATGAGTTTACAGATTTTTCTTGGTTTCCTTTTATGTGTAGCTGATTCTAGCTATAATTTTTGTTTAGAGCATTAGTAGCAGCACATGTTCGCTTCACTATTAACCTCTGCTATCTTTCAGGGCTTATATACTTGGCTGCCTTTACCTAGGTGCTTTCCCATATTTCACAGAGCTCTCAGCCTATCTGTTACTTTGTATTTATGTTTGATTTCCATTTATAGACATTTTAATTTGTATTTAGAGTATGAATGTGCCTTTTTAAAATTTTTCTTCAAATTTTTAGAGATTTTGATCAATGGGAGTATATCACATTTGGACCCATACTATTATCTAGGCCAGATTTTTATTATAGTACTTATGGGAAGACACAATATATGTTATTGCACTTCAGAACTAATTCTAATTTTAAATCCAGGATACAAAGTGGATTTTAGAAAATAGGTATAGGAGGTTCATCACAAAATTGTATTATACTAACATGAATTTGAGGTGACAAAAATAGTTCAAAAATCGGGTTCCGCAGCACACACCTGTAGTCCCAGCAGCTAGGGAGGCTGAGGTTGGAGGATTGCAAGTTCAAAGCAGCCTCAGAAGCAGTGAGGTGCTAAAACAATTCAGTGAAACCCTGTCTCTAATAAAATATAAAATAGGGCTGGAGATGTGGCTCAGTGGTTGCATGCCCCTGAGTTCAATCCCCAGTACTCACCCCTCAAAAAATAGTTCACAACTATGGGGTTACTTATACTCTTCTATAAAGAGATACTATTCATTCATTATTGCATAAACTATTAAAAATGAGTGACATAGGAGAAATTTGGGAGTTTTAAATGATATATAACAATTTTATAAAAATTATTTTTATATGTACATGTAGATAGAATCAGTAATTATCCTTCATACTATTTATCTACCATTGATTCCAAATTAAGAATTTAGTCATTTAGCCAGGGACTGTGGTACAAGTCTGTAATCCCAGTGTCTGGGGAGGCTCAGGCAGGAGGATCACGAGTTCAAATCCAGCTTCAGCAATTTATCAAGGCCCTAAGCAACTCAGTGAGACCCTCTTTCTAAATAAAATATTAAAAGGGCTGGAGATGTGGCTTAATGGTTAAGTGTCCCTGGGGTCAATCCCTGGTACCAAATAGAAAAAAAAATGAAAAGAATCTATTCATTTAAATAAATGTTATATGAATCAACATTGATCAATTTTCCTATAGTAACATATATATATTCCCTGGAATAAATCACACTTAGTGATATAATTATACTTAGTACATTAGAGTTGGTGTGACGTGATTAATGATGTTTTTTTTTTTTTCTATATTATTTAAGAATATTACCTTATATATTTCCTATGACATCTTCATTTTTTTTATTTTTAGGGTAATATTTGTCTCACAAAATGAGAAGGGAAATAATTCTTCCTCTTCTACATTTTCATCTTCCTCTTTTTTAATATTTAATTTTTAATTGTAGTTGGACACAATCCCTCTATCTTATTTATTATGTAGTGCTGAGGATTGAACTCAGGGCCTCACACATGCGAGGGGAATGCTTTACCACTGAGCCACAACCCCAGCCCCCACCCCTTTTTAATTGGTGTGTGTTTGGCATGGGAGATTGAATCCAAGACCTATCCTTGCTATGCAAGCATTCCATTATTCAGCTTCAGCCCCATCCCTTTTTAAACTTTATTTCAAAACAGGGTCCCTCTAACCTCACCCTCTCAAGTAGCTGAAAGATTGGTACTATTTCATCTTTAAGTATTTCCTATAATTCAACATCAGGCAATTTTTAAATGAATAAATATGTATTCTGAGTTTCTATTTCTTGTATTCTTTTGATTATTTATATGTTTAATTTTTTTTCCCACTTAACATTAGTTTTCAAATTGTTGACATGAAATTGATTATAATACTAATTTACTATTTTGTAGTAATGGTACAATCATCAGTGAATTTTTCTTTTTACTTCTGATATTTGAAAATTATTATATCCTTTGTATAAGTTCAGCATTGTTGGGGTTTAACAATTTTCTTACTTTATCAAAGAATTAATATTTGTGTTTGTTGACTTCTGTGATAGATGGTTGTTAAGGTTTGGATGTGAGGTGTCTACCAAAAACTCATGTGTGAGACAGTGCAAGAAGGTTTAGAGGTGAAATGATTGGGTCATGAGAGCCTTAACCTAACCATTGAATTAATACCTGATGGGATTAACTGAGTGACAGCTGGAGGCAGATGGGATGTGGCTGGAGGAAGAGGTTCATTGGGGGCATGGCTTTGGGATATATATATATATATATATATATATATATATATATATATATATATATATATATATATATATATATTATCTGGAGAGTGGAGTCTCAGTCTCTCTCTCTCTCTCTCTCTCTCTCTCTCTCTCTCTCTCTCTCTCTCCTTTCTGATCATCATGTGAGCATCTTCCCTCTGCCACACTCTTCCTCCATGATGTCCTGCCTCACCTTGAGCCCTGAGGAATGAAGCCTACTGTCTATAGACTGAGAACTCTGAAACTGTGAGCCCTCAAATAAACTTTTTGGTGCAGTTTTTTAGTCATAGCAGTGAAAAAGCTGAGTGAAATAATGATTGTGACTTCTCTTGTGTTGGTATGTAATCTTTGAGTCTTCACTAATGCTTTGATGGAAAGGGCTATTGTTAGAGTCTGTAAACAAGTCAGGATGGCGCCTGGCAAATGTTAGAGTCTGTAAACAAGTCTGGATGGCGCCTGGCATTTTGCCAGAGGGAGTGGTTTGTGAAGTAATGCCAGCGAGCCATTAAGTGTGGAGATTCCTTATTGGTTGACTGCTGTATCTAGTTTATGTTAATTAAGTTGCTCGACACCCCCCACTTCCTGGCTATACTGCAGCCTGGCTGGCTGGGCAAAATAGCTGGCAGTGGGAGGGGGGTGAGGAAAACTTGTGTAGAGTAGGAGTAGGAGCAGGAGTAGGAGCCTTTTATTGTAGGACAACAGAGGTATTTATACATTCCACACAGCTTATCTTAATTAACATAAACTAGATACAGCAGTCAACCAATAAGGAATCTCCACACTTAATGGCTCACTGCTGTTACTTCACAAACCACTCCCTCTGGCAAAATGCCAGGCGCCATCCAGACTTGTTTACAGACTCTAACATTTGCCAGGTGCCATCCTGACTTGTTTACGGACTCTTAACAGGCTACCTGGTAATCTATTGAAAGATCTTTCTGCCAAAAGTTAATAATATTTAGGCCATAATATATTTCTCAAGGAATTCAACTATGTTAACAACCATATGTGTGAACTGGATGCAAGTACTTTTCCAGTTGATCCTTCAGAGTAGACTACGGAACCTTGACCACAGCTCAAGTGCAGACTTCTGAACTACTGTGAAACACAGGATACAAAGAAGCCATGCCAGATTGCAGACCCATAGAAACTGTGACATAATAAACTTGTTTTTAATTCACTGGGTTTTGGGAAAGTCATCATAAAACAGTTATTTGTTATTAATTAATGATGTCAAAAATCTTTTCATGTGTTTATTTTCCATCTGTATAGGTTCATTGATAAAGTATTTGTTCAAATGATTTGCCCATTTAAAAAATTGGGTGATTTTTCTTCTTGTCATTTAATATCTAGAATTATTTTTATATACACTGGGTATAATTACTTAATCAGATATATGATTTACACACACTCTCTCCTGGTTTGAGTCTTGTTATTTTATTTTCTCAATAATATCTTTTGAATAACAAGTGTTTTCTTTTAAATACTGATGCAGCTTAATTTAGTATTTCAAAAAATGCAGATTATGTTCTTGTTTCATATATAAAAATATTTATCACAACAGATAACAAAGGATTATTCCTTCTTTTCTTTTAGAATCTTTATAGTTTTAAGCTTTATGTGAATGTCTATAATATATTTTAAATTAATTTGTATATGGCTTAGGATATTGAGCATAGATGTTTCCAACCCCAATCAGGGTATACAATTTTTCCAGTGTAATTCTTTTTGTAAAGACAATTATTTCTCCACTGAATTGCCTTACTGTATTTGTTGAGAATCAGTTTTCCATACATGTGTATGTCTATTTCTAGTTTATTTGTACTTTTGTATACTTCTATTTGTCCATCTTTGTGCCAATGCCACATTTTATTGATTAGTTTATTTCTAATTTTTAAAATTTGGGGGGGGGGGTACTGTGGATTGAACTCAGGGGCACTTGACCACTGAGCCACATCCCCAGCCCTATTTTGTATTTTATTCACAAACAGGGTATCACTGAGTTGCTTAGTGCCTCATCACTGCTGAAGCTGGCTTTGAACTTGTGATCCTCCTGCCTCAACTTCCTGAGCCGCTGGGATTATAGGTGTGTGCCACTGTGCTTGGCTTTATTTTTTTATATTTATTTACTTAGGTACCAAGGATTCAACCCAGGAGCACTTAACACTAAGCCACATCCCCAGCCCTTTTTACATTTTTTATTATGAAACAGGTCTTGCTGTGTTGTTTGGGGCGTTGCTAAGTTGCTAAGGCTGGCTTTGAACTTGCAATCCTCCTGCCTCAGCTTCCTGAGCAAGCCACTGGGATTACAGGTGTGCTCCACTGCACCCAGCCACAACAGTTTTAATATAAATTATGAAATCAGATAGTATTAAGCCTTCAAATATTTTCATAGTTGTTTGGTTCATTATAAAACTAAGGAGCTTTACAGTCCAGTTATAACTACCCATTTATTCATGTATTTGATTTCTCTCAGCATTACTATGTAGTTATCTGTATACATTTTGTGCATATTGTTGTTAGATTTATCTATGGGTGTTTCATATATTTTATTTCCAATTTTTGAGTGATGTAAAGAAGTAGAAATATTATTGATTGTTTTGTATATTGATCTTGAGTTGTATAACTGTCCTAACCTCTCCTATTAATTGTATTCATTTTGTTGATATTCCATTCAATTTATTCATTTATTTATTTTTGCATTACAATTCTTAATACACCTTTATACCACAATTTATCATATCTATGATTGTATATAAGGTATGTTGACACCAAATTCACATCTTCATACATGTATTTTGTATAGTGATGAGGGCCTCCTTTCACCATCCATGCTATTCCCCTTCTCCCTCCCTTTCCCTCCCGCCCCAGCAAGGGAGGAAGATTACCTCAATTTTTTATATAGAGGATCATGAAAACATGAAGTTTAAATTTTTTCTTTCCAAACTGGATTCCTTTTTATTATTTTTCTTGGATTATTATAGTGTATGGGACTTCTAGTAAAATGTTGAGTAAATAGGTAAATGTGGACAAACTTTTCAAATTATGTATATTTTGTAGTTTATCTTTATCAGGTTTGAGAAGTATGTTTCTAGCTGAGCTGTTTCTATCTGCAATGGGTGTTGGATTTTCTCAAATGTGTTTTCTGTGTTAATCCTGCATCAACTTCACTGATTATTTCTTCTGCTAAGCCTAGTGTTTTGATAAGACCTTTTAAAAAATTTTCCACCTCTTCCAGTAGATCCTTTAACATATTTGATATAATTTTTTTTTTTTTTTGTACCAGAGGTTGAACTCAGAGACCCTCGGCCACATCCCCAGTCCTATTTTGTATTTTATTTAGAGACAGGGTCTCACTGAGTGGCTTAGCACCTCCCCATTGCTGAGGTTGGTTTTGAAATCCTGATCCTCCTGTCTCAGCTTCCCTAGTGGCTGGGATTACAGGTGTGCATCACTCTACCCAGCTCTTTGCGTAAAGTTCTTTTCTAATACTTGCAATATTTTTTTCTATCTTTTATCTCATTTTTTAATAGTTCACAGGTCTGGTAAATTTTGTTTAAATGGCAGACTTCTATATACCAATATTAGAGACTCAAGTAAATGATACATATGTAAAATATAGGGCATGTCTCTTTTCTCATTTGAAAATATGCTAATGTAGGTCTTTAGTAAAGACTGCACTAGAATCTCAAATATTGTAAACTTTCATGAAGTCCACACATTTCCTATAAAATATATAAAAACTTAATCTTCTTCCATCTACAAATAAACTAATTATTATAGCATTCATGTATCTTTGTACTCCTGGGAAGAACACATCTTTTTTTTTTTTTTTTTTTACTTTAGATTATTAGGTGTTTTTGAAATTTCCTTTATTGGTTTTATAAAAACTTTTACTTTGTAGTTCATTTTGATTCCTCTCATTGTTACAATGGTAGCATTGTTCCTTTTGGGGGGTAACACTTAATGTTTCAGTATTTGTTCCTGTAAATCATTGCTTATCAACTCTTTACTTTCTAGGATGCCTCAATGATTATACAGCTCTGTCTGTTCCTGAGAACTGCTCATATTACTCTTTTGAATGTGGTCTGTTTTAAAACAAACAATATGTATTTACAGAGAATCTTAAATAGAGCAAAAATACGTTTACAGAGAGCACCTTCATTAAATGAATATGCCCTATAACATATGCATTTATGGGCCTTCCTGTGTAAGTGTTCTGTGTGTGAGAGAGAGAGAGCAAGATAAAGAAAGAGAGGACTTGGTTTAGTCAGCTTTTTTGCTACTGTGACCAAAAGACCTGTCAAAAACAAGTACAAGAGGAAATGTTTATTTTGGGGTTCATAGTTTCAGAGGTCTCAGTGCATAGCTGGCTAACTCCATTCCTCAGGGCCTGAGATAAGGCAGAACATCATGGCAGAGGAAATAAGTTGGGGACATGGCACCAGAAAGCAGAGAGATAGCTCTCATCACAAAAAAAATATACTCCCCAAGGGCATACCTCCCCAATCATCCACCTTTTCTACCTACACCCTACCTATACAGTTACTCCCTATCAGGGGATTAATTCATTGATTAGGTTAAAACTCTTATAAACCAAACATTTTACCTCTAAATTTTATTGTATTGTCTCACAGAGCAGTTTTGGAGGACACATGACATCTAAACCATAACAGGACTTAATGGGTTTTATTAACCTGGTTTACTAAAATTTCCTTTTTGTTCCTTTCTTATACCATAATAAATTAAAATTAATGTAGATATAATTTAAGTAGTTCCTAGGACTCTATTGTTTACTATCTGCCAAAGTTCTTGATTCAGTTAATATGGTCAAAATCATCTAGGTTGGTTCCACAGTCTTGCTATTGTGAATTGTGCTGCTATGAACATCGATGTAGCAGTATCCCTGTAGTATGCTCTTTTTAGGTCTTTAGGGAATAGACTGAGAAGGGGAATAGCTGGGTCAAATGGTGGTTCCATTCCCAGCTTTCCAAGAAATCTCCATACTGCTTTCCAAATTGGCTGCACCAATTTGCAGGCCCACCAGCAATGTACAAGTGTACCCTTTTCCCCACATCTTCGCCAGCACTTGTTGTTTGACTTCATAATGGCTGCCAATCTTACTGGAGTGAGATGGTATCTTAGGGTGGTTTTGATTTGCATTTCTCTGACTGCTAGAGATGGTGAGAATTTTTTCATGTACTTGTTGATTGATTGTATGTCCTCCTCTGAGAAGTGTCTGTTCAGGTCCTTGGTCCATTTATTGATTGGGTTATTCATTTTCTTATTGTTTAATTTTTTGATTTCTTTCTATACTCTGGATATTAGGGCTCTATCTGAAGTGTGAGGAGTAAAGATTTGTTCCCAGGATGTAGGCTCCCTATTTACCTCTCTTATTGTTTCTGTTGCTGAGAAAAAAACTTTTTAGTTTGAGTAAGTCCCATTTGTTGATTCTAGTTATTAACTCTTGTGCTATGGGTGTCCTATTGAGGAATTTGGAGCCCGACCCCACAGTATGTAGATTGTAGCCAACTTTTTCTTGTATCAGATGCCAGGTCTCTGATTTGATATCAAGCTCCTTGATCCATTTTGAGTTAACTTTTGTGCATGGCGAGAGAAAGGGATTTAGTTTCATTTTTTTGCATATGGATTTCCAGTTTTCTCAGCACCATTTGTTGAAGATGCTATCCTTCCTCCATTTCATGCTTTTAGCCCCTTTATCAAATATAAGATAGTTGTAGTTTTGTGAATTGGTTTCTGTGTCCTCTATTCTGTACCATTGGTCCACCCACCTGTTTTGGTACCAGTACCATGCTGTTTTTGTTACTATTGCTCTGTAGTATAGTTTGAAGTCTGGTATCACTATACCGCCTGATTCACACTTCCTGCTTAGAGTTGTTTTTGCTATTCTGGGTCTTTTATTTTTCCATATGCATTTCATAATTGCTTTATCTATATCTACAAGAAATGCCATTGGGATTTTGATTGGCATTGCATTAAACCTATTCAGAACTTTTGGTAATATTGCCATTTTGATGATGTTAGTTCTGCCTATCCATGAACAGGGTATATTTTTCCATCTTCTAAGATCTTCTTCTATTTCTCTCTTTAGGGTTCTGTAGTTTTCATTGTATAGGTCTTTCACCCTTTTTGTTAGGTTGATTCCCAAGTATTTTATTTTATTTTTTGAGGATCAATCAATAAGTCAAATATGTACTTATCAATTGAGATTCCCAAGTTCCTACAGACATGTGCCCTAGCTTTATCCTGGGAAGAAGGGGCTTATATTTACCTCACATAGAATAAAATTGTGACATATGGCCATATTTATCTAAGTAATATTTTTAAAGATTTCTCAATAATAACACATTTTCTAAATTATTTAAAAACATAAAATATTGTTAATAAATGTAAAATACTGATGTTAAAAACAATTTAAGGGGCTGGAGTTGTGGCTCAGCAGTAGAATGCTCGCCTAGCTCATGCAAGGCCCTCGTTCACTCCTCAGCACCACATAAAAATAAAATAAAGATATTTAAAAAAAAAAATTTAAAGGATATAAACAGACTTAATGTCTTTTAAGATTGTCATTGTACACATCTGTAATCCCAGCAACTGGAAGGGATTCTGAGGCAGGAGGATTGCAAATTCAAAGGCAGCCTCAGCAATTTAATGAGACCTTGTATCAAAATAAAAATAAAAAGGGCTCGTGATGTTGCTCAATGGTTAATTCCTGGTACAAAAAAAAAAAAAAAAAAAAACAACAACAAAAAAAACGATTGCTGTTTTTCTTGTTTTTGTATATTTCCTGTTTGGAGACATGAGTTATATATTTTATGTTTGGAGACATGAGTTTGAAAATGTTCAGAAATAATACTGAGGAACTATTAAAGATGTGAAAATTTAATTTATCCCCAAATACTGGTGCATCAAAATGTAAATATTTCTTAAATATAAGAATTTCATTCAAGGAAATATTTATTGAAAGAAAAAAAAATCAAGAAAACCTAGATATGAATAGAAACCATTTTTGCTATATTTTATAATTAAACTTGATTAAATATGAATTAATATAAATACATTAATTGAAATTTTCAAAAATTTTCATGTCACTGTGCAATTTAGATGCAGGACTGCATCCAATATATTTTTCTCTATTAAATTCAAAATGATTCCTCACACGTTTAAATCTTTTAACTAACACTTGGTTTGGGGAGATTTTTTTAGCACATTTTACTTGAAATGAAGAAAGCCAAAACAAAGGAAACTTGTCAGCATTTTCTTGTGCAGCCTCAAATTCTTAGTAAGAGTATAATGAGGCAAATTTAGAGTGTCAGTGAAGCACTTTTGATGGTCTATTTTGGGTTACAGTGTTTCAGTGCATGTAAAATCAATGTAGGCAATAAATATTACCTTGAATCAAATTTATGCATTTAAGATTTTGTTATATTTTGATGCACCAGTATTTTGGGGGAAATCAAATTTTCACATTTTTAATAGGCCCTCAAATAATCATCTGCAAGGTACAGAGTTCCATAAAGTTATTTTGCAAAAGAAGTTTGAAAATGACTTTACACATTGACCTATTACACTTATTTCCTTGAATGAATGTGTGAGAAAAGTGGAAGGAAAAGTGTTTTAGGAGATATAATTTAATGCAAAATACAGAAAGTATTTTATGATTGTTTTGTATAAAACACTTAGGATAACTGAGATGGGGGATTCCAAAAGATAATACATGGCCAGTACTATACCTCTAATATATATATATATATATATATATATATATATATATATATATATATATATATATATATATATATATATATACACACACACACACACACACACACAAGTGTGTGTGTGTGTGTGTGTGTGAGTCTCACAACAGACTATTTATAGATTTCCCCAAAATGTCAGCTACAGTTGGATTAAGTTGACTTGCAAAGGACAAGGTTCTTACATTTATTCTTTTCTAACAATGCACTGTAATTCCTTTTTATGCAATATAAAAGAAGGATTACCATAAATGAGAAAAGTCTACCGAAAGACTCAGTGGAAATATAAAAAGACATCCTTTATCTCCAACACATTGCACCATGCCAAAAGTTATAATAAATACAGTTTTAGTGCAAGTAAAGGATGATACAGTGAAAAGTTTGAAAGTCATAAAAAAGAATGCTACCTGAAAGATGCAGCACCATCCACCTAAATTTTTCAAAATAGACTGAATATACAAACCAAGGAAACTTTTAAAAAATCACATAAAGGTTAAAAATCTGAAAATATTGAGTTAATTGTTATAAAATATTCAGATTAAATAGAGAAAGAAAAGAAATAAATTCACTGCCCAATTAATATCAAGTGGATTCAGATTTGGAAAAATATATCACAATTTGTAAATGTTCTTTATTTGTTTTTTTTATTTATTTCACATGAGGACAGAAAAGTAATTACATTCATTAAGTACTTTCCCTGTGCCAGAACCTTTGGTAATTGAAATGTATTGTTTCACTTATGAAGTTTTTACTTTCAAATTAACTCAGCAAGGAAAGTTGAAACTCATATTTTACTCTAAGATTAGAAAAACTAGATGTGAACAAAAGTCAGTAAATATTTTTATAAAGGACATATTCATTGAGTACATGTTTGCATTGTATTTCTATTGATTTTCTAAAATATTTTCTTGCCAAATATTTTCCTAAGTATAAACTCTATTTTAGAGAGAAAATCTTCACACTGCCCACATCACTAATTCTGCTTGTGCAACAGAAACAAATGTGATGAAGGCAGTCTGTATTTCTTGAACGTTTACTAATATCTTATGGCATGGTGTTACTTTCCAGATATAGAAGAGAAATGAGGTATAAACATTTGTTTTGAGTGAAGGTAAGACTGACATAGGCTAACTGAAAAGTGATAAACATTGAATGGTGTTTAAATATATGTTAACTTTGATATAGTGCAATATCAATAGTACTCAAAGAAAGTGTATAGCTTGACAAGGAATGAAAAAATAAAACTTCATGTAAGTGTATGGAAACTGAGAGGATAAATTGCAAAAGTGGAGAATATCTCCAATTAAGCAGACAACAGGTGCTAACAGGCAAAAGCAAAAGTAAATATGGCAGGCATTAGGAAATTAGCAGATGGTGATTCTAAGAATAATGGGCATAGGAAGGAGAGTAACAGAAGCTAAACTGGGGTGGGGGGGCAGGTAAAACTAGTTTAGCACAGTAGATCAAATTTATGTGTTGAGATGAGGATATTTAATTCTACTTGTATCTAATGAAGATTTCTCAAAGCAGAACTGGGAAACAAGGAAGACTGTTTCAGAAAAGTTCTTAAATCTTTGTGTTTGTTAGATGGGGAGGGCAAAAATAGATAATAAAATGTTGTCAAGTTGATCAATTAAGAAATTATTTTATTTCTTCTGATGTGAGGTAACAGGGAACCTAGTTTGGAGTTATAGTAATAATTGTGAAAAAACAATAAATCAAGATTATTCAATGCATCATCAGTAATTTTTGGTACTGGGCATTGAACCCAAGGCCTCATGCATTCTAGGCAAGTGCTGTATCACTGAACTAAATCTCCTGCCCTTGTAATCAATAGAGTTTTATAATCAGTTAGAGCTATGAGGATAAATAGAGAAGAATAGAAATCACAGATAAATACAGATGCCATAGAGAGATGGATGATATATTGGAAAAAACAGAAGTTGATTCTTATCTGGTTCCCACACAAACTAGATGTACAAGCCTAAACAAGTTGTATTTTCTCTGAGATGTTTCTTTTTATGTAAAATGAAGTGATTATATTATTGTCCTTAAACATTCTCTAAATAGTGAAACTGGAAAAATAACTAAGGACTAATACTTGTAAAATTGACACGCTGTTTGAAGTGAAGATGGAACTTACAACCTTGATAAATGTGAGATATATAATACTTGGGAATGAGGTTAAAATCAATTATATGAGCTTGTGACTCATGGCAATAACAGTACTCTTAAGTGATAGATGAATATAAAAAAAATCACGGATATATGTGTAGATGAAGAAGTAAACAATCATGATTCATACTTGTAACTCAAATATATTCTCCCCTTGACCAATAATTAGTTTAAAACCCAATTAAATACTATGTCCAAAGAAACCTTAAGGAATTATCTAAATTTTAAAAGTATCAGGATATACAGATAAGGAAATGGGAATTTAGTTTTTGTTCCTTAAGATTAAAATAACTGGGGCTGGGGTGGTGGCTCAGTGATAGAGTGCTTGCCTAACATGCATGAGGCACTGGGTTCAATCCTTGGCACCACATAAAAACAAACTAATGGCACCACCAAAAAAACTAAAGATACATAAATAATTAAATATTTTTTTTTAAAAAGATTAAAATAATGGGGTCAGGTGCAGTAGCACACAACTGTAATCTCAGTGGCTTGGGAGGCTGAGGCAGGAGGATTCTGAGTTCAAGTCAGTGTCAGCATGTCAGCAAGGCCCTAAGCAACTTAGGGAGATACTGTCTCTAAATAAAAAATTAAAAAATTAAAGGGGCTGGGGATATAGCTCAGTGTTAAAGTGTACCTGGATTCAATTCCCAGTACACCCCCCAAAAAGATTAAAGTAACTGAATTATGGATGCAGATCCTATTCTAATCAGGTGTTAACACAGTATTACAGAGGCATCAAAGAGGAAATGTTTAACTCTATTTTTAAAAGGCGGTCTGCATAGATCTTTAATAAGAAAGGGTTGAAGAAAGTTTTCCAATCAGGCCATTTTCATATAGAAATAATCTTCATACAACAAATATGTTAGTTATCTTTGAAAATGTATTTAACCTATTTATTTACTAAAATACATAACAAAGTATTTATCTTAGTTGTTTTTAAGATTGTAATTCTGGGGCTAGAGGTGTGGCTCAGTGGTAGAGTGCTTGCCCAACATGCAAGAGGCACTGGGTTTGCTCCTCAGCACCACATAAAAAACTAAATAAACAAAATAAAGGTATCGTGTCCATCTACAACTAAAATATTTTTTAAAAGATTATAATTCTGGAAATTTTACCCCCAAATGAAAATGAACAACAAATCAGTAATAGACTTGATTTTATATGAGGACAAAACCAGGCTAAATTAAGAGGATAATGAAGCTCTACATAAAGATATTTAGGATAGTATGGTTTTCTGGGCAAGTTGGAAATTTTGGAAATTTTAGTGATTACATTCTTCAAAATTCTACTGCCTCATTAAATCATATGGGTTTTCTTTCCATTGGCTGCTTAAAAGTTAAGCAGCTTTGTGTTAAAAAAAAAAAAAAAAAAAAGAATCACAAGTATGTGGAGTGTACTAAAAGACATTATTGTCATCCAAAAAGGAAAGAAGATGCCAAGACCTTAAAAACAATCCTACAAATATAAGTTACAGGATAAACTCATTATTTCTTCTTCTGTTTCATATTGTAACAGAAATCCTAGCTGATGCATTAAGCCAACAAAATAAATAGCAGATGCAAGAATAAATACATGCCGTATTATTTGTAAATGGTATGATTCTCCACACAGTAAAACCATGAGAATATAAAGATAAAACTAGAAATGTAATTTAGAAAAGCTGCTAGTTAAAAATAATGGGAAAAGCAACATTTCTTCAATAAAACAACCAAAAACTACTAAAAAGTAAAGTAGAAAATTTTTTTCTTCAGTAAACAAAACCATATAAAGTATCTTTTTTTATTATTGTATTATAGTTAGACCTGATAATGGGGTTCATTTTGACATAATGACATAAATGTACATGGATGGAAAATAATTTGTTCCATTTCAATCCCAAGTAATTCCTCTTTTCTTCCACTCCTCCCACCCCCAGTTCCTTTACTCTGCTTTATTGATTTTCCTTGTATTTATTGTTTTTAATTGGTACATTATAGTTATTTATAAAATCAGAATGCATTATGCTATATTCTATATGCACATAGCATAATTTTGTCTACATCATTATCTAGTTCATTCCCTCCCATCCTCCTTCCCTATTGATCCCCCACTTCTACGCCACTGATCTTACTTCTATTTTCATAATATATCCTCTTTTTAAATTCCTTTTTTCTCTGTAGCTTCCACATATGAGAGAAAACATTCAACTTTTGACATTCTGAATCTGCCTTTTTGAAATAAAAAAACAATTTTTAAAAAAATTAAAAAGTAATAAAATGTTATCCTAAAATAGGAAAGAAGATGTGAGCAGATAAAAATATCTGACTTCTTAATAGAAATACTATATATCAATAAATTTTAATTTCTCCCCATTAAGCCATCTATTTAATAAAAGTCCCATTAAAATAGCCAGTAGACATTTTTGTGAAAAGTGGTAAGCTAATATTAAAACAACAGACAATGATAGCCCAAACACTTTAAAAAGAAAAACAAGATGGCAGGCAGACTTGCCCTGCCAATTATTCAGATTTTTGCAGGAACCTATTTTGGAGTTCAGTATGGTATATTGTCAGTTATAGATGAAAAGGTCAATGGAGTGCAATGAAGAGTCCAGAAACAGATTGAGTGCATATATAGACATTACATATATGAAAAAAGTTGCCAGTAGAGATCAGTGTTGAGATAAGTAGCTTCCCAGATGGAAAAGTAATTTAAATGAATTCCTCCATAATACTCTATACAAATATATCACAGGACAGTTCAAATATATAAAGATAAAGAGGATTTTAAAACTAAAATATAGGAAAATATCTTCTGACTGAATAATAGGGAAACACTGCTTAAAAAGAACTAAAAATACATTAGCCAGGAGTGGTAGGTGCACGCCTGTAATCCCAGATGTTTAGGAGGCTGAAACAGGAGAATTTCGAACTCACAGCCAGCCTCAGCAATTTAGAGAGGCCCTAAGCAACTTAGTGAGATCCTCTCTCTAAATAAAATTTTTAAAAAGTGCTGGGAATGTAGCACAGTGGTTAAGTGTACCTGGGTTCAATCACTGTTACCCCCTAAAAAAAGCAGAAAAATTATAGCATTTTATTTAATTTTACAAATAACTTATGTAAAATAATAGATAACAAAAGCTAAGTCAAAAATTAACTGACAATTGGGAGAAGAAGTTTATAATGCAGTTGAATGGTATTGTATTAATATAAAGATTAAAGAAACCTAAGCCTAGGAGTAAATCCTCATATCTACAGCCAACTGAATTTTGAAAATGATACTGAGAAAATGCATTGCAAAAAAGAAAAATCTTTTCAATAAATGGTCCTGTGAAAATTGGATAGGCACATGCAAAAGAATGATAATAGATCCCTCTCCCTTACCATTTCCAAAAATCTACTCAAATGGATTAAAGACTTAAATCTGACACGTGAAATATTGAAACTATTAAAAGAAAGCATAGGGGAAATACTTGAGGACATTGGAATAGGCTCAGAATTTTTGGATAAGACTCCAAAACTATAGGAAATAAAAGGAAAAAATAAATGAATGGGATTATATCAAACAAAAAAGCTCTATACAGCAAAGGAATCAAGGGACAGAATTCAAAGATAATCTATGGAATAGGAAAAATAATTTGCAAACTATATATCTGATTAGGAGTTAATGTCCAGAATATGTCAGAATTCAAAAACGTTAATACCAAAAAATAGATAGCTCAATTAAAAATGGGTAATAGACCTAAATAGACATTTCTCAAAACAAGACATATAAATGGCCAATAAGTACATAAAAATGTTGAACGTCACTAATCATTGGAGAAATACAAATAAAAACCATAATGAGATTATTGCCTCACCCCAATAAGAATGGTTAATATAAAAAGACTAAGGATTGGGCTGGGGTTGTGGCTCAGAGGTAGAGCACTTGCCTACCATACATGAGGCATTGGGTTTAATCCTCAGCACCTCATAAAAATAAAAATGAAGATATTGTGTCCATTTATAACTAAAATATAAATATTAAAAAAAGACTAAGAATTATAAGTGCTGGCATGGATTTAAAGAAAAGGAAACCCATTCAATCTGTTAGTAGGCATGTAAATTATTATTATCATTTTGGAACAGTATGCAGGTTCCTCAAAAATTAAAAATAAAACCACCTTGTGATTAAGCAATACCACTCTTGGTATCCAAAGGAAATAAGACCAATGTGCTGAACATCCATGCCCCACGTTCGTTGTAGCACTTTTCACAACAGGCAGGAAATGGAAGCAACCTAAGTGCCTATCAATTAAAAAATGATTAAAGAAAAGCTGGTACATGTATGTAATAGAATGCTATTTGACCATAAAAGGAATGAAATTCTGCCATTTATGGCAACATGGATCAAAACAGAGATCATAAGTCATGCAAAATAAGCCAGGCACAGAAACACAAATACTATACAATATCACTCATATATGGAATCTTAAAATGTTGACATCATAGAAGTTGAGAGTACAACTGTGGGTACCAGAGGCTGGGGACAGTAGGGGAGAAGGAGGTATGGGTAAAGGTTGAATAATGGATATTAAGATACAGTTACATAGGAATAAGAATTTTGTTTTGTTTTGGGGAGTTTTTTGGTAGTGGGGATTGAACCCAGGGACATTTAACCACTGAGCAACATCCTCAGCCCATTTTTTGTATTCTTAAAAATTTATTCTGGGCTGGGGATGTGGCTCAAGTGGTAACACGCTCACCTGGCATGCACGGGGCTCTGGGTTCGATCCTCAACACCACATAAAAATAAAATAAAGATGTTGTGACCACCGAAAACTGAAAAATAAATATTAAAAAATCTCTCTCTCTTCTCTATCTCTCTCTTTAAAAAATATTCTAATTAGTTATACATGACAGCAGAATGCATTTCGGTTCATTGTACACAAATGGAGCACAACTTTTCATTTCTCTGGTTGTACATGATGTAGGGTCACAACATATGTGCAGTTATACATGTACCTATGTTCATCTCATTTCACCATCTTTCCTGCCCACATGTCCCCTCCCCTCCCTCACTTTGCCCAATCAAAGTTCCTCCATTCTCCCTATGCCCCCCCCCATTATGGATCAGCATCTACTTATCAGAGAGAACATTTGGCCTTCAGTTTTTTGATTTTGGCTTACTTCACTTAGCATGATATTCTCCAATTCCATCCATTTACCTTCAAATGCCATAATTTTATTCTCTTTAAATGCTGAGTAATATTCCATTGTGTATATACCACAGCAAAGAAGACATACAAATGGTTAATAGTCATATAAAAATATTCAAATATCACTAATCACCAGGAAAATGCAAATTAAGACCACAATGAGATATCACAACATTCCAGTTAAGATATTTATTACCAAAAATGAAAATAATAAATGCATACATCTGAGCCCTTCCACACTGTGGGTGGGGACATAAAATGGAACAGCCACTACCCAAATCAGTATGAAGACTCGTCAGAAAATTAGGAATAGAACTACCATAATATATGGAAATCTCATTTCTGTATATATAGAAGACATAATTTAAATCAGGATCTCAAAATGTATCCATACTCACATTTTCACTAAAGAATTATTCTTAATATCAAAGTATGGAAATATCCCAAATGTGGATCAACAAATGAATGGAAAAAGAAATGTTTTGTACAGACACAATGGAATGATATTCAGCCGTATAAATGAAGGTAAGCCTACTATTTGTGACAATATAAATGGACCTATAAGGTAGAATCCTAAATGAAATAATTTGATCACAGAAGAAAAAAAACAACATTTGGAGATACACTGATCAACATAGAGACTAGTTAACAATAAGGTATTGGGCACTTAAAAATTTAAGAACTTAGATTTCATTTTAAGTTTTCTTAATACACCAACACACAAATACATACATCAAACAAAATAAAGTAATACCAAAGGGACATTGGCAAGCATTTTGAGGGATGAATATGTCTACTGCATGGATTATGATGATGGTGACCAAAATTTGTGTGTGTGTGTGTCACTCCCTTGCATATCTGTGTGTACACATAAATGTGTATATACATATTAAATCTCACCATACAATGTGCATTGATTATATGCAGTTTGTATGCCAACTATAACTCAATAAATTTATCAAAATGTTTTTGGATATTGACAAGTATATCAAAAGGTATAAAGAAATTCCCCAGGAACTTTAAAAAGAAAGAAAAATAATGGAGGAGTTATCTTCCAGATTTTGATATATGCTAACAAGTGATTAGAACAGCAATATAGTACAAAGATAATGACAAATCAAAAATAAAAATGTGGAAATAATATATGTTTATATGTCTAAATAATTAAGAAGAATAAATCATTTCAAGCAATTAAATGTTTTTTTTTTTTTTTTTTTTTTTTTTTTTTTTTTTTTTTTTTTTTAATTAGGGTCTCCATATCAAAGATAGAGTTTCTTCCTGACTTCAAACTATCACAAATATATCTCAAATGGATTAAAAGCTAAGATTTTTAAATGGAAAGAGAAAAAAAAAAAAACTTCAAAATTAAGTCAATCATATATTAAACATATTTACAGTGAATTGTTTTAGAAAGGAGTTTTAATCAATGCAAAAATCCAAATGTGAAGCAAAAAGTTGATAGATTTTACTATATGACTTTGTATGTGTTTATCTAAGTGGAGTCACTATAAAGTATATAAAAATCTAAGATTAAGAGAAAAATATCTGGAGTGTTTCTAATAATAAGAAGTTTGCATTCCTAAAACAGAAATTGTCCACAAATTAATGAGAAAAATATTATAAAAGAAGCATGTGAACAATGACAGAAAATAAAGACAAATGCTCAAAAACATTGTTAATATTCCTAATGATTTAATATATTCAAATCATTATATGATAATAATAATTTACATATTGGCATATATAAAGTAATTTGAGGAGATTCAATAATAGATAAGCATGTCAAGTAAACAATATTCTTATGCTTCGCAGATAGATATAAAAATTAGTACAGAATTTGAGAGAGCATACACTTCTATTTTTGAAAGTGACATAAATTACAATTTATTCATGAATGCCACTCAAAAGAATATCCAATACAAAGCATCAGACTTAAACTGATTAACAAATTTGATAGCAAAAATATTTTGAAATTGAAATTATTTGTTCTCTGAAACTGTATCAGTTGATTATCTTTATGGCCTTTAATTCATCTCGTTGAAAAATTTCAAGTGCTTTGTAGTTTCATATTACCTTTGAGGAGAAAGCTAAGAGTATGAAAAATACATTTAATTATATTAGTATATATTTGAGCAAGAATTAAAAAGCAATAAAGAATGAGACAGTAGAAAATAATGTACTTTTTTATATTCAGAAAGGAAAACAAATGCAATTTAATGTCCCATTGGCATAGAAATACTGCTATTAGTGATGCAAGGGATCAGAAGCAAACTAAATGTCCAGACAACATATTTAGAAACATAAATTCATGGAAGCAATGGAAGTAATACTGTTTGGATAAGTAAAGCACAAAATTAATTTGGAGAAATGAAATATTCTTATCTAGGCATCAAGTGTCATGTGAAATCTAAAGTTGCATTTTTTTTTCATCAATTCAATAAGTGAAATGAAGTGTGCTTTCTGGATGAGGAGCACAGTACCCAGAGTCCAGGGACAATGTGCCCTTCATTGAACAACCTACCCCAAAGTGTTAGGTGGAAGTAGTATCCATGCCAAATGAAAAGAAGAATCCAATTTCAGAGTTAATGATCTTTCAACCTGTGCACATTTGAGTCCTGCTGAATTGCTACATTTTTATGCTGCCTCATTAGATAATACTTAACATCAGTTACCTTGACTGTAGTTTATTTCTTCTAAATTTCTAATTTTCACTGGAGTTTCTAAGACAAATCCAGGGGAATTAAAAGGAGATAAAACAAAATAAAGGTTATGATTAACTAAAGTTTTCCTTCTCAGATCATATCAGATCATATATGGCAAATCATCTGATCATTTTCTCATTATTTATTTGGATATTTTTTAACCTTGTGTATTATTCAGCCTTTTCTAGAGGAACAGAACCAACAGGTATATCTCCCAACAAGAAGCTGGTTAGTGGTATCACAATGGCTGTCCATAGGCTTCAGTCTGCAGACCTGGAGGAACCAGTAGCTGTTCAGTCCAAGAAGCTGCAGCCTCAGAACAAGAGGGATCAATGATGACACCTCAGTCCAGAACAGAAGGCCTGAAAACTCCTAGAGAGTCACTGGGTATAGTTTGCTTTGTAAGAGTGAAGAAGCTGAAGTCTGATATTCTCAGGTGATCCCAGCAGCAATGGAGAACCCATTGGTGAAGAGTTGAGCTTGTGTCTGCTGCTACTTCCTTGTTCTTTTTGTTCCATCCAGGCCTCCAACCTATTGAACTCTTCTGCCTACATTTAGGGTGGGTGTCTGCTGTCCCTCATGCCAATTGTTTCTAGATGTACCCGTACCAAAACAACCAGAAGCCTCCTAATGTTCTGTGTCTCTTAATCCAATTAAGTTGACAATTCAGATTAACTATCACACATTGTGTTTGAGGCTTTACTATTCTTTCACATTAATTAAAAGCTATAATCAGGTGAATGACCTCTTACTACTACTATCCTTAAGAACTTGTGTAGAAAGGACATGAGGATTGTGTTTTAGTATAGAGATAAATTTAAAATAATGCTTTATAGAAATCATATTTAGGGTGTGTGGGTTTTTTTCCTGAATGCTTGTAGGTAACCAATTTCAGCTTACTTGAAACAAAGCTAATTCATTGCTAGTATTGTCTTCGTAAGCATAAATTTCATCTCAAATATAAATCATATACAAAACCCAATGATAAAATGACTATAAAGTAAGAAACAAGAATTCATGTTTCATTTTATAAATTTCTCAAAATGAAAGCACTTTGTGGCCCAAATTATGGCATATAACTTATATGCACAGGAACACAAAGCAAATATCAATAACAAAAGCTCGTTATAGTTTGTAGTTTTTCTTTTAGTTTTAAAATTTTATCTTCATAATTTACACCATCAAATTAATTTATTATTAAATCTTATTAATCTTCTTGCATTTTGGTATGAACAATAGCAAAAATACATCATTGTCATAATTTGTTATGGGTTGTCTAATCATTTTTTTTCCTATAAATGCTTAGTGAACAGTATCTATATTGAAGTCATGGTAGGCACCAAAGCTGTTGAATTGGTAATGAATAGGCACCGATTAAGAAAATTGCATTATTGTTTCCTTTTAACTCTGTGCCATTTTTAAAACTGAAGACATCTTTCTTCATACTATGGGGATGGAGATTCCCAGAAGATAATGAATAAGACAGGGAAAAAGTTTTGGCAGATAATCAACAAAAACAATATTTTTAGAGAGAAAGGTATGGGCAAAAATGCCAAGCTGGCAACTGCTGACTGGTTTAGAGTCCTGAGAAGATCAAGGGAGACCACATTTAGAAACATGGCATATGCTGGGGTTTAGAATGATTCATGTCCCTCAATGACTTGTAATTCAAAAAGATCATTCTGGCTGAATAGATTACAGCAGAGTGGAATCAACAGCCTGAGGATTCTAGCCAAACAACACTGAACAGGAGCTACAAACTGCTTTTGGCATTTGTTGTTATTTCGACAATATTGCCATTGTAAGGGAAATTTATGGGAAGCATTCATAGAATCTAAGCAATGTATCCCTGAGGTAGGAATAACACGGTTTCTGGGTAAAGAAAGCTAAATGTGATTTAAAGAAAAAAAAAAAAAAGAAAGAAAGAAAAGAAGAAAAAGACAAAAGCAGGTCTTGTTGTAATGTGATGGATGCAAGTGGTTTCTTGGGTAAAATGATAAAACAGCCTCTGTAAAATATGTTCCATGCACTAAACAAGTTAGATTGCTTGAATTCACTCTGGGATTTATAAACTAGAGCTTTTGCTGAACTTCAAAACTCTGAATCAGAAAACAGCAATGGTCTCTAACCTTTATGTAAATATTTTAGAATTTCATGTTTTATAATTTCAGGTAGTTTTCATGTTTTATGAACAAAGTCTCAAGTAATATGCTTCTTACCGTCCTTTTATATAACTGCTAATCATGTTCATTTCACACATTCCAATTTATCTTCAAAATAAATGTAGTATCTTTAGATCAACAAATACCCTAGTGGTGATATGAAATGTGCTCCCCCACATTTTTTGTTTTAGAAGAGAAGAAAATTCCAGAGACAAATCTGATCTTATTGCTTCACAGCAAAAAGTGGAGCTGTTTTTTTTTTTTTTTCTTTTAAGTCTATACTTACTGGACACTACACAGTAGTTAAAAAAGCTGCTGGGATTGGAAAGTAGAAAAAAATAGCACCACTCATCTTTAGTCTACGAAGAAGCAATTGAGAAAGAAGACTAAATATGGAGCAGGGTGGAAGACTAAATAAGATCTTGGCTATTAGGGAATTTTGAATCAAGAAAGTGGCCAATGAAATTTCTTTTACTGATGCTAATATCTGTATAATTTATCCTTCTCAAAATTAAATTGCATGCATTTCAGTTACTATAGTCAGTAGATATTCATTAAATATTTGTTAGTTTAAGAATACTTTTTCTTCCACATTCATTATAATAAATATTATAATCGTATAAATATTATAATCATTGTGTGTGTGTGTGTGTGTGTGTGTGTGTGTAAATCTTTCATCAAGTTCTGGGGGAAACTAGTGAAGCTGAGCAAAGCAAAGAAGCTTCTATTGTACTTATGCCCAATAGACACCTTTAGTCTCTGAATGTGCTTTTTTCATGGGGTCACAGAATGCATCACACATTCCATAAACTTTCAGTCAATGCTTGATATTCAAGAGCTCACCTTTCAATGCTGTTGAGCCACAGCACTCTTCTCTCCATATCTGTTTCTTGTAACATACTTTATTTCATAAACAATTTCCAGCCACTTTGTTAACATTCCATCTCCAATAATAGAACTAATTACCATTAACTTCATCCTGAAAGTCTCTGAGTTTAATTTGGGAGCCAAAAAAAATGTGTTAAGGTAAAATTCTGAAAGTCCAATATTCCTATGCAGAGCCAAATAAAATATGAAGAAAAAGAACATTGAATAATAAGTCCATTAGAAAGCTCCTATGACAATCAGTGTTTGATGATTCACAATCCAAGACAGAAGGAAACCAAGGAAGAGAATTTATAATCCTTCAGATGGAGTGAGATTATGAGCAGCAATTTCTAGATGAAGAGAAAGAGAGAGAGAGAGAGAGAGAGAGAGAGAGAGAGAGAGAGAGAGAGAGAGAGAGAGAGATTTCATTGACTTTCACTGGCGAGGGAAGAGACCATATTGGTATTTATGACTATCAGGTTAACCAAAATTTGAGCATGCAAAGGTGCCAGAAAACGTGAAGGCCAAAGATACGAGCAGGAAAAGCAGATTGTCTGTCTTCCAGCCATTTTGCAATATGTATAAATATTTTTGTGCAGAACAGGGTGTTAAAATTCAAGGGGAAAGTATCAATAAAGAAATTCTGTTTTTTTTTTTCTTTCAATGTGTGTGTGTGTTATCTTCAGAGTTCAAAAGGAACAGAAATTGGAATTTAATGCTTTCAAAGAAGAATAAATTCAATTATATAGCAATATTAATATTTATTATTCTTAAATATTATAAAACTGAACATAACAGAATCAAAATAGAATGAACTAAAAAAATAGTTTAAAGATTACTTCCTTGGCCTTGGTCAGTATTAATGTAATATTCTTTCAGTTTTGGTTCCTTCCAGAGAATAGCATTATCCTTCTATGTATGATAAAAACAAAACTGAAAGTCTTTATATGTAATTTTAATGGTTATTTTTACGTAAATTTGAATATACTATGGTACCAGATTGTTTGGTCAAACACTAATCCATGTGGTGCTGTGAAGTTATTTTTTATATGTGATTAATACTGATAATCAGTTAACTTTACATTGAGCAGATTATCTGTAATGATGTGAGTGGACTTCATATCACTTATCTAATTTTTGAGACCTTCAGAGGAAAAGCAAAGTTTTCCTGGAGAAAAAGAAAATCTTATTAAGAGACTGGAAAAAACAGATTTTGCCTGATTTTCCAGCTTGCACACCTACTCTACAGAACTCAGGTTTGTGAGCATCAACAGGTGCAGGAACCAGTTTCTTAATATTCACCTTCTGCCTCAACTAACTCACACAATATACTCTCAATTAAAACAAAAGTGATTTGGCATACAAAAAAGATGACAGAATGGAAAAAAATAATATAAGTAGATGCTGGAACCATAATCCAAGATAAACAACCTACCACAATTAACAAATGTAGATATGAAAGTTATTAGGAGTTCTGTGTCCCAAAAGTAAATAATGAATGGAAAATTTAACTCCTAAACAACAACGAATCAAATATATATATTTTTTGAATTAAAACTGAGTAATGGCAATTAAAAATAGATTATTTGAGCATAATACTGGCCACAGCATGAACCAGATGCCAGATAAGCAAAAAAAAAAAAAAAAAAAAAAAAAAAAAAAAAAAAAAAAAAAAAAAAAAAAAAAATTCCAGGCTAAAATTGAAATTTAAAAAAAGTATGAATAATACAGAAGAGGAAAAATAGCATACATTACATGTGACATATAAGCATCAGATTATATATGTATATATTTAGAGTCACAGAAAAATAACAGTGCAACATAGAAACAGAAATAATAATTCAATAGAGATATACTGACAATGTCTGAAGACTTTGATGGGGTAGGTTACCCAACAGTTTATAAAAATGTTGGGCAAAGAATGCAACTGATTTAATGATTCAGAATACATTTTTTTTAATTTCTTAACTCTGACAAAGAGCCCTCTTTAATTTTTGCCATACACATTTTAATCAAAGATTCCTATGAAAATGTATTAAAGTTACAGTGCCCAAATTCAATGATAGTACAAAATGAAAGTAGCAGATAACACAGTTTTCAAAAGGATTTTAAGCACAACAATGATTGTCTAGAATCAATAAAGTGAGAATTAAATATAAATGTAAGTTTCTTAGTAGGAGAAATCACAAACTTTGGATTTGCAAAATTATCCAAGGAAATATTTGGTTCTCTATGAGAACCTGAACACAGTCTAAACCAATAATATCATAATGCTGCTGACACAGATATCATGTGCATAAGTTATAACAACATCATAGTCATAAAACAGCGATCAACCTCCTAAATTCATGTTTGAAAATGATATTATGAACTACATATAGCTCTTTAGCAGTACTCTTCTGTGAAATATACTATGGAAGAAATAAGTCAAAGAAAATGTTATGCTTCCTAGGTTGGTATATCAAGAATGTAAAACAGATTATTTCATAATAAAAAATAGTGTTGCATTGATCAAATCCTGTGTTAAATGCCATGTTTAGAAATTTTGCCTTACTTGGAGAGAGATAAAGTTGATTTTTTTTTTTTTTTTTGGGGGGGGGGTGGTGGATACCAGGGATTGATCTCAGGGGCACTTAATCCCTGAGTCACATCCCCAGCCCTATTTTTTTTATAATTGATATAAACACAGGGTCTCACTCAGTTGCTTAGAACATTACCATTGCTGAGACTATCTTTGACCTCCTCCTGCCTTAGTCTCCTGAGACACAGAGATCACAGGTTTGCACCACTGAGTTGGCTAGAGGTTGATAAAGTTTTGAAGGTTTTTGAATAGAAATTTGCATAATTAGAAAAGTTATCATATAAGTCATTATGTGGAAGAATATGGGATAAATATTTTAGAGGTCATTGTCACTTACAAATATATTAATGGAGTTGAGAATAGAAATTCTAAAAGACTGAAATGTGGATAAAATTCAATATTAATGTTTTGATAGTGCATGAAAAGTTCTAAATGGATCTTTAAGATCTCAATGAGAAATAATTTGTATCTATTGCTAATAATGGTTTTAATAGTGAGAGGATTTATAATAAGATGTATTAAATCTGAAAAAAAGGTCAACTTACAGAAATTATGATTTATTTGTTAGTGATTGGAATGGATGTTCATATTTGGAAAACAAATTGCAATAAAGAGTACTGTGGAAGAAATGAGAAGAGAATATGTTGGAAGTGTACGAGAAGTGCAGCAGGAAATCACAATTAGATGCATATAAATAAATTTTATATGGACCAAGGCAGAAAAACAAAAATATGTAAAAGAAAAATAAGAGGAAAACTGTGCAGGTATTTAGTGACCTTGAATGTCAGGATTGATTTATGAAAAATGTGCTTAGTTTTTAACTGTGTCTTTAATATGTCCAACAATTCATATCCTCCATTCCACATTTTAATAATAATAAGAAGAATTTTTATCTTGAAAAACTTAACACCACTTTCCCAGGGATAAATATAAGAAAGAATATCTAAACTGCTTTTAGTTTTGGTATTGAGATAATAAGGCCCAGAGAAATAGCATTTGTGTTGGTGAAAGAAAAGTAAAAGATAATAAAAGGAATATTATAATGCTAGCATCAACATTATTTAGGAGTTAAATAATTTTATTAAAATTAGGTATGCAATGAAAACATGAAGGTTTCAAGACTATGATCTAGAGATATTATAAAACTATTAAAATGAATAATAGTTTCGATAATAAGATATTGAAAATATTAATTTCATACTGCTCATGCAGAATGTGACTTCCTAAAATGCACAATTCATGGAAAGCACAACATTCTCTCATATCTCAAGCTGCTGATTGATGAATGGGTTTATTATTGTTAGCAACATAAAAATTAATCTTATGATAGGGGAATCCTTTTTTGATACACTATCAGATGTAAAAAAAACCTTGTGAAAGTTCCCCTCATTCTTTCACACATGTAATTTTACTAAGCAGATTTTCTTCTTGTTTCGTGAATAGGTAGAGTGCAACTTGCCATTTTGCTTGCGCAGACCAGTGCACCATTGGTATATATGACAGAACTGTAGGTTGGACTCATGCTTTGCACTATGACTTGTCATTTGTGGCTGCTTGGAATCTTCAAACATGGTATGAAGGAGCCAGGAGATTATTTCTAGCCATCATATATCCTATTTGAAGCCATGCTCAATTGTCAGCTTGTAACAAGCTCTCCCCTGGAGCAGAACTACTCAGATAACCATAAGTATCCTAAGAGATAGTAAAATATTTTGTTTTGAAACGATGTATGTTGAGGTTGCTTATTTCACAGCAATTGCTAGCAAATATGTAAATTGGGGTCTACAAGTGAGATACTCTCTTAACAAAACCCAAGTGTATGTCATTGATTTGGGTCCCAAGCACCAGCCTCATACTAGAGAAATGATGACAAATACATTTAAAAGTATAGAATACTGGCAAGGGAAAAGTTAGCAAAAACTAAAAGGTAGTGAGGAAATGGAAATAAAAGTCTGAAAAAATAACATCTAGGTTAAGTAGTAGTAAAATATCTGGCAAAATATTGCTTGCAGTGTCATGCAAAATAGTGCAGATACTAAAAGACCATTTGCTTATTAAAAATTTTGTTTGGCTTTTACTAGCTAAATATGATCATTATTGCAAGAGGGAACTAAGCAAAAAGAAAGAATTGTTTAGTTTTAAGGAGTTTATAAAGGCTCTTTCATCTCTGTTATTTCTACTCAACACAATTTCCAAATAGGGAAAGCAAATTTATAATACAACAAATTATAAGCTTGTAACATGCTTGAGGCATTTAAAAGATTTAACATGGTGTGAAGCCGAGAAATTTAGCTGGAGGAAAAAAAGATTTAAGACTCTAAAAAATATCATCTGATTGCAATTAGGCATGTGATCCAAGGTAAAAAATAAATTAAAAAAAACTCTGTTTCATTAAAATATGTGAATGTGACTTTTGATATAGGGAATATACTCAAACATACTTCATAGTTGTTAAGAGATTACTATGAATGGATGTAATGACAAATTGTATTAAAAAATACTAATTTGTTTAAGTTACAAAAGTGAATCCGAGCCCCAAATATCTACAGAAATTAATTTGGATGGAATATTACCAACTATGATCTTGGGACATTCTTATAAAAAGGGAACATCAAATCAGTAGGCAAGTTCAAGATTTTATTTGAATTTAAAGTAAAAAGTTAGAGGACAATAAACCAGGAATCATGTAGAAGGTAGCTGATCATATCCCAATGATTTCATAATTGCTTCTTTTTCCTCCATTGTTTTACTCAAACGTGTATTGTGATTATTTGCTTCCAGTCTCACTTTCTGTCTTACTTTTGCATGTTGAAAATACGCAAGTTGGATAAATATGACTTTTCTTTCACTGCCTTGAATCAAGAGATAGTGATCTTACACGTAATGAGCTTTATCTGTTCCTGGACCTAATAAAGTACATGAGATTATTAATTATCGGCCCAGTGCCCGAAATGAAAAAAATAATTTTGATGTTATTGAGAACAGGGTGAATGCATTTTAATCAGGGAGTAACTTACATTGGGTTCCTGGAAATATACTTTAAAAAACTTCTAAAGCTCAAAAATAAAACAAAGAATCAATAAGTGGGATGGCATCAAATTAAAATCTTCTGCACAGCAGAGGGAAAAATTAAGAGCATGAAGAGAGAGCCTACAGAATGGGTAAAGAACTTTGCCAGTTGCTCCTTCAATAGGGGATTAATACCACTAATATACAAATAACTCAAAAAATTTAACAT
Source organism: Marmota flaviventris (assembly GCF_047511675.1). Taxonomy (NCBI): domain Eukaryota; kingdom Metazoa; phylum Chordata; class Mammalia; order Rodentia; family Sciuridae; genus Marmota; species Marmota flaviventris. The sequence goes on from NC_092519.1 coordinate 571,459, forward strand.
CAAAACCAACACCACCAACAACAAGAAACAACTCAATCAACAAACGGGCAAACAAGATAAACAGAAATTTCTCAAAGAATAAATTCAAGTGGCTAACAAATATATGAAAACCTGTACAAAATCCCTACTAATAAGGAAAATAAAAATCAAAACTACATTAACATTTCATCACACTTCAGTCAGAATGGCAATCATCAAGAATACAAATAATATTAAATATTGACAAGGATGTGCAGAAAAAGGTACACTCATATACTGTTGGTGGGACTACCGCTGTCCTTCAGGTATAAACTGAGGAGTGAGATAATTTGGTCAAATGGTGGTGCCATAACAAGTTTTCTAAGGAATCTCCATATGGCTTTCCAGTGTGGTTGCACCAATTTGCAGTTTCACCAGAAATGTATGAGTGAACCTTTTCCCCCACATCCTCAACAATATTTATTGTTACTTGTGTTCCTGATAATTGTCTTTCTGACTGGAGTCAGATGGAATCTCAGTGTAGTTATAATTTGCATTTTCTAATTCCTGGAAGTGTTGAACATCATGTAAAAGGCTGCTGCCATTGCAAGCTGAATTAGCCACCTTTGTCATGGAACATAATTTTTTACTGGAGAATAACTGACAAAACCATGGTTATTTAGATGGGTATTTGGAAAGGCTTCTTCTTCTTCTTCTTCTTCTTCTTCTTCTTCTTCTTCTTCTTCTTCTTCTTCTTCTTCTTCTCCTTCTCCTTCTCCTTCTCCTTCTCCTTCTCCTTCTCCTTCTTCTTTTTCTTCTTCTTCTTCTTCTTCTTCTTCTTCTTCTTCTTCTTCTTCTTCTTCTTCTTCTTCTTCCCCCCAAATGAGCAAGATAAATCTGATACTTCTAGGGCAATAATAGTGCTTTTTGCCAATGATAAAATTCAAACTTCCAAATTAAAATTAAAACCCCAAAAAAGTTCTCTGTCACTGTGACCATAACAGCTTTTCAAAATTTGAAGACATTTTCTGATGACTCAGTAATGAAATATTGACATGAAGAAGTTTGACTTTTTTCATTGAGAATTTTGAATAATTCAGCGAACCAGTATTTTCCAAATGACCAAAGCCTGACATTATAAAATCACACAGGGGTAGATGACCCAGCCAAATTACAAAATGAATCAATGGATTTTAATGTAATAGAATCTGAAAAGTTCATTGCTATTATTTCATATTCTATATTGCAACTAACCTTTAAGAAATTACAACTTGTTGGATGTTGGTAAGGTAGCAAATCAGAAGGAAGAATGTCAATTCTCTAGTAAGGTCATTAACATATACATCCCTTTCCTTGTATTTCTCTTTGCAATGTATTTTCTTCATATACTTCTACAAAAACAAGATAAATGCAGCAGATAGAATGCAGAAGAAAACATATAAAAGTTCAGTGTTTTACCAAGCTGGTTACTGAAAGATTTTAAAAATGTAAATCCAAACTTTTTATTTCTTCATATTTTTTAGTTTGGAAAATGCAGTTTTTTCATAAAAGATAGATTTTATGTTAAGATATAATGTGTTTGTTGATATTATGAATGAATTAGTAAACATTTTTTTTTAAATTTTCTCATCTTCATTCCTTTTATAACAAATAAATACAACCCCATATTAAAAAAAAAAAAAAAAGAAAAAGAAAAACTAAATAAAATCAGCACACTAGAGTGATACAGCCACATTGATGATTGTAGGAGCATGATTCACAATATCCCAGTCATGGAACCAGTGCAAGTGCCTATGGAAGGATGAATGGGTACATAAAACGTGGTATATATACACAATGGCGTTTTACTCAGCCATAAAGAAGAATGAAATTATCATGTTTGCTCGTGAGTGGATGGAACTGCAGAACACTCATGCTAAGTAAAATAAGTCAGACTCAGGAGGACAAGAGTTGAATATCTCCCTCATGAAGAAACTAGAACAAAGCAAGGGAAAAAAAAAAAAAAAAAAAAAAAAAAAAGAGGAACTCCAGAAAGTAGAAGGGATTTCAGTAGAGTAGAGGAAGGGATTGAGGGGAAGAAGAAGTGACAGGAAAAGTCAGTAGAATTAAGTTGACCAAATTATGCTAAGTACAGATATGAATATGCCATAGTGAATTACAGCTTTATGTATATCTTTAAACACCAATTGCAAAAAAATAAAAAATAAAGAATAAATAGTGGGGAGACATGTAGTAGGAATGAACAGCAAGAGGGAGGGAAAAATTTGGAATTGAATATAAATTGAAACGAATCAATTTGTACTCTATGAGTATATTATTATATAAATTAACCCCTGCATTATTTATAATTCCCTTATAAAAGATATTATTATTATTATTATTATTATTATTATTATTATTATTATTATTATTATAAATTCTTTTGGTACCATGGATTGAATCTCAGGGCATTTAACCAATGATTCACATCTCCAGTACTATTAAAAATATTTTATTTTGAGACAGGGTCTTGCCAAGTTGCTTAGGGCCTTCTTAAGTTGCTGAGGCTGGCTTTGAAATCACAATCCTCCTTACTCAGCCTCTGAGTACTGAGCCTGGTGATCCTAATAAAATAAATTATTAAAATAAATGTTTTGCATGCTGTTTATTGAAGAACATTTTCAGAAACTAACCATCAAGGGATTGATGAAAGCCTCCTTCAACAGAGGAAGAATCTGAACTCTAATGAAGTCACAACAAATCCTTCATATTAACAGACAGTACTGGAACAAACATGGACCTTCAAAGTTGAGACAGAATATTACAAAGAGGCCAAGACTTAATACCCAGTATCACCAGATAATTGTTGCCTTCACCAGAAGAGAGCAGATATATTAGAGGAAGGAATTCCCAAGATATAAGGACACTTCCCAAAACTAGGTCAAACTTTGAGCTTTTTAAAGAAAATTCTCTTGCAGGTAGGGGAAATATTATTTTTCTTTTTACAGGAGAATATAGAGAACAGACAACAGCAGCAACCAGAATAACAAATGTGACTAATTTAATGCCAGGTAACATTCTTTGGTAAACAGAAAACATGTCAAATTGTTTTCTATATTTGTGTATCTTTTTGTTTGAAATGTGATTTTACCACTACTTCAATCAAGAGGAAGTCTCTGATTCTCAAACCTGTAGTTGGTCATAAAACATTCTTTGCTCAGGGAGATGCTTGGAACATGATTTAAAATGCTGATAAGAGATAATTTGGATAGAGAGCATGAATAACTACATGGAGTGAGAAACGTAGTTTTCTCACTCTCCATTCACCCCAGCTAAAGTCAAAGATCTGTGCTTACAGCCATGTTGGACAATATGCTCTCATGAATCTGCATACAACCCACAACACTGAAGAAAAAATAAATCATGGTTGCATAAAGTCAATGTTTTGAAGTAGTTTTTATACATTTAATTAATAAACACAGCTATTAAGAATAGATATGTGTATATTAACAATTATTTCTTTTCTCCACTTTCAAGTAATATCATGTTTTCTATAGTGTAGATTTACAGAATATATGTGGATCACATCGACCAGGGGTGAAAAGTGGCTAAGAAGAAAAGATTCAAGGGTAAAAAAATTTATAATTTAGAGAAAAAATTAAAAGATATAATTATTGTATAGTTTGCAAAATCAAATATTTTGTTGGTAGAATGGTTAATATTTAAAACTAGTAGTAAGTTCCTTCATTATTTTCTATGTGGAGAAACTATAGAAGAAATCTACATTATATTTTATGTACAATTTTAGTACCTACTATTAATCATTTTTTCATAGGTAAAAATAAATGCACATTAGTATAGATGTAAATAATAGCTATTTTTGGAATGTAACACATGGAATAATTTAAGTAATGTATTTATTATAATAAAGACACAGCAGAGCAAATCAGCAGGATAATTTTGTGGTTTTTTTTTTTTTTCATTTTCACATTTAATATTTTAAAATTCATCATTATTATGTACTTTCTTGCATGTTCACCAAGGTATATGACTTTATGGTAGTAAAATATCTTAAAAATAATAACTATAGAATGCATATATAGTAAAAATTGATTTTTGTTTTTAACTTTATGTCAAAATTACTTCCACAACAAAATATTAATACAGGCTAAGTTAGGTTATACTAAAAAAATCACAGATCTTCTTACTTCATTACTTGGGCTCTTTCCCCATACATCATAAATACAGATATAATGTCCCTCTGATATTTTAACAAAAATAGCCTCTATTTCATTGTTATTATGGAAACTAAATACAGGCTACCATGATATCTGAGAAAAAATTTCATTTTTGTTTTATTAAGGTATGTTGAGAAGCGATTGATGACCAAATGGTAATTTTAATTATTCAATGAAATGGACTTAAATGTTTTCAATTATTTTCATTACAGATTTTTCTATAGATCATAAAACACAGAAAGAAATTTAGTTTAAAACTTTTCTGACTATTGTTTTCTACTCTAACAAGGATGTCCATAATTACCACATTTTTTCCTATGCTTCCATATTTTCTATGATTCAGTCTGCTGTATCATCACAGGGGGCAATTTTTTTACAGACTATTATAAATAGAATTTCATTTTAATTTGATGTCAGTGTATAGGATATATACTTAAAACCTATTTTCACTAAATATTTCAAGCATGATTTTTTCATAAAATATTTGTACATATAAAAGTATACCAAATTCAACCATCAAATACTTAGCATGGCTACAATATAAAATATATTTAACAAAATTTTTTTAGCAAAAGCTAAAAATTGATTTAGTATTTTGTTATGGTGAGATTGCAATATATTACTGAGTTGATCAGGAGACGGAAATTTTATTCACCAGCTGGTGGTCTGGATCCACCAACTGCTGGGCCAAGGAGCAGGTGTAGACCCTTTGAGCCCCTCCTGGGATTTGAGTATATATTTTATAGTCCAAAACCATATTAATCATAAGTGGCTGTTGCTATCATTCAAAACCATAAACAAATGTCATGAGATGTAAAATCATAAACAGCAGAGGAAGTGGGTCAAAACAACCCTACCTGAGTACAAGTTAAAGTGTGGTTACTAATGTCTAGATAGTTAATCTCTAACAAGGTATACTGTTCAAGAAAAATGGGAACTAAAAAATAGAACAATTTTTCATTGTATAAGAATTGCCATTTTGTGTTGCCAAACATGATATGCTACGTAACTCTTGATGAGTACAGAGGCAGAATGTTCCCATGGGAGAAGCATTTCTTACATGATATGGAGTCTCAGTGTAAAATGGAGTCTGTTTAGTCACTGCCCATAAAACCTGGCTCACAACAATTTGCCAAAATATTTTAAATTCTATGTCAAGATACTGAAAACACAGATTTAATGATTGTTAGTTTATATTGTATCAATCATTGTCATGTTTACCTATATATCTATCCACTCAAAGATTATATAGAGAATACATAATACATTATATTCAATAAACTTTTAAAATTCCCTTTAAAAATCATCAATATTTTTTATGGCTGCATAATATACCATGTTTTCTTTATCCATAAATCCACTGAAGGGAATCTTGATTGATATCATAATTTTGCTATTGTGTATAGATCAGTGGATGAATGGATAAAAAAAAAATGTTGTATGTATTCTTTATAAATTACCCATCCTGTGAAATTCAGATATAGCAAAAGATTGGGTTAGCATTGGATTTCTTTATGATCCAAAAGATTGGATAATAGCATTAATTTCTTTTGGTGTTTCTGAATATTATTTAATTGCATTTGTCTGTATACAGTATCTTATTTTGCTTTGTTCATATACATTTTACTATTCAGACATTTAATGCTAATTTATTCAAAATTTCTAATTTTTTCTTGGTGGCTTGTTCTTTTTGTGCCTTAAAAATCTCTTCCCTTCCCTAATTTAAACTATTATTCAGTGTTTTTCTACACATTTAGTATTCATTTAATATTTTTCCTATACTTTGAAAAACAAAACAAGTTCCAACTTGTTGCATGTATTTCAAACTAAGAAACCATAATTTTTTAAATGATTTACCAATTGTCTCAGAATTATTTACTATTTGTAGTTATTTGAAACATTAGTTAGACAAATTTAAATATAAGATTATAAGTGTGGGACTGCTTCTAATTTTCTATTATTTCTATTTTACTAGTCATCTGCTTGATTATTGTAAATTCTCAGTAAGTCTCGATAAATGGTTTGTTATTTTATGTCCTCATATAACTGAGAAATTATTACCTCATCAGTTAATACCCCACTCCTTTTTATAATTCAAATAAATTATATTTACCCCTTACTATATAAAAATGCATCAAACCCTTTTTTATTTATTAGTGCATTTTAGTTATGTATAATATTGTTTTTCATTTTGACATCATCATACAAGCATGGAATATAATTTGATCTATTTCAATTGCCATTTACGGAGAATTTGAGAGAAGAAAACAAATACAAGCAGAGGCAGTAAACAGTCATAGTTAAATATAGAAGCATACAAGTTGTTTTTCAATAACCTTTTCAAGAAAATATCATAAATATAGCCTTATGTCATGTTATTTAAAATCAAACCAAGGTTTTAGAGAGAAACACTAAGTTACAGCTTATATTTGACAGATATGTTACACAGAATTTGTATATGTGCACAACTTTTACTTTAATCAATTGCTGACCCTAAGACACCAACTAGATTGACTAATGTAGCAAATAAGATGAAAGCTCTCCTTTGAAATGACTTATGTTAATTCAGCAAGAAATATATTGTGAGAATATGATCCCACCAATCATGATGTTTATGATATATATAATTATGAGATATTTCATCTGTGTGTATATGAAAGAGGGGAGCCAGAGACATTCCCAGGATTTGGAAGTGACATTTAATTCAAGATCTAACACCTATTGAGAAATTAAATTTCAATATCTTTGGACTATCACTTTAAAAGTAGGTAATGAGGGAGGTGCTGTGGTGCATGCCTGTAACCCCAGCAAATGGAGGCTGAGGCAAGAGGATCCCACTTTCATGTTGATCCTTAGCAATTAGTGAGACCTTCTGCCCAGTAGTACCTGTGATATTTCTCAGTTAAAAAAGGATAGAAATTTTTGATTTTTGTTCTATACATTTCTGTACCTTAAATATAAATAGAATAATATAATTTAGAAGAATTTCATTTTTAAAAAATATTTCAATTCTCATAAATCATAAACACAATTTAATTTTTTAATATATATAAAATCATTTAAAGATATATGCCATCAAAGTGGATTTGTTTTTATTTTTTACCTTCACAATCAACTAAAGGGAAATCTCAATGAAGTCTCAGAGCTGTGGCTGAAGCAGGAGGCTATGCTGAAGAGGAAGGAGTGGCTCTGAGCAAATTTTTTATCTTCTTGGAGCAGAAATTACTAGTGTGATGTTACTTCTTGTGGAAGCTGACAACATGGAAACTTATGTTAGACCATATTGACCCAGCTGTGCTTGTGGGTAAGCTGTCAGAAGTACATTTTATGATTCTGCCTTGCAGATGAAAAAAGGTCCAAAGTAGACTCTTTCTGGGTGTTGTAGTCTGAGAGAGTGTTGTTATTCTTCAGCTGTTTGAAAATAATCTTACTCTGCTTGTAAGAGGGGGATGCTCTCCTTGACTTGGATTTGGCTTCAAAGTTTTGTATGGTTTCTATGGACCTGACCACAAGGGTGATGGTGGTCCCATCAGGCTCTTCACAGACATCTGTATTTCTGCATCTACTACTTGGTTACTACTTGAAAAGAGAAAGCTCAGATAAGATTGTGTGGCAGAAAATTTGGACTACCAAATAAACAAAGCATTTTCTATATTTTAGAGCTTTATCTATATATATGAACATACATAAGGTATATATTTGTGTTTATTCAAAACTTATATACATACACTCATATTTATATCTAATATATTTTTATATATTCACATGTAAAACATATACATATTATATGTAACATACATGTGAAATCATAAGATGAATAGCACATCGATATATCTGTAACAACACTTTAATTTTTAAAAGGCCAGGGTAAGAAAGGAATACATAACAAATATTAAATAATTTAATAGATAAATACACTATAGTCTATATATATGATGGCAAAATATAAAGCTGAAAAATGGACAAATTAAAAAAAAAAAAAAAACAGAGATGCAAGCATGCAAAAGATTTCAAGCACAATTGTAGGGTGATTATATCTGCAAGAAGCTAGAATACTGGCAAGGTGCCAATTGTGAAGGAGTCATTAGTTCATTTTTAATTTGTTCTTGTCATGACAATATGACACATTATACATACATGGAGTATACATTCCCACTCTTCTAGTTGTACATGATATGGAGTTACATTGGTAGTGTACTCATATATGGATATAGGAAAGTAATATGCAATTCATTCTACTATCTTTCCACTGAGTTAAAAAATAGCAAATAATTTTTATTTGTTTATCTAATCTTTAAATTATTTTTATTGGTTTTTCTTAGTTATACATAACATCAAAACATTAAGATTTTTTTGACGTAATTATATATTCATGAAATATGCTTTATTCTAATTCAGTCCCCAGCACTTCCCCTTTCTCTTCCCTGTCCCCTCACTTGTTCTCTTTTTTCACTGTTCTAACTGCTATTTACTTCTAGTTTTTTTTTTTTTAATTAATTTCTCATGGATGTGCATTATGGTGAGTTTCACTCTGGGGTATTCATACACGTACACAGGAAAGTTTAGATCAGATTCATTCCACTGTCCATGTGTTTAAGAAGCTGGTGAATGAATCCAGGCCCAACAGCCTTCTAGGCAAGCACTCTACTACTGAGGTACATGTTGAACCCAACAATAGTTATTTGGAATTGAGGGAAATGGAATAAAGGGAATTCTAAAAGAGAGAACAAGAGTGGAAATGTTGTGCACAATAATTTGTGTGATGTTTTCACTGGGAATTTTTGATGTCATATTGGAAATATACTCACAACTTCTTTACTTTTTTCTTTCTCTTTCCTATTTTTTTTTTTTTTTTTTTTTTTTTTTTTGTGTGTGTGTGTGTTTTCTTGGAGTTGAACCTAGATCCTTGCACCTTCTAATCATGTGCTCTATAACTGAGGTCCAATCCTAGCTCCAATTTTTTTTTTTTTATTTTTAGACAGGATCTTACTAAATTTCATAGGCTGGCCTCAAAGTCATGAACCTCCTGCCTTACATAAACAACTGCATTAGTTTTCCAAATAGCCAGGATTACATGTGTGCACCATTTGTCCAGCTTTTAATTTTTAAAGTAATTTATATGAATATTGAACAGTGAAGCATAGCTGCTAAGTTATTCATAGATATTCTAGAAAGAACATTGCACTCATTCAGTCTATAAACATGTCTTGTATGTATTTGCACTAAAATTTAAGTTGAATTGTAAATTTAAGAATTTAAATTTTGAATATCATAGAGAAAACCAAGATGACAACAAATTAAAATGCAAATTTTACTATAATATTAGTAATTCTACATGTACTCAACCATCACTTAGAAGATAATAGTAATGTGGATATTTTAGCAACTTTTTATGCAGAGAAACTTAGCAAATAGTAGATATTGACACTATATAAGAACTTTGAGATTGTTCACCTAATTGTTTACTATTTCCATAACATATGGTGGTTATAGAAATGTCCAGCTAACTGACTTGAAATTTTAAGATTTCCTCTGGCTCACATGTGATAATAAGCAATTGTACAAATTAGCAATGAGTGCATGAACTTTACCTTTAAAGAATAGTACTGATCAGTAAAAAACTGAACATTTTGTATGTTTTGTTTTATTTACAACTAACATAATAATGAATTAGTTTATTTTAATCATCTATCTGAAATATGGATACTAAATTGAAAAACATTTTGAAGAAAATCATATATAATAATAACAAGATAGTGGGCAGAATGATTTCAATTATTTGAGTGGTGATTTTCAAGGAACAATCTTCCTATTTAAAAGATTACAAGAAGATTAGATTATTTTTATAGTAACCTTTAATAGCTATTTATTTTAAAAAACATTGCAAATACACACTATTTTTATTAATTTATACCTGTTTTAGTTCCTCTGTACTGCATTTATTTGTGTAGTAAAGGCATTTATTATTAAACCTTACATAAATACATTTTCTAGTTTTAAAATATTGTGACATTTTTAATTTTCTAATTTTCCATTAAAATATAGTGACATAATTCATTTAACATCGTTTTTCTGTCCTTGATTCAGTATTGATCATTTAATAATATACAGAGAGAAAACAATAATTCATTTTGAGAACATCTATTCAAAAATTGGTACATCTTTAACTCCTGTGTGTATGTGTGTGTATATATATATATATATATATATATATATATATGTATGTATATATATATACACACATATATATATGTATATATATACATATATATAATATGTAACAAATTAACATATTATAAACATATATAAATATATAAACATAATATATATATATATATATATATATATATATATATATATATATATATCCATATCCAATATAGTGATATTTTCATGTAGTAATATATAGGCTATGCTAAGATTAATAAATATTTGTTCCAGGAGGTAATTTGTATGTTTTCATTCTTTTAAAAAATTCCTTTTACTCAATGAACAGTGTGATTGTGCAATCTGTACAATTAGAAAAATGAGAAACTATACCCCAATTATTCAAGTATATGAATTGCCAAGATCATTGTAATATCATGTGTAACTAATAAAAAAATAAAATTAAAAAAAAGAAACATCCCTGGAACATAGAAGAAAACAATTCCTTTTAAATAATATTATAAGCACAATACTTCTGTAACTTCTATATCAAAGAAGATTCTGAAATAAGATCAACATGTTATTTTTGAACAAATAGCTATCCTATTGTTGAGGGTGAGGTACAGAATAGCATGCTTGACAACTCTGAATAAAGAAGGCAGAGTTCAAACATTGATATAGATAGAATAAAAAGGAATAAAATATCACTAGCCTTCAGGTTTAATATTTGTATTAGTAGGGAGTCTCCACGGAAAACCTATATATATATATATATATATATATATATATATATGTGTGTGTGTGTGTGTGTGTGTGTGTGAATCATGGATGTATATATGTGTATATATGTATAAATGTATATATAGGTTATGAGTATATATTTGTATTATGATGTGCAAATCTGTACAAAGATACATGTTTAAATATACAGAAAGAAAAGGAAGACGAGAAAATTGTCATGAAAGTTGGTTCATATAATTATGGAAATGTCCCATCCTCTATTCTCTCTCTAAGCTGGAGAACCAAGGGCTCTGTTGGTGTAATTTGATCTGTGTCTGAAATACTAAGAAGAAAGCCTCAGAACAATGAACCACAATGCCTGAAGGCAGAGAAGATTAAAGTCTCAGATCCACTAGAGATAATTTTTCTGTACTTTATATTTTTGTTCTATTGAAACTTTAAATGAATTATATGATAATTCCCCACAATCATAATAGCATACAATCTTTATTCAGTCTATTATTTACTCAGTGTACTAATTTGTCAGATAATCTCTTTGATAAACTTTAAAGATACACCAAGAAATGATGTTTACCAGCTACCTGGACATCCTTTACTCAGTCAATTTGATACATAAAATTAACCATCACAAACCCAACCTCTGTAGCTAGGCACTCTCATACTTAGTATCCAAATAACAACAATACCAAGATCATAATTACTCCTTACTGAACACAAGTATCATACATTCTACTAAAAGAGAACACATTCTTTTTCCCAGAACAAAAGGCAATATTCTTTTTTGATGTTTATTTTTCTCATGATATTACATAAGTTAAGCATGATTATGTAATATTAGAATACTAAAGTACTGAAATAAAGTCAATATTTCTTGTGTCACACAGGGGAAATATAGGAAAATGACATTTATATATAGTATGTATGAAAATTTTATAGTAAATATTATATATAATTATACATATATGTGTGAAATACATTCTTAATAATATAAGAAGGGAATGTGTATGACAGTTCTAGCCCTCATTTCAGTAACTGGTAACCTATTCATACCTTGTATTTATAACTATCTTCTATTGTACATTATGCAATGCCTTCAGCATGCACCTTAGCTAGTTTTTGTTCTTTACCAGAAAGTTTGAGAAATACTTGCACATTAGAAGAGGTCTTTTCAGTAACTTATTTTCCAAATTAGTTTGTCATCAGATTTCTTATATTCATTTCACATCCCTGACTTTCTTGCCTAATCATTTGCCACAGTGCATACATAAATCAATATAAAATCCCACATTTAGTTATTTTTTATTCCCAAAAACCTGTGTAGCCAACATTTAGTCACTGAAATTTTCTGTGCTAGATAATTTCTCTTTTCCATTGTCCTTCAGAAATAGGAACCTGATGACTTCCTGAATCATGTACCTTCTGAGTCTTCCTTCCTTTGTGAATTAATTAAAGGCAACTTGTCATGAAACCAAAAGTCCAAGTTGAGCTGGAGAGGGTAATGTAGCAGAAATAGCAATAATGAGCATATCTCCCATATTAATTGTATAGTAGTACCTTCCAGATCTATTTGAGCCCTACTAATTGTACTCATTTGATGATGAAGGTCGAAGTTGGTGATGATATTGTGGACCAAACTCTATGACCTATGGGTAAGATAGGTCAGTTTATTATGGACAGTTCAGGTCACCTGGTGATTTTCTTGACCATGATTAAGTGCTCAGTTTCTCCTACAGCCAAAAAGCAGGCCAAAATCTCTCCCTAGGAAAGGAGAGCAGTTATTTATGAGAATAACAAAGCTTTGCAATTCATGAATAAAGAACCTACATAAAACTACAAAAGGCATCCCTATCTTCCAGTGACAGTAAGCATCATTGCATCTATTGTATTGTATGGCATAAGCTGCAGAGCAGCTTTTACAACAGCCTGGGCCAGTTTTGGAACCTCTGCTGTTATGGGTTCACTCAGAACGTGGACTGAATCATGTACTTTATGAAATTTCACAAATGAGAAATACGTTGTCTCCAAAACACAAATTGCCCCCCTAGGCCAGGTGCCTTTTTCTTGGTTGGAGGAGAAGGGAGAAGCCATTAATATACCAACTTATTCTTCACCTAAAAAGGGATATTTCAAAATGCCTTTCAAATACCTAGACCTCTAAATCTCACTGAAGCAAAAAAACATTGAGGGTTCACTGATGCTGAATATCACCCTCTCACATGCAAATGTCTTACTAGTAAATCTAGAGCAGTTGCTACTTCTCATCATCAAGGTCTCATCAGTTTAGTACAATCAACATTAGGCACCAATGTAATATTTTGTGGAATATAACAATCATCAACCGGAATATCACTACAAAATTAAGTATGACATAAGGCTGGGGAGTTGATATGACCCTGAGGTAGGACAGTGGAAATACATTTTTGAATTTACCAGCTAAATCCAAGCTAGCTTCTAGTGGGCTTTATTAACAAGAAAATTGAGCAAAAATGAATCTTTCACATTAATAGTTTAGTACCAGTTAAAAGGGAGTGTGATAATTTACTCAAAAAATGAAGTCATATTTTTAACTGAAGATAAAATTGGGTCACTTCTTAATTTAGTTTAAGATAATCTATTCCAGTATCTGATATCTTTTTGTATTCTGCAGAGACTACACAGAAGACGAGTTTAGTGGGAATATAGATGAACTCACTACCCCAGCATCTTTCAAGTTAATGATAAAGGAATTAATCTTTGTTTTCCTTATTTATATGTGATATTTCTGAAGTAGAAGCAGTTCTTTTTTCTCTTCTTCTTCTTTTTTTTTTTTTTTTTGTTTGTTTTTTGGGGAAGGAGATCAGAGATTGAAACCGTGGGTTGATTGACTACTGAGCCACATCCCAAGCCCATTTGTTTGTTTAATTATTTATTTACTTATCTGTCTATCTATCTATCTATTTATTTTGAGGCAAGTTCTCACTAATTGCTTAATGACCTGGCTAAATTACTGAGGCCAGTCTCAAACTTGTGATCCTCCTGACGCAGGATCCTCCTGCCTCAGGATCCTCTTGCCTCAGCATCCCAAGCCTCTGAGATTATAGGTGTATGTCACTATAACCAGGAAGCAGAGGCAGTTCAAATGGCATTCACTTGGACTTTGCAATCATATTAGCCCTCACACTACAGGTCAGGAAACAAACATGAGCATTCTGCAAACTGTTAACTTTTTTCACTTGTGCATTTTGAGACTGAGAAAATTACTGTAGGATAAGTTTCTAATCTCTTGGTACCCACTTGGATATAAACTTGAGCTAAACCCCAGTGATTACTGATCCCTGTAAATTTGATCTTCAATTAGTTGACCACAGTGATGACTTGGATTTCATGGAGTCAATGTCTGCTTAAAGAATAGAGCTAATTAGTGTCCCAATGATCCCACCATTTCCTTTACCCTAACGCATAGTTCTTTTTAATAGAGCTGGTAGAAAATTAACAGTATAGATTTGGGCATTTTACTATGGAGCTTTCATGAAGGCACTCATTTTTCCCTTTATTCAGGTGGTTCTTTGTCTGTAAATTGCATCAGGCCTGGGAACTGATTGAGAGACACTAACTCTATTTTTTTTTTTTTTTTTTTTTTTTTTTTTATGATTAGAGTTAGACTTTTGTTCATTTGGCCTGGCACTTTTCTGCTTATAAAATTGAAACCAGAATATATTAGACTTCATCCATTTTTTCTTCTAGGAACACCATGACAAACCATAGGACTGTGTGAGTCAGTCTACTCTGGTAGTTTCATTCTGCAATCTATTATAGTAATTATGCTTTCTTAATCCAGTTGCTGTTGCTGTAACAAGAACCTGGATAACAAAAGTTTATTTAAAACCTGAAAGTTTACTTGTCTCCCAGTTTTGGATTCCAGAAAGCACAAGAACATGCTGATGCTATCTTCTGGAGATTCTGTGAGAAAATAAATGTGCCAGGTTGGGCCTCCTCCATCTGCTTATAAAACCTCACCCTCATGACCTCATCTAATCCTAATTACTTCACAAAACCCTCATCTCCAAATATCATTGATATGTGAAATTGAGAATTAAATGGAACTCATGAAATTTGGGGGAGACATAAAAACGACAGCATTTTTCACCACAGCCCCAATTTCATGTTTTTAACACATGGAAAATACATGTTTTCTAGCTCTGTGTCTGTAAAGTCTTAATTAATTTCAGTGTCAAATAAAAAATCCAAAATTCAGATTATTTTGTGAATCAGGCACATAAGGCATAAATCATCCTGGGGTAAATTCACTCCAGCTATGAGCTATAAAATTAAAACAAGTTCTCTACTTCACAACTTCAATGTTAGGACAGACATAGAACTGACACACATTGCAAAAGGTAGAAATTAGCAAAGTAGTTCAAAATTCAATAATGGAAGCAACAGTAAGTCAAGATCTTACATTATTCAGGCTTGCAGAAATAACAACATAGGGACTCTGCCAAGTTTGATAGCTTGTGTCTTCTAGAGCAATGAGTTGATTTATACATAAGGTCACTTGACTAGCAGTTGGATAGCTACACCAGAATGCAGGATAAAGAGACTCAGGGTGGTCCAGGGCAGTGATTCAATGGAGAATGTCCTTACTCATCCTCCAAAATCATGTTGTCTGCTAGATCACTGGGACTGTGCTGAAAGTGGTAGCCTTGAAGCTACCCTTAAGATTCTCATTATCTTGATGATTGCATTTATTCATACTAATCTCACTAGCAAGCAGTTTCTAGTTTATATCCTTGGTTTATTCTCCTAGAATCTTGGATTTTCTACCACATAGACAAGCTTAGAATTTTTCAAATGCCTCTGTTTATTTTTAATTACTTTTCTGGTTTAAATCTTCTTTTTGCTTTTTTCATTTTATTTTAAACAGTTAAAAGTAGCCACATAAAAGCCTGAATAGTTTGCTGCTTAGTAATTTCTTTTGCCAAATGCCTTAGTTTATTGCCCCTAAATCTGCAGTCCTTAATGTGCTAAGTCATGTGCACAATGCAGTCAAGTGCTTTTCTGTTTTATAACAAAGATGGCCTTAACTACAATTTCCAAAGTCTTATTGCTAGGTTCCATTTGAAACCATATGAAAATGACCTTCACCATTCACATTTTTGTCAACATTCTGGTCATGATCACTTAGATATTCTCTAAGAAGTTTCAGATTTTCTCCGTTCACTTCTTTCACAAAGCACTTGCCAGAATCTCCCTTATTGCTCCAATTATGGCAATATAAACGTTTTTCAGTATTCACTTCTAACCTTTATAAACACTTCCACATTTTCAGGTACTTTAAGAGAAATAGCCCCACTTCTGAATACCAAATTTCTGTTAATTCTTTGCCATAATATTACTAAGTACCAGAAAGTGAGTAATTTGTAGGACTAGGAGTTCATTTGGCTCATAGTTCTGCAGCCTGGAAATTCCAAGAACATGGTGCCAGCATCTACTTAGCATCTTGTAAAGGCTTTTTGAAGTACCATAATATGCCAGATGGTACCACCTGGCAAGAAAAATAAAGTGTGCTAGCTTGGGTCTCTCTTCTTCTTCCTACAAAGCCACTAATATCATCATTGGACACCCCACCCTCATGAACTTACATTATACTTATGTAATGGCTAATTTGGGGTATCAACTGGATTGAGGTTTGCCTAGAATATTGGCAAGCATACTTCTGAGAGTATCTGTGAGGATATTTCTAGATAACATTGGAATGTGGGTGAGCTGAGAGAGGAAGACATGCCCTGAATGTAGGTGTCACCATCAAGGATTCTGGGGGCTCATATGGAATGAAAAGGCAGAATAAAAGGAAAACTCATACAAATTTAACAACACTTGAGTAATTATGAAATATCAGACTCCAAATTCTTCAGCCTTTGAGTGCAAACTTATACCAGTGTATCTCCAGACATAATTCAGGTCTTCTGCCTCAGATTGGTGCTGCATTATTAGTCTCTCTCTCTCTCTCTCTCTCTCTCTCTCTCTCTCTCTCTCTCTCTCTCTCTCTCTCTTTCTCTCTCTCATTTTGAGGTTTGTGAATTAATTGAATTTATTTGCTACCAAATTTCTCAGCTTCTCAGACTGCAGGCAACCATTGTGGGACTGTTCATCATGTGATCATGTGAGTCAACTGAAGAAATCTTTATTTCTTATTGGTTCTCTTTCTATGGGAAACCCTAAAATATCTCATACTTCCCAGACTCTCAAAATACCACTAACATGAATTGGGGAGTTAAGGTCTGAACACACACAATTTGGAGGAAGACATTCACAAATACCATATGCTTACAATGTCTTTGAAAAATGAGTGTGGTCACTGGTCCCCTCCCACCATAGCATCTTTTAACTATCCTTGTTTTTAAGCTTTCCAGTTAAGTGCCTAATGCTTCTCTGTATGTTCTGACCAAAAGATCAGTGATTTTTGAACTTGACCAAAATGGTTGGGAAATGCTTATGAATTTTTATATCTCAAAATACTGGTTAAATGTATGTCATGAGTAACTTCCCATTGTAGATGGACATTTCTTGAATGATGAAAACAATCTCAGTGTCCAATTTCCGTATTCCTTTGAATCCTTCTTCTCCACAAGAAACTGAGATTAGCCATTTCAAGTTATAAAAGGGGAAGTCATTCATTCTTCTATATCTAAGGTGCCAACTCAACTATTTGATCACTTTATACCTGTTGGTTTTACAACACTAGATGCATATTATCTGCTTAATAAAACCATCCTAGCTCAACATTGTGTTCCTTCCGTTACTATATTAAATCTTTAATAGACATTTCCAAATATGGTCTCCAGTTTTCTACTTGTACATACTTGAAAATTCAAGTAATTATTTTGGAACATAGCACTCCTCCTCATGAGTCATATTTTTGATTAATTTATTTATTCATTTTTTTTACAATGCTGGGGATCAAACCCAAGACATCATGCATGGTAGGTAAGAAATCTGTAACAATCTTCTAACTCAATTTTGTGACCAGGAAAGACTTGGGTCTCCTTGCAGTTTTGGGTGGGGTGGCGGGGGGGAGATGGATGGGCAGTGAAGAAAGTCTGTCTTGGAAGATAGTTGCCTGTGGGAAGGCCATTCCCTTGTTTTCACAATGCAGGGTGAATCCTTTCAAATATAGGTAAAGGAGGATACATCTGTGGATGAGGAGGAGATCATTACTAGGTTTGTATAGACCACCTTTCATGAGAGTGGAGAGTCCAGTTCCATTGAGGATGGGAAGGCTGCTTCTACTGGTTATCAGGTGATTGCATCCAATGGGGGAAAAAATAATCATCAGCTTTTTGAAGCTAAAAATCTGTAGCTTTATCACTTTCTTCTGACATGTATCTATTCCATTTAACAGGATTCAGTTCTTTCCTACTCAGTGCACTTACTTTAACAGGAGAAACCCAGGAAGGTCAAAAAACTGATGAGCCTTTTTATTCAGCCAATTGCTGAATAAAACTCATCCCTGGATGAGTTTCTGCATTTGATGTTCAGCAATTTTAGTTCTGTTAGTACATGGGATCAGGCTATCCTTCAGAGCACACCTAGACATTACTGGGTCCTTTATACAGCCCTATAACTGACCATGTCCTTTTCTTTCATTAATTTTTCTAATAATATTAGAAGCAGCCAGCCAGTGACAAGTATGAATCTGAGCTTTCCAAAAATGTTCAAAATTTATCTAGAGAATCATTTCACTTTTTGCTTCAAATAAGTGGTTGATTAGGATTATTTATAGAAGTCATTTGCATGTTTACATTGCCAGAGCATTACATGAACTATCAGTGCTCTTTTGAATACTAGAAAAGTTAATTGCAATCTTTATATTGAGTCAGATTAGGAAACCAATTTCAGAAAATCCATTGACAAGTTAAAAAACTCATTCTTAAAATTCTCTTCTATCATCTCTCTTGGTAACAAAATCTTTATCATTCAAAGTCCTCCAGTAGAATATAATCATTATATGAAATATAAATATCATAAATATATTACATATGCATTATATATATTTGTATATACATATCACGCAATTATGATGACTGAGAATTGAAGTTTGTCATTTTTAAGCTGGAGAGCCATCAAAACTAGTTGTATATAATTCAGATGGATTCTGAAAACCTTTAAATCCAATGGTGTAATTTTCATTCTGAGTCTGAACATCTGACACTAGGGATGAACAGAATGGGGTGTTGATGGTACAAGTGACAAAGTGTGGCCCTGGGTATTAGAAACTGTGAGCTCTAAGGGCAAGAGAAGATGGATGACTCAGTTCAATTAAGAAGAACTAGCTTTCCCTTTGCAACATTGTTCTTTTCAGACAACAGATGCAGAAGATTTTTCTTAGTTCCATTGTTTAAGTAAGATATTTATTATTCAGTCTACCAATTTAAATGCCAATGCCTTCTAAAAACACCCCTCATGATATACCCATGAACAAAATTTTTGCAGCTTTCTGAGCATCCCTTAACCCAAACAATTTGACGCATAAAATGAAACATCACTATAGTCATTAGTGAATGTTCAGGTCCATAATTCTGGTTCAATTTGAAATTAATAGACATATGCACTTCCATGAGGATTAAAGGAAAATATTCAGTAAAGATGTGATCAAATGTTGTGACCAGCAAACTGTGTGAAATTTTCCCTTGATAATGTTATAGCACCAGAAATATATTAAAAAATTCAATATTTATGAACCATCAGAGAAATACACTTTGAATCCACAGTGAAATATCACCTTAGTCTGATTACATTCTGTGTCAACCTGTGAAAACAACCTTGGATTGCTCACATTTTATTTTCTTCCCTTGAGAAGTTTAGGTCTATATTCGGATGTGTTAGGTGACTATACATGAAAGTTAATTTACTTACTTGCCATGTGTTAGACATTAATTCCCAAACACCTTAATTTTAATGTATTAAGCATAAGTATTTCCTTATCATAATCCTATCCCTAAGATTTTTAAGTTGTTTCAATTCTATTACTACTAGTACAAATATTGTGCTATTGTTACTTTTTCTGTTTTTTTTTTTTCAGTGACATAAAATTAAGCAAGAATATATCCACATATGTTAACCTAATTTGGATAAATCTCAGATTTTCTACATTTTAAATGCACTTCTTCCATGGCCTACATTGAAAGTGGTATATATATGACAGTTGATGTGAGAACCAAAAAACATCAATGACATTGCTGGAAATATATTCTTCTGAGTTTCAGTAAAGTGAAGGATGTATCTTGAGAAAAATATCTTCAGTCATCCCTGTATTAAGCAATCTACCACTCCATCAATCAGAAGATGGCATTGTATCATAGAAATATAGTCTAAGAAACTATAATATATGACCTTATATCCATTTTAAGCACACATATTTTTAAGTGTGAATTTCATTACCATGCGTCTTTGGAAAGCAGACAAATAAGTGTGCTTCCCTTTGCAAAACGAAGAAAAACAAATGTTACTGTGAGGAATAAGTGCTTCAAATATTATATCATAAATATGTTACTTGAATGCTCATATAATAGGTTTTAATGAAGTGAATATTTCACTTAGGATGATCTCAACCTATTATGCTTTTAAGTGGTTTAAGACATATTAGCAATGATGCAAACATTTTGTCACATTAGAAGTCATTAAAAAAAAGAAGTCATTAAAATTCACACAACAGATTAAAAAGCAAAACATACATTGCTTTCTTTAAATGTATACTTTATATATATATATATATATATATATATATATATATATATATATATATATATATATATATATATATATATGGATTCATATATATAAAACATTACATGCATGACACTAGTGAAATAGAAATATATATATATTTGTGTGTGTATGTGTGTGTGTGTGTGTGTTTGTGTGTCACAAAAATATCAATTCATATAGCCAGGCACAGTCATGCATGCCTGCAATCCCAGTGGCTTGAAAGGCTGAGGCAGGAGGCCAGTGTCAACAATTTATCAAGGCCTTAAGTTACTTAGTGAGACTCTGTATCAAAATAAAATTTTTAAAAAAGGGGGGCTGGGGATGTGGTTCAATGATTCAATTCCCATTACAAAAGAAAAAAGAAAAAAAAGAATTATATAATAAAAGATTTAAACCTATGAACAAGAACATGTTTGACAAAATATCTTCAAACAATTATTTTGGCAGTAATGTCATTTATTTATAAATGAAAATAAACCCAATATAAATCTATGTATCAGCTTCATGCACATATAATGAAATCTCACACACTGATTTATATTAGGATAGCATAACTCATTGTATAATTTCCTGTAGCTGACAAATATCAATATCACTCCTGTGACATTTCAGATAAGACTGAGTATTAGATAGCTTATAATATAATGAAAGAAGCAAAACAAAATAACATGCACATAATTATAATGGTGGTATCACTTATGCATTTCCTGTAATGATATTTTAATAGTTTTTAAAATGAACTGCATCATCAGCAAAATCTTCATGTTAGAAAAATCTGACATTGATGCAATTTAAAATGGTAAAAATATTCATTGTTCTTGATCACTATCTGGTATTAATATATCAACATCAACTGTTGCCTCCCAGATCAGGTCCATAACAATGGTCAAATGGTGATGGTGGTGTTAGAGGCAATATCTCCCTTATTTACACTATATATAGCCCCTGGCCCACTGGAAATGAACCACTTCCTCCAGCCTCATTCTACCTGCCTCCAGTTACCACCAGTTAACCCTATCAGGGAGTAATCCACTGATTCATTTAAGGTTATAACACAATCATTTCTCATCCAAACCCGCTTACGTTATCTCATGTGAAGTTTTGAGTGATACTATATCTAAACCATAACAGTGTTCATTGATAATCTATTCTCCATCCAATCCTATGACCTCTTCCCCAGAAACTGGTAACCACCACTTCTATTTGAATTTATATGGGGATAATTTTTTTATATTCCACATGAATAACATCATGTGGTACTTGTCTTCCTCTGTCTGGCATTTCTCTTAGCATAAATATTACTCTACTTCCATCCATGTCATTTCACAGGATTCTATTGTTCAATGGCTGAATAGCATTCCACTGTGCACATGTACCACATTTTCTTCATCCATTCTTCAGTAAATGGACACTTAGGTGGTTCTCATTGTGAATAGTATTACAGTGAAAATGGGAGTGCACTATCTCCTTAAATTTTGATTCCAATTATTTTAGATAGTATCTTAGTAGTGGGACTGCTAGATAATATAGTTCTATTTTCTTTTCTTTCTTTCTTTTTTTTTGCAGATTTTCCATACTATTTTGCATACAGATGTTCTAATTTACATTCCCATTTACATTCTAATTTACATTCCTTTTCTCAACATGCTCACCAACAATTTTTATCATTAGTTTTTTGTTTTAATTGCCATAATAGTTACATTGAGTTGATATCTCTCATTGTGGCTTTTGATGTTTTCTGATGTTTTTGATGTTTTCTTAATGTTAGCATTTATTTAATGTGAGCATTTATTATAACTATTAGCCAGTTTTAGATCTTTATTTGAGAAATGCCTATTTAAGCATATCACTCTTTGCTTAAACTGTTTTTTTTTTTTTTTTTTCAATTTTTAATTTGAGATCTTTCTGCTTCTTGATACGGGCATTGATTTCTACCCACTTCCTTATATATATCCCTTTTGCTGCATCTCTTGGCTTTGTTTAATGCATCTACAATTTTATTTGTTTCAAGACATTTATTCATTACTTTTAATTTCTTCCTTGATCAAATGGTTGTTCAAAGTTATGTGGTTTAACTTCCATACATTTGCATAGTTTTTAAAAAAATATTTTCAGTTGTAGATGAACACAATATCTTTATTTGATTTACTTATTTTTATGTGGTGCTGAGGATTGAACCCAGTGCCTCATATGTGCAAGACAAGCACTCCACCACTGAGATACAGCCCCAACCATAGTTATGTAGTTTTTGATATTGTTTAACTTCCATATAGTTGCATAGTTTTTGATACTGGGATATTCTTTGTTTTGATATTACTATTTTCTACTGTTATTGATTTCTAATTTTATTGTCTTGTGGTGGGGAAAGACACTCAATATGATTTTCTTTTTTTTATTGTTGTTGTTGAGCCTTTTGTGGTCCACATGTCATGTGATCTATTATGCAGAATGTTCTAAGTTCTAAACGGAAGAAAGTGTATTCTGCAATTGTTGGACAGAAAACTCTGTGCATGTTATTTTGGCCTGTTTGTCCTAAGGTGCATTTGAAATCAATCATTTTTGTCTTGACTTTCTGTCTGGATGATCTGTCCATTGGTGAACATGATGTATTAAATTCCCCTATCGTTTTATATTGCAGTCTATCTCTCCCTTTGTTTCTCTCAATATTTGCCTTATGTATTTGACTTATATGGTGTAATTCCCTTTTGTTGTAACTTTTTTTTGCTTTGGGCTTAAAACCTATTTTACCTGATATGTGTGGCTATTACTGCTTTTTTCTTCAGGTCTCATTTGCATATAATTATTTCTTCCATCTCTTCACTTTCAATATATTTATGTCATTAGATATAAAGTGAATTTTTTATCAGCTATATATAGTTGAGTTTCTTTTAAATATGTTCAGAACTTTAGGTCTTCCAATAGAAAAACTTAATCTGTTTATATTCCAGGAAATATTTATAAGTAAGTTCTTAGGCACTATAACTATTGGCAACATGTTTTCTAGTTTTATTCTAGTTCATTCATTCATTCATTCATTCATTCATTCATTCTTTCTTTCTTTCTTTCTATCTGTCTCTCTTATAAAGTCTTGCTCTTGAAATGATTTGCTGTACTAGAGGTTTTTTGATCCCTTGATTATTTTTTAATCATCTATTATGGCTGTTGATTTTTTTATTTTCTTAAGGCTTACACAAATATTTTTTTTTTTTTTAATTATAAGAAACTGTCTTGAAAAGACAGCAATTTACGGTGATTATCAGGTTCAGACATTTTTAAAAAACTTAGAGAAATATATCAATAATAATATTTTATTTGCATTCCATTTCTCCCCAAATTTTGAGTTTTGAAATTATATTTTATATATTTTATGTTGAATAACTGTTACTATATTCATGCAGTTATTATTATTTGTTTTGATTTTAGTTTTCATATTAAAGTAATGATTGGTTTATGCACTATGTTATAATATTAGAGAATTCTGAATCTATCTACATAATCTTGCTTTTTTGTTGTTTTGTGTTTGGTACCTGACTTTGAATCCCGGGGCACTTAACCACTGAGCCACATTCCTAGATATTTTTATTTATTTATTTTTATTTTGAGACAGGATCTTGCCTAGTTGCTTAGGGCCTCGTTAAGTTGTTGAGACTGTTTTTGAAATTGTGATCTTCCTGACTCAGCCTCCTGAGTCACTGGAATTACAGGGGTCTTCCAGTGCATCCAACCATAATTATACTTTCTTAAAAAAATGTGGTACTCAGGGTTAAACCAGAGACTTGTGCATGCTAGGAAGGGTTCTATAACTGAGCTATATTACCAGCCAAAGAATTTGTCTATATATTTAATCTTACCAGTGAGTTTTATCACTTTCCTTGTTTATTCCATTAAGATTTTTATTTCTTTCAGTTTGAAGAGTTCTCTAGCATTTTCTATAGAATAGGGCTGGTAAAGATATATTCTATTAGCTTTTATTTTTTACTAATCCCCTTATCTCTCCTTTATTTCTAAAGGTTAGCTTTGCTAGGTGCAGTGTTTTTGATTGATATGTTTTTCTTCTCCTGTACTGTGAAAATTTCTTCCCACTCTCCATATGTGTAAAATTTCTTTGAAGATGTCTATTGTTAGGAGTATTGGGACATTCTTATATATTATTTATTTCTATTGTCTTATAGTTTTGAACATCTTGTTAATATTCATCTTTGATAGATTGAATTAATATATTTTGGGTTAGACTTGTTTTAATTAAATCGGGTTGATAACTTTGACCTTTCCATACTTAAGTATTTGTATCCTTTTCTAGGTATACCAAGTTTTTGTTTGTTTATTTGTTTGTCTTCTCCTCCCTTCTGTTCTCTTCTCTCTTCCTTCCTTTGAATAAGCTCTCTTTTCTTTTGGCACACTTAACTCATCTTGCAACTATACTTAGTTATACCAATATGCTAGGTTCTATCTCAAATAAGGGTCATATATTTTGTCAAATAAAGGATAGTACATGTCAAGCATCTCCCCTTTGTTGCAGAGATGTATGAAGTTTTAAAGGTTCTTGCACTTATATTCTTGTTTGGTCTCTTATGCAACAATACATGGATATTCCTCCATGTCAGAACTTTGTTCTTATTTGGAGTTATAAGATATAAGAAGCTGGTTTGGCATTAGCAGGAAAGAAAAGAAAAAGGTTTTTTGTCATGAATGGGTAAAAGGGTTCTGTAGCCTCTTATAATTCAGCAATGTTTAGGACAAAGATTGAAAATGACTTAGAGTATTTTTATACATTGTGTTCTTTTAGCAGATACCCCTTGGGAGTTGCCCAGAAGAGTAGTAACTTATTAGGATCTAAGTTGTGTTGGGTCTTTGCCACATCTTCATCTCTTTCTGTAAATTCATTCTTAATTCACAGGCTTACTTCTGAGTAGGTAATTGTGGAGGAAGATCTTTTTTTTTTGGGGGGGGGGCGTAGATACTTTCACTTGAATGGCGCAGTAGTTTGTTTTTTTGTTGTTGTTGTGTTGTTTGCACAGTAGTTTTTGAGTAATTTTTGTACATCTTCAAAACATTCTCTGACATATTTTGAGATTTTTTTATGTTCTCAAACCTTTAGTGCCCAGTTCACTTTCCCACTTCCTAATCTCAGCTTAAAAATGTTATCCCATTCCAGCAGATATTAAATAATGAAAATTTTAAAATAAATGTGACATTTGGCAGCTATGTAAATGCTATAACACAATGAGTATTTTCTCAGAAGAATTTATCTCTTCCTCAGGCACACAGACATCAGACTATAGTGTAATGATGCTTCACTAGGCCAAGGACTTGCCTACAGAGCTATCCTGAAATGTGCAGATGAACAACTCCTCATGACTTGGCACTGGGTATATGGGGAAGAGAGTCAGGCTGAAGATGGGCTTAGAGATGGAGTCAAAGAAACAGAGGAATAAAAACTTAGTGTTTTCATAAAAGTAAGAACAAAAGGATGTTCTAAAAAGTCATTTATAGATAATGCGCCAAAAATATTATTTTGATAGTAATGAGTGAGGGTGAGGTAACAAGAGAACTCTTTAATTTTTCTGGGTTTTATTTTATTTTTTTCCATCTTTTTAAAAATTTCACCTGTCCAACATGACAATCAGCCTCTGCTGGTGCATAATAAATGCATTATGTTTAGAACCACAGACAAAAAGTCAATATTAGCTGTAAACATTTAATTACCAAATTTTCCTAATGATAGCTATTATATTTATCTAGCTCTCACCTGCTGGTTTAGGAGCTTTGTTACTTTTACAGGAACTTGTTCAAATCACTGTCCTTCATGCCACAGTATAATTGAGCTGAAGAGAACAAAACCATTTTATCAAGTATCATAGACATTAACTCCCTATCAATATTACTAATGCAAATATAAATTGCACTTGTGCTATGACTATTTAATTCTACCAACATGATGTGCCTCTTAGTTGCTGTACCAATTGTTTGGCAGACAGTGGATAGATTACTGTTTATATAAATATTCCTGGTATGTCAACTTTCAGAATTAGGTACAAATTTTAACATATTGGATAAAATATTAAGTAGCTAATATTTTTTTCTCAACTTATGAATATTAGAGTTCCAACAAACAATGATTTTCAAAAATTCAAATGAGTATAATTAAAAGTATATTTCTTACCTAATAGAAGCAAAATCACCTACCAAATAGAGAGCCACAGTATTATATGAAATATTTGTAATAAATATTCTGTTTCTATTTATTTCTATAGGTTTACAATTATTTCCATATAATCCAACCTTCTTTTAAAAAACCCAACCTGGGGCTGGGGATGTGGCTCAGCTGTAGAATGCACACTGACCATGTGCCAGGTTCTGGGTTCAATCCTCAGCACCACATAAAAATAAATAAAATACAAGTATCATGTCCAACTACTTCTAAAAATTAAATAGTAAAAAAAATCCAACTTGCTTAACATAGCTTGCTTTGATGTGTAAGCAAGGTTAAATTTAGTAGCATTTCAGTTTAGTCACATGTAATTATATATTGCATTCCCCATACATAAAGACTTCTAAAAGGATGTAATCAAAGTCTGCTTCCTTATTATTTGAAAAATTCATTAAAATTATCTTTTAGATTGTTTTTTAAACATTTGTAATAGAGAAGTTTCTTTTTTTAAAAAAATATTTGCAAGACATTTTTAATACATATTCCTTTTTTGGTAGGGGTTACTGGTGATTGAACTAAGGAACACTCAACCACTGAACTACATCGCCAGCCCTATTTTGTACTTTATTTAGAGACAGGATCTCTCTAAATGGCTTAGTGCCTCACTTTTGCTGAGGCAGGCTTTTGAACTTGAGATCCTCTTGCCTCCACCTCCTGAGCTGCTGGGATTACAGGCATACACCATTGTGCCTGGCCAATTTTTAATATATATTCTTTTTTTATTGGTTGTTCAAAACATTACATCATGATATATCATCTTTCATACATTTGACTCAATTGGGTTATTCTTGACTCATGCCACTATTCAGGTTTCGTACAGCTTTCATATGATCCATTTTTTATTTTCATTACAATATTTATCTTTGTCTCCTAGCAAATTGGTTTTGTGTTCTGCATCTATATTATTGAATTTATTGAGCACTTTATACAATCTAAAATTTGTTTTTCTATGGACTACAAAAGATCAAAGAAAATAAGATTTCTCTTCCATAATAAATCCAACATAGATACAAAGTCCTGTGAACTCGTGATGTTTATTCCTATTCCCTAGTTAGCCACACTCTTCTCATGTACTTATCAAAAGTCAACTGCTTTTTGTCTTAAACCCAGTAAAAATAGTTTTACTATTCTTTCAAATTATGTGAATTACTAAATCAAATATACACATAAAATCATTAGGAAAAATGTAATTCTATTAAGAAAATTGAATGCTTTGAAAAGTATAAAGGTGAGTCAGAATAACTATTGTCAAGACAGTGTGAGTCAAGTATAATAGGTGATTGAACTAAAGGGATTACAAGTTTCTTAAAGACCAAAGTACTGCTAAAATTCTCTCCTATCTTGGTAAAATAAAAGTGATTACTACAAATATGTTTGGAGTATATAACAAAGACCACATGCAATTCCATCAACTAAGGACCTCCATACTAAAATTAAGGCTTTGATCATCATTACAGTAATTGTATGCTTGTACACATTTTCAAGTGAAATAAAACATATAGTTTTTCATTGAAAATTATTTATTTAATCTTTTTGTATTAAGAATTTAACTCTGCTTCTCAATCAAAATTATAATTCAAGAAAAACTTCACATTTTTGACTCATAAAAAGAAACATAAAGTGTAATGCATTAATAGGTTAAGAAAATCATATTTTACCTTGGAAAATTAACAAAAACAAATACTTCATAAACATTTGCTCTCAGAAAATGCAAAATCACAGCTTTGTTTGTGCTTTCTTTTCTTTGGTATTATCTTTATTTTTGAAAAACAAAATTAATCTATATATACATAAAAGTATGTATGAAACAAATCAAACAGTTTTCATGACTCCATTACCATGTGTGTTTATCTCTATAGACCATTGTTCAGTTTATAACCACAGACACACAAATACACAAAGTTTGCCAATCTCACCTTTCACCTTCTTTCTTAATAGCATGAGTATGCATATCACTGTAAAATGTTGTGTATTTATGTTCATGTCTGTATAGACACTTGAATAGATAGATGCACAGAAGGTTATATTTATAACATATAAACTTTTAAAATGCATTATGTATTTCTTTATATCATATTACATGTATTATAGGAATGCAATTTACACATTGTCTTACCACTATATGTAAAACACACATGTAAATTATAATTTCTTTTGAGATGCTTAGGTTTTTTATTATACAAATTTTATATTAATATTATTATACGTTACTATATAAACATATAATATTACACTTTCTTACTGATAAGTTTATAGGTGCCATTTTTCACCTTTATGAACAATGATGTCATATTTGTGCTTTTCCCCAGGTTGGATTACTTCTGTTTTGGATATTCCTAGCATTGCAATTATTGTCGGGATTTTTAAGATGCCTGTATGATTTTTTATAGCCCCATTTTTATCCAATACATGATCTTGGTTCTCCTTCACCACTGGCTTCAAGTTACCATATTGTATAAGGGTAGAAATATAGCCAGGAAGTGAAGGGGTCAGGGAATGGGAACCACAGGATTAGGGGAGCCTACACATTCTTCCCTTCCATTTTCCAACTCATCAATCACTCTCTGCATATAAGAGTATTAGACATAATATTTCTAAACTGCCCCCTCATCCCACCCAGGTCCTAGCCTCCAGTCTGTCCTGTCAGCAGCAAAGGTCACATTCAGTTTCAGTCTACATGTTCATTTCCCTCTGAGATCCTCTATTTTTTCAATCTGACAAACAAATAAAAAGCCACATGCAGATCAAACAGCTCCCAGTGTTGCAATCCCACTCAGTAGCCTTGCTATGTTGGAAGCAAGTTGCTTTTGACTGATACCTTGGACCACTTCCAAGGATCCTTTGATGTTTCTGCCTCCAGGGAATAAACACCATTTGTAATAAAGCAGCATTGCTTCACCCTACCCTGCTAATGTGTGCCTTTTAATTAGCCCAGGGTCACATACTCTCTTAGATAACACAGTGCATTTCTCACATTATAAGATGTAAAATCCCAAATTGTGGAACAAGGGAACTAATGATCTTTGAACTAAACAGGCTGGAATTTTTGTTTTGAGAGGGATATACCAGTAACCATCTGGGGTTATTTTAAAGCCTTCATCTATCTTCCCAGCAGCTTCAATTTAACAATATTAATGCTGGCTGGTTCTTATTTTAGTTTCAATCCTATCAAACCAAGAGCAAAGGTTAATTTCTTTTCTGGCCTTTGTGCTTTGGCAAGTTAACACACTGAATATTAAATGAATAAAAATGACTAATCATTGCCTTTCTTTATATGTTCAAAGAGAGTTACCATGAGAACAAATATTATAACCTTTCTTTTCTGTTCTTTAAATAGAACCATTAATAATAAGGGGTAAATGAAAGTATACAACAATGCAATGTTTTTCCTTCATGCTAATTATGTTGTCAGCTTCCTGTCTGATTATATAACTGGCTGTGGCAGCAGCCCATATCGTAGTGTGTAAAGGTACTGTGTTTAGTTTGTGTGTATAATGTTCCTGAAAAGAGCACCAGTTTCGTAACAGGATTCATTTCTCAGAGAATTGAGTGTCAAAATATACCAGTGTAAAATTTCCTGGTCATGGCTAGCTACAAAACAGGACAAATGTGGGGTTTTAAAGTTTAGAAGTAATTACTTTTTTCTGATCTACTCCAGTATTTTTCAAATTTGAGAGCACTTGTGATCAATAATATATATGCATACCTATCTCCATGAGACATTGCCACAAGCATCCTGGATAGTCATATTTGGTGATTAATTGGTGTCTTAAACACAAGATGATGAAGCTGCAGTTTCCAAGCAGGGCTTCATTCATCATGATCGTATTTTTAATTCTACAGAATATTTAATTCAAGTATTTATCTATTTTTATGTGTGAGTGTTAAAAGTTGCATAACAAAAATGAAATTATGATATCATATCTAATTCCTTTAATTTATGTAGATGGCCTTAAGTTACCTTCAGCTCAACCAAAGTTTAGAAGGTTTTCTTCCTTGCCTAAAGTCTCTAACCTCCTTTTTCTTAGGGCACTTACTTTAGAAACATGAAAGTTTTTGTTCTTTATCTGATCTTTTGAGATGTAAATCTTCTACAACCCAGAAATTTTTCTCACACTTTTGGGGTAAATCCTTTGACAATTAATCATTAAGAAATATAAGACCCTCTCTGTGTCCAGGTTTCTATGGAAGGACAGGAACCTAAATCTGTAAATTGTTACTACACACACAGATAGGCTAATTATGTTGATAAACCCTATGACCACCAAATCCGGCACACCTGCCATTTAAAAATATAGTCTTTACCCATGTTGTTATAGTCTTGAAAGAAAGCTTACCTGAAGTTTTTGTCTGTTTCTATGTTTTGATATTAGGGATTGAATCCAGGGTTGCTTAACCACTGAACCATATTCCTTTTTTATTTTTATTTTTTTTATTTTCAGATAGGATCTTATTAAGTTTCTTACAGCCTAACTAAGTTGCTTAACCTGGCTTTGAACTTGCTATCCTCCTGCCTCAGAGGTTGGAATTACATGTAGGTTGCAATGCAATCAGCTTAATGGAATTGTTTTTATCAATTATAAGGTGGAATATAATTATTACTTTTTTTTTTTTTTTTAACTATGAGTTCAGTGCCCTGATACTGGGTCTTTGGAACCAATCAATGACCAGTTCTTACTAATTTTAACAATCTCACTACCTATTTTTAATAATGTGTTTAGAAACATATGACATTTTCTATTTCATAGAACCTAAAAAATAGAAAATTTCCATTTCTTTTTACAGTAAGGAATGTTTCTGCCTTAAAAATACAAGAGTTTCTCTTTGCCTATTCAATCATCAGAAAGATGACCCTGATAAATTTGTTTTCTTCTGATAATTTGAATAGACATATTCTAGATTAGATGATGTATGTAGTTCCCTTTTTTCTTTAAAATAATTAATGTACCCATTATAAAGTGGATTAGGTAGAAAATCAATCCTAGGGTTTCATTCTTAATATGTTACTTTTCCATAATACTGATATAATTGAATATATATATATATTATATATATATATATATATATATATGAATATATATAATATATATATATATATATATATATGAATATATATAATATATATATATATATATATATATATATATATATATATATGGACAATTTATGAAGATTTGCAAAGGTATATGTTATTAAACATGTTCATTTTTTATTAATGAATTTAAATTCAATAATTATATTTAAATCTTGGCTTATTACATAAGCAAGTACAGAAATAGATATCTTTTTTTTTTCAATTTCATCTCAAATTTGACTCCAAGAATTAAAAAAAAATAATATTTAAAACTCACATTCAAATATAGGCTCACCACATGAAATTGAAATTCATATAGGTTTAATGACAAATGAGTATGAGTTAGACAATTCTTTAATTCTGTAAATAATATAATAGGCAAGGCTCTTTTTTAATGTGTATTATATAACCTGGCTAACTGATATGTTATCTTGTTAGACTCTATGAAAAGCACTTTATGGAAACCCAATTTTTTTATCATCTGACATCAATAACAGAAGATAGATGTATGTACATGAGGAATAATATATACACTTTACAAAAAATATATTTTGCAAAAAATTTACTCATGTACTTTTAAAATTCTAATAAACACCTCTATTTTATAGCAATCATTTATAATTATATTAATAAAAAGAAGCCCTCCCAAGATGAAAATCCCAGAGGAAAATTACAAGTAGAGAATTTGAGAAGCCAAGGTAGGAAAGATTGTTAAGTGAAAAGTCAGTGCTATAAAATTACATAGAAAGGTTATATATGAAAACAACTAAAAGTGTCAGTTGTATTTGAAAGACTTATACGCCAGTCTCTGAGGATCTAATGTCCTATGCCTGAACCCTACTACAGTAGTTATAATAATGTTATCTATTGGCATATGCTTCCTTGTCTAAACCCAAATATGCAGTTTTCCAAAAGATACTTATAAACTATTTACAATACTTCCTATTTGGTGAGTAACAAAAAGGAGGATAACACATTTTCCAAGCTATTTAACTTATATGAAAAACAGAAATCAATACATCAAATTAAGAGCACATGCAGACAAATATATGGTTACACATTGTCAAAAGTATCATAAAAATGTTAAGTTTTCTATAATAAAAATATTAGTTAAAATATTATTCATTTGTTGTTCACAGCGTGTCTTTTTAATTTGAAAAAATGAAAGGTGAAAAGATGAGTAAGCAAAGAGAAAAGATAAGAAGACAAAATTATAGCAAAACATTAATGGAACTAATAAGACCCACATGAAGATAAAGAGACAACAGGAAAATGGGGAAATTATATTTGCAAATCACATACCCATCAATCTGATACACAATTTGACCTAAGTTAATAAAATAAAAATAAAATAACCTATAAATTATTAAGATATACTAAAGTAAGTTTTGTTTAAGAAAATTACATCTGTTTAAGTAATGATATTCAAGGTATAAGATGTTTGGGCATGTAGGAAAATTATTGCTTTTCCTATGAATTCACAGATAAAATAATCATAACATCAATTATATGTTATAATGAACATTATACTCATATAATCAATTATATATTCTATAATCATTGTTTAACCATTCTGCATCTAAAAATTCTCAAAAAGCATAGAAAATAGGCAATCTATTTACCTCCTGGTTGTGTTTCTAGGGATTTAGAAATAACATATAATTGGGGATATGAATGAATATTTATATGAGAATGACCAGGCTTATTTATAATAGCTTATAAAAAAAAGAACATAGTATAAATATCTTATATGATATTATTAACTATGGTGATTAATTTGTTGGATATTAACTCATGTAAGTAATCTGGGGTTCATATAAGTAAAAATTTCAAGAATAAAATTTTATATTATAGACATGCATTTGTTGTATAAGCTATGTCATGGGAAAAATTAGAGTTTCAAAGGATCTAAAAATATATAGATTATGGATTGATGATTATATATTTACTCATAACACGTTTGAGACAACACCAATATGTTCTAACAAATATATAGATGTAGAAGAAGAGTGACCTCAAAATATATAGCTTTATCTGGTTAGTGGCCCATGTGGAAATTTTAGATTTCTATGGAGGACTGGGTAAATTTTGTACATATTTTATAATAATCCCCTGGATAATTCTTACTAACATAATAAGCTGAATTTTACATTAAATGTCTAAGTCACCAGTTTTATTAAATATTACTGATGGAAAATTCAATTATGTAATTTTTCTCTCATTTTTTCCATTTAAATATTTGTTAGAGTTTAGTCAGAACTTATTATAATTGTATTAACTTATTGGTGGCTACTTTACTTTTCAATTTATAATTACTTAACTGTTTAATGACTCTTTACTATGTGAGTATATAGTTTGATATAAAAATAGGGAAATTCATTTGTGATACAATTATGGGAGTAAAAATAACTAAGGCTTTTATGCTACTTTTTCAATATACCAGGAAAAGAAAATCCAGAAAAAAATTATTTCTAGATGAAGAAATAAAGGTGCAAGGAAACCAAAATACATGTACAATTAACTTTAAAAAAAGGAGAGAAAGAGAGATAGACACTGGGAGTGCCAAAATAATTATCCTTCTCACTTCCAATTAATTCCCACCCTAATAATACAGCCTTTGAATTAGTTTTATCACTTTTCCTGTTTCCTTATTTTTATTTATTTATTTATTTATTTTTTGATAATGGAGATTGAAGTCGTGGGTGCTTAACCACCAAGTCACATCCTCAACCCTTTATATTTTTCATTTGGAGAAAAGGCCTGGCTAAATTGTTTAGATTCTGGCTAAGTTTCTAAGGCTGGCCTTGAACTTGTGATCCTACTTCTTCAGCCTCCAGAGTCTGAGATTTCAGCTGTGTGCCATTGTACCCAGCTGTCAATTTCCCTTATATTATTTTCTCTTCTTATCAAAGTCAGTCAGTAAATTTCTTATCACTTGAAGGCTGAAATCTCACTGCACATTCTATACTGCATGACTCTGGACTACCTGGCTTCAACCTGTGTCTCTAGTTGTAATCATTATTCCAATCAACTGATCAGAAACTGTTCTAGCATATGGCAGTAGAACACCACTCCCTACTCCTGCTAAGTCATCTCACAGGGTTGATATTCTTTGTCTATATTCTAGTACCATCTATTGCTTATCTATTCACCATAGTCTCAGTAATTGCTGAAACTAGTAGTTCTTTGCCCAAATACACAAGTCAGGACATGTATCTAGACAAGTTCTATCTGAAATATGGAGATACATATTAAATTTGTATTGGAAGTGCACTTGACACTCAGGTTATTAAGTGACACAAAAAGGTAGATGAAAAAAAAATAGAAGTTACTCTTTTGCAAATTTTTGGTTCTTGGCTATAACAAAACATTGCTTTAACTCCCGTTGTCTTTTCCCAGTTGAATCAGCCATATTTGTACACTAGAATTTTGAAATGAATTCTTAATGAATGATAAACATTTTCTGGGATCAATGATATCTTGTTTTGGTCCCCATATGTATATATACCTCCAAAACTTAATACAGGTATATCAGCAAGTCAAAAGCTCATTGTATACCATGTTGATATCAGGTTTCAATCACACTTTATCTAATTACATTTCTGGAGGTATCCAGTCTTTCCTATACCAAACCATTGAATAGATCTTCAAACATTTTGTGTATAGTATATTTATAAGTAGCTGCATAGTAACACAGTGTTATGATGAGAAACTTAATGTAAAAACAAAAGACTACCATGACAGGAATACATTCTCTTTGGATCAGATATTTTCAGTGTTGACATCAACTCTTTTCTTAGATATATACATTCTTCATGGACTTTTCCCTTTTTCATCAATAGCTATAGTTTTATTGCTTTCTTTCATAAGAGTTACAAATATATAAATCATAAAAAATGATTTATAGAAGAACATCTTCAAACTAGTGAATATTCTGAAAAGTTTGACTGACTCACTGACTTATAACAATTGGGTGTTCCTCATTAATCCTTAATCAGGTAGATGTTTTTTCCTGTTATCTAAGCTTTGGCTTTAGAAAAAGATATGTCTTGTGTGTGTGTGTGTGTGTGTGTGTGTGTGTGTGTGTGTATTTTATTTGGATACTGTTATGGTTTGAATGTGGGGTGCTCCCCAAAAGCTCACATTTGACACAATACAAGAGGCTTTAGAGGGGAAATGACTGGGTTGTGAGAGCCTTAATTCAATTAGTAAATTAATCTGATGGGATTAACCAAGTGGTGACTGAAGGAAAGTGGGCTGTGTCTAGAGGAGATGGGCATTAAGGATGTTACTTTGGGGTACATACTTTGTATCTGGTGAGTGGAGTCTCTCTGTCTGCTTCTCATCATCATAGGAGCTGCTTCCCACTGCCACACACTTCCACCATTATGTTCTTCCTCACTTTGAGCCCTGCAGAATGGAACTGCCTTATGGATTAAGACCTCTGAAACTGTGATCCCTCAAATAAACTTTGATCCTCTACAATTATTCTGCTTTGGTCTTTCAGTCAATGCAGCAAAAAGATGCCTAAAATAACATTAATTTTAAAAATAAATATATAATACTACTGGAAGAAAAAAAATTGAAAAGCTTCAATTCAAATCAATAATCTAAATCTATTAGAGTTGTCAATGATATATTTTAGAGTTATACGACTTTTAGCATCCAACATGGGTACAGATATCCTGTGCTTCATTAAGTTATTCATTTAAAGCATATTGTAATTATGTAGTTGTATGTTGTTTTCTTCTCAGATAATTTGCATTTTTCAAGTAGATGAAGAAAGCCTAAAATTTACAAATAATATCCAAGTTATGCTTACTCCTGCTTCTTTATGTGGAGACTTAAAATATGTTGTATAGCTGAGCAACTAAATAACCATTCATAAATACCATCAATACTGTTTACTCTCAAATCAATGAATGTTTTCTAAATATAGATTTTTTAAGGGCATAGAAATATGGAACACAAAATACATAGAAATATGGAACACAAATGGAAAGTAGTTTTTTTGTTCCAGCTAATAAAGCAGATGTAAAATAGGTATATACAGAACAGGATGGAGATTGCTCAAATTTGTGATTCACTGGACCTCAGTTCATGTGTTCTCTAAGCTGATAAGTGAAAGGGACATGCATCACTATAAAAGCAGGAAAGTCCAGAAATATAAAATTCTGTCTACTTTTTTTTTTTAAACAGGCAGCTATCTCAGCTCTTAGTGAATTATAATACAATGTGTTTCTAACTGTAGTCACCAACTGACATTCATCCAAGGTGACTTTTTTTTTTGCACCAAGCAAGTTGTAACAACCTAGAGATTACAAGATAGTGATTACAGACATTTGAATTATGCTGGGATTGCACATATCTCACTATAGGCATTTATAAGAGGAACTCACATCCAGGCTTGGCAGTGAACACATGTAATTCCAGCTACTCAGGAGGCCTAGGCAGGGGGATCTCAAGTTTGAGGGACATCAGCAACTTAATGAGATCCTAAGCAATTTAGTGAGACCCTATCTCAAAATTTAAAAAGTGCTCCTATTTTCAACCCCAGTACACACACACACACACACACACACACACACAAAAGAGGAACTCATAGTGGGTAAAAGTTGAAAGTGAAAACCTCTTGTGTCATATAATACTTAAAGATGCATGAAGTCCCTGAAAGATGTTTTTAAATAAATCAATTTGAAAAGAAACCATATTATGTAACCCCAAAGTAGACATAACAAATTACATATTATTAATTAGTAACATATAATCTTTTTTTTAAAAAAAGGCTTCAATTCAAATCATTCAATAATCAGCATCACATGTCCTTAATAATAGTATAAACATCCATCTGGACTTTGGAGTACAGGTCAAGAGGATCTTATGGTGCCCAAAATTAATGAGTTGATTGTTGAACTCTGGAATGCTACTGAAGAAATAGAAAAAGGGTTCAAAACTCTTACTGTCAGAGATAGGATATGTGGACTCAGGAATCTGAGGAGGTAACTATTTCCCAAAGGGAAGCAAGTATTTCATATTTTCAAAACTGGTATAGGTAAGCTTCCACTTGCTGCCTGAATATCAGCCCAGCATAAAGGATTTTTTAAAAAAATAATATATCATAGTGTTCCATGAAGATCTAAAACTGAATCTTAGCTGACTGAATGTATTTGGTTACCTCTTGCTGTCAGGGGTATTTTGAATTCCTAGAAAAGAGTTATTTTAGAATACCATTAAACAAACTCAGAAAACTGCTGGCTTCTCTGCTGAATGATGCAGCTGGAGAGAAGAGACTAACAAATTTCAAGAGGCAGACAAAGCCCTAGCAGCTAGGCATCACAGTTTTCTTTGCTCCATGATCTTTTCTTTTTTCATTGCATATTCTGCTCAGAATTTCTTTACCCTAAGGATTGTAAAAATAGAATAGTAAAATTTCTAGTCCATTGATGGTTATTTGGATGCCCTAATTACTATTTTTCAGTTTACAATAAATACCAACAGTAAATGGAGTCATTGTTGCCAATAGAGAAAACTTCTATTTGAACTGATAATTATCATCTTGCACTTTATCTCTGCTCTGCTTAGTCAATCCTGTTTCTCTAGCTTACTTATGCCTATTTATGTAAATAGTAATAAACTTTGTTTAAAATAGTAGACATTCAATAAGTTCTATCAAAAAGGCTGACATAAATATCGAACTGTTTGTAATTTATCAGTTATAGGAAAGTATAAACTATTTGTCATAACATATATATTTGGTCTATTTTACTTTAAATTAAAAAAAAAATCTGTATCAAATTGCATACAACATCTGCTATTGAAATTTTTAAGAGTTTAGAAAATAAATACAAAATTATTACCAAAAGTAATGTTTACGATTTTTATGTATTAGTCTGCAAATAAAAGATATATTGTAGTGAATTAATTGATCTTTGATATATAACATGATATACTCTAATAAATTTAAAGTAACTTTATTTATTCATTGTAATCAGTTATACATGACAGTAGAATGCTCTTTAATTCATTGTACACAAATGGATTAGAATTCTTCACTTCTCTGGTTTCACCCAAAGTATAGTCACACCATTCATGCAGTCATACATGTACCAAGGGTAATGATGACCATCTCACTCCAAATATTTTTTTATCCCCAGGCACCCTCCCACCCTCCCCTTTGCCCCATCCAAGTTTCTCCACTCATCCAATGCCCCTGTCTCCATTATTGATAACCATCCACTTAGAGAAAACACCTGGCCTTTGTTTTGGGGGGATTGGCTTATTTTGTTTAGCATGATATTCTCTAACTCCATCCATTTGCCTGAAAACGCTGAGTAAAACTCCATTGTATATATATATACCATAATAATTTCTTTATCCATTTATCTATTGAAGGACATCTAGGTTGGTTCCAGAGTTTGGCTATTGTAAATTGTGCTTCTATAAACATTGATGTTTATAGGAGAGGGATAGCTGGATTGACTGGTGGTTCCACTCAAAGTTTTCTAAGGAATCTCCATATTATTTTCCAGATTAGATGTACTAATTTGCAGTCTCACTAACAAAGTATGAGTGTACCTTTTCTCCCACATCCTTGCCAACATGAATTGTTGTTTGTATTTTTTATAACTGTCGTTCCAATTGAAGTGAGATGAAATCTTTGAGTAGTTTTGATTTCCATTTCTCTAATTACTAAGGATATTGAACATTTTTTTTTCATATATTTGTTGATGGATTGTATATCTTCTTCTGAGAAGTGTCTGTTTAGCTCCTTAGTTCATTTACTGATTGGATTATTTTTTATTGTTAAGTTTTTTATATATCCTCTAGATGTTTTTATATATCCTCTAGAGTGTTCTGTCTGATGCGCATGTGGCAAAAATTCGCTTGCAAAATGAAAGCTCTCTCTTCACCTCATTGATTGTTTCTCTTGCTAAGGTTTTTAGTTTGAATCCATCAATTTATTAATTCTTGATTTTATATCTTGTCCTTCGGGAGTCTTACTAATGAAGTCAGGGACGAATTTGACGTACTGAAGATTTGGGCTTACTTTTTCTTCTTTTAGGTGCAGGGTTTCTGGTCTAATTCCTAGGTCCTTGATACACTTGGAGTTGAGTTTTGTGTATGCTGAGAGATAGAGATTTGATTTCATTTTGCTGCACATGGATATCCACTTTTCCAGCAACATTTGTTGAAAAGGATTTGTGTGTTTTGGTATATTAGTCTAGTATGAAATAACTGTATTCATGTGGGTTTGTTTCTGTTTTCTATTGTTTTTTTAAAATATTTATTTATTTTTGCATTACAATTTTTAATACACAATTATATCACAATTTATCATATCTCTGATTATATATAAGGTATGTTGACACCAAATTCACATCTTCATACA
This sequence comes from Marmota flaviventris, assembly GCF_047511675.1. Lineage (NCBI taxonomy): Eukaryota > Metazoa > Chordata > Mammalia > Rodentia > Sciuridae > Marmota > Marmota flaviventris. The sequence continues at coordinate 611,943 of NC_092519.1, forward strand.
TGTATTTTGATAGTGATGTGGGTCTCCTTTCACCATCCATGATATTCCCCTTCTCCCTCCCTTTCCCTCCCACCCCTATTCCCTATCTAGAGGTAATCTTCCTCCCTTGCTCTCCTTCCCAACACCATTTTGAGTCACACCCCCTTATATCAGAGAAGACATTTGGCATTTATTTTTTGGGGATTGGCTAACTTCACTTAGCATAATCTTCTCTCATGCCATCCATTTCCCTGCAAATGCCATGATCTTATTCTCTTTTATTGCTGAATAATATTCCATTGTGTATAAATGCCACATTTTTTTATCCATTCATCCACTGAAGGACATCTAGTTTGGCTCCACAGTTTAGCTATTGTGAATTGTGCTGCTATAAACATTGATGTGGCTGTGTCCCTATAATATGCTGTTTTTAGGTCCTTTGGTTATAGTCTGAGAAGAGGAATAGCTTGGCCAAATGGTGGTTTCATTCCCAGTTTTCCAAGGAATCTCCATACTGCTTTCCAAATTGGCTGCACCAATTTGTAGTCCCACCAACAGTGTATGAATGTACATTTTTCCCCGCATCCTTGCCAGCACTTGTTGTTGTTTGTCTTCATAATGGCTGCCACTCTTACTGGAGTGAGATGGTATCTTAGAGTAGCGTTAATTTGTATTTCTCTGATTGCTAGAGATGGTGAGCATTTTTTAATATATTGTTGATTGATTGTATATCTTCTTCTGATAAGTATCTGTTCAGGTCCTTGGCTCATTTATTGATTGGATTATTTGTTTTTTGGTTTTTTTTGGGTGCTTATCTTGTTGAGCTCTTTATATATTCTAGAGATTAGAGCTCTATCTTATGTGTTCCCAGGATGTAGGCTCCCTATTCACCTCACATATTATTTCTTTTGCTGAGAAAAAAACTTTTTTAGTTTGAATCCATCCCATTTATTGATTCTTGGTTTTAATTCTTGTGCTATAGTTGTTTTATTAAGGAAGTTGGGGCCTAGCACCACGTGATGGAGATTAGGGCCTACTTTTGCTTCCATTAGACACAGAGTCTCTGGTTTAATCCCTAGATCCTTGATCCATTTTGAGTTAACTTTTGTGCATGGTGAGAGATAGGGATTCAATTTTATTTTGTTACATATGGATTTCCATTTTTCCCCACACCATTTGTTGAAGATGCTATCCTTTCTCCAGAGCATGCTTTTGGCACCTTTATGTAATATAAGATATTTGTATATTTGTGGGTTAATCTCTGTGTCCTGGGCTACCTTTTTATTTTGGTGCCAATACCATGACATTTTTGTTACTATAGCTTTGTAATAATAGTAAAAGAAGAAAGAAGCCAGGCTTGGTAGTGCACATTCAAGAGTTTGAGGCAGAAGGATAGCAAGTTTGAGCTCCACCTGGGCAACTTAGTCTTGCAATGAAAAATACAATAAAAATAAATAGTTCTGGAGATATATAGCTCAGTGGTAGAATGTCCTCTGGTTCAACCCCAGTACCACAAAAACAAATAAATACACAAAGAAAAAAAGAAGAAAATGAAGGATGAGGAGGAGGAGGAGGAGAAGAAGAAGGACAAACAAACATACAACATGGAAAATATTATGAATACAATAAACTTATTCTAAAATGAATTGAAAAATAATTCAGGATAGGCAGAATTGTTCTGAAATGAATGAAAATAATGTGTGAAGATAAAATTTAGTAAATATTTAAATTTATTGCACAGTTCCAGCATTTTAAATACTGACACCAACAAGTTAATAAACTGTGTTAAAAAAATAAAAATATGAAGAAAAACTGGGAAAGACCAGAAAGCTAAAATTGGAATTTGTTGTTACATTTGAGCCTTACAAATCAATATGTGTATCAGAACCCAAGAATCACAAAATATTTGTCTCTCATTTTGTAAATAGGAAATTTATTCAAGTAACAGTTAATTAATAAATGAAACTTTTAAATTACATTATTTTATTTGGGTTAAAGTACCTTTTATAAGGATCTCCTACAAGTTAATTCCCAAATTCTACCAAAACTGACCCTAACATTAATGAACAATATATACAGGTAATTAACACAATGGAAAATATAAAATATTAAAATTTGTTTAAATTTATTTAACATAAAGAACATGAAAATTAAGTCAAGTACCATATTTTATCAGTCACAATAGCAAAGATAAAAATCCTTGAAAATACATTATTATTGTTATGCTATTTAAGATATGAGGATACAGTCAATTTCACATGTGAGTTTAGAAATATGATAAATGTTGATGTCAACTTGCTAATGCCTATCAAAATTACAAACCTAAAAATTCTTATGGAGGTGAATTTTTTTATTGTGTGCAAGTATTTTGACATGTATACATATTAAATTTGTTGATGAATACAAGCATAGCTCACTTTATTTTGCTTTCTCTTTATTGGGCCTCACATATATTGAGATGCTTTATAGATTAAAGGTTTGTGATAACCTTGAGTCAAGCAAGTTTATCAGTACCATTATCCCTTAAGCTAAAACCTAATCCAGAGCAAGGATCTAATTCTTTTCAATTCTATGAGAGCTGATTTTGAGGAAGCTTCAGAAGAAAAGTTCGAGGCTAACACAGGTTGACTAATGAGAGTTAAGGAAAGAAGCCATTTCAAAGTCCAATGTGAAGCAGTGAGTGCTAATACGGATTTTGCAGCAAGTTGTCCAGAAGAACTAGCTAAGACAATTGATGAAGGTGGCTACAATAAACAACAGATTTTAAATGTAGACAAATCAACCTTCTATTGGAAGAAGATGCCATCTAGGGATTTCATAGCTAAAGAGAAGTTAATGCCTGACTTCGAACTTAAATCTTGTTAGGGGCTAACACATCTGGTGTCTTTAAGTTGAAGATAATATTGATTTATCAATCCAAAAATCCTAGGGCCTTTAAGAATTATATTAAATATTACTTGTTTAGCTTGTGTAAATGGAAAAACTTTGGATAACAACATGTTTGTTTATAATTCTTTAAAGACTGGTACCAAAACAGGTGGGTGGACCAATGGTACAGAATAGAGGACACAGAAACCAATCCACAAAACTACAACTATCTTATATTTGATAAAGGGGCTAAAGGCATGCAATGGAGGAAGGATAGCATCTTCAACAAATGGTGCTGGGAAAACTGGAAATCCATATGCAACAAAATGAAACTGAATCCCTTTCTCTCACCATGCACAAAAGTTAATACAAAATGGATCAAGGAGCTTGATATCAAATCAGAGACAAGCCATCTGATAGAAGAAAAAGTTGGCTACGATCTACATACTGTGGGGTCGGGCTCCAAATTCCTCAATAGGACACCCATAGCACAAAAGTTAATAACTAGAGTCAACAAATGGGACTTACTCAAACTAAAAAGTTTTTTCACAGCAAAAGAAACAAGAAGAGATGTAAATAGGGAGCCTACATCCTGGGAACAAATCTTTACTCCTCACACTTCAGATAGAGCCCTAATATCCAGAGTATACAAAGAACTCAAAAAATTAGACAATAAGATAACAAACAACTCAATCAACAAATGGGCCAAGGACCTGAACAGACACTTCTCAGAAGAGGACATACAATCAATCAACAAGTACATGAAAAAATGCTCACCATCTCTAGCAGTCAGAGAAATGCAAATCAAAACCACCCTAAGATGCCATCTCACTCCAGTAAGATTGGCAGCCATTCTGAAGTCAAACAACAACAAGTGCTGGAGAGGATGTGGGGAAAAGGGTACACTTGTACATTGCTGGTTGGACTGCAAATTGGTGCAGCCAATTTGGAAAGCAGTATGGAGATTTCTTGGAAAGCTGGGAATGGAACCACCATTTGACCCAGCTATTCCCCTTCTCGGTCTATTCCCTAAAGACCTAAAAAGAGCATGCTACAGGGACACTGCTACATCGATGTTCATAGCAGCTCAATTCACAATAGCAAGACTGTGGAACCAACCTAGATGCCCTTCAATAGACGAATGGATAAAAAAAAAAAAATGTGACATTTGTACACAATGGAGTATTACTCTGCATTAAAAAATGACAAAATCATAGAATTTGCAGGGAAATGGATGGCATTAGAGCAGATTATGCTAAGTGAAGCTAGCCAATCCCTAAAAAACAAATGCCAAATGTCTTCTTTGATATAAGAAGAGTAACCAAGAACAGAGTAGGGACGAAGAGCATGAGAAGAAGATTAACATTAAACAGGGATGAGAGGTGGGAGGGAAAGGGAGAGAGAAGGGAAATTGCATGGAAATGGAAGGAGACCCTCAGGGTTATACAAAAGTACATACAAGAGGAAGTGAGGGGAAAGGGAAAAATAATACAAGGGGGAGAAATGAATGACAGTAGAGGGGGCAGAGAGAGAAGAGGGGAGGGGAGGGGAGGGTGGATAGTAGAGGATAGGAAAGGCAGCAGAATACAACAGACACAAGTATGGCAATATGTAAATCAATGGATGTGTAACTGATGTGATTCTGCAATCTGTATATGGGGTAAAAATGGGAGTTCATAACCCACTTGAATCAAAGTGTGAAATATTATATAGCAAGAACTATGTAATGTTTTGAACAACCAACAATAAAAAAAAATAAAAAAAAAAAGATGCTAAGTTCACTGTTGGTACTTACTGTTCAAAAAGGAAAATTCCCAGGAGCTATGATAAAGTTGCACAATGAGAGTATTTATTTGCATATCTGCTATCAAGATATCCATTCTGCAATGCATGGATCAAGAAGCAATTTCAATCGCCAGGAACTGATGTTTAAGAAATACATTTTGTAATGCTGTAGCAGCCATAGTGATTTTTCTGATGGATCTGGGCCAAGTAAATTGAAAAGATTCTAGAAACAATTCACATTCTAGATGTTATTATTAGTGACTCATAGGATGAGGTAAAAATATCAACATTAACAGGACTTTGGAAGAAGATAATCATAACCCTTATGGACTTCACTGAAGTAAGGAATGTGGTATAAGTAGAAAGAGAAAAAGAATTAGAAATGGACCCTGAGAATGTGACTGAAGTACAGCAACTCATGATAGCCTGTCATCCAGTAGTGTCTTTAAGGACATCCAAGAATAAGTTCTCTTTGTGTTTATCAATGAAAAATATATAAAGGTTTATTCATAAGTAAATGACAGTCTGAGTAAAAAAAAAAAAGTTAGTTTCCTCACAGGAAGTGAGTGTTTTTTGTTTTTTTTTTTAGTTTTGTATACTTATGGGGAATTTTGAACTAATCTTCATTTTTTCTTGTTGATTGCTACATGTTTATGACTGTAAACTTTAAAGTTTGTGTATCTTGGAAGTTCATTTTTCATTATGAAGTAATTCAGAGTGACCCAAACCTTCTTCACTTTTTTGGCAATATATCCTGAAAACAGTATCCCTTTTTCCCTGTAGTTTCAGATTTCCTTTAGTTTTGATTTGTTGTTGTTGTTTTTCCTCTGTTCAATTTGCTATTTTGTCCTTTCCAGTAACTACATTATATATATATATATATATATATATATATATATATATATATATATATATATATATATTCAAAGAACTATCAAGCTTTGTGCACATGTCTGTCTCTCTCTCTCTCTCTCTCTCTCTCTCTCTCTCTCTCTCTATATATATATATATATATATATATATATATATATATATATTTAATAATTTCTTAAAACTCATTTTACTTTGTGTTTGTTTTCATAGCACTCTGTAGCAGGTACTTTATGCTTTTACCGTTTTCAGTACTTCTGTTTTCATTGTTTACAATGTGATAACTTAATTTTCTCTTGCGGTTTCTTCTCGATATCTGCCTACCCACACCCCTCTCTTTCTGATGCTTAACAGCTCTACCTTGAGGTTTGCATATATCATCAAGCTCTCAGCAATATTTTTTTTTTTTGGCAAATTTCTTTATCCACTGTTTTTCACTTCAGTTTTTACTCTTATATTTTTATAATTTTAATGTATTTTGCATATTATGTTTAACTATCAAATCTCATTTAATGGCATGAATTCTTTTTTTGGCTGGTGGTTTGCATAAAATATATTTTGATGTGTGGAAAAGGCAGTATTCATGGTCAGAAAAGTCTATGTGCAGAGTGATTTAATTTTACACTTTATTTTTTCCATTTGTAGAGATATTCCCAATTAATAGTGTTCCACAGGGGGAAAAATATGTTTGGAGGGGCTGGGATTGTGGCTCTGTGTTGGAGCACTTGCATGCACCTCCTGTGGGGCACTGGGTTTGATCCTCAGTACCACATAAAGTAAATAATTAATTAAAAATAATGGTATTGTGTCCCTTTACAACTGAAAAAAAAAAAAAAAAAAAAGATTTGGAAGGATTTCTTTATTTGGCCAAATGACCCCGACTTTCCTTTTGAGGCAACAGAAGTGATCCATGGAAGCTGTCTCTAATAGCCCTCACAAAGCCTTCCAAATCCTTCTTTAAGTATCTTATGGAAACCTCATTGAACACCAGTTACATTCTGTAATTCTTTCTTTTAGGTAGACTGTCAGTGATACAGAACCCTGTGCTTATGTTGAAGCCCAAGTATTCATTTCCTTTTACTCATGACCATTGCCTTATTTTCTTAATTTATAGGACACAAAGAGTCATCTTTTTTGTACCATTCATAACATAGAATATGTTTTAGTATTTATCACAGGGTTCATGCCTACAACGTAGAGCTCAACCCAATGCAGTGTGTGGCCTACAGTGTGTTATCAGCAGTACCATAGGTTTCAAAATAATTTTATATATTGCAATGATTTTTTCGGTTTATATTTTAGTTGTTGATGTACCTCTATTTTATTCCTTTATTTATATGTGGTGCTGAGAATTAAACCCAGAGCCTTACACTTGCTAGGCAAGCACTCTACCACTGAGCCACAAGCCCCTTCATTCAAGTTTTATATTGCATTCAAGTCAATTTTGTATTGCTATAGAACACTATTTACTATTGTATGATCTTATAGCAGTTAATGGAAGGTCATATTATTTTAATTTTATTTACCCTGATGAATCATTCATAAATGTCAAATTTAGAGGCTACTATGTGTGTTCTATCTTAAATTTTATCCCAGTCTGATGGTTGTCCTATATACATACTTGGCTAACTATTAAATTCTTGGTAAGAAAAGCAACCCTAATTGCTTTATTCTTAACAGGTGATACAATCTATTTTAAAATTATACACTTTTGAGAAGTACTCTGAGGAATTCATTATGCTAACAATACGAATTGACCATATAACACATATCTTCATCACATCCCATTTGAAATATAATCTAAGATATAGATATTCTACCCCCAGGCTTGATTAAATATATAAATCACATCTGCAGAAAAATATTTTAAGTCTGAATTTATAAGATTTGCAAATGTCTTATATACTAACCATGGGAACTTTTATATCTCAGATTGTGTGTTAGAGGAAAAACATCCTTCTTAATGACCTAGACTCTTAACAATTGACATAATTTAACTCTGGTTCTAAAGCTGAGGATAAGTGGGATCCACTTTGTATACTAATTACATGTATGGCTTTCAACTTCAAGATTGAATGCCTTTGCATCATTCTGAATGAGGTAGAATAATTTTTAAGTGTCAAAAAATGTCATTTTTGATAGTTACAACAAATGGAACAGTTGCCAAGTGATCTATATTTTTGGCAAACTGTCTGTGTTAAAGACATTTATAATATCATACATCAAAAATTGTCTAGCAAAAGTAACTATTCTAAGAAATATACAAGTTTGGGGAAACAAAGATGTTCAGGAATACAATTATGCTCAAGATTTTTAAATTAAAAGTAAAATAAATTTATTAAATTTTATTTCAATCTTTTATTTTATTTGCTTAATATTTGATCATATATGACTTTCATTTACGAAGTGTTATTTGTCTCATTATTATAACAGAACCTAGACCATTCTGTCTTAAATTTATATTTCTCATGAAGAAGAAAAAATATTACCTCTTAACACATTATGCAGAATTTGAAATTAAGAACTATTAAGAAATTTATCTATGGTAGCTCTAAGATAAGCATTAAAATTTTGTTAGGTTGCACACCCCTGTAAGCCCAATGGCTTGAGATGCTGAAGCATGCGGATGGTGAGTTCAAAGCCAGCCTCAGCAATGGTGAGGCATTGAGCAACCCAGTAAGAGCCTATCTCTAACTAAAATACAAAATAGGGCTGGGGATGTGGTTCAGTGGTTGAGTATCCCCGAGTTCAATCCTCAGTATCAAAAACAAAACAAAACAATTTTTACTATTCAGTTTTGGTTTTTCCTAAGCAGAAATAGAGTTTATATTTTATCTTATTTTTATTTCTCAAAACCTTGTATATAACAAAACTAGTAAGTAAATAATAAGCCAAGTCAGTAAATAAATAAACACTAAAACAAAATTTCTTGTGTATCAAGGTGGTTGTGCTCTACAGTTATAATCTAGCCCAGAACCAATCACTTTGAAAGTTGTGCATGTTCCTGTTCTGAGGGACCATATTTGCCTATGGAGGTACATATCCATGTGTATCTCTGGCTTTCAACCAGACCCGGTACCTCAGAACTTATGTTTTGTTATAATTATTGTTGTTGTAATTATTGTTGTTGCTGTTGTTATATAAATTCACATTTATATAAAAGCTTAAAAAAATAGTACATAGTATGTCCATATCTTCTTTATGGTCACTAAATGTTGAGTCACAGGTAGGCTGTCTCATTACAATTAGTATACTAGTATCTGTATGTTGTGAACCAGGACATGCCCTTATATAAGTACAGTATGATTGAAAACACAAGTACATTAATATTAATAAAATTCTACAATTATTAACATTTTGTTAAATATTTAAAATTCATCCCTTAGCAAAAAAAAAAAAAAAAAAAAAAAATCACAAATCTTGATTAAGATTCAACCTATGTATGTATATTACATTCAATTTTTCTTTGTTCTTAATTTAAGTTGGAAAGGCCCTTCATACATTCATTTTATCCATGTTCTTGATATTTTCTAAAAGTTCTTGCCAATATGGAAATGATCAAAGAAGGGTAAGTTATGTGAGATGAAAAAAGTACTGATAACTAAAGTACTCCCTACAGCCAAGCTGGTGGTACTATATGAACATCAAGCAAATAGTAACAATAACGAGTTATAACCAATATATAAGAATCTATGAGTCCGTTTGCTTATTTATTAATATCAATATTCATATTGAATAAGTAAGCAAATAAATAAATGTCATTGATGGGAAAGCTGCTTATTATATTATACTTATAACCTAAAAATGAAGAAGCAGTGAGAAAAATAGGAAAAATATTTTGTAAAACAAAATATCAATACAAGTTAAAATCTATGCTGTCAAAAATCATCAATGGATGCTCTGTCAAAAATGCAACTAAAATTGAAGTATTAACATAGTCTGATATTACTTCCTTTGGACCTTTATTGGTGAAAAAAATCAAAACAGTATCTTTATAATGGAAAACTTCAATAAACTCCATCTTACTCAGGTGATAAAAGTTAAAATCACCAATAATGAGATGTCAAATATACCAATATAATGTACTGAGCATTGAAGAACAGTACTTCAATGACATTCTGGTCAGAATGGATAACAAGAATCTAATGATGTAAAAATATGAGCTGCAGCCCAATAAAGGAACATTCTGCAACCTAGCTAACTTATATAACTACCGACATTCTGTGGGTTGTTGTCCTTTGATTTTTGTTTGTTTGGTTTAGCCATTCTCTCTTATGAAGTTTATTTTTACAGGTTTTTCTTGGATTCTCTCTCTCTCTCTCTCCCTCTCCCTTCCCCTTCCCTTCCCCTCTCTCACAGCCCCTGCCCCTCCCCCTCTCTTCCCACTTTCCTCCCTCCATCCCTCAAAAAAACATATATGTAGGTAAGTTCTATGCATATATCTGAGATCTTCTGCACATAGCACAGTAATGCTGTCTCAGTGTTACTGTATAAAACTGCATAATGGACACCGATCTCAGCTTAGCTGACAAAGTACTCATTTTGTAAGCACTCAGATAACATAGTTCATCTTTTGTCTATCCACTCAAGAACCATTTTCTTTTTGACTTATTCATCATGTTCTGCTGCATTGTTCTATGTTAACAATGATCGATCTCAACTTTTGGATTATTTAAGGGAATCATCTATGACTTATCCCCAGCAGAGTACTTAGTTGGTAAATAAATCGAGTTTCAAGTGTGTGTCATATTTGCAGTTCTTAACAGTTTCCTTTTTGTTGTACACTGAAACAGTCCTGGTAAATGAACTTTAGCTTGGATTGTTTCCCTATGTCCCTAACTGCATTCAAACAAATTTACCCGCACAGTTCATAATTTCATCCTCACAGTTGCAATCTCAAGTGTTCTGGAGGGAAATTTTTTTTTCCTTTGTTTTCCCATTGTTTATAGAGCCATATATGAAAACGCAGGATGAAGAAGAATTCAAAATAACTCCTAAAATAAACTGTTACATATAATATTTTAAATTTGCAAGAAAAATCAAACAGTTTTTGAAATGATACAGAGCTTTCCATTTTATGATGTTATGAGAATGCCCTCAAGTCTGAGAGACATTGCTGGCTATGACAAGTTGCAATCTCTTTAATCTTTGTTATCATAAAGTATGTGAAACATTTTTTTACTATATGATTTTTTTTTTATTCTACTAACCAGTGATAAGACCAATTATGTAGCTAATTTTATATTTTTGTGTTTGAAATAAGCAGAAATTGATTCACTATTCTGTATGGTGCAAACAAAAAATCTAATAGAGATTCAGATTCAAGAGTTTTGTTTATTGGAACTTTCCAATAAGAGTGTGCATAATTAGGAGGAAAAATGCTAATAAAGTTTCTCAAGTAATTATGTATATGAGAGGCTGGTAATTAAGCCCAATATTCGTTATGGCTCACCTTTTCTATACTAAGTCCAAACTAAACTAAGGGACAATTTCTAAAGTACTGGCTTTAAACTTGAAGATAATAAACTTAGGTTCTAATTACTTTAGGGCCATTGAGTGTGCATACCTAGTTTTAAAACTCATTATCAGCATTCACTTGGTAGAAATTGTCTTTCCTCATTCTTCCTACAGGTTTAAATAATAAAGTAAAATGTGCAAATTTTGAAAGCATTCTATTTTTCATTGTACTTACATAATTAGAATAAAATGAGTAGCATTTCAGAAAAGTCATTAAAGATACGGTTACACAAAAGTTGTATAAAATTAGGAAAATACTAAATTGATGATTATCAATGTTAGAAATAGGTTTGTGCAAGAAATAGCCAATAAAATATCTCTAGAGATACTTTTTATTGTTATTTGTTTATTGCATTAAAATGAGCCAGCACCTTACAAACTGAGGGCCAAATATAGCCAATAGTCCAAATCCAGCCAAAAGGGTTCATTTGAATATTTGAGGCTGTTGTCATGAAGTTTTATTGCAAAACAACACATCTATTATTTTTTAATGTTTTCATTAGTCATTAGGGTCATACATAATATTAGGGTTCATTTTGTCATACTCATGAAAACATGAAATATAAATTGCTCAATTTCAGTCACCAATACTTGTTTTTTTTTTCCTGCCCTTTCTCCCTTCCCCTGTTCCTCTTCTTCTACTCTACTGGTTTTCCTTCTATTTTTTCTATTTATTTATAGTTATTTATAATTATTCTTAATTGGGCTTTATAGACATGCATAAAAGTGAAGTTTGTTGTGGTATATTCATGTACATATAGAGCATAAGTTTTTAAAATTTATTTTAATTGGGTATATATGACAACAGAATGCATTTTTTATTCATTGTACACAATTGCAGCACAACTTTACATTTCTATGGTTGTACACCATGTAGTGTCACACCATATGTGCAGTCATACATGTAGCTAGGGTAATGATGTCCATCTCATTCCACCATCTTTCCTACTCCAAGCCCTGGCACCTTTGCCTCCCCTTTGTCCCATCAAAGTTCCTTCATTTATACCATGTCCCCCGCCCCCACAATTATGATCAGCATTCACTTATGAGAACATTTGGCCTTTGGTTTGGGGGGATTGGCTTACTTAACTTAGCATGATAGTCTCCAACTCCATCCTTTTACCTGGCCATCTATTCTTTATGTGATGTTTATGACTTTTTTTTTTTTTTTTTTTTGCTACAATAATACTATGGAGGAATTGTCATATGGAACATATGGTCCACAAAATGTAAAATATTTACTATCTGACATTTAACAAAAAGTGCTTGATGACATCTGTATTCAAAGGAAATGTTTTGAGCAAATTAGTTTCTGAAACTTGTGATTTGAATGTGTGTATTTATTGATGGTAGGAAACACCTGATATAGATGTACACTTAATTTATATTTTAATCTAATAGTGAAGAAAAAATTGTATATTAAATGAAGTTTAAAAATAGATATTAAAAAATTCTCCATTTGAAAATGTAATTCATTTCTAAATTGACTTCAGAAGATGAAATACAGCTAGACATGACTGTATATTATATATTTTACAGAGTTTTGACCTTTTCAAGCACACTATTTACCTTATTTTACCATTTGAGACAACATGATTGTTTAAATTGCTACAAAATTTCCAGTGCATTTCTATTTCTTTGTGTGCTTTTCTTATAGATTTGACTATGTAATGTTTTAGTCTCTGATTGGCGCATTTATTTATTAAGATCAATTTCCCTTTCTTTTAGAAACAAAGAGTGATGTTCCATTTAGGATATTGCAAAGTAGTGTTCCTTAAGAAATGTTATAAATGTAAGGTCACTACTGAGATGATTTCTTGGTCATTTGAGCTGTACCTAGACCAATATCTTTTACTTATTCATGATCATTGATTTTTATACAAAGGATTAGTTAAACCTACATTTGTTCCTGATGTCTGTAACGAAGCATCTACAAGTAAAAGTAAGAATTTAGCCTTCATTCCAACAATTAAATATTTTACACTCATTGATTTTATGCTCAACAGTTGTTCTAATGTTGAGAATTTGCTTGAATTTTGAAATAGGAGTTCATTTTAAAATAGGAATGTGACATTTTAAAATTTTCATCCATGTGCTTTTTAACGTAATTTTAATGCCTCTGTAGAATAATATTTTAAGTATAGTTAATTGAACCCAAAAGTTTCTCTATCCATTAGAGATACTGACGCTGGAGTTCTAAGTGAGCTGCTCAATGATGCATACTTTCTCATTGAAAAGTTCTTTATTATATCTTGATCTGCTTTACTATGATCACAATATTTGTAGAAAGATACTTGAAAGAGGAATTGCATTTTACTGTAAATATTTTGGAGAGTTTCCAAAGTAATTGAACTTGCATTCATTAGAATGTGGTAAGATAATTAACAGAAGAACATTTATGAGAGTCCTTTATAAAAGGTTTACAAGTCAAGAGGACACATACAAATTCACTAACCTCTCAGAGTCCAGGCCACTTCACTACCTTGTCATATTTAAACATAATCAAAAAGACTGCCCAAGTAATTGAGTGAAAGTAGTTCTCTGTGGGTGACCTACAAACTTGTTCAACCAATCCAGATAAATGGACAAAAAATAAATAACCATTTGACTTTCATGACCGTGAAAGTCATGAAAGTCAAATGGTTATTTTCTAATCAAATAACATATTACCTGTTGTTACTCAAACTAAGTTACAAAACTTATGTTGAGTATTTATTTTGTGTATTATTGGTCTAATATGTAGGAATGGCCACATCATCTGCCAATTTGCCCTTAATTTGTACCCATTCATAATGAAGTCATGTAGGATTTTATCTAGGCTTTCTTGGGTACTAATAAACAACCTTGAATGTATATATGTAAATCTAGATTTTAAATAACACATTTAAAACTTATAATTTATTTTAGCTTAAATTATTGCCTGTTTTAGCCCTGGGATTTTTCTTCCTTAGAGGCATAATTATCTAATGAAAAATGGTTATTTCTCTGAAAGTAAAAAAAAAAAAAAAATGTACATATAATATTTGCATACAAAGTAGAAAATATAAAGTCAATATATTTAACGGAAACAATTGTTTTAAATTACTTATATGTAGGACAACATTATATATAGAACTTTCTATAGAAGAGGCAAGAATGTATCACTGCTGAAAGGTTTGTAAGAATATTCAAATATAAAAAGTAGAAAGTAGCTTTTATTATAATTGTCATTATTTTTTTAAATACTTTTATTTTATTTGATTATTTATTTATTTTATGTGGTGACCAGGAATCAAACCCAGCGCCTTGTGCATGCTAGGCAAGCGCTGTACCACTGAGCCACAACCCTGGCCCCAATTGTCATTATTTTTGTTATGACTCAAAAACGTTGCTGATATTTTTTTTAGGATCATGTAAGTATATTTTTTGTCACCTGTTTTTTTTTTCCCTATTTCAATAATGTGAGCCACTCTAGGCTTTCTTCCATCCATCTCTTTTCCTTTATTTCAATGAACACTGCTTTTTACAAACTATTTTTTAAATAAAGGTAATTAAATTTGATGCAAATTAATCCTTTTGATCTTTTCTTATTTCTCAAGCATGTCTCCTTTTCTAGGCTGTAAAACTGGAATATACTAGTCACATTTGAAAACTGGAAAATGGCCAAAGGTAAAGAATGAGAAGTAGGGAAAAGAAAATAACTTTGTGCTAATGCAAAAATATTATAAATATTAAACATTTTCTCATGGATGCATCAACTTAATAAACACATTTTAATATGATACAGTGGGTGAAACTTCATATGTTAGCTCAGCTAGGCTGTGGGGCCCAGTTGTTTGGTCAAATGCTAATCCCATTGTTGCAGGAAACATATTCTATAGATGTGATTGATATTTACAACAAGTTGATCATAAACAAAAGTGATTGCACTCTAAAATGCAGCTGGGCCTCCTCCATTCACCTGAAATTCTTGGGAAAGAGGTTTCCCATGGAACAAGGAATTCTGCCTCGGGAAGATGACAATGAAACCTACCTGTCCTTCCAGCATACCATCATGCCTTATGGATTTATACACATACCTGCAGCTTCACCTCTTGATTGTTTCCAGCTGGCTGGCTTGTTGGACTTGCCAGAACCAAAATTACCAAAGCCAATTCCTCAAAGTCAACTTTTTTCTCTAACTTTTACACAATTTCTCAACAGCTCTTTCCAATGTTTTGTTGTCTTCTTAATTTCTAATGAAAAAAAGGCAACATGCAGTATCATTAAGCATAATAAAACAAAGTTTTTTGGTATAATTTTCACAAGTGAAAGTGATAAAAATTATGGATAAATGATGGAAATTGGTTCATGCTCATGTATAATTTATTAGGAAATGAGAGAGAGGATGCAAAGTAAAAAAAAAAAGGCCATTATTAAATGAAATACTTCAAAAACAAGGTCTCAAATGAATAATAACAATAGTGTGGTGCAGTATTCTAAAATTCACATTCAGGGACAGGGAAATGAAGATTTCTAGAATCTACCTTATATTTGATACTGAAATAGGTTGGGAAAAATAGGACAGAAGTAAATATTAGGACACTATACAACTCAGTTTTGTCAGATATTAAAGACATTAGTGAAAATATAAATAGTACTTTTACTATTAGCATTTTTCATTTGAAAAATTCATTTTTAAGAAAATAATTTGTTAATAAGTTTAGTACAGTTAATTTAAAGTGTATTAAAAACATTTTTTTTAAAAATATCTGAGCTTTAATTTCTATTATGGTACATATCTATAGATATGATACACTATTTTAGTCTTTTTAGGCAGCTTCAATAAAATACCATAATTGGATGGCTTATAAATACCAGGAACTCATTTCCAAAGTTCTGGAGAATGACAAATTTAAGATCAAGTTTTTGGTAGGTTTGGGGTCACATTTAGCTATCTTGTGGTGTTCTCACATCCTCACATGGCACAAGAGATAAGGGAGGTCTCTAGGCCTCTTCATAAAGACTAGAGATTATCCTTACTACACCCACCAAAAAAAAAATGTCCTTAAATAGTACTGAAGCTTTTTGAATCTCTATTTATTTTGGAGATTGGTTTGCTGTTTTCTTACTTGTAAAGGCTTTTATTTTAGGTAACATGATGATGCTGGCCTCATATGATAAGTTGGAAGTGATGACTCCTTCCATTTTGGGGACAACTTTGTGAAATGTGAATGCTAATTCTCCTTTAAATGCTTGATAGAATTCCCCAGCTAGCCATCTGGTTCTGAGTTTTTCTGTGTTGAGAGGTTTTTAATTAGTGATTCAATGTCCTCACTTGATAAAAATGTGTTCACATTGTTATGGATTTTGAGTCAGTTTTTATCCTTTCTGTGTTTCTAGGAATTTTGCAATTTTATCTGGTTTTCTAATTTATTGGTGGTCCTTTTAAATATATATATATATATATATATATATATATATATATATATATATATATATATATATATATATATGTTTAAATAAAATATATTATATATACATATTTTCTGAATTGTATTATACTGGCTCAACTTTTAATTCTTTAGAAATTTCAATATTTGTTTTTTTCTCTTAATCAAATTAGCCAAACTTTTTTTTTCAATTTTATTCATCTTAGAGAAAAATACATAACACTGTTTTTCAGTATTGTTTTTCTATTCTCCATTTGATATATTTCTGAGGTATTTTTGGACTTTTTTTTCCCTATTTGCTTTAGGTTTAGTTTGCTCCTCTTTTTCTTTCCCTGCATCTTTGCCATCTTTTTTTTTTTTTTTTTTTTTTTTTTTTTTTTTTTTTTTTAGTTATTTGGTTAGGCATAAAGATTTGCTCATTCTGTTTCACAGGCATGTTTAGTTTTATGTTCCCTTAGCTATACATCCCCCAATGTTTTTCTTTGATTTTTCTCTGGTAAGATTTATAGTTCTATATGAAAGTCCTTTTTGCATGCATTTTGAATGAGTTTTATGTAAGCCATGTGAGGTTTATGTTGAGGTTTCTGGGAGTTTTTTTGTTTGTTTGTTTTGTTTTAGGCATGTGGATTGATCCAAATGATGGGGAAAGATAATCTTCCTGAAATGAAATGATTTCCTCCCTCTGTCAAAACATAGTTGGACATATTTGTTAGCAGCTATTTCTTTATCTTATTTTGTTCTTCTGGTCTGTGTTCTGTCTTTTGCCAGTACTCCATTCTCCTATTAATTGCAGCAAAGTAGCTGTCTTTAACATCAGGCACAATGATGCTTCCTGCTTTATTCTTTTCAATGTTGTTACAATTATTCCAAGGTTTTTGTCCTTCCATATGAAGGTTGTATAAAAAACTTGGACATTGACTTTTTACCTCTAAACTTGCTGAACTTATCAGTCCCAAAAGATTTTGTTGCTGTTTTATTCAAACATACAAAACCTATGTTAAATTTATCTTCAAATGGTAAACATTTTATTTCCTTCCTTCAAATTATTAATTCATTCTTTCTTCCTTCCTTTCTTCTTTTCTTCCCCCCTCCCTCCCTCCTTGCCTGTGATAGTTTGAATTTCTGTCTTGGATAAAAATACATAATCTTTGTAATGTTCACAGTCTTGTTTTAAAAATGAGACTGGTTGAAAAATTTTTTTAAGAATTTTCTATTAAGTAGAGAAAGTACACATCTATTCTTAATTGCTGGGAGGATTTTTTTTTCCTCTTGAATGGGTATTGATTTAAAAATATATATATTTGTTTCATATATGTATTGGGGATTCAAACCAGGGACACTTTAACACTGAACTACATCCCACACCTTTTTATATTTTCCATTTTGAGACAGTCGCTTTAAGTTGCTAAGGAGAGTCTTAAACTTGAAATCCTCCTGCCTCATTCACCAAGTTAGCTGGGCTCACAGGCCTGTACTACCACATTTAGCATGAGTATTGATTTTTTTTTGGGGGGGGATGTGTACTGGGGATTAACCTCAGGGGCACTAGACCCACTAGACCACTGAGCCACATCCCCAGACCTATTTTGCACTTTTTTAGAGACAAGGTCCCACTGAGTTGCTTAGCATCTTACTTTTGATAAGTCTGGCTTTGAACTTTTGATACTCCTGCCTCAGCCTCCTCAGCCACTGGGATTACAAGTGAGCTCCACTGACCCTGATGAGTATTGATTTTTAAGATTCCTTTTCTGAACCAGACACATTGGCACATGTCTGTTATCCTGATCATTCTGGAGGCTGAGGCAGGAGGATTTCTAATTTAAAGATAGTCAGGGCAACTTAGCAAGACCCTCTCTTAAGATAAGAGTTTAAAGAGGGCTAGGGAGTAGTTCAGTGATAGAGTTCTTGCCTAGCATGTATGAGGTCCTAGGTTCTATCCCCAGTGTGCAAACTCACATGTATACACACACACACACACACACACACACACAAACACACACAAATGTTTTTTTTTTTTTTTTTTTTTTTTTTTTTCTGTATCCATTTCAATAATTACAACTTTTATTTTTAGGTCTATTGATATGATAGATTACATTGACTGGTTTTTAATTGAAGTACTGGTTTACCATACTGACAATAAATTCCAGTTGGAATTATGAATATAAATCTTTTAACTACTTCTGGATGTGATTTGCTAATTTTTCACTCAGAATACTAGCATAACCTTTTGAATTGGCTTACTTTAACTTAATCTAATGAATTCAGAGTTGTTGTTCTTATTAAATTTATTTTTTTAAAGAGAGGGAGAGAGAGTTTTTTAATATTTATTTTTTTAGTTTTCGATGGACACAACACCTTTATTTGTATGTGGAGCTGAGGATAGAACCCAGCACTGCACACATGCCAGGCGAGCATGCTACTGCTTGAGCCACATTCCCAGCCCATGTATTTATTTTTATTCCATCCCTTTTTGTTAGTTTTATTGTTAGTTTAATTTGTTTATTTCCTAGATGAGGGACATTTGAGTTTTTATACTGATGAACATTTGCTTAAAGACTTTGTGTAAACTCAAATTTATATTTCTGTGAGTAAATGTGGAATGGGATCTGCAGTTCATATGGAAAACACAAATTTAAGTTCAGCAAAAGTACCAGACTAATTTCCAGAGTTGATATACAGTTTCACATTCCTTTTGATGAAGTATACAATTTTCAAATACTTTCTCCTTGAAAATGCTAGATATTTTCAGTTGTTTCAGTTTTATACATTCTTAAAGGTGTATAAAGTAGTATTGTATTTTCCTAATGTCTAATGATGTTTGAAATTTTTTTCAGATCTTGTATCTGAAATCTGAGAAAATTTCTATAATTTAGATACAATTAATATCCAATCAAATATTATATCAAATATGAGTCATTTTTCATTTTTAAAATATTGAGCAACACAAATTAATTTTATGATATTCAATTCATGTATTTCTTTCTTTCTTTTCTCTTTTTTTGGACCAGGGATTAAACTCAGGGGCACTCAACCACTGAGCCACATCCTCAGCCCTATTTTGCACATTTTTTTTTTTTTTTTTTTTTTTTTTTAGAGACAAGATCTCACTGAGTTTCTTAGGGCCTTGCCATTGCTGAGTCTGACTTTGAACTCTGGATCCTCCTGCCTCAGCCTCTTAAGCTGCTGGGCTTACAGGCATGCACCACCGGTATTTCTTTTTTTATAAATCAACTTTCTGTTAATCAAGAACTTTGCCTTAGTAATGGTTACAAAAATTTTCTGATATACTTTTAGAAGTTTTATAATTTCATTCAATATAATTCAGGCCATGATTCATTTTATGTTAATGTTTGTACATATCATGGAGAATAAACTAAGGTTAATTATGTGTGTGTGCAAGATTTGCCTTTAATTAGTTCCTAAATGCATCACATATAATATGTGCTAATTCCTAATGCAGTAAAAAAATCAAATTATTTATGATCTAATGTCTTCAAATTTAGACTCTCTTGATTGAACTACATTCTAAAAATACCTCTAATAGAATTTCTAATCCTTGTTTTCACTGGCTTTACGGTTCCAGGATGTCATCTGCTCCATATTTGACTACTCTGTTTATAGGGAGTCAAGATTCAGGTCCAAGGACTTCTTTTTTTTTTTTTTTTAAACATAATTTTTTAGGGGTTACTTAAAGTATAAATCATTGATTATAAACTGTTTGCATCTACATGGTTAGGTATTACATTACAAAAGTATTGAGCATTTAAGATAGTGTCTATTTTTATGGACCTAATATTTAAAATTTCAAATAATTAGCATGTTCAAGATGTCCAATCCAAAGGATACTCTCACAGTTAGGGTCTTATTTATATTTTCTAAAATTTAAAAATAATTTAGATAATTCAATAATTTATAATCTTAAAACATTTGAAATAAAATTAAGGCATGACAAGTGAAATTAAGGAAATAAGATCATTCTCCCCTCTCATTTTACTGTTTAGAAATTTTACCTTAGTCTCTCCATTTATTTTTTTAAAAATTGGTTTATAGTATAGATTTTCTTATTCGATAAGATTTGTTTATTTCTTATTATATTAGAGTTATTATACAATTGAGTGTCAATGTTAATTTTTTTTTCCTTCTGAGAAATCACTGCTAATATTAGTAAAATTTGAAATTCTGGACAGTACCACAAAATGACTGAGTATCCATACTCGGTTATTTATCTCTAATTGTTCTTAGTTTAAAAAAATGATCACATTAGCAATTTAAAATTTTGATATTGTTTGTATTTTAATGGTTGAACTCTATCTCAAGCTCGATTTTATCCTCTGCATGTGGTTTTTCAGTGGGAATATTGCTATGCATAATTGTCCCATAGTTTCTAGTCACAATTTAAAAGTAGTAAACTACTGAACATCAAAGAATGTTAAAATGAAAACTGTATCATAACATGGTGCAAAGGGCCAGAAGAATGGATAAAAAATTGTAATAGAGAATGAATTAAAATAAATTAAACGTCACAAGGGTAACTTTATATTTTGTTTAATTTTAACAAAAATATGAAAATGTTATGGAAGGATTCTGCTAGGATGAGTACCACCTGGTCTTATTTTGCTATATAACAATTTGCATAAAATCTATTAAGTTTGCTGTATTGCATGCTTCAGGAATTTAATAACCCAGAATTATGGATGATATACAGTACTTGGCAACAAATGTTAATAAACAGAAATTGTACTTCCAGTTAGAAATTCATACAGAAACCAATATGAATTTTAAAGGAAATGAAGTCATTGAAAATTATTTTCTTAATCTTTTGTAATTAATCTGTTCTAATTAAGAAGGTGTGATTTGTATTTCTATGCTCCTACTTCTTTAGTATATTAAAGAAAATGAAGTTTCATCATTAACTTGGTAGAACTTAATGAGTATCATATAATTACTCTACTTAGTGTCTTTCTTTTTCTCTCACTGGCTTTCTATAAAATAATGAATCTAGATGAAATTCCCTATTAGATGTGAAAATAAAAGTTTTTTTTTAACTGTTATCTATACAAAGATGATATATCTGCATGGCTTTTTAAATAGGTTCCACTCCCTTTTTCTTGTGTTAAACGGTTATTTTTCTCTCTCCTCCTGTCTACATTATTCTTAGGTTTGGCCTTCTTAGAGGTAAAGAATAATGACAATATTTTATATTAGAGTAAGTTTTTAGCCTAATATCTATACTTCAGGTATATGTCTTCTATTTCTATACTCTAGTAAATGCAAGGTTATTGCAAAATTCAACTATATTGGCCTTTTCTTGATATTCTTTCTTTATAAATTATAAAGTTTCGAAGTCTATATGGTTCTTTTTGTATCATTGGGAGGATAATATCATATTTAAAACAATAGGATTTTACCTCAAGTCAGTTATTGAAGAATTTGAGAATCTGAGAGAAGTTATTCTCTGATCATAGGTTTTTTTAATTTATTTAAAGAAACAGGACAGGGGCTGGGGATGTTGCTCAAGCGGTAGCATGCTCGCCTGGCATGCGTGTGCCCGGGTTCGATCCTCAGCACCACATACAAACAAAGATGTTGTGTCCGCCAAGAACTAAAAATAAATATTACAAATTCTCTTTCTCTCTCTCTCTCTTAAAAAAAAAAAAAAAAGAAAGAAACAGGACAACACAATAGTAATTACTAAACTGGATTAATGTGCAGATTAAATGGAATGGAAAATATGCAGCCAGTTTCTTGGCACAGAGAAATAATATAATAAATGCTGGCATTTTTTAAGCTCTTCATTTGGGGTCTGTTTAAAACCAAGAGGCAATCTATTTTGTGAACTATAATTTGTGGAGCCAAGCATATAGAAATCTCCATAACATTCCTGAAATATTTTACAACTACATAACACTTTAGGCATTTATTTTGTCAAACAATGGTACAGTAAGAGGGTATGATTTTTCTGTATGTTTATGTGCCTATTCTGTGTCTGTCAAATCCAATAGAGATAAAGATAAGTTAGAGTGACAATAGTTTTTGATATATTCTTGTGATTTCAAATCAAGCTAAACCCATTATTTAAACTCATTTATTTTTGTTAAAATTTTTACTTTTGGAGGGGGCTAAAAAAATACTTTGCTTTTCCTTTTAATTTTTTTTTCCTTTAATTCCCCATGTTTTATTCAGTTTAGAACAAAAATTGAGAAAAAATGACCTGTGCTACTAGCCAACCAGCCAGGGAATGATTCTATGTGGAGTGTTGGTTACCTGTTAGACACAAAATGACAGGTATTAAAGAAGCAATGGTGAAATGAGCAATCATAGTAGCTATTTTCAGGAATATCCCAGTTTAGTCAAATTGGAAAGACAAATAAATAAAACCATGTTATACCAGTTGAAATGGGTTTCAAATAAGAAGTATACAAGTGACACTGGAGAATACAGAGTAATTGAGTTTAATTATTTACTTAGCAGAGAAGTGATAGCCAATTAAATCTTCAAAATATGAATAGATATACACATGGTAGGGGAAATATGCTGTGTTCTGAATAACAACACAGGATGACGGCTGGGGTTCTGGCTCAGTGGTAGAGTGCTTGCCTAGCATATGTGAGGCCCTGAGTTTGATCTCCAGCACCACATAAAAATAAATAAACAAAATAAAGGTATTGTGTCCATCTACAACTAAAAATATATTTTTAAAAAACCCAAAACACCAGTTGATTTTCAAATGCTGATTAGCCTTAATACCTATACTCAATAAATTTTTTAAAATAGTACCTGTTTGCAATATACTATGGCATATTTTAAAATGATTATTTTTAGGGGAATATTTTGAGACTATGAAATAAGTACTATTTTATAGTGTTATCAAAGCTAGTAAATACTTGATTACCATGTTGGTACTACTACCTACATTGCACATGAATGTACAGTAGAATAAAAGGATAAGTGTTCTTATCTTACCTTAGATAATTGTCCTTGTAAATCTCCATGCCCCTGTAAAGTTTTCCATGCCCTAACCGCATCTACAGCAATTTGTGCATATATGCCAGGATCATATTCAATTTGTTGCCATTGACCCTCATAAGGTCCTTTTCCTAATAACATATCTAGATTTCTTTGATGGTAACCAGCTGCTGCATTTCGCCTAGCTGTCTCCATGCAAAATTCCTCATTGGCAACCTTCCATAACAACTATTGTCCTCCATTTAGCACAGATCCACACGTTAGCCCAATCTGCTGGCGTCATGTCTAAGTTGGTGGATTCGACCATGCTCACAGTGAAGGGTGCTTGCAGCCCATAGGTTGTTACAGCCTCCTTTAATTGCTTTACTGTTTTGAAATCTAAAGCATGGTGAATTTGTTGCCCTCCTGCCTTCTCAAGTACAGGACATGCTAATCTTTGGGGTCCTGCCTCAGGATTCCGTCCATCAACTACAGGATTTGAGGGCCACTCAGCTGTAGATGGAGCTGTTGGTTGAATTATGCCCTCTGGTGATAGAACGGAGTTAGTAGCAGCCTCCTGTTGTAATTCCCTGCCTGATGGTTGTTTTTCCTCTAAGCTTTCTTTCTTCAAATTTTCCTCTGTCTGACTAGCTCCAGAGACCTTCTCTTTTGCTTGACCTAACATGTTTTCTACCATAGTCTGGACCTCTAACAATTTACTTAACACTCTTTTGGTTTGTTTTTTACTAGTTTCTAATCTACTGTAAAGGTAACGCAACCCAATAAGATAGCATAAAACAAAACCGAAACAGAATGAAACAAAAACGGAACAAAGAATAGTTGTATCAATTTTCTCTTTCTCAGGGCCGAACAACTTCAAACCTTGAGCCAACCATTTTTCCCATTTTGCCTGAGAAAATTCTAGGGATAGGCAGCTTGAAACAAAAACAAAATAAATCAAAACAAGAACACATTGTTTTTTGAAATGGTTACCCATTTTGTCGCCTTCCCTCAGGGGCAAGCAATTTTACTCACCTCCAAGCTTCAGGCGTTCCCCGTACGGGCCACCAAATGCCGCAGTCTGGCTAGGCACAAAATCACGAGCCACTCAAGCAGAAACAAACTTTATTTTTTGAAACTGCCGCCAATATTCTGTACGCCCCTGGGAAGATCGCAGGTCCACCCACGCAGCATTCTCCCGGAACCCCCAGAGAATGTTCCTCCCCCAGAACTCCCTCCTACTGTACTTCCCCAACCAATGGGAACCCTCCAGGAGTCCCGTAGCAGGTAGCAGGCAGAGGTGAATAGCAGGAGTCCAATATCCATATGAATGCAAATCTTAACATAATCATATCATCTCAATGGCTAGCTGGAGTCACCTTTCAACCAAAAATGCCATGCATCATATACTTGGCTGACTCTTAGCATGCAGTCAAGGGGAGAAATAAAGAAAGTCCACGTGCTTCTGCCCCTTTCAATGCTTTCTTCACTCAAATTACTCAATATAATCTCACAATTATATTGACAAGAAAATGAAAATCCTTAATGCTAGGCACTCCAATAGACATAATCAATACACAGAAAGAATTCTAGATTAATTAATTCACAACAAACAATTCTAGATTAATTCTAAGCACTGCAAAACACACTTAATCATGACAGGTTAGTGACAGACATTCCCTCTTTGTGCTAAGTTCAAAGGTCTTAAGTCTTAGGTTTTGAGTGCAGCAGATACACACTCACTCAGACCATGGTGACCAGGTGATCAGGTCTGGAACCAAGGCAGGATTTTCCCGGCATGGAGTGGATGATCCCTTGAGTTGTAGGGAGAAGATTGGCCATAGGCAGAAATTTCCTCTCTCACCAAGGTCCAGAGGAGATGGCAGAGTTTGAGAGTGGTGAGGATCATGCAGAGGCTCAGGAAGGATGACATGTGATGGGATGTCAGGTCCTCACCAGGCTCTCCAGCTTGAGTGCTTCCTTGTTTTGGCTGGCTAAATCCCTGTTCATTTGCTCTATCATTTATACTAGATTTTGGGGGGTTTTGACCCCCCTTTGAATCCTAATCAGCTACCACCGGATTTCTCAGTGACATCATTTACCCTGGAGTCAGAAACAACTGGTCTGGTGGTCTCCACCCTGATCTTCTTCCTTTCCCCTCCTATCAGGTGTGGAGGCCATACTGGAGGGCTCTATGGGTGTGCCTGGTGAAACTGCAGGTTTCAAACTGGAGTTTTCTAAAATGGAGTTGCTTAGACTCAGGCCTAAGGCCTTCCTAACATAAAAAAAAAGCCAACTATAGAGCTGGGATTGTAGCTCAGTGGTATAGTGCTTGCCTAGCCTGTGTGAGGCACTTAGTTTGATTCTCGGCACTGCACATAGATAAAAATCCATTGACAATTAAAATAATATTTTTAAAAGCTGTTTTCAAGCCAAGATAGGCTTTCAAGAAAAGCAGATCATATCAGCACCTTGATCTTGAACTTTTAGACTCCAAAACTGTCAAAAAATAAATGCATGTCATTTAAATAAGCCAGTCTATGGTATTTTGTTCAAGTAGCCTGAACTGACAAAGAAATAGTATAAACCAACAATTTCACTATGCTAACCAATTCCTGGTTATGCTACAAGAGAAATGAGTGCTTACCTTCAAAACAACAGCTGTAGCAGAAGATCCACTTCAAATTTATTTATAATACTTAACAACTAGAAAGGATGAAAAATATAAGAAAGTTAGAATGAGTGAACACTTTGTGCTGGATTCATGTGATAAAATACTACTGGCCAATGAACAAGAACAGAGTGCTGTGTCACATGAAAACACAGATGGATCTCCTGGACTGAGGATCTGTCCAGAGAAAGATCCAGACTCTGAAGACAACCTGGAATCTCCCCCCCCCCCCCATTGATATGAAGGGGAAATCAAGCAAACTAGTGCATCATGACAGAGTTCAGAATTGTGGGTAATTTGGGAAGTGACTATTTAAAAAGGCACAAGGACCATTCCAAAGTTCTGGAAATATTCATACTTTCTAGCAGGCACATCACATATACACGCACAATTACATGTACGTTCATTCCTAAGGTGTGTGAAATCCAATGAAAAGAAAAATAACAGGAAGGAAGGACTCTATGCTCTATCATCCCCAAGCCAGTGACTCGATCCATATTAACAAGTACTATATTCCCACAATGACCCAAGGGAATGAGTTTGTGTATGCTGGGCACCCAGGAGAGCACTTATTCTAGAGAAAGGGGTCTCAATAGTTATTACATGCGCTCAGCATTCCAGCTTTGCCTCCTGAGCCTTGGTGCTTTCCATCCCCCACCCCCACCCCCACTGCCACAGTGCCCTGTGACTTCAGCTATTGTGATGCAAACACCAAGGGAGTGGGAAGCAGCCTGAGAGCCAAGGAGACAGCACCTAGGAGAGGTCACTCACTGGTCAGCAGGCCATCTCCACATTCAGGGGCAGGAGGGGGGACTTGGAGGAGGAGGCAGGGGAACCTGTCTTGGGTTGGTGTGGTGCTGGCAACAGCTGGCCCTCTTAGAAGAGCTCCCTCCATGGGGACATTGTAAGCTGCCCTCAAGAGGCTCCTAAGGCCAGCCTTCTTTGTCTCCACAGCCCCCCATGCCCTTCTCCTACATATTGTCTGGTTTTATTTTGTCTGTAGTAGAGAGAGGAGGCAGGGAGCCTGGAATGAAAAGACCTCTGAAGAATATCTAGTAAATCCGCATCAGGTAGGAAGGGGTCCCATTACTTCAAGACACCCTCAGGGGTAGCTGTGCTCCCTTGGGCAGCAGGCGTCAGTTTCTCCTGGGGGTTGAGGGTCTGGTGTGAATGCCCCCAAGAACACTGTCTTGAGTGGATCATCCCTCCCAAGACACTGACCGCCAGTTAGTTGGGCTGTTTGCTCTGGTGTCTGGGAGAGGATGGAGCACCCCCTGGATCCTCTCCTCTCCTGTGTCCAGGTTCCTGCAGAGAGTCACAGACTTCTTTCTGGGTCTGGAGCTGGAGCGGTGATGTCCAGGACAGAAGCTACAAGGTAAGGGGCACAGAAGCCTGTTGTCGGAGGGTCTGATGCTTTGTATTTTCCTCTTAGGGTCCAAGGCAATGTATCAGCCTACAGCAGGTAAAGGGGAGACCTGCTTATGGTCACACCCAGGTAGAGGGATGGAAGGTGTTTGGGGAGGGCTAGGCAGGGCTCTTGTCTCCAGAGGCTGAGTAGGAGGACCCTGGCCTCCTGACCTCTCTCCGCAGCAGGCTGAGTGCACTTCATCCCCTGCTTCCTGGTTCATTCTGTGGCTCAGAGGCCAGGTAAGTGGCTCTGGAAGAGGAAGTCCCAGGAGTGATAAGGAGGATGTTGCTTGGAGGTCTTTCTCTCCCAGAAGAATCACAACACAGGCTGCTTACAAGGAACTGGACATCTTACCCTCCCGGAAAACCAGGAGGTAAGGAGCTTAGTCCTGTCTTCCCAGATGTACTCAGGTCAGTTGAGGAGACACTCCCTCTGGGAGAAGAAGGAGGGCAGTGGTGTTGGTCTGTCCAGGTGTTTGGAGAAAGTGATGGCCACTCTCAGGCTGAAAGCACCTCCTCGCACACAGGTCTTAGATGTCAATATGTGAGCAAGTGAGAACACATGCCCAGGATGCACAGTTGGTAAGAAGTGACCACTATGGCCGTTGTGTTTGTTTATTTCCCTCTACCTGCTATGGGAAGGAATGTAGGGAGGTGAGGCCGCTCAGACCTGGAGGGCATGGTAAGGGCTATTTCAACTGTTAATTTTTCCATTGATTCTGTGTGTGATTCTTTATGGGAGCTAGGAAGAGCCTGAGACAGAAGATGCAAGAGGGGAGGACCTTGGAGCATCTGGGGGATGGCAGGCCTTGCTCTCTTTGCCACAGGAAGTGCACCGTCCCTCCCTGGGTTTGGAATGGACAAGAGCCTGCTGTCCTCACCTGGAGGAGTCTTCCTACTGCATAGCAGGTTGGAGCTCTTTATGCATTTTTCCTGCAATTTCAGCAGCTCTCCACCTCTTCAACCCAGCCTCATGGAAATTTGGCTGTTACCTGCGGACAGGGGTTGGCTTTTCTCCATCTCTTCACACACCTAGTCATGCCCCACACGTGCTTACTGCCCATCCACCTGTGGCCAGATTTGGTGAGCTCCCTGCCTTCTCCAGGTTTAGCTGAACTGCTTGGGTTGTGCAGCTGCTATCTGGCAGCCCAGGGACTCTGACCAAGCCCCTGTCCCTAGGGTCTGCTTTCTCAGAAACAACTCTGCTTCCTCTCTGTAGGAGACTTGGCACAGGAGAGGGAGATGCAGAGGCTGGACCTATCAGGCCAGGGAGCTACCTTCTGGAGACTTCAATCAGAAGGGGTAGGGAGTTTTCAACTCTAGATTTCCAAAAGTGTTCTGCTTGGGTCCCTTTGGTGACCACAGGGACTTGAAAACCCTCATCAGTCCTGGGGGATGTTCTGGTTACTCCAAAGAAGTGTGAAGGTCATTGGGTGCCACAAAATATTTGTCATCAGGACCAAAAGGCCTCAAAAGCTCAGTGTGACTGTTGTGTGTCCACCAGGTTCACTGGAAACATGGCTCCTCTCAGCCCCTTTGCTGATTCTGGGTTGAAGGTATTTAATTCCTCCCTCTCTCCAGGTACGGTTTACAAACAGGCATGGAGAACCCAGCAGCAAGAAGTTTTCCCTGATATTATTTTTGGGTGCAGGCACAGGACTGGGGATGGAACCCAGCGATGCTTTACCTCTGATCTACATTCCTCATCCTTTTCACTTTTTATGGAGACAGGGTCTTGCTAAGTTGCTAAGGCTGGTCTGGAACTTGCAATCTGCCTTCTTCAGCCTCCTGAGAAGCTGAGATTACAGGCGTGTGTCACCAAGCCCATCGGGAAGTTGGCTCTGAAAGCCATAAAGGACTGTTGATCCTCAGGGAGTTGGGATGCAGGTGAGAGCATGAAAACTTGGATGAACAGCTTCCCTTTCTACAGACGCAGACGGTCAGTCTTCATAAAGTAATAAGAACACATGTCATTTTGTGCTACTAATAAATGCCTTATTTGTCCACCATGGCTAATATTTAGGAATTCTTATTACTTAGTCTGGGGACTACACTCTGGACATTTCTGGTGTCCTTCATTTTGTGCCTTGAGGAAGAGTTTCCCTCTGAGTTGATACTCTGACTACTACTGCTGCACACACACATACACACACACACACACACACACACACACACACACATACACAGAGAGAGAGAGAGAGAGAGAGAGAGAGAGAGAGAGAGAGAGAGGGAGAGATTGATTTTTTTGTAGTTGTTGCTCTGTGGTGGGGGGGATCAAACCCAGGGCCATGTAGGTGCCAGGCCTCACTCTGCCACAGCTACTCTGTGCTGGTGCACTTATTTTTAAAATTTCTAGGTCTTGATTATCCCCACAGGCTTTACTTGCATGTTTGCTGTGACAACGGATGGTCCTACCAGCAGGAGGCAAGGAACACAGGTGAGTCTGTCTACAGGTTGCAGAAGGTCCATGTAAGATCTTTCATGTTTGTAAGGAACACTGAGAACGTGTGTCCACGTGCAGCTCTGAAAGGGATGGGGAACGTGTTGTGTTCCTTTTGGGTACCATGGATCACTCACAGGAATTTGATGCAGGCCTATATGTTGCAGGATTTGTCCCCATGACCCAGATGTAAATCTGATGAAAACAGATCTTCCCTCAAGTCACCTGGAGTCAGGTAGGGGAGAGAAAGGCTGGAATAAAGAGGTGAAATGAAAGGAGCAGGTGGCAGAGACAGAGGTAAGTGTCCCTCTCTTCCCACCCCCAAGGGTATGTGAGAACTTCTGACCTGGCTTCCTAACCAGTTATAGGGAGGCCATTACCTCCCTGACAGGTCACCCAGTTCCACTTGGGCAATGTAGGGAGGTCTTTCTGGTCTTCACACTGGCAGAACAGAGTAGAAATAGGGCTTATCTCATCAGTCTAATGTGGTAATTAGGGTGTTAGATCAGGATGTTTGCCATGAGAAATGGGTGTCCCTGTCAGCTCTGAGAGGGACCGTGGCCTTTCCTGCACCGACATGTGAAGTGCATCTCAGGAATAAACAAGGAAAGTCAGAGAGACCGATGGGAACAAGATGGTAGGACGTTTGGGGGAGACGACTTCTCTGGAGGAGAGGAGCTGGTGGGTGATGGTTCTGGCCACCCATTTTCCTGATGCTCACTTCTTCCCCTTCAGGTTCCTAGAGTTTCACTTCCCAACCCCCATGAAGAATCACAGGTATTCCCTGGTGGGGAAAGAGGTTCTGGATCCTCCACACATCCACTTGATTTTCTGAGGCACTTGGTGAGGGTGGGGCCAGGGAGTGGGAAGAGATGGAGGCACAGGCCACCCTCTGCCCCCTTGTGTCCCCATGAGGTGTCAGGCAAGCAGTGAGGGTGGCCATTGTGCGGGCTGGGGTGTGATGCCCCTAGGGTCCTGCAACCTCCGGGTTCCAATGACTGTAGTATGGCAACAGCTTGTGTGGATTCCTCCTTCTTCACTCCGTCTCTGCTCCCCAAACTACCCTCTGATGCAGGGACAGGGAGAAGATGTGAGACCTGCCAGGTAGGTGCTGCAGGGCTCAAATCTGCCAGCTCACATTCCTGTCCTGCGACCTCCCGCCTGCCCATCTAGTCAGCAGATGGAAGCCTGCCATTTGTGAATTCTGTGAGACCTGGTTGTTTTTTTTCTTCTCTTTCCCAGTAAGGGTGGCTGAAGTTAGGGTGCTAGGACTAGATGATCTTTAGGACAAGTAGCCCTCTCCCTTGACCCACAGTGGCAACACATAGAGAAACATCAGTGTTTCAAGCAGTCAGCTGGAAAGCACACTGGGAACTTAGCAATATTTGGTCAGCCAACACCCAAGGCTCCTTTCAATCCTAAGAAGGTGAGTGGAAGTTTAGTCCAATCCCGAGCATTCAAATAAATGCAGAAAGAGCAACCTGTGGCTCACAGCTATAATTGTGAAGGTCATCTGTTCCTGGGTAAAAATGATTCTGAATTATCTTAGATCTTTGCTACACCTAGCCTTTCAGCACTGTGAACTGTGAGGCTTCCCTTTCAATGTCCTGAGAAGGGCATGGAAACTAAAGTCACAACACTGAAGGGCAGTTGGTGGGCTGCAGTAACTGTGGTTCCGACTGCACCTGTATACCTGTGAGCACACCTTTGGCAATGGGCCTTTTTCTCCTCCTCCAGTCAGGCCTGGAATTCATTTCCCCACGTACTGACCCTGAGTGGCTCTATGTGACTCCTTTTGGAATAGTGTGTTTGAGGCATGTCATTGGTCACCTTCCTAGGGCCTGCCAGGGAAGATGGCTTTTCTTAGTTTCTGCCCTTGTTCTGTCAGCACGTGGAGCTCTCTGTGCTATGAAGAATTCCAGAGTGAAAGTTCAAGTGCAGGGAGAGACCCGCCAGCCTGGCTCTTCCTGCCTTTCCTTCTGGGATCTGATATTCTAATGAGATGGGCTTCTGAGTCCAGCCCACGTTCCCTGACTGCAATGGCATGAGAGAGCTCAGGTTGGTCCAGCAGGGCTTTGTGTGATCCTCAGGTGAGTACAGGTAGCCCACTTGTGATCCTCAGGTGAGACTACTTGTTTTCTTCAATGTGCTCAATTACATTTCACTTCTCTCAGCTTTTGTTATTCATCTACAAATGTGATAAAGCAAAGATGACCCAAATAGACTACTTAAAATAGAGGAATAAGAGACTTTGCAGAAATTTGCATCAGCTCTAGGTTCATACCTGGTATATCATCAACTCTACTTCATTTATTTAGCTTAGGAAAGTTACATGGCCAAGGCCAGCATTAGAGAATGTAAAAGTGGTTCTGCTTAGAATGAAAGAACACTGTAAATTTCCATACAGTGCTGGGACTGGGGTTGTGGCTCAGTAGTAGAGAACTTGCATAGCATTTTTGAGGCACTGGGTTCAGTCCTCAGCACCACATAAAAATAAATAAATAAAATAAAGATACTGTGTCCATCTACAACTAAAAGATTATTTTTAAAAAATTCCACAAACTGATAAGAAAATCGAGTGAGGAATGAAATATTGGTGACAGGAATATTATATGAGCATTGCCAGTACTTGTCTTATGAAAAATAGACAATTGTTTTAAATTATTAAAATTCATTTTAATACATACACCTTTTAGGTTAAAATACCATTATTAATATTGCATCTATGCTTTAAACATGTGCTGTATGTTAAACAATGCATTCATTACCTCAATTAACACAGTAACATTCTGCAGAAGGTTTTACTACTCTTATTTAAGAAAAAAATGAAAAGGATATATAATTAACAATTATGTTTTTAAAATTTTATTCTAAGCTATGTCTGGCTACATTCAAACCTGATGTTTTACAAAAAAGGATAAACTGGCTAGATGTGGTGGTGCATGTTTGCAATCCTAGCAGCTTGGGAGGCTGAGGCAGGAGGATGGCAAGTTCAAGGCCAGTCTCAGTAATGTAGTAAGGCCCCAAACAACTTAGCAAGACCTGTCTCAAGATAAAAAAAATTAAAAGGGCTGAGTATGTGGCTCATAACTCCTGGGCTCATTCCCCAGTATCTAAACAACCAACCAACCAAAAAACAAAAGAATAAATGGTTTTTAAGCCAATTTTACTTAGTTTATTCTTTTTTGAAAATATGTTAGATTCTCTACATCATATTTTCTTTGATCCTATGGTAGTTCAAATATGCAAAATAATGACAGTCATCATTCAGATTCACATTCAAGTTTATTGATGACTTTCCATTCTCACTGCATATGTTGCAGGCGTTTTCATTCTGGGAATGACATTATTTGTAGAGGAAAGAATTACTAACAACTGCAAAGCTATTGAGTATTTCTCATGTGTCCCTCTGGTCTCATTCCTATTTAGATGTGTGTAGGGACTATAGAATCAGAGCTATCTCTACCCCCATTATTT
The DNA here is from genome assembly GCF_047511675.1 of Marmota flaviventris. Classification (NCBI taxonomy): domain Eukaryota; kingdom Metazoa; phylum Chordata; class Mammalia; order Rodentia; family Sciuridae; genus Marmota; species Marmota flaviventris. The sequence goes on from NC_092519.1 coordinate 645,313, forward strand.
CAGGTACGTGTGGGAAAATAATGGGCTTTGTGCATGTGAATCCCACATGCAATTTTGAAAAATTACTCCCTTGTTCATATTTCTGCAAGACTAAAATGAGATGCCCAAGGTACATGTTCACAGTGTTTAACATCTGGTCAGTTTCTTGTGCTGCCTCTTATTTCAATAAAATACTTGGAATCTTTCCAATTGCAGTCACATCAATTCCCAGAATCCTTGTAAAAGTTTACTTATAAGTGTAGGATTGAAAGATTAAAATGAAACGCAGTATGTAAGCAAAACATTATTACAGTGGTGGCTGATGGCAAGCATTTGTGGCAACTTAAACTAGTCTGCTGTTCTAATCACAGTGTAGCCATTTATTTAATTTCCCTTTTCCTGTGAGGAAATATACTCCAACCCACTTATTGATGCTTATGCCATGTTAGTCATTATGTTAGGCAATGGAAGAAAAGATGAATAAGAATTGATCCTTGCCCTTGAGGAACTCATAAACAGAGACAGCCACTGTGGAAGCTTTTACAAGGATAACTATGATCAGAGCTATAACAGAGATATAAAAATACTTCTATGAATACCTAAAGAAGCAAGACATGAAGAGATGTAATGAGTTAGGTTTTGAAGCCTGAATAGTATTTTTATATAATACAGAAAATGATCATTCATGAGCAGCAAATGAAATTATATTAGGCAAAAATGTTAAGGGGAAAAATGTGTGGGCACAGGAGCATGGACCAATCCAAGGGACAAGGAGTACTTGCAGGGATGAAGTAGAGATTAATAAATAGGTTTGTAGTGGTTCAGTAGTGGGGGGATTAAGCACATTATTAGTGAATGTGAACTCTTTTATTATATTAATTTTTTTTGATTTGTTCACATACACCTAACAGTTAAAATAATTGAACTATAATCCCAGTTCCAATATATGCATACATATTGATACACTACAGTTAGCCATCATTATTCATGGAGATTGGTTCCAGGATCCCTGTGTATGCCAAAACATGTGGATAATCAAGTCCTTTGTTTATAATGATACAGTACTTAAATTGTCTTATTAAATATGTAGAGAAATGGACTGTGAACTGAAGAAATAATAAACCATTTGAAAGCTATTAATCTGTCAAAATATTTTTCTTGAAATTATTGAGAAACTATAATTAATAGACTTCATTGTTATAACTTTTCTGAATCATTGTAGAATGATCTATAATACGGCAATTCAAAAGACTAGTAAAAGTTCATTTCTATATGTTTAAGTGCTGATACGCCTGAAGAAAAAATTCAGAGATATATGGAGCTCTATTAAAAAAAGCATGTCATGGAATACATTTTTTATTACAAAATACCAGTTGTATAAATTGTGCAAATTGTTTTTGCTGACAATTACCAAATTGATGCTTGAAATACTATTGCTGAAAATAATATTAATTAGAAAAGCTACATTATTATATTTTAAGACTTTATTTGAAAATCATTGCAGCTATTTGCTTAGAATATACAACTATTTAATTTTTTAATGTATAGAGATAAGTTATATAAGCAGCATATTTATATTGTTTGGACAAAATGAAAGATAAATCACATGAATATTTCAAACATCCATTTTTGGAATGTTCTTTCAATAACATAAGTTTCCTTTAAAAGGACTTTATAATTTACTCATTAAAATGTTTACAAGTCACTATTTGGAAATTCAGATGGGTATAAGGTTCTCACAGGAAAGAATTATCAGTTTTGATATTTTGATGTTTTAAATTTGTGCTTCAATATCATTATTATCTATGATCTGTGGTCTATTTCCATTAATATCTTTATGTCCTTTTTCTACTTTGTGACATGTTAATTCTTATTAGATAAAATAATCTTAAAGTATAGTCAACAGAACATAAGTAAACACAATGGGTAGCATGTGATGACTGAGAATAAAGTTTATGGAACCACCCACTTTTCCCTTAGGTTATCTTGACATTCACAAACAGAAGGAAGTTATTTGTATGTCATTGTAGACTATTACCAATGAATGGATTAATTAAAAGCAACGCTTTTTGTAGTTTTCCTTAAATAAGATTTCTGGATAATATTCTAATATTTTGTTATAGACTACCTTTGTGCTGTATGAACAAGTGCTATTTGATCCACAAAGCTCAAGATCCCACAATTGAAAATGATTTATAAAGTAAGATCAAAAACATGTACACTGCAGGATTTACCAAAGCATTGGCATTGTCACTTTCTGAAGAAGCTGCCACTGTTTTGTCAGAAGAAAAAGGACAACTTGTTAATACCTATCTAAATCGTGAGTCCAGAGTTTCTTGCATCCATTATTAAGTGGGCCTAGTCTCTCTTGGATAAATTGGAAAATAATGGGTTATAGGAGAAAGAAAAAAGTACCTTAAGTCAGGGATCATTGATTACCTAGCCGTCAGCAAAAGAGTTAATACAATGAAAGTAGGAGGAAGCACATTCTGTGAAGCTTGGTAACAATAACCATCAGTAAAAGGAGTTTAGTACCATGAATGCCAGGACTCAATCATATTTTTAGATATATGTTTTTCAAAGAAAGGCAAAGTACCTGTGTTTGAGTGTGAATCAAAAAGTTAAAATTGTAACTAATTGTTGCAGGCCCAAATGGAAATAGCATAATTCCTAAACATGTCTTTGTGAAGTAAGGGGTCAATTATAGGTGTTGTTTGGCCAGGTAATCCAGAAATATTTGGAGTCTTCCAGTGGATTAAGAAACAAACAAACAAACAAGAAGAATATTTCTTCCTGTCCTTCAGGTGATTATTGTTTAATGGGGCTAAAAACTTGCACACATTGTTACAAATATTGAATGTCTCACCTCTAACTGGTGGGAAAGTGATTTCAGATAAATCTTGAAAAATGAAGTGGTGTGGATCTTAAAAAACAAACAAACAAACAAACAAAGAAAAAAAAAACTTACACAGTAGACATGAAGGGGGGGGAAGTATATGCTTGTTTCACCCATTTAAAAACACAGTGTGTTTAGAAAATGGTGAAATATGTTGTGTGGTTGAAATGTAAGCATGTTTTTATAAATAAGTATGGAAAGATGCTACTAAAATATGGTTTTGTAGGCTAGATTATGGATACCCTTGTATATTCAACTGACACTTAATTATCCTACCTTATTCTATAGCCTTCTTCTAGGAAAAGACCCTGACTTATAACAGGTGATATATGTAATGTTCAACAATACTGCCAGGTGTGGAGGCAATGCCTATAATCCCAGTCTTTCATGAGGCTGAGGCAGGAGGATTGCAAGTTCCAGGTCAGCCTCAGCAATTTAGCAAGGCCCTAAGCAACTCTTTGACTCTAAATAAAAAAATAAAAAGGACTGGGGATGTGGCTCAGTTGTTAAGTATCCCTGGGTTCAATCCCAGGGAGGGGGGGGGGACAAAACAAAACAAACAAACAAAAACAGTGTTCATCAAATGGAAGGTACTGCCTTTAATTAGTATAATGATTTTGATTAACATTCTACTCAGTCATTTAATTGGATTCTATTTTATCTAGTCATGACTATTAGATAAATGGTCTATGAGAATATATAGATTTTGAAACAGCAAAAATTCAGTTATATTGGCTTCCTCAAGCATCACTCCTAGTCTTCTGCCTCTAGGACTTTCTAGGACATTGTATAGCAGCATATTATTGATTATCATCTGTCATTAACAACAGACATCAAAATCAGACAGATTTATTAACATTTTTTTTTCCTTTTACTTACTACCAGCATTAAAGAACTTATTTTCTTATGCAATTAATCATAATACTGATATTATACTATAGCCTGCTTGGCTACTTCTTCTGTGATTGAAAAGTGATTTTATGACCTAACACACTACTCCACCTTTCTCAGTGGGCCAACTTTGTATAATAATTACATGTCATACTCAGCACCTATCATATTTTGTTATATCTATTAAAGAGTTTTCCCTTATATAAAGCCTTGTCATCTTTTCAAGGGTGAGTTAAAGGTAAATCCACCCAACATGAACCAGACCTCTGGCCATAAATGATTAGATCAAGTATAAGTAGCTAGCTAAATATATTCTTGTGAATTTGAAATATAGTGTAAAATTTAGTTTCTCTTGAGGAAGATGAAAAAATCACCTGATTACTTGTGAGTAGCTTATCACTATATTTTATGTCCAGTGTCTTTACTGTTTCAAAACAGAAATAACCTGCTTGCCACTAGAGTTTATATAACACACACACACACACACACACACACACACACACACACACACACACACTGATTGTACATAGAGATAAGACTAGAAAGGCAATTTTGAAAACCTAGAGGGCATTTCAATTTGTTTCCAGTCCTTGAAACTTAACTGTATTCAAGAACCTTGAGATCCACAAATTCATTCCATAGCCTTATATTTCATATCCCTATTTAGCTCAAATCAATGCAAAAAAGCTTCTCTTATTTACTACATAAATACTTGATAGTATCGATTTGTTTATACTTCTTATCAGGGACCTTAATTAAATGTCTACTTTTTCAATTTTAGGTTTTTTTTTTTTTTTTTGTCTGTAAACAGATTTTTTATTGTTTGTTTTAAAATTGTTAAAAATTTAATTCAAAGGCATCATTTAATTCTTTTTTTTTTAAATTTATTATCTGAATTGCTTCTTTTTTTTTTTTTTTTTTTTTTTTTTTTTTTTTTTTTTTATTGGTTGTTCAAAACATTACACAGCTTATGACATATCATCTTCCATACATTTGATTCAAGTGGGTTATGAACTCCCATTTTTTACCCCAAATACAAGTTGCAGAATCACATCGGTTACACATCCACATTTTTACATAATACCATATTAGTGACTGTTGTATTCTGCTACCTTTCCTATCCCCTACTATCCCCCCTCCCCTTCCCTCTCATCTTCCCTCTCTACCCCATCTGCTGTTGTTTAATTCTCTCCCTTGTTTTTTTTTCCCCCCTTTCCCCTCACAAACTCTTATATGTAATTTTGTGTAACAATGAGGGTCTCCTTCCATTTCCATAGTTTCCCTTCTCTCTCCCTTTCTCTCCCCCCACTCGTCTCTGTTTAATGTTAATCTTTTCCTCATGCTTTTCTTCCCTGTTCTGATCTTAGTTGCTCTCTTTATATCAAGGAAGACATTTGGCATTTGTTTTTTAAGGATTGGCTAGCTTCACTTAGCATAATCTGCTCTAATGCCATCCATTTCCCTGCAAAATCCATGATTTTGTCATTTTTTAGTGCTGCGTAATACTCCATTGTGTATAAATGCCACAGTTTTTTAATCCATTCATCTATTGAAGGGCATCTGGGTTGATTCCAATTTTCAATTTTAGTTTTAACTGATCCATAATAGCATAGAATTATACATATTAATAGGGAAAACATATAATATTTGGTGATACATGTATACATTTGGTAATATTTAAGTCAGGTTAAACATATCTATCTCTTTAAACATTTATCACTTATTTTGAATGAAAATGTTCAAAGTCCCTTCTTCTATTGTTTTGAAATATATACTGCATTACTACTATACATAGTCACTCTACTGTGCCATAACACATGAGAACTTCTTGCTACCAATTCTAACTTCACAATCATTATAAGCTCTACTTTTTATACAGTCTTGTAATCTAGCTGCAGGATATCACTTAAACTAACACCAGTAACCATTTATAGAAGTAATATTTTTAGTATAGTGATCATGTTTCCCTGAATTATAAACATTATGTGTTTAATATATATCAATGTCAAATATTATGGTTTGAACATTCATAGGATATATTTTTAAACTAACCATGAAGTGAAATAATCCAGACTCATAAAGTCAAGCGTTGAATATTTTTTTCTCATATGTATATTCTAGACAGAGAAAAAGGGAAAAAAATAATTTCATGGAAATATAAAGATCAATAGAGTAGAGGAACGGGATCCACAGGGAAATAATAGAGGAGGGCATAGGGAAATACTGGGGGAATTATGCTTGTACATATATATAAAATTATAATTCACTAATTGAAATAATACTAAAAACAACAATAGTAGTATACATGAGATCAGTAGAGTAAAACAAGTGGATAGGGGAAGGATCAGGGGAGAGGAAGGGGTAGTACTGCAGAATGAGATTGATCATGTTATGTTATGTGGACTTTAAAATGTGGCACAACAAATTTTACTATTATGTATAATTATAATGCAATAATAAAATAACTAAAATATAATAAACTTTTTAGCCATGAGCACTTGAAATCTAATTTTTACACATTTCAATTAGTGAACTACTTTTCTCGACTGACATGGATAGTGTTGATTGTTTTACCAGGAATTCTAGTAAGAATATCCACATTTCTGAAACTCCATGTTCTGAATGCATTTTCTTTGCTTTCAATTCCAGTTATAATGGCATTATAGCAAGGCTAAAAAATAGTGCCATCCATGATTTCTTTGCTTACATAAATTATTAAGAAAGGTACTGGCAATATTTTATCTGAATACTTGGCTACATAACAGAAACATTTGGACTAAACTACAATGTTGAGCAAAGTTCACTCCCTCAACACCATTTCTCCTCCACATTCTTACACATAGAGTTAAAATAATGAAAAAGGAAAACAAAAACAATACTTTAAAGTACAGATTAAATGTCAAACTATGTATTCACTATGAAATTTTGAAAAGAAACAGATTATATTTCATAGCTATATTGTCTGAGACATCAGATTGCTGTTGTAGATCACACTTGATTTTTCTGGCTTTTGATCTTTTCCATCTACCAGCTGGACTCTAACAATTTTGTATCCTACTGTGTAGAATTCGATTGCCCACAGATCTATAAAATTGCAGTGTTATTAGGTAGCAAGCAAAACTATTTTCTTGTGATGACCAACAGAGGAAAGGTTAAAAAAACAACCTTTAGCTATGGCCTCTGCTGAAATGAATGGATTTTATATTGTACATATACAGGGAGACCCTTTATCAACCTTGATGAATTTGGATGGAGGATCACAAGCCTCCATCCTTTGTGTTATACCACTAAATATTTCCAACTGTATTATGGAACAAATTGCCCCCATAATATTTATCTCAACTTAAGTTCTCAAAGTAAAGTTTATTTTATTTTAATAAAATGTTAAAGCTATCTATTTATTTTACAGGAGTACAGGGGATTGAACCCAGAGGTACTTTACCACTGAGACACATCCCCAGCTTTTTTTTAATTTTGAAACAGAACCTTGCTAAGAATTGGTGAGGCTCGTCTGGAAAAAACTAAGGATTGATACACAAGTATTTGTGTTTTATTTCCTTGAGTAGTTGACATTTAAATAGAGATGAAGGGGAAGAGTAGGGGGAAAGGGTAAGCCAAAGTAAATAAGTATTATATAAGGATGTATATTATTAGGAATTAAAGAAGATGATGACAAAGCAAAGAAAGTCATGAAAAGGAAGGTGGTATGAAGGACATTCTAGATGGAAAAGTGTGAGTGAAACCAGGGAATCTGAATATCATAGTGTATATTGCACAACAGAAAGTAAGTTGATCTAGTTTGTGCTTCAGGCATAAGAGGAATCAGGGCTGGTCTAAAGAACTTACCCATTAGTACATGAGGATGAATTAGAAGGAATACTAATTACATATGATGTGTCTAACACACTGCATATGAGGCCCAAAGTCACAGACATTTTTGTGTGTACACACACACACACACACACACACACAGTAGCTTATGGATGTTCCTGGAATATTATTGTAGACAATACAAACTGCCCCCATTGCAGTTTTTCATTCAGACAAGTTCCTAGGGACATGAATTATTCTAGGGAGTCAGTCTCCTGTTTTAGCATGTAAAACAACAGTTGTGTTCCCAAAATGCAGCAACATTTCAAACAAGTGTCTTTTAATTATATGGAAGAGGGGGCCTAGCTTGATCAGCATTCCGTTCTCCCTAGGATTCAAATATGCTTAGGCACATCTGGAGGACAGGTGAGGCAAGCCCACAGGGTCTATATGTAGGATAGACGGAATCACTTTTTGGAAAAGAAAGTTTGTTTTGAATGAAGAGGATGTCAAATCTACATGGTTTTAGTACCTTTTTCTTTAGTCATCCAACAGAGGATACTTCTGAGTATAGTTTAGTCTCTATTTTTCATTCTCAGGACTCAGCTTCACATGTTTTCTTATGATCTACTTCCTAGTGAGGCAGGCGGTCTGCAATTAAAACAGAAAATCTGTCTAATTTAACCCTCTATAATGTTACAGTGCAAGGCTGAACTACTATGGGATATTATGACTCAAAATAATAAGAAAAAGGGCCTTATCTATGGATATTCCTTATGATATTAAAATGATACAAATCATAAAGTCATGAGATGTCAAACAATGCTCTAATGTTTTGAAGGGACTTCAGAAATATGCAACCTGTGTTTCTCAAATTTACACAATTATAGTATTACTATATGTCAAGATTTTGCAAATTGGGGTCTATGGAATCCTGGAAATCCACAGATATATTCTTAATGGGCTACCAGTTTTCTACAATAAGTTTTTATTTGTTGTCTTTCCATTTTATTTATAAACTGTAAAAATAATGTCATCATATTCCAGACCACCTGGATAAAATGAACTAAGCATTGTCATATAATTTTATTAACTACATGATGTTTTAATTGTAGGCTAATGAAAATGTGAGATAGATTAAATATGCAAACAATGTATTTGAAACTGATGAGAGCAATACTATTATATCACACAGTCCACATGAAAATTTCACACTAATTTAAATGGAGAAAACTTGTAAAAATTGAGTTGCCCCAAGACACAAGGTGAGATAGCCATGTTGAATACTCATGAAGAAATTGTAGTGTAGCAGGAGTCATTACTATGTTCAATTGGTAAGGACTAATGTATTTATTAGGATGTATAACCTTTTACATAAATTTAATATTATAAATTTGCATTTTGGTGCATGAATGTTTTTATTTACTTGGTAAATATGTTCAAATTGTATAGGTATATAAGACCTATGAGGATGTGTTTATTAGATTTCCGATAGTGCACATTTAACTAGTCATTACAAAAATTTTAAGAGTCAACACCTGAAATGTTTTTCACTCATTTATATCCAAATATTTTTCAGTTTTGGGAAAAACCAAAACAAAAGTGTTTTGTACTCTTCTGAGAGATATATTAAGTATTTCAGAACCATCTAAGGCATGGCCAATGTCTTGGCACCACTAACTCCAGAGTAAGACTAGACAAACTTTATGTTCTCTAATTATGCCACTGTAATTAAAAAAAATATGCCACTGTAATTAAAAAAAAAAAGAAAAGAAAAAAGAAAATTAAGAGACATGAGTGAATAATGCCAACTAATTTAAAATTGAGATTGAACTGAGGAATTTTCATAAGAACAACTTTTAATGTTGTTTTAATTTCTTTTTGGATCATATTCAGATATAACACATATCTATAAATAAGGCCTTGTGCTATATGCTGTCAAACCTAAGAGAAAGATGTATTCTTGCTTTGTATATGACTAAAAGAAGGATCAGAGGAATTAAGTCATCCAAGGGTCATAGAATAAGGGGTATGATTGACACTTATTTACAAGTCTTCTGACCCCCAAGTCCCTTGATCTTTCCACTTATCATACCAGATCCTTCTGAATTTACTTCTTTGTTCTATCTAAAATTCACTTTTTTATAAACAAGTGAACTTTGCCCATATTCTTAGTAAAGAATATGATCTTTAATTAGATGTCAGTGACTTCCTGCATGACTTGAGCTTTGAGATATTCTAGTTTCTCAATAAGTTCACATTTATCTTGACTTTTTAAACTTTTATTATTAAATGTACATAGTTCAAATACTATAAGATAGTTAAAATATGCACCTTCCAAGTTTAAGTACAGAAATATTTTAGTCAGCTTTTATGAATTTTACATGCTTTTTTTTGTACTGGCTAATTGAACCCACGGGTGCTTAAACAGTGAGCAACACCCTCAGCCCTTTTTATTTTTTATTTGGAGACAGGATCTCACTAAGTTGCTTACGGCTTCACTATATTGCTGAGGCTGGTTTTGAACTTGTGATCCTCCTGCCTCAGCCTACAGAGCCACTGGTATTTTAGGCAAGCACCACTGTGTCAAGCTCTCCAATTCTCTGGGGTCTTTTAAAAGGATGGCTTACTTGAGTTGCAAATTACCAGACTTTTTCAAGATGGTAACAGGGTTTATATTTTTTTCCTTATTTTGTCATTGATTCAAATAATTTATGTAACAATGTCAACAGATCTGACAACTTTAACTGGAAATTGCAATCAAAATCGTGCCAAAAATATTAAAATTGTCAACTTTTATACAATAAACTGTCACAATTCAGTAAGATTTAAGGAAAGGCAAATACTTTCTTGGGGAGAAAATCAAGGCTAAAAAGATTAAAGAATAAGAAATTACTCTGAATTTTCAAACATTTATAGAAGTAACCTCTTATCAAGGCCCCCATCCCTCCTATGTAATTTTAATTGAAACCCTTCATCTTAGACCTATTTTAGCCCAGTATTTGAAATTCTAAAGTGAAAGATCCTAAACTTTTTATTTCCATCAAAGATATCTCATGGAGGGTATGGGCAATTGAACTAGAGGTGCTTGACCACTGAGCCACATCCCCAGCCTTATTTTGTATTTTACTTTGAGAGACAGACAGGGTCTCACTGAGTTGCTTAGTGCCTCACTAAATTGCTGAGGCTGGCTTTGAACTTGTGATCCTCCTGCCTCAGCCTTCCAAGCCCCTGGGAAGCAAAGACTTTTTTAAAAATGTCATTTGTTTCTATTACTTGAATTTTAGGGATGTGAATATCTTATAAAATTAATGTTGAGTTGTCATCCTTCATAATATAAAATATATGCAGCATGTTATAGAAATATTTCTGAGGAAAATAATATGGAGATGAATAGAAACTTTTAATTCATAATCCTACATTTAAAGAGAAAATATATTAAACATATTGAGTGAATTTTTAATAGGCACACTACTTTTGAGTGAGTGTGAGACAATATGATTAATTAGAATACTTTAATACAGAGAGCAACAAAGACACAGGTATCCTTTTTTTAAAGCAAAGTTAAACATTTTCAAAATATCTCTGATATCATTTGCTAAAGCTATATATCATGTGAGGGAAGAAACAGATTGTGATGAATTTCAAACATTTTAGTGAACTTGTACATTTTTAAGTGGGCCATGAACTTGAAATACATCACTTTTAAAAAATCACTTTGTGGGACCACTCTGAAAAAGTAGAATAAAACCACTCCATGTATAAGATAATAAACTGCATTTTTCTCTTTTTATATGTGTTGAGGAGTTAACAGCCTCCAGCTCCTGCCACATATTCATGCCCTGCTGCATATGAATGGGGAAATAAGCACTCCCACAGATACTTACAGGAATGTAAATTGACACAACATTTTGGATAGTAATATGGAATACCTCTTACATGTGGCAAAAATTTACACATGGCCACTCATCTGTGAAACTTACTCTAAACTATAGGAACAATGGATAGAAAAAAAATGGCAAGGGGGCATTTGTTAAATATGCATACTCAAAGAAACCAAATATTGCCCAAGGCTTAAAAAACTATTTCAGGTAAGCTAAGATTGTTTATGGCTAAATGGTAAAACTTTCTATGTTTATTATACTTCCACTTCTCCTTTCCATGGATGAAATTTTTTTTAATATCTTTTATTTTTATTTTTACGTGGTGCTGAGGATCGATCCCAGTGCCTCATGCATGGTAGGCAAGTGCTCTACATCTGAGCCACAACCCCAGCCTCATGGATAAAATCTTAACATAAAAAAATTATGTAGCATTATGGATGCAGAGGAAGGGAATCTGGATCAAAAGTTATCTTGTTCTATGGGCACCTACCAGCCCCTTTATAAGATATAGCTCACTTCTGGTTTGGGGGCATGACACTCTGTTAGCAGCTGTTGAAATGCCTATAGTTAATATATAACCTACAGTGTTTTCTCTTGGTAGAGTAATGTGCAGGGGTTTCTAGAAGAATATCTAGCCAATTATTTTGCTGACGAGGCTTCTCTTCATGATTCGTTGGTGTTGCTTATACTGTGAATTATTCCATATATTTCATCTACTCTTTAGCTTTGGGATATTAATCTTGAAGTCTTTGCAATTTTGATCCCAAGGAACAATGCTAACTTAATTCTAATATGCTGCCAGGGCATGATAGTGCATGCCTTCAATCCCAGCCACTCAGGAGGATGAGGCAGGAGGATCACAATTTCAAAGCCAGCCTCAGCAATATAGCAAGACTCTGTCTCAAAAGGGAAAAAAAAAGACTGGATTGTAGCTCAATGGTAAAGCATCATTGAGTCCAATCCCCAATAACAATAAACAAACAAACAATCCTTATTATACTATTTTCTTTCCCCAGTTCCTGATGGGAGCTTCTAGACCCATTTCATATCTGATGAAAATTGTGACAAACCCTCTCCATTATCAAATATATAATATCACCATTCCTACTCTACTACAACCACTCCAAGTTTGTTTGGGGAGCTACTTTTTTCAGATTGCTATAGGGGAAAGTATATATATATTTAAAAAGCCCTATGCTTTAAGCTTCTCTTTCTTTTAGAAACTTATCAGTAATGCTGTTTTGTCTCCCTCTTTTCATCCCACCCCCTCTGCTTAATCCCAGGACAAGGATTTCTGGGATGGGAACACTGATCATTATTTAGATGATGTAGGCACTGTTTTTATCCTCTTTGGCTCCTGTCATATTTCTCCCAGCATGGAGAAGTTTTATTCCCATTTCTCTATAACAGGAACTTTCCTTAAGTCACAATCACTGTCCTCTCTACATTGCAGATTATGGTAAATATCTGTGCTCAAATGGAAGGTGTGTTCTTCATATGTACTGGAAAGTTTTCAATTTTACAAAGCCTTTTTCTTCTCAAAAAAAAAATCATGGTAAGAGCTGGGGCTGTAATTCAGTGGTTGAACACTCACCTAGTACATGTGAGGCACGGGCTTTGATCATTAGTCATTAGAAATATTTAATTATATATCTAGTCACAGATAAAAATGTCCAAAATAGTGTTAATACAAAAAGCAGTTTCAGGAACTGGAGCTGTGGGTCAGTGTTAGCAATGTGTGAGGCACTGGATTCGATCCTCAGCACCACATAAACAAAGTAAAAATTCATTGGCAACTAAAACATATTTTTTAAAAAGCAGTTTTCATACAATGTATATAATATTCATTAGACTACATATCTTTTTGGATACTATTATCGGGGATTTTCAGTTTTCCTATCATATTTCTTATAATCATTGCATTTTTAATAAAGAAAAAATATAGATACAAAGATGTAACTAAATATATCTTAAACCAACAAGCAGTGTCTCACCAGTAAAATACTAGTGATATTCTTATTAAAAAAGAAAAAGAATGAAAAATTGTAAGGCTCATATTTACTTTAATATCATTCAGAATGCATTAGATGTTGCAGTGAGAAATGCAATGAAATTAGAAGACAGAATTACTATAAAGGTAGAAAATAAATTATTAGTATGGATAAATGACACATTTGGTTATAATTCTATATAACAGACAAACTGTTATAACTAAAAAGATTTCAAAAATGTGATGTTTTAAAACAAGAATATAAAAATCATTGGCTATCCAGTAAAATAGTAAGCCATTATCAAACAAATAAGTCACTCATATATCAATAGAATATACAAACAACCAAGTAATAAAGTTAGGAAAAAATGAAAAAGCTTTAGGATAGAAAATGATGTTTTACAGAGAAATATAAATGGTTGAAGACAAAAATATAAAACCTTTTTTATGACCAGATGAGAATTTGTTAAGTTGGAAAGATGTCAGTTTAAAAATTAAAGAACATTTGAATTGTTTCCAAATGACTTTAAAGATTAAATGTGCTTTGTATGGTCTGGGGATATGGCTCAAGCGGTAGTGTGCTCGCCTGGCATGCGTGCGGCCCGGGTTGGATCCTCAGCACCACATACAAACAAAGATGTTGTGTCCGCCGAAAACTAAAAAATAAATATTAAAAAAATTCTCTCTCTCTCTTAAAAAAATTAAATGTGCTTGCAAATAAAATCAGAGTATCATATATGAACATATGAAAAAAATAAATCAACCTTGAAATTATGTCAAGTCTTTTTAGGTATACATGTTCTTGTGCTTGAATGTGTCTCATTAAATCTCAGGTTTACCAATGTGACAGAATAAAAGGTGGAGTCTTTAAGAGGTGATTAGTCCATGAGGGCTCCTTCCGCACTAAAAGAATTAATGACCTTGTACAGTAGAATCATACAGCATGTGGCTAGCTTTTTCTTCAGCTTTTCTGCCATGTGTTCACATAGAGGTCCACCCCTCTGTAAGAGGAAACATCACCATACAACAAAAGCCAAAGTTGCCTTGAGCTTGGAATTTACAGTCTTCTGAAAAATGAGAAATTAATCTTCCTTAAAAATTACCCCGTCTCAGGTACTTTGTTAGTGCAGCACAAAAGGAACTGAAACACATTTTCTCAAAGTATACAGAAAGGGTCTGGGCAACATTCTAGGGCTGTATATGTACATATTTGAGTCAACGGGAAGAGCAAGGAAATTTAATTAAGCCAAAGTTGCTTAATATTATGGCATAAAACATAAAATACAATGAAGTCCTATAGATTTACTAAGCAATGTTTTTTTTTGAGTTTTATTTTTTTTTGTTTTAATTGTGAATGACAGTACAATGATCTTGACATATCATACATTTGAATCAAATGGGGTATAATTTCTCATTTTTCTGAGTGTACAGGTTGCAGAATCACATTGGTCATGCAGTCACATATATACATACAGCAATACTAGTGTCTATTTTATTCTGCTGTCCTTCCTATTCCCCCCCTTCCCCTCCCCTCCCCTCCCATCACTTCTCTCTATCCAATCTAATGTGACACACTTCTTTTTTTTCCCCTCACATTTTCATACATGTATTTTGTATAGTGATGAGGGTCTCCTTCCATTTCCATGCAATTCCCCTTCTCCCTCCCTTTCCCTCCCACCTCTCTTCCCTATTTATTGGTAATCTTCTTCTCATGCTCTTCCTCCCTATCCCATTCTGAGTCACCCCCCCCCCCCCGCGTTATATCAGAGAAGACATTCAGCCTTTGATTTTTAGGGATTGGCTAACTTCACTTAGCATAATCTGCTCTAATGCCATCCATTTCCCTGCAAATGCCATGATCTTGTTAATTTTTAGTACTGAGTAATATTCCATTGTGTATAAATGCCACATTTTTTTAATCCATTCACCCATTGAAGGGCATATAGATTGGTTCCATAGTCTAGCTATTGTGAATTATGCTGCTATAAACATTGATGTGGCTGTGTCCCTGTAGTATGCTCTTTTTAGGTCTTTTGGGTATAATTCAAAACAAATATTTCCACTCATTTCTCACAAAATGCACCTTATAACTATAAAGAATAAAATTTATAATTTGGTACTTCAGATGTCAAAGACAAAGCTAGCATTAAAAAATGCCCAATTCTATGTATTAGAAACTAAATGAAATGCAAAAATAAAGGGGAGGAGAAAAATAGGGGAAGTAAAATATTTTTACTTAAAATGTTACATTTATTTAAATAAATATTGCTTGATGAAAGATCTAGAATTATATTCTTATAGACACAAAGAATTGGTTAGTATTTATGTAACAGACTTTAGGAAAAAACTTAGGACTGAAAGAACTTCTAGCAACAGAGACTCAAAAATAAGTAATTAAAAAAAAGAATAAATATGAATGATAAATGCTAAATAAAGTATTTTAATATGTATTAAATAAAGTATTAAATGATTTATTTAATTGAAGTAAAGTATTATTAAATTATGTGATATAGGTTTATAAAACAAAAGACTAAATCTTTCATGAAAAAGAAAGAAATTATGTCAATAATTCTTAGGGGGCTGAAACTCAGTGGTAGAGCACTTGCCTAGCATGTGTGAGGAGGCACTGGGTTCTATCCTCAGCACCAAATTAAAAAAAAAAAAAGGTATTGTGTCCATCTACAACTATAATAATAATAATAATAATAATAATAATAATAATAATAATAATAATAATAATAATTTCTTTAGTATACTAAACAAGGTCTTTACAGGTTTGGCCCTATATAACTTAATTCAACTCCTTTTCTCTCATTTCTCCTTTACACACAGGCACAGTGAAGTTGATTATCAAGTAACAAAATTCCACAGCTATGGAGGGCCTAGTATTCATTTGTAACATAAATAATAAAATTAAGTTCTGTGGGATGCCATTTACATCTATTATCTCATTTGACTTACACAAAAATCTTATTACAAGAAAAATATTAATTACCTTAATTATTTATTACTAATTTATCTGTCTTAATTTTCTATCTGATTTCAATTCTTCAAATATTAATCACTATTTTCTATTTTATTTTTAAAATAAAAATTTAATATGGTCTTTTATATTGGTATATTTCATAAAATCATGGTCCTATTATATGATTAACTATTACAAACCTGTAAAATAATATTTATGAATATATGTATTACATAAGAATTCTTATCATATTGATCTATTAAAATAAGAGGAAACCTATTTTATGAAAATCTCTTTCTATACATATGATTAGAAGTAATTATATCAAAAGTCAACATATATTTCAATATTTTTCCTATGACTATGAAATTATTTAAAAATTTTAAGTATTCACTATTTCTACTTGAAATGCAGAAATAAAACACATCCCCAAATTAGCAATTTCACTTAAGAAAAATCTATAGAAACCCAACATGTGGGATATTTTATTAAATAATAGGGTGTTAAAATTTCTGCTTTCACCCATTAGGTACTAAGAGAAGCAGGAATTCCCCTCTTTCTATGGAAAACTAGAAAACCAGACAAAATACATGAATCAAAGGTTTTAAGAAACTGCTCATCAAATGGAGCACGGGACTATGATCCCTGACCAGGATTAAAAAAAAAAAAGTGACCCATTCTATGGGCCTAGCCTGATTTCTAAAGGCATGTGCTATCATAACACACAGACAAAAGTAAGAAGCTAGAGTACTGTGGCTTTCCTGAATTAAGAGGAAAACTACTGGGGCCAGGGTTGAGGCTCAGTGGTAGAGCGCTTGCGTAGCATGTGAGGCACTGGATTAAATTCTCACAACTAAATAATAATAATTTAATAATAATAATAACAATAACAATAATAGGTGGCTAGAATTTATGGATGGAATATTGGAGAGAAAGGAGCTACACAGAGGGAAACCATAGAAATCTGCAGAAAAGACTCCTTGATTTTATGGTTAAGTGATAATCTGCATATGTGTAGCAGGAAAATTCAAAAGGCAATGTAAAATACTACTGATAAAGCGTAGACAGGATCATTTCACAGGCTCATTGATGGTGGAACCTTATTTGATTTCCCATTAACCAGAGTGGAGAAAACTTGCAATATGTCAGACATAAGAAGGATCTTAACAAGTGTCACATGTTAAGAGTAAGGATATTTAGTCTAAGAACAAAGGCAGTATATTAGACCTTGCATAACAAAAATTAAAACCAAGCCCTAAATGAATCAAATTGAAACGCAAGTAATTTAACACCCGACAAAAACCCAGTACTCTTTAAAGGAATATGACAACATAAAATCTGCAATGTATGTTATTTAATAAAATTGATTAGTTAGGCATGGTGGCACAAACCTGTAGTCTCAGCGACTCAGGAGGCTGAGGCAGGAGAATCATAGGTTCAAAACCAGCCTCAGCAATTTATCGAGGCTGTAAGCCACCTATCAAGACTCTGTTTCAAAATGAAAAAAATAAAATAAAAAAGGAGTGAAGATGTGGCTCAGTGGTTAATCACCCATGGGTTTAATCCTTGATACAAAAAAGAAAAAAAAAATTCTGACTAGAAACTAGTAGAAAAATCAAATAATAGAAAGTGAGAGAAAAATGCAATTAGTGAATAACACTTTAAAACAGCCATTATAAATCTCATTAATGTACACAAATGTATAAAAGAAAGAATGAGTAGAAAAATATAGGATGTAATAAAACAACCAAATGTAACTTCTAGAGACAAATGCAATAGATGATATTAAACATCACTGTATGCAATTAATAGTAGATTAGATACTCCAGAAGAATGGTGAACTTGAAGAAATAGATACTCTTTAAAATAAAGAAACAAGAGAAAAGAAAGCTGAAATAATATCAGCTGGTGTCAAATAAGGTAAGGGGAGGCAGAAAGAAAAATATTTTTAAAAATAATAGATGAGTCAGAGGTCTCAGTATGTATCCTAAAGATATCAAAAGTATAATAAGGAATATTTATGAACTAGCTTTACCAGTTTATTGGACAACATAAATGAAATGAACAAACTATTTGAAAGACAGAAATGACCAAAGCTCACTGAAGAATAAATAAAAAATATGACTAATCTTTACCTATTACAAATCTATATTTCCTAGTTTTAAATCTTGACCCAATACGAAATCTACATCCAGATATTTTCATTGGTGAAAGATATTCCATGCTTAATTCTTGGTCCTGGTACAGAAGATAATATTGCTATGAATCATATATATATATATATATATATATATATATATATATATATATATATATATATGGCAATTCTTTTCAAAATCCTAATAGGGATTGATTTCGATATTAACAAGCTATTTTTAAATTATACATATTTAATATATTATACAACATATTATACATATTATATATAAACAGATTACCTGATTTCAAGTCTTATCATTCCATATGCAAACATTAATTTCCTATCAATCATACTCATTATATTTCAAACCTGAAACCAAGAGATCTGGGGTGTAGATCTGTGGGAGGCTGTGGAAAGAAAGCTTTGTGCTTAGTCCTTAGGCACTGCAAGATAAAAAAAAAACAAAGCAAAAAAAAAAAAAAGACCTGAAACTCATAAGCTATCAAGTTAAAAAAGATAAATTGTATTTTATCACATAATTGTTTTAATCAAGCTCTACTGTTAAAACAATTTAAAAGACAGAAAATGTTTGAAAAATATATATCTGATAAAAATGTGTAGTCAAGATACATAAAGCACTCTTGTAACTCAACAAGACAAAGATAATCTACCTGCTTTTTAAACATGAATTTATTTTATTAGACACTTCACAAGAAAATATACATGAATGGCTATTCAGTACAAGCAAAAATGATCACCACCTATATTCATAGAGAAAATATGATATAAAGCTACAATAAGATAGTAATATACATATGAGAATTGCTAATATAAAAAAGCCTGACTATACCAAATATTCTTAGAATAAGAAGGATCTGAAAATTTTATACATCTCTAGTGAGAATGTAGAACTATGTGGCAACTTTTTAGTAAGTTAAATATGGTTATAATATGAAATTCATTTAAGAGAAATGAAGTTATTTTAATACAAAGATTTGTTCATATTATTTATTCATAATAGCCTCAAATTGAAAACAACCCCAATGCCCATAAAAGATAAATAGATAAAGTGATTTATCCCTATATAGATATACTAATCAGCAATAAAAAGAAAAGTACTATTGATACATATAATCATGGATAATACTCAAATGCAGTATGATGAATAAAAATGCCAGGCAGGGGACTATATACTATTCATTAGAAAATCAGAAAGAGGAAAACTTATTAACAGAGATAAGATCATTGATGGTCAGTTGGTGAAGGTGGAGATAGAGATCAAGTGCAAAGCTGTATAAACAATACCTTGGGAACATGAAAATAGTTATTTTGATTGATTGTGGTAATGGTAAAAAGGATTGTATTTGCAGAAATGCAACCACTGTTAATTAAAATGGATGCAATTATTATGTGTAAGTAGAACTCAATAAAACTGATTCAAAAATGAATTATATACACATAGATTGTGTATATAATTAAATGCACATCTTAAATATACATAGATTGTGCCAATTCTATGTGTATTTCAAAGTATCATTACAATGAAAATAACTTCTTATAAAAACTTTGAAAACTTTCTTATAGTCCCCATGCAGGAAAATTTTATTTTTAAAAATGAGGTTAGAATATAATTCAAAAAATTCCTTAAATTTTGTTTCTTGTTGTGTATGTGTCCAACATTTTCCATGTAATTAGAAAAGTTGTAAAAAATATTTGATTTACTTTATAATGGGACTCAAGTCCATATTCTACCACTTCTGTGGGTTGGGAAACAATTATAAATCTGGATTTCACATTCCTTTTCTGCAAAGCAATATTATTGTTTCAGTACTGGCAAAAGAATTTCTAGTTTGGTCATTGACTCTAGCTTCTCTGGGAATTTACAATGACAGAGTGATTTTGAATGTAAACAAATTGGATTAGAGTTAACAATTGTGCATTTGTAATTAGCACAGTGAAAAATCCATATACAGGTAATTGGGTCATGACTACATTTAAAATGTCAATGGCTAATGGTATTTGACAGAAAGATACTGTCTCCTCCAGTATATGTTCCCTTGACCTCTTTTCTGGCCAATTTCCATTCTACTGATGGAAATGAGGGCTAGAGAAAATTCAAAACCATTATTATAGAAGATTTTTTTTCTGGGAATGCACATCTTTGAAAGATATGGTAGTATAAAAAAAGATAATGGCGGGCTGGGGATGTGGCTCAAGTGGTAGCACACTCGCCTGGCATGCGTGCGGCCCGGGTTTGATCCTCAGCACCACAAACAAACAAAGATGTTGTGTCTGCCGAAAACTAAAAAATAAATATTAAAAAAAAAATCTCTCTCTCAAAAAAAAAAAAAAAAAAAAGATAATAGCAATTACTTTGGTAGTAAAAATTGACTAGGAGCTCTTTCTAGAATCCAAGAGGATATTACAAAATTATTTTGTCAAATCATTTTCTAGAAATAGTTTTTTCAAAACTGAGATTTTGATTTCTTATCATTCAGATGTTAATTGTTTTCTTAGGGTGGTATAAAAAGTGTCATGGAAAACTTGAAATTTTCTCTGATCCTGCCTGTATAATTCTTTCTGCTTCTAATCGTATCTCAAACACCAGCTTTTCCATGAAGTTGTTCCTTAGACTATAAGCAGGTAAAGTCTATTTTCCTCCCTAAAATCCTTAGAAGTCACTAGCTCTGTATGTCGTGCAATGCTGACTATTTTACCTAAAGTCGAGTTGTTTGTGTAATTTTTTATTTCATTGCAAGCTCCTTGATGACAAATAATGATTCACCCAACCCTCTATTAGCCAAATGACCAAAGAAGGATGATGTAAAATTATAAGACAGTACAGTTATTATCAATACAGGAACTGAGTTCTACCTACTTGGAATTTTGCCCTGGGTAAAACATTTCACATTTCTGTTCTTCAGATATTTTTAATTCATAAAATTGAAACTCTATCAAAATATTGGTAAACTTTAAGAAACATTATTTTTCATATCAGGTTTCGCTAATTGAATGTAAGTTCCCTGAAGGCAGGAACTCATTCTTTTTCACCTCTGTATACACTGTGCCCAGAACTGTGGCTGGCATATAGCAGATTTGTAATTATTTATTGAATTATTTAATAAACAAGGATATTAAAACACTGTGAGTGGGCTGGGGCTGTAGTTCAGTGGTAGAGCGCTTGCCTAGCACATGCGAGGCCCTGGGTTTGATCCTCAGCACCAATAAAAATAAATAAAATAAAGGTATTGTGTCCATCTACAACTAAAAAATAAATATTAAAAACAAAACAAATTAAAAAAACCTGTGAGTAATGGCCAACATTGTACACAATAAGTATTCTATAAGTAGAAAAGGCAAATAATGTCAAATGTTTTTTTTTTTGTTGTTGTTGTTGTTTTTTTTTAATTCAATTGAATGGAAATGGCCTCTGCAATGGAACCCACAAGTTTAATTTGGGACAATTTTAGTACCTTAAGGTGAAAACAATTATACTGTAGGGATTAGAAGATCATATGTGTGTGTGTGTGTGTGTGTGTGTGTGTGTATATATATATATATATATATATATATATATATATATATATATATATATATATACACACATATGTATGTAGGTATAAATAATTTATGTGTATAAAATTTCTTTCAAGGTGCTTCTTTTATAAGCATTTCAAAAGTAAAGCATATGAAGTATTTATAATTTTTGTTGTTTTTAGTAAATGTTCCATGAAGTTCTTTTTCTTCCATTTTTTTTTTCCTGTCAGGATAATGTGTCTAGTTATCACCAAATCTGATCAGAGCTTAAATCTACTTTATGTATGCTCCCCATCCCCACTATAGTGGAAGGATAGGAATACAGGAGGGGATTCTTCAGAGGATGCAGAAGTTGCCACAAATAGCAAGCCTGAACAGTATTGATTTCTTTGAAGTGTCCCTCCTGATGTCTCTTAATAATCAAGCACTGTCGATTGACTACTGCAAATTGAATTTTCCTTGTTGACACTTCAGGTTTTTAATTTTGTAAATGCAGAAACCAGAACAAAATAAATGAGATTTTGCTGCATTTAAAATCAATACCAGTTATATCAGTCATCAAAAGAACACAACACACACACACACACACACACACACACACACACACACACACATACACACACAGTGTCTTATCTCTGTAGTTAGAATTTCTGGTCCCCTGTCTCTACATCTACATGTACTGCATCATCCCCTCTCTCTCTCTGAGGTATGGCCCTACATTTCCCTACTTCTAGAAACCCTCATTTTTCCTTCCATAGCAGACAGTTAATGAATGTTCACCACCTAGTGCCCTGATTTTAGCTCTCCAGCATCCACAAGCAGACATGAGTATCCAAAAATGAACAATTATAAAACAATTTGAATTGTATATTTAACATAATTATATGAAAAATATAAACACCTAATTAATGTGTTAATCACTGTTATTAGTTTAATAATGTTCACAAGGTAGCTGACAGTGACAATGTGGGCTACAGAATTTATAGTTCAAATTTAGAAGGAGAGTGGAAATCCTTTCCTTTACGTATTTCCTTATACGTATTATAAGTCCTTCCTTCCCTTCTGTCTGATGGGTTAATTAATGTTACATGCCTGTTTCTGGGCAATTATTGGCAGGCAGAATACCATCTGCTACTTAGTTTACACTAATTAGGATATTCTTATGAAACTGGGCATGGAGTAAATACCTGAACAAATTTGCAGTGAATAAAAAACAGGTTAAACCAAAAGAATTAGGAATCCGAATGATATTGTATTTCTCAACAGCAAAATTGGAAGATAAAACAGGCAGGAATAATAGTTTCAAAACAGTTAAGGTAAACAATTTCTCACATAAAATTCTATCTTCATTCTATGCTGATTGATAAAACATGACATAACATTATTAAATTTCAAAAATTTACTTCCTAGGTAAAATTATCATGGATTAATTTGACAATGTGTTCCACCAAAATAAATATTATACCATGAACAAAAGAGAAACAGAATTTAAGAAATAGGGAATCCACATTCGACAGGCACCAAAGAAAGTTCTGGGATAACAACAGTGCAATAGGCCTACAGAATAAGTAGTTAAAATTGGAACAAAATGCTCTAGGGCTTCAGCAAAGAGGACTCTAGGAAAATAAAAAGGATACAACTTTTGTAGATTAAATTTATCTTGTGAAAGAGAAAGCTAGAGATTTTTAAATTTCATGAAGGACTAATAAAAGGCAAACAGATGACTAAGAAATAAATGAAGACAGGAATTATTGCCTTTAGGAAAAATAGAATGTTGTATAAGAGGAAATATGGTTGTATTGTAATACCTGATCCTTCAGTGAATAAATTTAATGGAATGATGATAAATAATACACAGATACTATTGGGGCCTCTGAATGGGTACAATAAATAGCCTTTTCTTTGTTTTCTACCTGGATGCTGAACAAATTTAGAAATAAAGAATAGCAGATTAGAAACCAGAATGTCATTATTTATTACTTACAAAAATAGAAGACATAGTTTAATGCAAAAGCAAAATGGATCTCTGACTGAATTCCAGGAAGCTTTCCCCACCAGCCACAGCCAAATAGGATAAGGAAGGCCTCCTCCATAGCAGAGCACAGCTGAAGGGGCATGGTGCACTGACGCTCTCTATGGGCAGCTCATTTGGAAGAGAAGGAAAGGAAAGCTGAATAAAACAATACTCCTTTCTTCAATTTCTTGAATTTCTATTAATACATGTTCTGATTTCTTCATAACTGTTTTCTTACCTTTGCATCCTTCATGACCAATATGTTTTATTTTAAGCTCTTTATTATTCAAATTAGTAAATACATAAAATTAGTCAAAATAGATTAGTTAAATCCATGAAATATTATTGCAGCTTCATGGCCAATCTTGTTTCATGTATACTCCCTCTTTGGCTTACTTTGAGAAAATATATTTTAAATGTATCGACCAATTTTCACTGTAATTTTATGTTATTTATTGTATCTGAAAAGAGGAGGTAATTCCTTAAATATGATTATATCCTTGGAGGTAGTATTTCACCTCAAAGAATTGTATAAAAAATTGTTATTTTATACTATGACAAACTATACTATTTTATTAACATTAAGTTCTTCTATTAAATGAAACATGCCAATAACAGTGATTAAGACATTAATTAGGTGTTTATATTTTTATATTATCATGTGTAAATATAATGTTTTTTTGTTTGTGTGTGTGTGTGTGTGTGTGTGTGTGTGTGTGTGTTTGTGTGTCAGGGATCAAACCCAGGAGCACTTAACACTGAGCCACATCCCCAACATTTATATTTTTATTTAGAGACAGGATGTCACTAAGTTGCTTAGAGCCTTGCTAAATTGCTGAGGCCAACTTTGAACTTGTGATCCTCCTGCCTCAACCACCTGAGCCACTGAGATTACAGGTGTGTGTCACTGCATGCAGCATAATTTAAGGTTTTTGTTTTGTTTTATAGTTTTTCATTTCTGAATATTCATGTCTGCTTCTGAATGCTTGAGAGCTGGAACCGAGGCACTGGGTGGCGAACATTGCTGAACTGTCTGTTATGGAAGAAGAAATGAGGGTTTGTAGAAGTAGGGAGGAGTAGGGCCAATACCTCAGAGAGCAGTGAGGGTGCAGTACATGCATATGTAGAGACAAGGGGACCTGTCCTTATCCTTTGCTTGCACAGCAGAAATTCTAATTACAGAGATAAGACACCCAGTGTATATGTAATGTTAATTGTGTTCATTTGATGGCTGATATAACTGGTGTTGATTTTAAATGCAGACTTTAACCAGATGCAGATTTTAACCAGACTTAAGGAGATACACAGGGAGAAGGACGGGGCAGTTAGAAGTGGGGTCTTTAAACACCTCAACCGAGTTACTGATCACACTATTTCTAGAACCTAACCCTACTTCTAAAGTCTCTTTTATTAAGACAATTAATGTAATTATGATTTCAATGGTCTGAGTGAGGATTTTCTTTCTGTTTCAGCCTTAAACATCCTGACTCTCTACAGTATGTTTTAAGATTTTTCTCTTTATCTTTAGTATCCTAAACTTTTTTAATGTCTCATCGATTCAGATAGAATTAGTCATTTTTATTTTTGCTAGGCATTTGCCAGCCCCTTTCACTCTAGAAATTCATATACTTCTATTTTTATGAAATAATTTATTGTGTCTTTGATAATTGCTTCCTTTATTTCCCTGTATTTTCTCATTCTGGACTGCCATCATAAACAGGTGAACAAGTCAGGTGAGTATTATACAATAAGAATTTTTAAGTGACCTCCTAGCAGTTCCAGGATGAATTTTTATCTTCATAAAATTGTATGCAAAATACTGTATTAATGTAAGTCTTCATTTTTCCTGAGAGGGAATCTAAAGCTACTTTTTATTCTTTTATCATTCCCTGAAGATTTAATCCTTGAATGTGACAGAACTGTAAGCTTCCAAGAGACCATAACTTTGAACTGCTGACTGGTTAAAAATGAGGAGGAGGGAGCAAAAGATAAGGTAAGTTCCTATGAGTAGCTCCTGACATTCTGCATGACATGAATGGCTATTAGATTTGCTCCATTTAAAAAAGAAAAAGAGAGTTAAAAGGTTAACCACCTGTTTGACTGATTTGAAATGCTGAAGCAAAATATCTCATCGTTTGTACAGTGAATGGGCAGCTGTGCAGCTGTCAGTGGGATATTATTCACAAAATTAATATGATTTGAGATCTTACTTTAAAGAAAGAAGTGTAAGAATTCTTAATGGAATTAAATTCTCTTTGTGTGCCAAAGTCTCATCTAAGGTTTTATTATGCTGTGAGACGTGTCATACGATAAACAATATTCTAAGTATGGCTATGGATTTACTTGAGATTTAATGAAAAAGAGAAAATGAAACTGTTTTAATGGAAAATCTTTGCAATTACTTTCCAAAATAGCTTCTTAAATTGCTCTGTTTTCAGAATATTTTTGGCAAAGCAATATATTATGGTAACTACAATAGTAGTTCTAAAAATCCTTAAAATCTTTTACTTTTTCTACCATTTAAAATTAATATTAAGTTAATGCTGGCATCATTCCAAACAAACCATCTTTAAATAGATTTGCTTTATATATTCCTTCTTATATGCTTATTTCATTAAAATGCCATGTTAATGGGCTTGCAGCTGGTTTTATATTGGAACTGCTGTAACAAGAGCTCTGTAGTCATTCCCAGAGCCATTGTATTACAGTATTTATAGAAGAAAGTAACTTCATGAATTATTTTTTTCCTGCATATTCAGTCTCTCTCTCCTTGTCCTGGCATCCTATTCTTCTCAGCTTATAAACATATTCAGGTTCTACCATTTAAAGAAAACCCTTCTAAACTCCATTTCTTCCTCCACTTACTGCTGCATCCCTTTCATTGACTCATAGTCCAATTGTTCCGAAAGTATTCTTCTGTATGTCCATCATAAATAAGGGAGCATAAGATGGGTTATAAGATCCAAGATTTCAACCTGGACTGAAGACTGAAGAGCTCAGAGCGGGAGTAGGTAAGAGAGTCAGATTAGCCACTGATGAGTTCTGGGCCTCAGCTTATAAATGTCTGGGTACAAAAATATGAAAATGTGTTCAACATTATTAGACATTAGCAAAATAGAAATGGTAACTGCAGTGAAATACTCCTACACATCTAGTAGAATGTCTATGATTATAAACAAATCCAGCAATATGGAATACTGGAGAAAATGTAGAGCAATCGAAACTTTTATGCTTTGCTGTGGTAATGTAAAATGGTTCAGCAGCTTTGGAAATATAGGAAATTTTATATAAACCTTAAGCATGGTTACTATAGGGTAAGCAATTCCCATCATACACAAGAAATATGAAACCTAATGTATATATAAGACTTGAACATAAGTTTTCATACCAATTGTATTCACAAAACGTAATAATTTGAATGATTAAAATAGCCATTAACATGGGAATGCATGGTTTTTAAAATACAGTTCTATCTAGCAAAAAGAAGGAGTAAATCACTGAGGCATACAAATCATGGAAAAATATCAGAAATGATTTATTAAGACAAGAAAACCACAGAAAAGTGAAGGTGTATTATTTCTATGTATGAATTTTTAGAATGTTCAAAGGTAAGTTACATTAGACTTTACATCAGATTTTAGAGGGAGGATAAAAATAGAATAGACTGAAGAGGCATGACAAAATGTTGGAGGTGATGGGAATATTCTGTATTTTGACTGGAATAGGGGTTTGGAATGTTTACATATTTGTCAGGGTTCATAAAACTATGCTAAAAATCCATGGACATTATTGTATGTAAGTTACATATACCAAGTAATATAAAAACTTAATAAAACAAAGCAAACATAAAACTAAATACAACCACCTAGAGAAAGGATTTTAATTCCATACAGGAGTCTGTGATATCAATATGAGATAGAAATCAAATAAGGGAAATCTTTGGTGAAGGAGGTGTTTGTAATTGTGTTTGCAAAATGAATTAGGAGAAGAGCCCCTTAACGTTGGAAGTGTGCAGTGGAATTTTGTCTGGTTAGGATTGGTCCAAAGACAATGAGAGAAGAGAAATACAGACAAATATAATGGAGAGAAATGGAGACAAGCATCGCCAACAATTTCAAAGAGTTTTTATCAAAAAGAAGCAAACAGAGAAAAATTGGGAGGGACAAAATCTGGTCTCCGCATTTTTTAAGATAAAAAATTGATATCATATTTGATATTGCAACTGCTATTTATGTTGCAGTGTTTAGTCAGTATTGACAACATGAATAATGCTTAATGAATATTTAAATAATAAAGGAAAGAAACTAATATGTGTTACCTGCCTGCAAGAATTGACAGGAGAACAGAATAAAATTTTGTTTCTGCCTGGGAAAGTGCAATAAGAGCAAGAAGAAAGAGGGTAATTGTGGAAGTAGGAAAAAATAATGGATAACTGAAAGCAAAAGTAAATGACCTGAATTTTACTAGTATTTACTTTTGAACTGTGGTATTGAACTTCAATACTCTAGACTTTATTGTGAATTTTAATTGTCCATTTATAAAACAAGGTTAGCACATAAACCAAGTCCTTACTCAAGGTAGGCTATGCTAATCAATTACGGCACCACTTATGTTTCAAATTGGATAGGGCCTTAACTCATCTCTTCAAGAAGCAATTACCAAACTATTAAGAAGAGCATGAGAAAATAAATTATTTGTCACATCTCTTCTAAAAGTTCCTAGTCCTAGGGCTAAACTAGCCTCCCATCCTATATATTTCTTTGGAGTATAGTTACATATCATAAAAGACTTTAGGTTCTTAAAAAGTGAAAGGTGAATATGTTCAATATAAATGATTAATTTTGTATTTTTGATGGGTAGACCTGCATCCTGAGCTGATCAGTTCAGATGATTTTTGATTGAAAAAATTAGAAATTACCTATTGATTCATTTCAAAGAACACACTTCTGTTTTCATTGATTCTTCCTATTATTTTCTACATCCTTTTTCCTTTATTTCCACTTTGATATTTGTTATTTCCTCTTTTTTCTAGTTTTGTGTTTATATTGCTGTTTTTTCTTCTCGGCACTTATAGTGCATTAGGTCATTGATATGGACTATTTAACTCTCAATTTCCCTCTAAGCACTCTTTTGGCTGTATCTCATAAGTTTTGCTACATGTACTTTCATTTTCTTGTTTTTAAGCATTTTCTAATTTTCCTTGTGATACCTTTTGATCAATTGGTTGTTTCAGAATATGTTGTTTAACTTCCACATTCTTGTAAATTTTCCATTTTTCTGTCATTTATTTCATGTGTCATTTCATTGTGGGTTATGTTTGAATAGATCAACCATTAAGAAAACTGTAGCTAAGCTAAAAAGAAGGAAAATATGAATAACTAAAATAAGAACCCATAGACACATACACCCTACCAAAAGTGAACCAAGGGTATGTACAGAACCTAAACTGATCGATATGAAGCAATGGCATTGAAACAGTATTAAACAAACAAACAAACAAACTTCCAACAAAGAAAAGCCCCAGAATTAGATGGATTCCCAGCTGAATTTTACCAGACCTTTAAAAAAATTAATGCCAGTATACCTCAAATTATTTGATGAAATAGAAAGGGAAGGGATACTCCAAATTCATTCAATGAAGCCAGAATCACATTCATACTAAAACCAGATAAGGGACACATCAAGTAAAGAAACACCACAGACCAATATTCCTGATGAACACAGATATAAAAATCTATAATAAAATATAGGAAATTCATATTCAAAACACATGAAGAAGAGTCTACATAATGATTGAATTGGTTCCATTCTAGGGATGCAAGGAATGTTTAACATATGCAAATCTATGACATAATTCCTTACAAAAATAGAAGGACAAAACTCATATTGTCATTTTATTAGATGTAGAAAAGCCCTTGGACAAAAATCTAGCACCCATTCATGTTAAAAATACTGGAGCAACTATGGGTAGATGGAACTTACTTCAACAGTCTAAAAGAAGAATATATATATATATATATATATATATATATATATATATATATATATATATATATATAGACAAACCCAAAGCCAACATTATACCACAAAGAGAAAAAAACTAAGAGAAATTCCTTTAAAATCAGGAACAAGATAAGGATATCCACTCTTACTTCTCCTATTCACTATAGTAGAAATTTTAGCCAGAGCAATTAAGCAAGAGAAGGAATTTAAAGTGATACAATAGGAAAGGATGATGCCAAATTATCAGTTTGCAGATGATGTGATCCTATACTTAGAAGAGCCAAAACAAACAAACAACAACAAAAAAAACCTCACCAGAAGACTCCTAGAGCTGATAAACACAGCACAAATCAGATACAAAAGCAACATGTAATAATTGCTTTTTGAATGTTAAACCAACATTACTTTTCATGGGCTAATCTTTATTTATTCGTGAATTTTTGTCCTTTAATGTATTTTTGAACTTGATTTTCTTACCCTTTTTTCTTCTTTTGGTGTTTTGGATCAAACCAAGGGATTTATGAATGCTAAGCAATTGCTCTACCACTGAGCTAAATTACAAGCCCCTTCTTATGTAATTTTAAATGTTCTTTTATTAATTAGGTATATTGGTCTGTAGTGTTTTTTAAATGTCTTTATTATATTTTGATGGAATTATTTCAGCCCCATGCAATTTGCTTATCAGTGACTTCCCTTTCTTTCATTTGGTAGAAATATTTATGTAAGATTGGTGTTGGTTTTGCCCCCTCCCTTCTGAATTTGTGACACGTTCATCAAGAAAAATCTTCCTTATGATTTTCTTGTTGGAAGGTTTTCAAACTTAATTCAAAATCTTAATAGATATAAAGTTGTAGTATTAAATAATTATCCTTCCCCAATGATTATATATGTTTCTAATACTCAAAACCTATGAATTTTGTCTATTTGCCCAAGCTGGGGAGTATCCTTCAGATCATTGAGGTGAACCTAACATAATCACAATGGTTTTTAGGAGAGGAAATTAGGAAGTGAAGAATCAGTCTTTCTCATTGAAGCTGGACTTTATTTTTAGCTCAATGAAACTTATTTCAGACTTCTGTCATCTAAAACTAAAAGGAAACTATTTTGTCATAGGTTTAGAAGCCCTAATATTAATCATATGGTCATTTATCATATTTATGTCTTCCTAAATAATTTAAGGTCTGGTATTTTGATGCCTCCTGCTTCATTTTTCTCACTAAGGATTGCTTTGACTACTCTTCCCTCTTATTTTTCAAAATGAATTTCATGACTGATTTTTCTACAAAGAACATCATTGGAATTTCTTTGATTTCTTTCTTTAGTGTTCTGTAGTTTTCATTGTAGAGGTCTTTCTTCTCTTGTTAGATTGATTCCCAGGTATTTCATTTATTTTTTTTTTTTAAAGAAGATGCAGTCTTCTTTTTAAAAAAAATATTTTTATTAGTTATTTATAGAGCTTTATTTTATATATTTATATGTGGTGCTGAGAATAAAACCCAGTGCCACACACATGCTAGGCAAGCACTCTTCCACTGAACGCCCGCCCCCCACAGCCCCAGCCCCAGGTTTTTTAATTTTTGAGGTTATTATGAGTCTGATCATTTTCCTGATTTCTATTTCACCTGATTCATCATTGGTGTATAGGAATACAATTGATTTATGGATGCTTATTTTATATCCTGCTACTTTGCTGAATTCATTTATGAGTTCTAGAAAGTTTTATGGTGGATATTTTTTGGGCCTTCTAAACATAGGATCATGTCATTAGCAAATAGGGACATTTTGAGCTCTTTTCCTATTTGTGTCCATTTATTTATTTAAGTTGTAGATGGACACAATATATTTTTATTTATTTATTTGTTTATTTATTTATTTATTTAATGTGATTGTGAGGATTGAATGCTGTGCCTCACAAGTTCTAAGCAAGCACTCTAACACTGAGCTACAACCCTTGCCCCTGTATCCATTTAATTTCTTTCTTTTGCCTATTTGCTCTAGCTAGAGTTTCAATACATATGCTGAATAGAAATGGTGAAAGAAGGCATCCCTGTTTTCTTCCAGTTTTTAGAGGGAATGTTTTCAATTTTTCTCCATTTAGAATGATGTTGACCTTGGGCTTAGTACGCATAGCTTTCACAATGTTGAGATATGTTCGTATTATCCCTAGTTTTTCTAGTGTTTTGAACATGAAGGGATGCTGTATTTTGTCAAATTCTTTTTCTGTATCTATTGAGATAATCATGTGATTCTTGTCTTTAATCTACTGATGTGGTGAATTACTGATAGGTTGAATTTCAGTGAATTGATTTTTAGCAAATTAGTCTGCTTTCAGAGTTCAGTGACTAGTAAACTATAATTTTTGCTTTAATTTGTATTCAGTAAAATGGCAGAATAAGAGGTCCCCTGCTCAAATACCCCCATAGGAACATTAATTTATAACCATCCTTGGACAAATGTGCCATTGTGTTCTGGTGGCACTATGGAGGAGTCTATTAATTTGCAGAAGAGCCCAAGACCAAGGAATGTTGTTTGTGAGGGCAGGTCACACATAGGTGGGAAATTTGTGGCTGAGTCTCACCTACAGACCTGAAAATGGCTTTGTTTCCTTGTGGACTCAGCTGCAAGTCCTATTGTGCCACCAGAAGTCTCCACCAAGAGCCTTGAGGTGAGTCATGCCCACCTGTATCTTGAGTGACTGATACCCTGACCTCAGGCCTAGTTATGGACCATGAAGCATCCCTGTAAGTTAGGTAGATATCCTCTTAGCTAAAGTCTGTGAGTGTATTCTGTGAGTGGATCCATACATCTAGGAATTTACCAGGAGACATACACATCTGTGTCACCAGAACAGGCCTTCAGATCTTGGTCTTAGCTGTGTAACATGAAGCAACCCTGTGACTTTTCAACTAAATCTCATTCCAAGACCAGGGCCAGGCCTATTTCTTTAACACCACACCCAGTGACACTAAGATCTCTCCCTGGGAACCAATGGAAGCCACACTTATTTATGTACCTGAAAACAAGCCTTCTGTCTACAGTTCCAAGTGGGAAAACTCAGGTGGACTCTTATCCCAGCATAGACAAGGTCATAAAGGGAATCCAGTCCACCCAAGACCAAATAAAATCCATGATGCTGACTGAAGTGGCTAGTAAGTGGGCTGCCAATTGTGAAACCTACTTTAAACTTAGTTGTAGCCATATGACCCAGCTCCAACACCACTTGATTGAAACTGGAGATAATCCCATTAGCCAAAAGAAAAAAAAAGTGAAAAATACTGAAAAAAAAAAAACCATAAGGGAATTTAGGACACCATCAGGAGTATGAATATGTGAACTATTGGGAGTTTCACAAGGAAAGAGAGAGGCAAGAAGCTTATTAAAAGAACTAATGGCAGAAAATTTCTCAAACCTTGGGAATGCTATGTACATCTACACTTGTGTGAATCACTGAACTCTAAGCAAATTTAACCTAAAGAACAATCCCAGGTTTGTTATAATAAAATTGTCAAAAGTCAAACACAAAGAGAATATTGAAATTTAGCAAGAGAATAGACAGTCACACATGCAGAAAACCACATATAACTTTCAGAACAATTAAGACATTTTACAACAAAAACCTTGCAGGGTAGTTTGGAGACAGATTATATATTCAAAGTACTAAAAGGAAAAAAAAATGTCAACTAAAAGTACTACACCAAGAAAATAATTCTTTCAGAAATGAATGACAGAAAATAACATTTGCAGATAAAAAAATTGAGAATTTATCACCACTAGACCTGACTCCTTTAGTAAGGGAGTTCTTCAGTTTGATTAAAAGAATGTAAAGTGCCAAAAATGGAAACATAGGAAAATATAAAATACACTGATAAATGTAAATACATAATCAATTCAGATTATTCTAGTAGTGCAATTTTAAGTAGTATAGAAATCACTTAAGTCTAAAATGAAAGTTGAAAGACAAAATAGTAAACATAATTATAGCTATAATAATTTCAAATGGATACATGATATATGTGTGATATTAATACCATAAAATGTGGTCTGTGGGATGCCGGGTTTTTGTTCTCACAACAAAAAGCCTCAGGGGTCACTCCAGGGAAAGTGGGCTAACTGGGCTGCATGAAATAAGAGACACAAATACCTTTTTGTTTGGGGTCCTCGCTGTGACGGCTCCTATGACTTAAGGGTCCCCAGGAAGAGAGAGAGCAAGAGCACACACTGACCCCTTTTATATTGAGGAGAAGCTATTCAAATGAAGCAAGGGGTCAGGTTTCAGGGGGCTGAGTCTATCTTCATGATATCCACTGTCAGCAGGTTGACTGACACCTGGGTAGGCCACACCCAATGGCACAGTAAGAGAAGGGGACACACACAAGGCACTTCCATGGAAGATTCTATCCTAAACAGGGCAAGGGGTTATATTACAAAGGAACAGGTGAGCATAGCTTCACCCATGGGGCTGTAGCAAGACACACCCATGCCCGAGACACCGACCCTCTAACCCAAGAAGGGTGAGGAAAGCTCTGCCACATTTCTGTGACTGAGTGCCTCAGCACCCAGCTGGGGAGTGTGACTCAGTCACATGCATGCTTGGTCTCCTACAGTGGGAGAAATAGAATTCATATGTAATTGAAGTTAATTTGATAACAGCTTAATAGAATGCTATATTTATTACATATACAACTTCTATGACATACACAATACATAAAGAGAAAGGAATCAAAGCATGTTAATATAAAATAAAAATCACAAAGGACCAGGTGTGGTGGTGCATGCCAATAATCCCAATGGCTTGGGAGGCTAAGGCAGGAGGATTGCCAGTTCAAAGCCAGCTTCAGCAATGGTGAGGCCCTGTCTCTAAATAAAATACAAAATAGGGCTGGGGATGTGGCTCAGTGGTCAAGTGCCCCTGGGTTCAATCTCTGGTACCCACCCACACAAAAAAAAAAGAAAGAAAGAAAAAAGAAAAACCACAAAGGAATACAAAACAGGCAAAAAGGAACAATGGAATTACAACATAGTCATAAAACAATTAACAAGGTGTTAATAGTACTTATTAGTATCAAAGTTACCTTATATAAATATACTAAATTCTGCAGTCAAAAGACATAGTAGATGAATGAATTAAAAACTAATGATATTCAACAATATGCTTTCCACAAGAGACTTTAGACTTAAGGATAGACATAGGCTAAAAGTGAAGGGATTGGATAAAATATACTATATGCATCTGTTTTAACAAAATGCTCAGGTGTAGTTATATTTATAGTAGGCAAAACTTTTTTGTCATTTTAAAATAAAAAATGGAATTACTATATGACCCAGAAATCTCACCACTGGTTATATATCTAAAGCAACTGAAATGAGCATGTCATAGAGCTATCTACACTGCTTTTTTAAAATTGTAGCACTTTTACGATAGCTAGTATATAGACTGAAACTGAATTTATATCAATGCATGAATGAATAAAGAAAACATGGTATATGTATTTACAATAAAATATTATTCAGCCATGAAAAGCATGAAATTCTATTATTTGCAATAACACAGGTGGAACTGGAGATAATTGTACTAAATGAAAGAAGCCACACACAGAAAGACAAACATCACATGATCTTCTTTGTAGAATTTGAAAAAGCTCATCTCATGGAAGTATAGAGTAGAATAGTAGTTACTAGAGACTGCAAAGTGAATAGGAGTGGGAATGGGGAGAGGTTAGTCAATGGATAAGTTTCAGGTAGATAGGAGGAATAATTTCTTGTGTTCTATGGCACAGTAGGGTGACTATAATTAACAATTATGAATTATATATTTGAAAATACCTAGAAGAGTATATTTGAAAGTTTTTTCCACAAAAAGTGATATATATTTGAGTTGAGGGATATACTAATTATGCTGATCATTACACAATGTAATATGTATCACAACATCACTTTGAATCCCATAGATTTGTGCAATTATTATGTCCATTAAAAATTTAAAAAAAACATTCCAAGAAGAAGTTCATTATATAATAATAAAGAAGTCAATTCATGATGAGGATATAATAATCATGGATATTTATATATCCAACTTTGAAATACTTAAATATAAAAAAAAACAATTATTACAACTGAAGGAAAAATAGACATCAATACAGTAATAGTAGAGTACATTACCCCACTTTCAATAATAAATAGAGAAATGAGACAAATTCTACTTAGAAACAGCAGACCTTCATAACATTGTAAACCAATGAGACTAAGGAATATATATGGAATATTCCATTTCACAACAACAGAACACACATTCTTTTCTAGTCCACATGGAACATTTTGGTGGTTAGATCATGTTGGACCAGAAAACAAGACTTAACAAGTTTAACAAAATGTTAAATAATACAAAATGTCCTTTTTAACCTCAGTGATACATGAAATCAAAACCAGGAAGAATTTTGGGAAATTCACAAATGTGTTAAAATTAAATAACATAGTTTGGCATAACCAAGTGGTCAAGAAGTAATTGATAAAAAAGTTAAAATTTATCATAAGGATGAATATAGAAAATCAACATACAAAAACTTATGGGACATAGAAAATGCAGTCTTAAGGGGCTGGGGATATGGGTCACTGGTAGAGTGCTTGACTAGCATGTGTGAGACACTGGGTTCAGTCCTTGGCACCACATAAAAATAAGTAAAATAAAGGTCTATTGACAACTAAAAAATATTTTTTAAGAAAGAGGAAAGCATATAGCCATAAATGCATACAGTAGGAAAAAAGATCTCATATAAACAATGTAAATTTATACTTCTGGGAACTAAAAAAATTAAGATGAGATATAAAATGAAAAGGGTTAAAAGAAAAACCCAAAGAAAAGATAAACAAAATTAAGATACCTTTAGTTATACTGAGAAAAAAAAGAAGATTCAAATAAATTTAGAAAGAAAACATTGCAATTGATAACACGGAAATTCAAAGAATTATGAGATACTATCATGAATAATTACATACCAACAAACTGAAATACCTAAGGAAAAATTAATAATTTCATAGAATCATACACTTTTCACAACTGAATCATGAATAAATAAAAAAGTAAGTAAAACAATAATTAATAATAATGAATGAATCAGTAATCAAAATCTTCCCAACAAATAAAAGGACATGACCTGATTGCTTCACTAGGGAACTCTAACAACTATTTAAGTATTAATTATTGCAAACCCTTCATAAACACTTCCAAAATTTGAAGAGGAAGGAAAAATTCCAAGTCATGTTGTAAGGTCAGCATCACCCTCACACCCAAACCAGATAACACTGTAAAGCCATATTGAGAAAGAAAGAATTTGAAGTGATCTCACATCCTGATTCAAAATACATTGCAAGGCAATAGTAATCAAAACAGTATGGTGCTGGCAAGAAACAGAGTAATGGAGGAGAATTGAGAACTCAGAACTAAATCCATACATAAAATATCAATGAATATTTAACAAAGGCCCCAGGAAACACAATAGGGGAAGGCCAACCTGTTCAATAAATGTTATTTAGAAAACTGGATATCCACAGGTGAAATAATGAAATTAGACAATCAGCTCTCACCATGTGCAAAAACAAACAAACAAACAAACAAACAAACAAACAAAAAACCCTCAAAATTATCAAAGGCTTAAATATAAAGCTTCAAACCATAAAAGTCCTAGAAGAAAACATAGGAAAAAATCTCAACACTGGTGTTTGCAATAATCTGTTTGATAACAACAAAAATAAGAATAAATAAATGGGACTAAGTAAAACAAAAAGTTCTACACAGCAAAGGAAACAATAAAATTAAAAAACCACCTGTGATATAAGAAAATATTTGAATATCACGTATATGTAAGGAGACTAATATGATAGACATAAGTATTAATATGATAAACATAAGGAACAAAATAACTAAAAAAATCAAAATCAAATAACCTAATTAAAAAGTTGCCAATAGGCCTGAAAAGATATTTCTCAAAATAAGACATACGAATGATCAACGTATATATGAGAAGGTGTTCAACATCACTGATTATGAGGAAGATGCCAATATAAACCACAACAAGATATCACCTCACAGCTATGATGGCTATTACCAAAAAGACAAGAGATAGCAAATACTGGCAAGGGTGTGAAGAAAATGGAACCATCATATACTGTTGGTAGAAATGTAAATGAATACAAACATAGTGGAAAACTCTACAGAGGTTTCTAAATAATAAAAAATATAACTAATATTTGACCCTGTGATCCTACTCCTATTTATCCAAAGAAATGAAATTATTATGTTGGAGAGATATTTGCAATCTATGTTCTAGTACCATTATTCACAATATGGAGTCCACCTAATTGTCCATAAATGAATGATTGAATAAATAAAATATAGTATATATGTAATGGAACATTATTAACCCATACAAAAGAAATTCTGCCATTTGTGACAACATAAATAAACCTTAGTGATATACTGTTAAGAAAAATAAGTCAGACACAGAAAGACATTGCATGATCTCACTTGGATGTGAAATCTAAAAATAATAACCTCAATGAAGCACAGAGTAGAAAAGTGATTATCAGGGTCACTTTAATTTATAAAATGAATCGATTCTTAGGATTTAATGTATAGCATATTGAGTCAAGTTAACAATAATTTAATACTTGCACATAATAAAGTATTCTCACCACAAGTACAAATATACCCAGTAGCAATTATGTAAGGTGATTTTATGTGTTTGATGTGCTAATTAACTCGATTGTTGTAATCATTTCATAATGTATACACTTCATCAAATCATCACATCATGAGCCTTGAATATATATAATTTCTATTAATTATAACTGAGTAAATTGCAAAATATTTTTTCATTTGTTTATTTGGAAATTTATCTTTGTTTTAATTAATTTTTATTGAACAAAGATTTTTCAAATTATGAATTAAATTTGTGCTTCTTGTAACAAGTGAAACAACACATTACATCTGGATAGCCCAACCTCACATGCCATATTAACCACTGTACTTTTCTCACTGTTCACATGAATACACGTATACTTTTGTACACACTTAAGAATCAGAATTATGTACACTTTTATAGCATTTCTAAGAACTCTTTTTAGAAATAAATCTATTAAAATGTCAGGTATAAAGCAGGATAGAATGGCCTAATCTCTGGCTGAATGAGGACCATGTAGGCAATTTAAAGACCTTGAAATACATGGATCTGAGTCAGAACCCATGCTGGAAGGCCACCCTAAGGAACCTGTGATAAGCCCTCATACTCACTAATGGAGGTAGAGGGGAGGCCTGCCCTTTCTCTGAGAGAAACCATGTCATATTACCTTAGTCTTGTCTGTACTGTATATAAAGTTATATAAAGCATAAAAATAAAATGAAGACTTGTGATGCAGAATCAAAAGAAAGTACAATTGGGCTAGGATGTGGCTCAAGCGGTAGCATGCTTGCCTGGCATGCGTGCACGCCCGGGTTCGATACTCAGCACCACATACAAACATGTTGTGTCCGTCGATAACTAAAAAATAAATATTAAAAAATTCTTTAAAAAAAAAAAAAGAAAGTACAATCATTTCAAGCAGGTCACTGATATTCCAGAATATACTGCTTTATCACAACCATTGTCAATATGTGAAAGGTTAATAAAAGTATCATAAAAAATGAAAGAAAAAAGCTATTTCTAGAGAGATCTGGAAACTTGAACTAAATGGAAATAAAATAAAACTGTATCCTCTACAGGTAATATTCCACATGGTTGACTTTGGGGTAGTTTGAGAGCTGAAGGAAAAAAAAAATTAAAAGACTACTGTGTTGACCAAGCCAAATACATCTTCAAAATTCCATGCAAGACCTGCTGGTTTGGTACCCCATGACTTAAAAGAAATATATAATGTGAAACAGAAAATTGCACAGCTAAACAAAATGAAATCTCCCCTGTTTCACACATAAAAAAATAGCAAAATGATTAAAGCAATCATCTGTGATATTGATTCTAATTTGGGGCAAGATTAGAGATCAGGAAGTATTGAGATCTTATGAGCAAGTAATACTTTGGTAGAAAAGGCACTTTCTGTTTGAACAAAATGCATTCAAGTTATGCCTTCAGTATTCTTGAGTTATAGAACATTGGGTAGAAGAGCTCAACTTCTCTGCCTTTCCCATATTCCATATATTTCAAAATAGAAATTCTTTTACCATAGTTACTGAATGCCTATAGTATATTTAGAACTATGCTAGGATTTAGGATTCAATAGTAAATTAAAAAATGGGTCAGGGTGGTTCATGCCTGTAGTCCTACCTACTCAGGAGGCTGATTAAGCAGGATCACTTGAGCCCAGAGTTTGAGAGCAGCCTAGGCCACATAGACTCTCTCTCAAACAAACAAAAATCTGAACTACAGAGGTATAGACCCTATGTGGTAGTGGGAGAAATATAAATCTAATAAAAACAAGAGAAGAAAGAAAATAATTACAAGTTGAAGTAAATGTTATGATGAAAACTGACAAGAGATAGATAATACCATGGTGATAAGAGTTTAGGCATATAATACCTGATTTTAAACATACTATAGAGCCATAGTCAGAAAAATAGCATGGATTTGGGATAGAAACACACAGATATATCCAGGGAACAGAATAGAGGACCAGAAAATAAATTTATGCACTTGAGCCAGATTCTTGACAAAGATGCTAAAAAATATAAGTTGGAGAAAAAGTAGCCTCTGAAAGAAATGGTTCTTGATAAACCAGATATCCACATGTAGTTTGAAACTAGACCACTGTCCCCTTGAAGAAAAATCAAATAAAATGGATCAAAGATCTTAATGTAATACCTAGAACTCTGTCTGAAAATACTTATAGGGGAAAACATTTCAACATATTGGCTCAGGCAATGATTTTAATAATAGGACTCCAAACAGACAAGAATAAAAAGCAAAACTGACAATGGATTGCATGAAACTAAAAAGCTTTTTTTTTTCCTTTTTCTTCTTTATGTACAGCCAAGAAAGCAATCAATGGAGTAAAGAAAATACCTATGGGGGAAAATTTTTTCCATCTATTCCTCTCACAGAGGATTAATATGTAGAGTCATAAAAAACTTAAAAAAACAAGTAATCCAATCAGTCAATGGGCAAATGATCTGATCAGAAACAAATGAAGTACAGATGGCCAATAAATACTTTATAAAAATGCTCAATTTGTTAGCTATCAGGGAAATGCAAATTTAACTACAATAAAATTCAATCTCCTTTACTTAGTAGTTATTATAAAAATTGATAAGTAAATAGCAAATGCTAGCAATGATTGAAAAAAAATGGAACCCTTATACACTGTTGGTAGTAATGTAAATTAGTACAGCCACTATGGAAAAGAGTATGAAGGCTCTTCAAAAAGCTAAAAAGACACCTACCATATGATTCAGCTATCCCACTCCTGGATGTATATCTAAAATTCAGTGGCATACAAAAGAGATAACTGCACACTCGTGTTTATTGAGGCACTGTTCACAGTATCCAAGATAGAAATCAGCCCAGGTACACATCAACAAATGGACATAATGAATATATGGTGTATATACACAATAGAGTTTGAACCAACCATAAAGAATGAAATTATAAAATTTCAGGAAAGTGGATGAAATTGTAGAACATCATATTAAGTGAAATAAGTCAGACCCAGACAAGGATTGTATGCTCTTTCTACCAAAAAAAAAAAAAGTGATCTGAAAGCAGAAGAGGAACCATTCAATTCAATTCAGGAAAAGGAAGGAGTTGGGAGAGGCAAGAGAGAGAGGGTGGACATGATCAATGCATAGTGAATTCATATAGAAAATGTCACAATGAATACCATCAGTTTGTGCAAGTAATGTATGTTATTTTTAAAAACTATAGGCTTTGGATCCCATTCCCACTTTGTCATTGACTGCCTTCATGGCCTTGGATAAATCATGTAACAGCTTCATGGCTTCATTTTCTTTTTTGAAAAGTCATTTTATGCAAATCTTTGTGAGAAACTTGAGAGAATTAAATGAGTTATTAAATGAAAAATTCTTATAATAGTGCCTGGCACATAGTAAGTACTCAATAAAAGTTAATTTTTATTTTTATTACTTACAGAGTTGATGTATGAATTAACAAACTTGTCAGGTAAGAATAAATGTAAAGCAAGGCAAATATGCCATTATTTTCCTTATACCCTGTGCTACAGAAATAGCAAACTAAAATTTGTCACACCATGCTGTGTCACCTGAGCTTAGAATGCCCTCCTAGTCCCACATTCCTTACATTCAGCCTTCTGAATCATCTTTCCTATTTAGGATCAGTCACCAGCTCCAAAAAGTCATGTCTGTCTCACTTTCCTCCCAGATAGCTTATCACACCTCTTTCTATATACATTCTATACATTACTGAATTTCATGTTCTGACACTGTTTTGTTTCCATGGTTCTCTCCCATAAGAAGCTGTAGAGTATCTCAAAGACACAGACTCAGTTTCATATGCATTTTTCAATTTCTACAAGATCTGTAGTGGCTAATGCTTAGTAGGTTTTCAAAAATTATTCATTGAATGATTGAATGGATAAATGAATTTTTTCATTGGCATCTTTCAAACATTTAGCAGTTACTCAAATGAGCAGATGAATTTGTGATGCAATGAAGAAAAAGTATGTAATAAAATTAGGTATGAGAAACAGTACTAAAACTGATTCCTACCTTTTTACAAAAACCATATTTAGTCTCCTTAACAACCCTGTTAGATATTTCCAATTATTATCCACATTTTCAGAAGTACAAAATGAGACTTGAAGAAGATTAAGCTGATTGTGCCAGATCATATTTATTTAATGTTTTTAAAATTATTTTT
This sequence comes from Marmota flaviventris, assembly GCF_047511675.1. Lineage (NCBI taxonomy): Eukaryota > Metazoa > Chordata > Mammalia > Rodentia > Sciuridae > Marmota > Marmota flaviventris. The sequence goes on from NC_092519.1 coordinate 688,300, forward strand.
GCAATGCTGGGGATTAGACTAAGGGTTTAATGCATGCTTGGCAAATGTTCTACTACTGAGCCACATCCCTAACTACATATAGCTAATAAAACCATTTTTGGTTGCTATATACTAATTAAGCTTTTGTTAGCTATAGTGGCATTGTTTTAGAACCATGATATTCAAAATAGATTACGATAAAACAATAATAGAAATATTTTAATGTTTTATGGCTAAATAAACTTGGGAAATACTACACCCTGCTCTTGAAGGATGCACAATACACTTATCACATAACACTTTCAAAAGTTCTATAATAACAGATGTAATTGCTTTTCTTAATACGGCCTAGCCTAACTGACAGAAATTGGCATTTCATGGAACCAAGTGAGATTCAAAAAAACTGTATTTCTGAGGAATATACTTTGGGCATGTGCTCACGAATCTTTGGAATCAAAGCAAACAGTTTTACATGATCATCTATAAAATGCTCCTTGATTTGAGAATGTTCCTGCCAAACTGGAATCATTTGGATAAATATATAGCTGTATGCAAGGAGAATATCTCAATTTATATGAGATGTTTATATCCATTTTTGAGTGTACTGCTTTCTGTTAAATTTTAAGTGAACATGCAAAGAGGGAAATGACTTTTACCACATTATCTATGTGCTTAGTGACAATGGCAATGCGGTACTTAAGGTAGAATATGCCTCTATCAAAAAAAGATCCCATCAAGGCTTTTAGCATTCATTCTTGTTCAAATTAAACAACTGATATTTATCCGTGCAATGAACTAATTTGTGTTTTAGGATGTTACATATTTTGGAAAAATGATATAAGGAATTACAATCACTTAGAAAATTCCATTAATGAAGAGAGTGAATTTGTAAAGATGTTATAACTTGGAGATTGTTGAATTTCTTGGCTTCACACTTTCAAATGAATATTGTCATATGATGTCATTGCCTGAGTTTAGTGTTATAACTACATTGCCAGTAAGTACTACTGTTTTAGTACTACTACTTTGCATTGAAAATGTGAGAAAGGAGTAGGTGCGGGCTGTATACCTAAATGATGCATTGCTCCAAGAGAAGGTCAAATTCTGGCATACTACATTGTAAAACTTAATATTTGAAAATGTCTGGACAATAGAAAATATAAGCACAAAGACTTAAAGAAAAAAAAATTGGTTACAGAGATATAAAGCAAGTAATTACAGTCCAGTTTAGATAAACACTCTGTACACATCCCTGGATACACAGATATACACAAACACACTCAGATCCTTTAGGGAATGAGGTCAGATATAAATAATTAAAATATTCTGAGTGTGGATAAAAGGGAATGGAAAAATATTAAAGCCATCAGATAAGCATCCATATCTGTGGATCATATGGTAAAAGGCAATTGCTAAAGTTTTGCTGAAATTTGCCTCTAACATGATAGTTATCAAAATTGGCTGTGGAAAAATCTAGCTCAGGTGCTATTGGAGACAAATATTTTACTATAATATTACTTAAATATATACAAAATAAGACTAGCTACTAAGTTATTCTGATAATGCTCAAAGTACTTTAAAGCAAAACATTTGTAATTAAATGATGATAAAAGTATAGTATCTATGGAAACAAGAGCACTGCACAAAAGATGATTATGATACTGACTGACACAGCCCCCATAGTTGTGCTTTACAAAGCCCATACTAAAAAGGATGGTGTGATGATTAAGAATCTGATTTTCTCTAAAGTAAGTGGTTATTGTTTCTAAATGGAAGATGATGAACAATTTAAATCTGTTATCTCAGAAGTTACCAAGTGGGGGTATTCAGAAATGAGTAAAAGCATTGTCCTTGTAACTAAATCTAGGTGCTGCTATAATCAACTTTTGTGACTTAGAGGACAGTGACCAATTATGCTAAATGGGTTTCAAGGACTTAAAATAGACTCAACTGATCAAGTCTATTATTATGGTTATTTTGTTTCTTTGTGTTAAATTTTTTGAGTTTTTTATTAGTTGTTTATGGACCTTCATTTTATTCATTTATGTGTATGAACAAACCCAGTGCTTCACACATGAGAGGCAAGCCTCTACTGGTGAGCCACAACCCAGCCCCATTTTTATATATCCTGGAGATTAATGCCTTATCTGTGGTGCATGTAGCAAAGATTTTTCTCCCATTCTGTAGGCTCTCTTCATGCTCTTGATGGTTTCCTTTTTTTGTGAAGAAGCTTTTTAGTTTGATGTCATCATATTTTTTGATTATTGATCTTTACTTCTTGTGCTTTAGGAGGAAGTCAGTTTCTGAGCTGATATATTGGAGTGTTGTACTTACATTTTCTTATAGCAGGTGAAGGATTTCTAGTCTAATACCTAAGTCCTTGGTCTACTTTGAGTTGAGTTCTTTGCAGCATGAGAGAGAGGGGTTAAATTTGATTTTGTTACATATTGCATTCCAGTTTTCTTAGCACCATTTGTTGAAGAGGCTATCTTTTTTCTCCAATACATGTTTAATGGGGTCTTTGTCTAGTATGAGATACCTATATATTTGTGGGTTTGTTTCTGTGTCATCTATTCTGTTCCATTGGTCTTCTTTCCTGTTTTGGTGCCAATATCATGCTGTTTTTGTTACTATAGCTCTATAGTATAATTTAAGGTCTGGAGTTGTGATGTCTCCTGCTTTGCATTTGTAAGGATTGTTTTTGTAAGGATTTATTTATCCTGGGTTTCCTATTTTTCCAAATTAATTTCATGACTGCTTTTTCTTTGTCTATTTAGAACATCATTAAGATTTTGGTGGGAACTGCATTGAATCTTTATAGTGACTTTGGAAGCATATATATTTTAACAATATTAATTTTGCCTATCCACTAACATGGGAGGTCTTTCCAGATCCATGAACATGAGAGGTCTTTCCATCTCCTAAGGTTTTAATTTCTTCTTTAGTATTCTGTAGTTTTCATTGTAGAGGTCTTTCACTTCTTTTGCTAGATTGATTCCCAAGTATTTTAGTTTTGAGGCTATTGTAAAGGGGATACTTTTCCTAATTTCTCTGTTAGCTGATTTGTCGTTGAAGTATATGAACACAATTGATTTATGAGTGTTAATTTTGTCAAATTGATTCTGCATTTCTTCCCATTTCCTGGCCCTCTTCCCTCCCTGCCCCCCTCAATCTCATACTCTGCTGATCTTCCCTCTGTTTTTATATCAGATCACCTGATTTTCCCCCTAACTTTGCTCTAGATTCCACATATGAAAGAGAACATTCAATTTAGCAAGATGTTCTCTAGTTCTAGTTCCATCCATTTAATGGAAAATACCATACTTTTATTCTTCTTTATGGGTAATTAAACTCTCTCTCTCTCTCTCTCTCTCTCTCTCTCTCTCTCTCTCTCTTTCACACACACACACAGACACACACACACGTGTGTGTGTGTGTGTGTGTGTGTGTGTGTGTGTGTGTGATATTTTCTTTATCCATTCATCTGTTGAAGGGCATCTAGGTTGGTTTCATAACTTGACTATTGTGAGTTGTAATGGTATGAACATTAATGTGGTTGTATCACTATAGTGAGCTGATTTTAGTACTTCTGGATAAATACCATGGAGTGGGATAGCTGGGTCATATGGTAGTTCCATTATTTCAAGGACTTTCCACTCTGTTTTCTAGAGTGGTTTTACTAATGTGCCATCCCACCAACAATATTTAAATGTACTTTTCTTTTTCTGACAACCTCACCAGCATTTCTTTTTATTCCTATTCTTGATGATTGCCAATCTGATTGAAGTGAGATGAAACCTTAATGTTGCTTTGATTTGTATTCACTTGATTGTTAGAAATGTTGAACTTTTTTTCACATATTTGTCGGCCATTTTTTTCTTCTTTTGAAAAATGTTTCTTTAGTTCATTTGCCCATTTATTGATTGGGTTATTTGTTTTTATGGTGTTAAGCTTTTTGAATATGTATTTCCTCTATCAGAGGAATAGTTGACAGCTTGAAAGGTTTTTCTTCTCCCCATTCTGTAGCCTCTCTATTCACATTCCTGTTTCCTTTGCTGTGAAGAACTTTTTAATTTGATGTTGTCTCACTTATTAATTCTTAGTTTTATTTCTCATGCTTTTGGGTCTTGTTATGTAAGTCAGTGCTTGTGCCAATATGATGGAATGTTGGCCTTGTGTTTTCTTGTAGTAGTTACATGATTTCCACTCTAATCTTAAGTCTTTGATCCCTTTTGAATTGATATTTTTTTCAGGATGAAAGATAGGGATCTAATTTAATTCTTATACACGTGGATATCTAGTTTTCCATGCACCATTTGTCAAAAAGGCTGTCTTTTCCCCAACATATATTTTTGGCATTTTTGTCAAGTATCAGGTGGCTATTAGCATATGGGTTTGTGTTTGTGTCTTCTATTCTATTCATTTGTCTTCATGCCTGTTTTTATGCCAATACCATGCTAGTTTCGCTATTGTAGCTCTGTAGTATAAATTGAGAATCAGGTATTGTGATGCCTTTAAGCATCACTTTTCTTATTGAGAATTGCTTTGGCAATTCTGGGTCTCTTATTCTTCCAAATTAATTTAAGAACTGTTTTTTTTTTTTCAGTTCTGTGAAGAATGCCATTGGTATTTTGATGGAGACTGCATACAATGCATTATTATTAACTCTCATCACTATATGGTGTAATAGGTACAAAGCTTCATTTAGCGGAATATGTTTAGTTTAGAATATATTTTGATCATATATATTACTGGCATTTTGGGGCAGAATTAAAATTTAGTTATATTTAATTCATCTAAAGGTGTTTTTCACCCCATCTTCCAAAACGTTTTGAATTTACTTAATCATTAATCTCTTTCTTGAAGTTGTAACTTTATTGAAAATTCAGTTCTTGAAATGCATATTAAAACATGAATCTGTGATATAAATTAGCTTGTGATTTTATAAGCCTGTTGTATTCACATATGTACATAGGAAAGTTAAGTCAGACTCATTCCATTATCTTTCCTATTTCTATCCCTTCTCCTTCATTCCCCTTTGTATAATCCACTGAACTTTTGTTTTAACCCTCCTCTTCTTATTGTGGTATAGCTTCTGCATATCAGAGAGAACATTTGGCTTTTGTTTTTTGGGCATTGGCTTATTTTACTTAGCATGATATCCTCCAGATCCATCCACTTACCAGGAAATGTCATAAATCTTTGAAGAAGACAGTATATTGTGTTACTAATTTGGATTTAATATCCTGGTTAGTTAATTAAGACATAAATTAATTTTAATTAAAAAAAAACATAGTAATACCTTTGTCATGAAAACAGAATCCTTACTGTAATGATTTGAGGATTAACTAGGAAAATTTGTCTTTACAAAAACAGATTTATTGAGGTATAATTAATACACAAAAGCTTCAAATAAAGAATTCAATTGATATGCTTTAGACATTCACATACTATGATACTATCACCATGGTAATAGACTTCAAAAATAAAAAAGGAAAGAAAAATTGGTTTTACCCCTTGAAATTGTACTTTTTGATATTATCAACCACAATAGCCCAATAGTCAGGATATTTTTCAGTTCTATGCCATTGGATTTATTTTGCTTTGGAAAAGTTTGACCTACACCTGAGCTCACCTAAATGCCTGCCATCTTAGTATCTTTGTTTCAACACTGTCATTAATAAATCTCATCTTTTGTATTAACCTGAACCCCCAGAAAGATTTACTGTCACTTCTTCTATGGTGACTTTTCTCATTGATGGGAAAGAAGATAAGATAAAGGCAAGGAAAAAAGTGTGATCCTTATACAAAATAATATCTTAGATTTTTTTCTCATTTCCATTTTTCTCTGAGATGTATTTACAGTTTGTATTTCTGGAAAGACTTTTTCATTACATGATGCATAAACATGAAGAATGTGTAGTGATATCCATTCTGTTTGTGGTTGGTTTGCTTTTTATGCCTATATTTTCTTGCCCTTGTCAAGAAATAAAAGTGACTTTTGCAGTTTTCTTCACTGCCTTTTTATGAGTATAAAAAAGTACTTGTCCTTATTATTTTTCATAGATCTTTTAGTAAAACAGTTGTCAAATAAAACCTTTCCACTCTGGGTTGTTGATTTTATGGTAACAACCAGAAGGTGGATGATTTTAATCATTTGACAACATATTAGGATGAAAGCAAAAAGTAATGGATATCTGCATGTCTTCAAATGTGCACTGTACACCAAAAAAGCAGGATGAATGCATGCCTTGATAAGTACCTGGTGTATCTTTGTCCACCAAATTTCTTTTGGACCTCCTTAAATAGTTAAAAAATCTAGGCAGAGACACTGCCATCTGCTATGGCCCACAGCACAGGCAGCCCAGAGTAAATGCCAAGAGTTTTATTGGGATGTTTTTTCTCAATTTGTTACTGCATCTGCTCCCATTCATGGCACTAGATGTCAGCTGATGCAGACAGATAGAGGAAAGTGATTGAAACATATAGATTTCAAATGGCAAAGTGGGAGGCTATCTGAAAGCATTTTATTTCTTTGTATTTGTTTCCTGAAGTCTAATGAACACAGAAGGCAGCAAGGATTGACAAGCAGGAATACTCCAGTGTGAGCTTCCAGAGAGTGCTTACTGCTCTGACTGTTTTATTAGTACCAAGTGGCAGGACCCAAGAGAGAGAATGCCCATCTTCACAACAAGTTGGAATATAATTATCAATGTACTGTCTGCTACTATATATTTTTAGTACATTTTTGTATTCTGTTTGGGTACTCATCCTCATGTGATCAGAATTCACTCAGGAGTTATTTTATTCATTGTCTCCTGTTTTGATGGATGGACATTCACTGTTCTTCAAACTCTGCAATTCAGTTATTACCATTCACATCAGACTCAGAGATATCCAATAAAGAAGGATTATGTGTAGTCTCCAGAGCATAATGAGACAAGAATATATAAGAGTCATGCTACAGATGATATAATTGTATATATAAGAGATATTAGAAATGATGTAAAACTGAAGCATTTGGAAAGATAAAAAAGATGACCACAGAAGAGGTAGGCATACAGTGGATACATTACTTTTTTAAAAATATTTTCAGTTGTAGATGGACTCAGTACCATTATTTTATTTGCTTTTATGTGGTGCTGAGGATAAAACCCAGTGCCTCATACATTCTAGGCTAAGGACTCTACCACTGAGCCACAACCCCAGCCCCAGTGGCCACATTCTTAATGATTCAAAGTGCTATGTTCTGAATTTCATGTTCAAATTCTCTGGGAACATTTTGCATGTGTTTCCAATATTTAATTCAAATTTTACTCAAATATACTTGTTTTAAGAGGTGAATATATTAGATATTTTTCATATAATCCTGTGAAACTCAGAGAGCTACGGTGATAAATATGCCAACCATAATTCTTTTATATTTTTTTATTTTTTAATCATAAACACTTTAAAAAATTATATATATATATATATATATATATATATATATATATATATATACACATTATATATATATATATAAATATATATATATATATATATATACACATTATATATATATATATAATATATATATATATATATATATATATATATATATATATATATATACACATTATATATATACATATACATTTTCTTCTAGTAGGCACAGGGTCTCTGATCTAATGCCTAGGTCCTTGATCTACCTTGAGTTGAGTTTTGTGCAGGGTGAGAGAGAGGGTTTTGGTTTCATTTTGCTGCATATGGATTTCCAATTCTCCCAGCACCACTTGTTGAAGAGGCTGTCTTTTCTCCAATGTATGTTTTTGGTACCTTTGTCTAGTATGTGATAACTAATGTGGGTATGTATCTATGTCTTCTATTCCTTTGGTCTTCATGCCTGCTCTTGTGCCACTACCATGCTGTTTTTGTTACTATAGCTCTGAAGTATAATTTATGGTCTGGTATTGTGATGCCTCCTGAAATTCTTTTCTAAGGAAGAATCATTTTCTTGATGATTTACATATAATGCATTGTTGCATGAATGATACAAACAAACTCATAGTATAAATAGTGGTGTCAGGGGCTGCGGTTGTGGCTCAGTGGTAGAGTGCTTGCCTAGTATGTGTGAGGCCCTGGGTTTGATCCTCAGCACCACATAAAAATAAATACAAATAAAGGTACAATATCTTTGTGTCCAACTACATCTGAAGAATAAATATAAAATGAATAAATAAATAAGTAGTGATGTCAGAACAATAGTCACCCTGTTTTCTTCTCAGCTCAAAGAGGGAGAGAATCAAATCTCTATTATGTTTTATATTAATATGAAGTATATGACTATTGGTTCAACTCCTACATTATACTGGCTATTTATGTTCATACAATGTAAGAAAAAATCTACCCCTAGTAACGACTAAATCTTTAATCTATCTAAATTTATTTCTTACGAAGTTAGATGTACTAATGAATGACCCACTACAAATTGATCTCCATTTCTGAAAAACACCTGTGCTGCATCTGAGAGTTGTTCTCATTAGTAAATGGGAAACTGGTGCATTTTGTGTCATTAGTATCCTAGGAATCACCATAGAAACAGTGATAGATGGTTAAAAGTAAAAAGTTCCAGGGAAGATCTTGTCAACATATGAAATCCATCAACAAGAAAGTCTAACTTAGATGAAAATGGAGAGATGTTAGTGTCTGGGTTACAAAGGAATTATGAAATATGATTCACATCATTAACTTATCCTGTGAAATTATACCTTATTTTATTTATAAGCTTACTATTGGTTAGAAGATAAACACTTTGAAATAAGCAAGAAACATATTCTTTTTCATGATTTTTTTTTTTTTCCATAATGGTCTTCCATTCTTGCATAGGTAAGTGAATGAAGCCATTACTATCTCCACTTTATAAAATCAAAATACAAATAACAAAAAGTTTAGTGACTTTTCAAGACAATTTATTAATTTTCACCCTGATTTTGTACAGATATATTTAACACAAATAAAATTAGATATAAATAAGCTATCACAGAAGTGGTATTCAAAATAGAGAAAAGCAAACATGTTAAGAAAATGACATAAAATATGAGGTTAAAATTTTAGTTAAAATTTCTAAACATACAACTGCTATGGGTAGGACCCATCTTTGACTTTATGCTTTCTAGAATCCACTGCATAAAGGAGAACTTGGTGATTTATTAAAAAACACACACACAGTGTCCATAAATACATAGGATTATATGAAAAATGTATTGTATTCTGGGAATAGAATACAATATACTAACCTACTATTGTAATTCATCTGCTTTGCAATTTATCACATGGGCAGCCCCTTGTGTAACATTATATCGAGAGGCAGATATTCTCTCTGCCATGCGGCAGGCATGTGTATGTTATAATCCTACCAGGCACATCACAGAAAACTAAGAATACTTAGAACAAAAGATAAGTCCTTAGTCCCCTAGCTCTTTCTTTCTGAAGCAGAGTGCCCAAGAAAGCTACATAACCATAACTATTCACATCTGGGCAACCCTCAATATCATATGTCCTCCAAACAGCAAAAAGAAACATTTTGAAATTGTGAGAAAGTTTTCTTATAACATGAGTTTTGTGCATGTTATCTTCTAAATTAATTAGTTTAATTTTCATAAGCTTGTAGATTTCTGGAAACTAGTAAGTCTAATTTTGAATGACTGAGGTAATTAAATAAAATCAATATTATTTATTGATTTTATTTGTCCTACCACATATTCTATTAATTATCTTATCCTACCACATATTCTACTAATTATGAAACTATTTAGAGGTTGGTATCCAGGCGTATACTGTTCAGAGAACATATGAGCAATATTTTTAACCATGTAGTTTTTAGCTCAGAGTAGTGAAGCTTTAGAAATGCTAGTTAGGGAAGAGTATGGAAATATTTTCAGATTATATTTTCTCTGTTTTGGTCAAATTTATCATGCAAAAAACACTCAAAATACATTCAGTTTCTACTTAATAATTTTGACATTATGAGACAACTGTTGATGAATTAAGGTATTAGAGGTGGGTCAAGATGGCAGCTGAATAAGAAACTCCAGCCCACAAATACACCAGTTTAGACATCTGTTCATTATCTGAGCTAATTTCACAAGAACTGAGGATACCAGATAAGAAATTGTATTGCCTGTCGTTAGTATAATAAGAAGAGATACATTGTAGAAGGTGGGAAGGAAACACTTTCTGGTTTCACTATTTTCTCAATTTCAAGCAGTCTGGAACCTCTCTACTCCACTTGGGACAGGGGCAGGGAATTAAGTCTAGGCCTTGTAATCGTAACTCAGTACCAGGAAAACCATGATAAGATCTAGTGCTGGGAAAAGCCCCACCACACCTCCTATCAAGCCAATATAGACATACTGATCCACTGGAACCACATTAGCCAGGCAGCAAGGATGTTGGGAACAGAATACAAAACCTAGGATAGGACATTGCATTGGAGGACAGACACAGGCCTGCCATGAGACTCTATACCAGGCAGAAACCAAGGCTTCAATATCCACATCAGAGCTTACAATGAAACTACTAAACCTGCAGTGGCATCAGTTGGATATCTATGCCAGTACAAAAGACTCAGATCTTGACTTGCATCATTACCAGGCTTAGAGTAGCTAGGAATACCCCATCCACTGAGATAATGTAGTTCCCTCCAGCTCTGAGTCTCAGGTGTGACCCACTTTATTGTCAGGTTGGTGGCCAAGGGAGTGTCTCCACTACCCATTGCTCAATCTCAGACAGCACAGTTATCTCCAGGCCAGTGCTCATAGATGGAACCTCTTGACCAGCCCTGGCACCAGGCAGAGTAATTTGCACCCTAATGAGATAGACTTGTGTTTAAGTCTGCATCATCTTCAGTTGTAGTTGTCCAGATGCATCCTCAGAAATACTCAAGTCCTAGAACCTATTAGACTCAGGCAAAACCCAATTTAGTGTCAAACTTTGTGGTTAAGGAACTGCCTTCACCAATATGACCCCAACCTTGGTCACCATAACATGTGGAAGTATTCCATTTCCTGAGAGTAGGTAGTTTGGACATGGCTTTGCCTTGGAAATAAGTACCAGGCTGGTTAAATGGTTAATAAGCCTAACACTAGGTAATGGCCCCCATCCCATGGCCAATGGTGCATGTGGAACTTCTGAGATAGCCCCAGAACCAAGAAGAGAAAATGAAGCCCTAGTCTATTGGACTTCTAGTCCCAAGTGTATTACCTTTGGCTGGTTAAAGTGCTCTTAGGCCATGTGTTCACTTGATCAGTAGGCAAACCATATAGCATTGTGACCTTGGTCCTATCATAGTTTTGTGCCGATCTCAATGGTCTTTGGGCTTAGGGTTTGACAGAGCTTTGGGGGCATTGATAGCCACAGACAGGTATAAGAACCGGAGACTAATCTGTCCTTGGTGATTCCGACAGTGACTGACTCTGGGCATAGTTTGATTGACAGGCACATTTAAAGAGATGCAAGAAGCTCTGGTGTGCTAGTGTATAGTACTATGACTATAGATAACAATAGTGGACAGGAAATTTCAAAAATCTAGAAGGAAGAATTTTGAAAGTGTTTACCATATAAAATTATAGAAATAAGTTTCTTGAAGAAATACACATGTTTAGTCTTATTTAAACTTTATACATGTATACACAATTTAAAATGGCTAATTACCCCGTTAATATGTGCTATTTTGTGATTTTTGTATCAGTTAAAAGTAAATTGAATTTTTAAAAATAAGTAAAACACACATGCAAATATATGCAGATATACAAGTTTTAAGAGGAGAGAGAAATCAAGGTATAATCTGGAATAAACAAAGAATAGAAATGGATATGTCAGCTAATAGCCTATGCAAGAAGGGGTTCCAATGAATAATGTTGTATCATTTTTTCAAAGATGCAAACAATTTAAGCTACCAAATATCTATTTTCCTGACAACAAATTCTAAGGACATATGGGGGATTCTTATCTGTAACTTCAGTTTTTTAGTAAATATAGTTTCAGTAAATACAGCAACATTTTTCAAAAGGATGCCTCTTAAGCAGATTCTCAAATATAAATAAATAAACCTGAGGGTCACATTAAATAAAATTTCAGTAGAGCTTAGAATACCTGGAGTTGGAAGTCCACAAGATCCTCTAGTACTTTCTGTCTAACTTAAGCTCTTGGCTTTAATAGTATGAGTTTATTTTGGTTGTTTGAAGGGTTTAGTTTGTTGGAAGTGTTGCAGAAGGAATAAAAATCCACTGAGCAGTATAAAATAAGAGAAATTGAAGCTTTGTATTTGTCCCAATTATCTATATTTCCCCATAATATTCCCAGTTCTTTACGTTGAAGAGTCCCAGAGATTAGCGTAAGATCACTAAATTAACACTTGATAGGCCCAAGAACAATCTGGCATATATCAGATTATATAGGCATCCCTTAGAGATATTGTTAGAAAGCTAGTAATATGTTGTCTCTGTCTCTCTCTCATTTATATTTTTTGTGGCACAGGGGACGCCTCCCAGGAGACTCAGGTGTGACCCACTGAGTTACATCCCCAGCCCCTTTTTCTTATTTTGACATAGGGTCTCACTATATTGCCTAGGCTGGCCTTGAACTTGCAATCCTTCTGCCTCAGTCTTCTGAGTTCTGGGATTGCAGGTATGTGGCACTATGCCAAGCCAGTTTGCAAGCTGTACATGGAGCTCACTAGTATTTTGTATTCATGGCTCACCAACTTTCAAAGAGAATCAAGTTTGCTTATATACTTGGCATTAAAGAAACTCATAAAGTTTCTAGTTTAAATGCATATTTATCCTTCTTAGACCATGAGTTTCATAAGGAAAGAGACTGTCTTGTTTATCACTATATATTCATAAAGAAGCACATGGTTTGACAATTAGAATATATTAACAAAATGATTATTTAAGGAAAGACTTACTATATCTGTTTTCCTGTTTATTAAAGGTACTTTATAATTAGGGAGAGGTGGCATTGTCCTGGCATTATCCCCATGTTTTGATTGAGTATAGACAACTCTAAATGTTTAAATAACTTATACATCCTATAATCACTTTCTCCATTAAGAAGTAGTAACAATGTCTTTTGAACACAATTCTACTTTGTCATAGCCTAATATGCACCATTGGCTCCTGTCATGCAAACACTGAACAGACATGGTGCACAAAACAGAGTATTGCAGATGCTGCAAAAATAAGACCTGATTCTTACCTCTGAAGCAAGAAAAGCAGGGGAACATATAAAATTAAAAGATAAACATTTTTAAGATATAAGATATGAAAGAAGTAACAATATATGACAGCAGAAACATCTAACACTAACGAGAGAGGATCTGAAACTTTTGATGAAAAATTTTGGAAGGCTAACAATGATATAGAGTCTGGTGGCCCATATGGACATGGCAGGATTTTGGCCTCCATGACCTTCTCAGTCTCTTTTCCTGTCCACGAAAATGCCTTGTTACAGGACACAATGGACTTTGCAGATTTAATTAAGGCTTATTGACCTTAAAATGGGGAGATTATCCTGGATTATCTGGCTAGAACCAATATAATCAGATGAACTCTCTTTGATCTCCATTTTGTTTACTGAATCTTTTTTATTTATTTATTTATTTATTGGTGGGGTTTCATTGCACCATGCTCAAAGAATATATTTTTCTAATGGAAAAAATTTTGGCTTATATGTTCCTCACAGATTTTTCTATACCATCATTTTCAACCATTTTGTGTTCTACTTTTAACTATACCTTTTAGAAACAGGATATTGTTGGGATTTTCATCTAATTTTAGAAACTTTTGTCTTTGTTTGCCTTATGTTTATATAGGAGGTTCTGATGCATGTGCTGAGACTTGAGCATCCTTATAGATACACTTTTAATATTTATTTACTTTCTTGCTTTTCCCACATGTATACTGTTTTAATTTACTATTTAAATTTTATATTGGTTGTGTCACTTCTGTTTTATGAACCCCCAGACTTTTCTGAGACTAGTACCTGGATGGAATTAGAAGGCTAAATTTTTCAAATGCAATTGAGGAAGTGCCTCCCAGTTCCAAGCTTCATTTATTCTACCGTGATAACATCTCTTCATTGGGGTGTTCCAGGGCAGCATAGGAAAATCCACCGATATAAATAGAATCATCCTCCCTAGGTTATGCCCTTGCCTTGTATCCTTTTCCTCATCAGTTTCACTGAGTCATTTATCTTTCATGCTGGAACCCAAGCACTTTCTTTATATATAGGTGAGGATGTTTCACACAGTTATTTCATGTGTCATGTATGACTCTGAGTCTGGTCAATATTGTGACTTCTCCATTGTTGTCCCTTCATTCATACTGGAAGAGGAAGCACATAGTAGCATGACAGCTTGTTTCAAAAACTTTGGTTTTATAAAAGTAAATTCATTTGATATTTTGAAACAGATATAAACACAATGATATGTTATTCATGTTCTCCTTAGCTTAGAAAATCTAGTCATTGAAAATGATGGGAAATCTCTCTTCTCTGTGCATAGTACTATATGGATTTAACAGCACTATATTAATGATCATATTAACAATCAAACACTAGATGTTGTAATTGAGGGTTGACTGAATTAAGAAGTTTTTTCCTATATTTATATAATAAGAAGCACACATGAAGCTCAAATATAGGTCCTTTGACTCCCCCAATTTTGTTCTCTATGCTAACTTTAAGAACATTTCTTGGAGCCACAAAAATAAAGCCACAAATAAAGTATATGTTTTTAAGTTTTATGAGTGATAGAAAACAACAGCTTAAAAAAAAATAGGCTTTAAAATCCCAAAGAGAAAGCAAATATCCATCTGGAAGGAATGCTTATATTTCAATTTAGATTTCTGGTAAATTTCTATTTTTGATATAATCTCAAATTCATGGAAATTTGCAAGAATATATTAGGAACTTACTTTATTCTTCAGATTCAGCATTTTTAAAATCAAAATTCTCTAATTTATTCACAAAGAAAGATATACTCAATGGAAAAAAGGATTTATTGTAATACTTAGAGTATTACATGATTTTTTTGTGTTTGTGAATAAGGGTAAATTCTAACACTCATCCCCACACACATATACACAAATTGAAAAAATATGTACAAAGTATTTATAGTGGTTTCTACATAGTGGTATGATTATTAGTAATTTTAATTTCTTTTTTTTTTTTTTTTTTTTTTTTGCTTATTTATATTTTCTAATTTTTCCTCAGTGGACATATTATTTATGTAATAAATAAAAATAGAAGTCACATTATAAAATAAAATAAAATCACATTTCTCTCTCCCCTCCTCCTCTCCTCTCCTTTAACCTTAGTGTCTTGATATCTCTAATATCAAGCCTATTTCTGCAGAGTGCAGAGCTCAAGGCCAGTATCCACTAGAAGCCAGGATTAACACAGAATGCTAAGCTTATTCACAGTAACTTTTGAACATGGAAAAGTCAGACTTTGTTCAAAAACAAAGGGAACATTTTTTCAAATATTTTTTTAGCTGTTGATGAACCTTTATTTTATTGATTTATATGTGGTGCTGAGGATCAAACTCAGTGCCTATCCATGCTGGGCAAGTGCTCTACCACTGAGCTACAACCCCAGTTCAAAGGGAACATTTTTTGAATGACAGAATATTTATTGAGCAAAGTGCTATAGCTATATTCATAATAAATTCTGAATAATATTCTGTCAGAAAAAAATACATAGATTCAAATGCAATACTATAAGATGCACTTGGAACTTCTATCAACTGAAAATGTTTGGGGTATAAGCAAGACCATATGCATGCCAGAAAGAAACAGGTCATAACACATAAAATTGGGTAACTGATTTGCAGCAGTTTTCCATGGCTAAATATACTACTTATCATTTGAAGCTTTGAGAAGCAAGTGCATTGGTCTGAGCCAAAACACAGTCTCCATTTGCTTAGTTTTGGAAAATAACTTGGACCTTTTTTTCATAATTACAGTTTCAAACAGTGGTAGCTGACACACCAAATGTACAGAATTTTGAATTTCATTCAAAATAAAGTCAAAGTTAAGGTCACATCATTGTCCTCAAAGTCAGACTTTGTTCAAGAATCAACTAGAAGAAGGATGATTAAGGAAGAAACAGAACATTTTCTTCCAAGTGTTATTGACTTTGCATTGATTGATGTTTTAGCTCTGTCCACTCTCTGATATTGAAAAGAGGATAAGCAAAGGAATTATTTTGAGTACACTCATTTTTAATTTCAGTTCAATATTGGCTTGGAATAAAGTAAATAGTGAAATAATGGTAAAGACAAGAGGGTTAGCAGATATATTTTTAAATAGTATCAGAGGGACTTTCCGAAACAGCACAAAGGGAACACATTTTATGTGGTTGGAGTCAGTCTTCATTGAAAATATTCTTGCAATTTCTGATTTTTAAGATGATACTATGCATAGTTTTAAGATCTTTTGGGGGGGGAAGATAAACTTTTTGAATAGCAATAGTGGCAGAAAAGAAAGTTGTCTTCAGCCATAATACCCTAAAAAGACACAGAATATTCACATTCCTCTTTTCATGGTATACAAACACAAGCCCCTTAAAAAATGATTCACTAAAAACTATACCTGTGTTTGGCTTTAGCTGGTTTTACCCAGGTTCCCCCAAATTTTCTGTTTATAGTAGACTCTCATATATATTTGGAATGAATAAATAACAAAATATATATAAAAATAAATATAACTTAATTTATAAAAATGATACAAATGAATATCAATTAATGTCTAACAAATTATAACTGTGTTGAACCTCAACATATTTTGACATACACATATGAAGATAAATGCTAATCTAATATTTGTTGAGTTGTATTAAGTTGTACTGACTATTAAACAATTGAATCCCAGGTGAACTGTTTTATGTGTGAGTGCGCGCGCACACACACACACACACGTATTCAAATGTAGGTACCATTTTATCTGCACAGAGAAAGTGTTTGGATATTACTGGTCAGAAAAGTTTTCACTTAGTTATCTTGGAAAGTAGTTGATTTTTAAATAGCATATGATAAATATATGAATATCATTAGTTACAGAATTCTCCAAGAATGGACATTTGATAGGAAGTTCATTTCAAGTGGCCACATGTCCAAATTATTTTAAGACTAGAAATATCATTTTATTTTTAATCATGACAGTTTGTTTTGGAAATTAAGTTAGATATTCATTCAAGATATATAGGAGTACCTACTAGAAAAATTTGGAGAGGCTGTGAAAAGCCACCTAAAACCAAAGTGTATGCATTGAATGTTGTATTAGTTAGCATTTTGCCTCTGTGTGAAATACCTGAGAAAAACAATTTAGTAGAGGGTAGATTTATTTTGGCTTATGGTTGCAGAGTTTTCATTCCACAGTTGCCTGGCTCCAGCTCAGAGCACCATGGCAGTAGTACCTGGTGGAGAAAAGACGCTGAACTCATGGCAGCCAAGAAGTACAGTGAGAGAGAGAGAGCGGTCGGGGGAGGGGCTAGAGACAAACCTCCCAGGGCAAACTCCCAGTGATCCTCTTCCTCCAATCATTTCATAAGTTCCACCTCTGAGCATTGCTGCATTGGTGGCCAAGCCTTCAACACATAAAACTTGTTGGGCATTCCAGATCAGACCATAATAAAGGTTTAGGAGTTATGTAGTCTGAAGTAAGTAGTAAAAATAAATATGAATGGTTTAAAACTCAATATTTCACTTTTTTAAAATTAAATTTAGGATTTCCAAAACAGAATTACTTATAATACTCTTGCAAAAGTAGTTATTCTGTTTCCCAGGGCCTGGCGTTTTGACTCAGTGGTAGTGCACTTGCCTGGCATTTGTGAGGCACAGGGTTTGATTCTCAGCACTGCATATAAATAAATAAAATAAAGGTCTATAAACAACTAAAAATACTAAAAAATGTTTCCTTACTATACATGCCAACAAGTAGTAGTACATAGATCATAATACAAAAATCTGCATGCATAACCAAACTGAAACTAATACTGTTAGTTTTGAAACTGATAATCTCACATTTTTAAAATAACTTCCTATTAATATGACTTTTGAATTTGAATTGAATCATGCATAAAGGCAATGATTTTATAAAAAGTATAGAAGATTTTATGTTGCTATTTATCTTGATATATACACCATACCAACATAATTAGACAACAAGAGTCAGAATTTTTATGAGACAAAGGGAAACACAGAAAGTGCTCTACTGTTTTTTTTTTAAATTATGGTGTTCTACAGCACCTCAAGAATGATTTCCAATCTTAACTCTGCCCCCTACTACTTGTGTGACCTTGGATAAAAATGTAAATGCATGTAATACTTCTGTGCTGCAGTTTTCAATCGTATAAGTTTTTTGGGGAGGACTAAATAAATGTATATGAATTACTTAGACAAGCACCACATAATAAGCACTTAATAAATATTAATGTTTTAATGGAAGGAAGGCCAAATTGTAAATACGAGAAAACCCATAGTCCAACTAAGTTTCATCATTAAAGAAGAATGAATAAAAACAAATAAGCTGGAGCTGAAATTCGAAATGTTAACAACGTAAGCAAAATAAAGGCAGTATGAGGAATGAAGTATCAAGTTGAACAACAAATTATTAGATTGATGATATAAATTGAAATTAATCCAAGCATTGGCACATCAAGACAATAATTGAAATTGCCAGTATAGGAAAATATAATTAGGAATCAAAGAGAAAACACAAAACATTGCATCAGAAATTAGGAAGGAAATAAAATTATTGATAATGATGGAGATTAGTTGATATCAATTTCCACACTTTTGTCTTTCTCATCTGGTAAACTTAGATTCAATGTCCAGAGACCAAAACAAGTGGGAAGATTCAAAGTCATATAGTTTGAAACATGGTTTCTTTTACATGCTTCTGAGCTAATAACAATGGAAGCAGCTAGCTGAATCTCAGGTATGGGTAAATAAGATCACAGAGAGATGGGAAGTAGGAAACAAATGTTAGGTACCTGGGAAGTTGTTTCTGTCCTTAGAAATGTGACAACATTTGGAATATAAAGTGGAACTTCTCAATTTTTGCAAGTTTTTATGTACTGACATACATTTATGTAGTTACTATGTTCTCTCCTACTTCTGAATAAGTATTACTTTTGAAAATCCTGCTTCAAAAACAGTAAATAAATAAAATCAGAAAAAAAATTGATTCAGTTGAATAAAGGAAATTGAAGGCATATGATTGGTCCAAAGACTTAGGGAAGAGTTACCACAAATCTAGGAGATGGATATAATGACAATTTTTATTTTTTTAAAGATTTTTTTTAGTTGTATATGGACGCAATACCTTTATATATAAGCAATACCTTTATTTTATTTGTTTATTTTTGTTTGGTGCTTGGGAATTGAACCCAGTGCCTCACACATGCTAAGCAAGCTCTCTACCACTGAGCTACAGCCCCAGCCCATAATTAGGATACTATTTCATAGTCATTTGCATTGTGTATTTTTTCCAGCACCCAGGAGAGTGCTTGACACTTTGTAATTAATGAATATATTTTTGCTAAATGATTGAGGCTTTTCTTATCTAGGCAGGCCAAGCAACTCTTCCATCTCATCCCATAATAGCCCTGTAGTGAATATAATCTTATGGCAGAAATGAGGCAAAGAGACTTCCTCATTTCTAATGCTTTTTAAGATGGTTGCCCTACTTAATTTATTAAATATGCCAGCTCTAGTCTTTTGCATTCGGTAGTAGTTCCCAGGCATATATATGCCAATAGAATTATCAGTTGACTGGAACTTTATTTACCAGACACTTTCCACCGCAGGAAACTCTAGCCATAGTAGCTAGTGACAAGTGTCATCTTCTTGGGATATTATAGGCAACAATAATGACAGCACTAATAGCTCACAGTTACCAGTGCACCCACCGGTATCTAAAGTAGCAATTTCAAACCAAGTGTGACACTATTAAGGACTTTACAGTCATACTGATATTACCACTAGTAGTGCACAATTTCAAGTTCATTCAAGCACACATAATCTTGTCAGTTTCTACTGAGATTACTAGACATGATTTGCTGCCAAATATTAAAATGTACATTTAATGGTTGGTAAAATATGAGGGAAGCATCTTGGTTAATTTTATTTATCATTTATCTTTTTTATTTTTTATTACTTTTATTTTTATTTATTCTTTTTATATATACATGACAGTAGAGTGTATTTTGACACATTGTACATACACGGAGTATAATTTATTCTAATTAGGATGCTTTACATGTTTTACATGTTGTGGAGTTTTACTGGTGGTGTATTCACATATGAACATAGTAAACTTAAGTCTGATTCATTCTACTGTCTTTCCTATGCCCATCATCCCTCCCTTCCCTTCATTTGACTTTGTCTAATCCAATGAGCTTCTGTTCTCCCCTCCACCATTCTTATTTTGAGTTAGCATTCACATATCACAGAGAATATTCAGTATTTATTTTGGGGGGGGGGGGTGGCTTATTTCACTTAGCATGACAGTCTTCACTTCCATTCATTTACCTGCAAATGCTATAAACTCATTATTCCTTATAGTTGAGTAATATTCCATCAAGTATATATTTATAACATTTTCTTTATCCATTTATCTGTTGAAAGGCACCTAGATTGATTCGATAGCATAGCTGTTTTGAACTGAGCTGTTATAAACATTGATGTGGCTCTATCACTGAAGTTATGCTGTTTTTAAATGATTTGGGTATATACCAAGGGGTGACATAACTGGGTCAAATGGTTGTTCCATTCCAAGTTTTCTGAGGAATCTCCATACTGCTTGCACCAATTTGCAGTCATACCAGCAATATGTAGGGGGAAGTACCTTTTTTTCCCCACAACCTCGCCAACATTTATTGTTACTCATGTTCTTATTCATGTTCTTTCTTTCTTTCTTTATTTTGGTACCAAGGATTGAACTCAAGGGCACTTGACCACTGAGTCACATTCCCAGCCCTATTTTGTATTTTACTTAGTGACAGGGTCTCACCAAGTTTCTTAGTACTTTGCTTCTGTGGAGGCTGGCTTTGAACTCAAAATCCCCCTGCCTCAGCCTCCTGAGCTACTGGGATTACAGGCATGCACTGCCATGCCCGGTGTTACTTGTATTCTTGATAGTTGCCATTCTGAATGGAGTGAGATGGAATTTCAGTGTACTTTTTAATTTGCATTTCTCTAATTGCTAAAGATGTTGAACATCTTTTTATATATTTTTTCAGCATTCTATTTTTTGCTCTGTGAAATGCCTGTTCAGTTCCTTTGCCCATTTATTGATTGGGTTATCTGGTTTGTTTGGCATTAAGTTTTTTGAGTGTGTGTGTGTGTGTGTGTGTGTGTGTGTGTAGATAGATAGATGGATATACAGATGTCTATCTATCCTGGAGAAGATTAATGCTCTCTCTGAGGTGCATGTGGTAAAGACTTTTCCCACTCTGTAGGTTCTCTCCTTATGTTATTGACTATTTCCTTTGCCACAAAGATGCTTTTTAGTTTGATACTATCCCATTTATTGATTCTTGATGTTATTTCTTGTACTTTAGGAGATTTTTGAGGAAGTTGATCCTTAGCTGACATGATGAAGAGCTGAGTTTACATTTACCTGTAGTAGGCTTCAGGTCTCTGGTCTAATTCCTAGGTCCTTGATCCACTTTGAGTTGAGTTTTGTACATGGTAAGAGATAAGGGTTTAGTTTCATGTTGTTCCATATGGTTTCCAGTTCTCCAAGCACCATTTGTTGAAGAGGCTATCTTTTCTCCAATGTATGCTTTTGGCACTTTTGTCTAATATGAGATAACTGTATTTATGTGGGTTTGTCTTTGTGTACTCTATTCTGTACCATTGGTCTACATGTCTATTTTGGTGCCAATACCATGTCATTTTATTACTATAATTCTATATTATAATTTAAGGTCTGGTATTGTGATGCCTCCATATCACTTTTCTCCTGAGGATTGCTTTGTCTATTCTGGGCCTTTTATTTTTCCAAATGAATTTCATGACTGATCTTTCTATTTCTATGAGAAATGCCATTCGAATTAATAGAAATTATAATAAATCTGTATAGCACTTTTGATAGTGTGGCCATTTTGTCAATATTAATTCTGACTATCCAAGAACATGGGACATATTTCCATATTCTAAGGTCTTCTTTAATTTCTACATTGAAATTTAATTTCTACAATGAAAATTACAGAACAATAAAGAAAGTAAGTGAAGAAGATCTTGGTGTATTTTAAATGCCAGGAACTTAACAACCAGGTAGATCTGGTTGGAGATTTGTAGAAAAAAAGTTTTTTCAAGTCCTCTGTGTTACTTTGTAGAAAAAAGTTTTTTCAAGTCCTCTGTGTTACTTCTAGATATTTGGCCTTAGTGAACTTATTTTTTTCTGTCAGAACTCCTCACCTAAACACATTCCTGAAAAAATAAAAATAGTATCTTGGGATGCAGTAGGACATAGTGGTTAAAAGCATTGCTCTATGTTCTGCTTCTGTTCAAGATGTGGGAAATTGAATAAGCACATTTACTCCATAATGAAGAGAAAAATCCAAATAAAGTACAAAATTATAATTTTTCTTGTAGCCCATTCGAGACCTGAGGTTGCAGGGCCATCAGGGTACCTATTCTTCTCCAAGGAGAGATGGAATACACAAACTCTTTCACCTAAGACAGAGCACCAGAGAAGTATAAAACTTTCACATGAGTGGGCAATAAGGAATCAGTAACACTTTGAACCAATTGTTAATGTCCAAGTGTATGTTGTTGTGACAGTAACAAAGCCGCTGGAGAAACAGACACAAGATGAATTAACATCAGCTTACAGGTTCCTTTCTATGGTCCTCCAGATTTGCTCAAGAAAAAGACTAGAAGCAGGTCAGGAACCCAGAGATAGCTTCCCTTGCTGGTGCATAAAAGATTTGAAAATTATCATTACTGTTTGGACACTCTGTCAAAAGTCTTCAATTCCCCAAAGGGCAGCATATGTTGTCACTCCTATGGCACAGGTAAAGGCCAACTGTTACTAGAAAAAGGATAGATGAGGAAAATCCCTTTATTTCTAGAAGGAAGGCAAGGCCAATAAAGGCTGCAGAATTATATAACAATCCTTTAGAATTCTCCTCCAAATGATGTGGAATCTATTTCCTACCAAAAGTTCATAATAAATATATAATAAAATTTGACTCAGTGTCAGAGTACATGATATGTTTAAAGTGCTACCAGCTCTGTTTTGAAGAGATAATTATCACCAGTAACTGTGACTACCTGAGAGCAGACTGTGTACCAGTAAGATGTAACACCTTATTGAAAATATTCTCTACTATGCCACTAATCCAAAAATGGCAAAGGGGAGCAATAGTTCAGAATAAATAGAAAGAGTCCATGTTAAAAATTAAAATAGGAAAAGAAGCAAAGTAAGGGAGGGTGCAGAAGAAGGAATAGTGAGAAAAGAAAAAAAATAGTATATGTCCCATTTTAAAAACAATATAAGATTGGATATAAGATTGGATTAAAGTTTGTGATAACAAATAATGGGACAATCAATACAGAAGATAATAAAATACAAGTGAAATTAAAACCTAATATTAAAAAGATTACAATATTTTTGGCTCTAGTGCCTCCAGAAAGGCTTTGCTCCATCCACCTCTGGCATGATCATGGGCTGCTCTAATAGTTCCCTGGTACCCTGGGTTGCAATGTGCCCTCTTGTGGCTGAGGGGAAAGGTTCTGGGGCATCTCTGACCCATGGCTAAACCAATTCTGGGCACCCTACCTACTGTTCTCTTCACACTGCTGGCAGCAACAGAACTGTTTCCATCTTTAAATTAAGAAACCTTGGGCATAATTCAACAAACATAAGAGGATTTTTAACTGTAGAAAGAAGGCAGAACACATAGGGACACAGGAATTAGGTAACTAGTGGAAGTTAGTTCCCTGGGTTTTCTTGTTGGCGTTTAAATATGTTAGAAAGGATGCTGCAGAAGTTTTCAATGTAGAACCACCAATAGGCACAGACAAAAATATCTCCAAGTAAAGCCTGTTTGTCTTAACCAAAATACCAGAGAAAGAAGGACCCAAGACAGCAGAAATACTTTGGATACATCCATCCTATTCCCAACAAACATCAATGGAATAGTTTCCTCCAAAATATCCACAAATATGCATAGTTTGTAGGACCAAAAATAAAACCCATCCTGCACTTACCCTTGGATCTATCGGAAACAGTAGTTTTTTGTCTTGCTTTAGGCATCACCAAAATTCTTGATGAGATGATCTTTGGTCTCCTGGTTGGCAAAAGTAGTTGATGGAGGTAGGTGATGCTACACTTCCCCCAGTGAGTGGAATGCTGATCTTGACTTGCCAAGGGGAAATACCAGCATCATCAATAGCATTTAAAGGCACCCTGTTCTTTTAAACCCATATGGCAGCAAGGAAATGTAATGAGAGTAGAATTATTCACCACTGTACCTCACCCACACTATTTGGTGTCAGTGAGTCTTAACAGATAGCTGAGCTTCTACTACCATTGGATATCTATGAGATTTATGAAGAAGTTCAAATCAGGACTTGTTAGTGTTTCACTTTCTAAGTACCCCTGAAATGAGTATGATCCATTAGACAGGCAAACTGCTACACCTGTCCAGATTAACCAAGCAGAACGAGGTGTTAAGAGATAGGGTTGGTTTGTTCTACAAGTATCCCTTCCCCTGGTATCAGCTGATCCCAAACAGGATCTGAGTTTACACTCTTACTGAGTAGCCACAAAACAGTATGAGTAAACTCTCTCCCCTTACTTCTCCCTGAGAAGAATAAGATGTAGTGGGGATCTATACTCTTACTTGGAGTCAAGGTGATGGTGTTAATTGGTGCTTCATTTTTATTTTTGCTGAGAAGATAAGTATCAGCAGAGCTGAGTAGAGAGCTGAGCCTCCACCCCACCTGTGTGCAATAAGTCAGACACTAATTTGATCAGGGTGGTATGGGTAGGGCCCCTGGAATAATAAGATGAATCATAAGAAAACTGATACAAATTTTAAATCACGAATCACAAAAATACAATAAACAGCAATTGTTAATTTTCTTTTTAAAAAATCAACAACAAATAGATGACTAAAATGTAAATTATAGAACTAGAAGACTGTAGAATAAAAGAAAACTGGATTAATGAGCTTATACATAGTGAAGAAGACAAGAAAAGAACCAATCAACTTGAGGAAAGATCAATAGGGTTTCCCCAATCTGAACAGAAAAATAAATAAATTAGCAACCTATGTAATAATAACAAGTTAACTTCCATATCCTCACTTGCTCAGAAGAAAATTAAAGAAAAAGTCAGACTGAAAAAGTATTTTAGGAAATAATAACATAAGTCTAATTACATATACAGAAAGACCCAAACCTGTAGATTCAGGATCTAGAGAGAAGTCTAAATTAAAAAGCAAAATTACATCTAACACAGATCATAATTTATCTTTGCAAATGTATAGACAAAAATTCCTGAAGTATGTTGGCATATGATTCTAGGAACCTTGTGTAATAAAGATATAATAATCAAGAGAGGGATTAGATTTCAGAGGATGATTCTCTGCTTACGTAAAGAGCCTGAGTGGCAAGAGATGGCAGGACTGTTTGTGGTTATTTCAGTTTGAAGTGATTGGCTAGGAATTCCTTAATCATCAAGTATGATAGCTATCCTCTGACTGATTTTTCCAAGGAATGTTGAAACCAGAGAAAAAATCCCTAGCTGTTCAGTATATAATGTCTGTAGAATTTCCTCTAGTTTTGATTTTTGAAAATATCAAGTAAATCTGACAAAGGAATTCAAAGGTTTAAATTACCCACATACACCAATACAGGCTAATCATATTGTTAATATTCATAAATTGTTTAGTATGGTACCAAGACTGATGTGTGTTGCAGAACCCTTTGGAATAGGTATGGAAGAAAACTTTAAGGATAAATTATTTACCAGAACCAGTGTTATACAAGGTTATGGAGGAGATGATTTTACATAGTTTGGAGGTGGTTCTCATGTGGTTGAGTATCATTGAAATGACTGAATGCATATATTATAGGGGCAAAGATGGATGCAGTAATAGAATGGAGAATTGTTAAGTAAAAGCAGACCACAGCCACAAAATCTACATGTAATCCCTTAATGGTACATCCCAAAAGCCAAATATTAGAATCCCAAATCCAGCATTTTTTACATAGGAGCGACATTGAGCACCCAAAAGCCAAAAGGGATTATAACAACATACTAGAGGAAGAAAATGTTATATGAAGAAACATATAGCAATCCTTTGTTTAATACCAATATTTAAAGTATTATTTAACAACAGAAAATTCATCGGGATCTAGGAGAAAATACCAGTTAATGGTATGTGGGTAGAAAGAAAATACAAAAAAATATTGTAAGAGGTCTTAAAAATTCAGATAATCTGCTCTTTAAAACAGAGATCCTAAAATCCAATTAAGGAAATTCTGGATTAAATAAGAAATGATTCATTTTCTTATGCCTTTCCAATAAGATTAAGGGATGGAAGAAAGAAAAAGCAATTATAAAATGGTTCTGTATTTATGTCCACCTGTCTTCAAATTTATCCAAGTCTTACTGTGCAAGTGTCTCCAATGAGAAAGAAAGAGAAATGGGCTAGAAATATGAGTGGAAATTTTTACAAAGGGGATTTGTAGATGGAAAACAAGCATATAAAAACATGTTCAACTATATCAACCATAGGAGAAATTCAAATCAAAATGCTAATTGTATATCATTATACATGCACCAGAATAACTTAAATATAAAGTGATAGCACTAAATTCTAGTGAGAATGCAGAGAAATTATATCCCTTGTAGATTGCTGGTGGGAATTTAAAATGGTACAACCAACTGGAAAGTCATATGAAAATTTCTCACACAACTAAACAATACATTTATCAGATGACCTAAAAATTGTATTCTTGGGTATTATTCCAGAAAGTTGGAAGATCACATTCACACTCAAAATTTATACAGGAATGCCATATCATCTTTATTTTAATCTTCTAAAATTAGAAACAACAAAGATATCTATGATAATTAATTTATGTGTCAACTTGTTTGGGTTAATGAATACTTAGAAACCTGGGAATACTTCTGTGTGTGTCTATGAACACGTTTCTAGAGGAGACTGACATGTTAGTTAACTGAGTGAAGAAAATCAGCCATTAATGTAGGTGGGCACCATTCTACTGGCTAGGTCCTTGAATAGAATGAGAGGGACGTTATTATTCCTATGTGTGGTTATGTTTGTGCAATTAATCTCCATCACGTAAAAACCAGAGAAATGAAAAGTTGTGCTCCATTTGTGTAAAAAATAAAATAAATTTTTAAAAATGGAGAGAAAAGGATTCCCATATCTTTTCAGGAATAGCAACACTTCTTCTCCTGACCTTCAACATCAGTACTCCAGACTTTCTGGCTTTGGGACTCTAGGACTCATACTAGCACCCTCAGGGTTGATAGGCCTTAAGTTTCAGACTGAGAATTAATGATACCTTTGACTTCTCTGGTTCTGAAATTTTCAAACTTAGACTGAGCAATGATAATTGCATCCCAGGGTCTACAGCTTTCAAATAGCCTATTTTAGGACATCTTAGTGCTTATAGCTGCCTAAGTCAATTCCTTTAATAGATCTCTTATTATTTCTGCCTCCCTTCTTGCCTGACTGATTATCTATCTATCTTCTATCTATCAACCTGACTTTATACTTTTGTTTTGTTTTTCTAGAGAATTGTGGCTACATAGTGTTCTTTAATAAATTAATGATTTATCAAACCAAATGGATTAATCAATGAATGATTGAAGCAAACAAAAAAAAAACTATTATTACACACAAATTGATTAGATCACAGGCGATTTATTCTGAGTGAAAAAGAAAGATACAAAATGGTTCCAAACCGAGTTATTCCATTTATGTAACATTTTTTTCTAATGAAAAAAAATCATAAAAATCATAAAGAATAAATTACTTGATTTCAGGGATGGAGAAGTGACTAGAGGTGACTATGGTTATATATATATGTAGCAAAAGTGTTCCTTGGATGGAACTGTTCTGCATGTTGACTATAGTAATAGTTACAGAAAATGCTACACATGAGAAAATTCCACAGAACCAAACACAAATACATATAAAAATTTGTTAATGTAAACCTGGTGAAATATTAGTAAGTTAAATGAATTGTGTCAATATCAATTTCCTAATGAAAAAGTAATATATTTGTGGAAGACATAACCATTGGGGCAACTTGAGTGAAAGGAATAAGGTAACTAATTGGTGGAGATTCAATTTAATGCTACTTAAAATCATAATATATGCAAATCTTGTAATGTAGATGTACTCAATAATATTGATGACTCTCAATTTTCACTGAGTGAAAGAACCATACAAAAGTACAAATTGTGATTCCATTTATATAAAACTCTAGAAAATATAAACTAATCTACAGATCCAGAAAGCTGATCAGTGCTTGTATGGCAATGGACAGGGCTTGGGGAAGTGGTTTGAGGAAACTATTTAGGTAATGATCATATTCTTTTTTTTTTTTTTTTTTTTTTTTTTTTTTTTTTTTTTTTTTAATAATGGTGATGGTTTTACAGGTGAAATGTTAAATCTAATTTATTATTTTATGTGTAATTTATTACATGTAATTTATTACATGTCAATTATATCTAAATAAAGATGTTCAAAATAAAAACAGTCATATCCTAGGAGCAAAATATGATGAAAAATATTGTTAACCATTGGCATAAATGACATATTAAACTCTAAGTGGCCAATGTTTTTAAATGCTCACTCTTCAATAGAAGAATAATAATCATGAATTTAAACAAGAAGTAATAATGGATAGAAAAGCAAAAGGTACAATCTAGTCAACTAATAAATCATCCATATGGTGTTACATTGAATATTTTTTAAATAAACATTGAACAATTAAACAAGAATAAATTTACTTTTAAAGATATAATTCAACTTCATCAAAGTACACGCATAAATCATGTAAGAACTTAAACTCTCATTTGCACTTTGATTTACTGATTTAAGCATGAGCACAAATAAACTCTTCATGAAATGACAGCACATAAGAAATTAATTTCTTTTATATTATTGCTTTTATTTTACAATCACCGTGCTATCAATGTTTATTTAGAAACAGCTGTTTAAGTGCTAGAATACATGTGTCATACAAGACCACAGAATAGTGGCCTGAAATGCACTGCAAGCCATACTAGATCCTGAGGAACTTACTTTAGAAAGGAAAGCAGTAACTTAATTACATGATATCTAAGGTTAATAGTATAACAAGAATTTCTCCACATTAATTCCCTCACATAATATATCTGATAATTAATGTACAAGTGCTAATAATGTCCTTTTTGTACCTTATATATACACATTTAAAACTTATTAGCAGGGCTGGGGTTGTGGCTCAGTGATAGCGCACTCGCCTAGCACGTGAGGCACTAAGTTCAATCCTCCGCACCACATAAAATTCAATAAATAAAATGAAGGCTTTGTGTCCAACTATAACTTAAAAAAAAACTTACTGACTGCAGGCATCTTTTAGAAATTAAAACAATAAAAGATTTTTGAGGGGTGAGAAGAATTTTCTAAGAGGCTAGATGAAAAAAAGAGTATATATTTCATGACTCCATTTTTATAAACCTCTAGAAAATGGAAACTGATAGTGGCCACAAGCAAGACAGTAGTTACCTGGAGATGGGGGTACAGGGAGGGGTAGGAGGGAGATATTGCCAAGAAGCATGCTGTAGTTTGAATATGGTTTGGTCCCCAGTATATTTGGTATTGAAAGGTTGGAAGACAACTTTAAGAGGTGGGGCCTAGTGGGAGATGATCACCCCTTTAATAATCACCCCTCTGAAGATACTAATGCTCATCATGCTGATTGTAGGACTGAATTTGTTTCCATGAGAGAAGAGATGTTATAAAGGAGCAATTTTGACCCTTTCCTACTCTGTTTCTCTCTTTCCATGTGATTTACCTCTCACATACACACACACATACTTCCTTCATCATGTGAAGCCATCAGCCCATGTTATGACATAGCAGGAAGGCCCTCATCAGAGGCCAACTAGGTGAGGCTGCCCAATCTCAGACTTTCAGCTTCCAAAATTGTGAAATCTTTTTTTAAAAAATAATGTACCCATCCTCAGGTATTTTACTATCACAAAAGGGACTAACAGCATTTGGAAATTTTAAGGAATGATGGATATATTCACTCTTATAATTGTGATTAGTATGTGTGTGTGTGATAAAACATACGAACTTTAAAAAAATAGTTGTAGGTGGACCCAATACCTTTATTTTATTTAATTATTATGTGATGCTGAGGATCAAACCCAGTGCCTCACAGATGCCAGACAAGTGCTCTACCACTGAGCCACAACCCCAGCCCACATACAAACTTTTTAATCACGTACAGGTTCTTGTGCTTCAATTATAGTTCCATAAATTAAGCATGAAACTCTTTTCATGGATGAAAACAACTTTGAAAAAGATAAAGCTTAAAGATATTTGTAGGAGGAGCCATGTTGCTTAAAACTTCTCCATGAACAATGAATGCTCCATTTTCTTGCCAGCACATGAGGCAGACCACTCCCAATGGCTTACTCTACCCCAAATTTCTTAAGTGGGCTGATTGGTTCTGGATTTGTTCTTTCAATCACCATTACTTTCCTAGGGATGATAGAGTGAGTTCTTTAGCCCTTCTGAGAGCCATTAGTTGCTTACATAATAGGGTATGGAGTAACAAACACCACTATGAGGTCAGTGTTCCTCAGGTGACTCCTTGTATATTTTTTGAGATACTGCCACTCACATGCCTCACCTTATACAGTTTCTGGAAATCTACATACTAAAGCCATACACAAATAGGGAGAAACATGAAGTCCTTTTCGCCTTGCCTGTGGGATCAAGTATAAAGAGGAAGTTTGTCTTCAGTCCTCAGTCCTCACTTTGTCTTTATCCTTCAATGTGTGGATAACAATTTATCTTTTGAACTCCAACTCCACAGATCCCACATCTCTCCCTTCTCAAACACCTACTTCTACCTTTTATTTGTTCCCACTCCAGCATCAGAGGCTCACAGAGATACACATCTTTTCACATCAGATTGATTTTATTTTCACCACCATTAATGTTAGTAACCTGTGGTAAAATTGAGCCATTTCTTAGCTGCCAGACCTCTGGACACTCTGCAGATTATTCTGAGGTCTCTGGCCCCACTCAATTACTTGCTGTCCAGATCATCACTTGAAATGCTGGAGGTTTCTGGGGTATTTTCCATTTCTGGCTCTCTATTCAGTTTTTCATTTAGCCGATGATAATGAACAAAGAGTATTGTTCCTTTAGTTTTCTTAGATTTTTTCAGAGATGTGGAAGGCTTTTCTGAGTCTCTTTTGCTTGAATTATTTTGAAGTGTTTTTTTACCCTTATTGGTGGACTTTAGTATCTGTAAGGACAACAGAGAGGCCATAAGGGCATTGGTTTGAGAAAAGAAGATAGGATATACATGTGAAGTAGGGGTTTGTGCCAGATGAAAAATAAATAGGAGTCTTAGGTCGTGGGGAATGAATGCAGAAAGGAGAAGCTTGGGTTGGGTTATCTTACCTTGCTGCCTCTTCCGCATCTGGAGTGATGATAGGAAGTCTTCATATTCTTTCTTTCTTTCATCGATGATGTTGACTGGGCCATATCTGCATTAGGCTTCTGTGATTTCTTGGTTGCCTTAGCCATACTGAAGCCTCCCAGTGGTCTTCTGAAGAGCTGTAAGGATCCTAGGCATATATGTCCTCCCAAGACAATGAAGGGCCACACCCTTCAGCCTTCATTGGCCAGCAAGTTACTCCCCAGCCAATGAGGACTAAGGAGGAGGTTAGACCTCACAAAGCACTCTCTCTGACACTTCTGTACATGATGAGGCTAGGGAGGTTGCTAGGGAAACCAGGCTATAGCTTAGATATTGCAAATCAACACTCTTGGCACTTCTGGGATGTGGGGGAGAGGAGATGCTAGGAAGGCAAAAATGATCTGGTTGGGCAAAGGAGACTTTTCTTTAATATACCTGAAAGAGCCACCCCACCCTAATTCTTATATAGTGTTCAATAGTGGTAGTACAGGTGGTAGAGATCTTCCTCTACCAAAGTATTCCCCAAAGCTACTCCTACAAACTCATTCTGCTATCTTTCCCTTAGCCATTAGTTAGTATTTTGGATAATGTACCTAAAATCCATCCAAAAGTAATATGGTTATATTTTTCTTTAATTATCAGAAGATATGTGAATAATGCTACAAACAAGACATATTCCCATTAATGGATATCAATATACTTACTGCATTTGGCATTAAAGGCTGCCAATTTTTAAAATTGTTTTCTTCCAGGCCTTCAACTTATAGGAAAGGAATAAAATTAACTACCCACTGATGAAAATTGCATTTTATCCTTATTTTTATTCTATTTTTGGAGCCTGGTCACATTATCATCATTGAGTTTTGCAAGATTCCTTCTCTTTTATTCAAATTTTTCTTTCTTCTTAGAATCTAGCACTAGTTCCCTTCTCAACAATAGAATTATTATTTTATATTTGAATTCTGTCCTTGTATATGGCCTTGTTAAATGTATGTTTGAATGTACCATAACTGGTTTCTGTGTTTTGTAGCAGCATAGTCAGGTTCTAATGAAGGTTGGTTTCCGGGTTACGTCTTCATATGCTTTCTTTGGTGGATGCATACAGAAGGAGAGATTTAGGGGTCTTCCTCTTTTAATAAGGGCATTAATCTGAGACACAGCCCTCATGACCAAATTTAATTATCTCCTATCTCCAATTACCATCACATTAATGATAAGGGTATTAACATGTGAATTTTGGGAGGCACATTCAGTCCAAAGCAATAATTTTACTAAATATTGCCACATTGTTTTCTAGAATATATCAGTCCACCTTCCCAACAGATTTGTACTTTATGTTTCCCTACACAATCATCAATTTTTTATTTAGAATGCAGCTTCTCATAGGATCTCAGTGATCTTAACCAATTGATGTTTATACCCTTGTGTAATCCAGTTCAGTTGAATGGCATGAGTATGGGCTGTATCTAGAGATTTGCTTCTAATAGCTAAAATCCTACAAAAGTAATGGAATGCCATTAACATCATCAATTTTATCTTTGCTAGAACACTTTCTTGGTAGCAATCTCTCTTGCACATGTGCTTTCTCATTTTTATTAAAACATATTATGAAATGCTCAATAAAGAGGCCCACATTTTAAGGAATACCTTAGGAGGAACTGAGTCCTCAGCAAAATAAACTGCAGAGCACTGAATCCAAATAACAGCTACTTGATTTAATTAGGAAGAGGATCCTTCCCAGTTGAGCCTTGGGATAATTCACCCTTATAAAACAGACCCAGAGCTAGAGGACAACCAATCTGAACCCAGATTCTTGACTCATAGAAACTATGAGATAATTTCTTATTAATAATATTTCTCAGTTCTACAAATATCTCAGGGGTTCCCTCACATGTGAAATCTAGAAAAGAAAAGCCTAAAGGTAGCTGTCGGTTGTGATTTTCGATATGTACCCAAGTGGACCTGCTAATAGTTTATTCCTGAAATGTCCTTAACATATGAAAGAGCTGAATTCACCTTTCATCTGTGAAAGGAGAATGAATCAGAAGGGACTGAATGAATTTAACAAATTCCTGTCACATGCTGGGGAGAAGTGACTGAGGAACCAAAAGGGGGCTATATATGTTCAAAATTAAGCTAGAATGAAGAAGAGTCTTCATTCTGACTGGAGTGAAATGATATCTTAGAGTAGTTTTGATTGCATTTTCTGATTGCTAGAGATGATGAGCATTTTTTCATATATTTGTTGATTGTTTATCCTCTTCTTAAAAGCAGCATACTACAGGGTCATAGCCACATCAATGTTTATAGCAGCACAATTCTCAATAGCTAAACAGTGGACCCAGCGTAGATGCCCTTCAGTGGATGAATGGATAAAAAAAAAATGTGTCATATATACACAATGGGATATTACTCAGCACTAAAAGAGAATAAAATCATGGCAGAGGTGAGGTCTTGTTTTTGTGGCACAACAAACATGAAGATATTTGATTGCTTCCTTTGGAAAGGCAAATTGCACATAGTTGCCCCTCTGGAATCTGCATAGAGGTACAAAGCAAAGCAGTTGCCAGCGGTACTGTTCTTTTCCTGTACACTGAAACAGTCCTGGTATATTAAAGAAAATGAATTTTCATCATTAACTTGGTAGAACTTAATGAGTATCATATAATTATCTGAGTGCTTACAAAATGAGTACTTTGTCAGCTAAGCTGAGATCGGTGTCCATTATGCAGTTTTATACAGTAACATTGAGACAGCATTACTGTGCTATGTGCAGAAGATCTCAGATATATGCATAGAACTTACCTACATATATGTTTTTTTGAGGGATGGAGGGAGGAAAGTGGGAAGAGAGGGGGAGGGGCAGGGGCTGTGAGGGAGGGGAAGGGAGAGGGAGAGAGAGAGAGAGAGAGAGAGAGAGAGAGAGAGAGAGAGAGAGCGAGAGAGAGAGAGAGAGAGAGAGAATCCAAGAAAAACCTGGAAAAATAAACTTCATAAGAGAGAATGGCTAAACCAAACAAACAAAAATCAAAGGAAAACAACCCACAGAATGTCGGTAGTTATATAAGTTAGCTAGGTTGCAGAATGTTCCTTTATTGGGCTGCAGCTCATATTTTTACATCATTAGATTCTTGTTATCCATTCTGACCAGAATGTCATTGAAGTACTGTTCTTCAATGCTCAGTACATTATATTGGTATATTTGACATCTCATTATTGGTGATTTTAACTTTTATCACCTGAGTAAGATGGAGTTTATTGAAGTTTTCCATTATAAAGATACTGTTTTGATTTTTTTCACCAATAAAGGTCCAAAGGAAGTAATATCAGACTATGTTAATACTTCAATTTTAGTTGCATTTTTGACAGAGCATCCATTGACGATTTCTGACAGCATAGATTTTAACTTGTATTGATATTTTGTTTTACAAAATATTTTTCCTATTTTTCTCACTGCTTCTTCATTTTTAGGTTATAAGTATAATATAATAAGCAGCTTTCCCATCAATGACATTTATTTATTTGCTTACTTATTCAATATGAATATTGATATTAATAAATAAGCAAATGGACTCATAGATTCTTATATATTGGTTATATCTCGTTATTGTTACTATTTGCTTGATGTTCATATAGTACCACCAGCTTGGCTGTAGGGAGTACTTTAGTTATCAGTACTTTTTTCATCTCACATAACTTACCCTTCTTTGATCATTTCCATATTGGCAAGAACTTTTAGAAAATATCAAGAACATGGATAAAATGAATGTATGAAGGGCCTTTCCAACTTAAATTAAGAACAAAGAAAAATTGAATGTAATATACATACATAGGTTGAATCTTAATCAAGATTTGTTTTTTTTTTTTTTTTTTGCTAAGGGATGAATTTTAAATATTTAACAAAATGTTAATAATTGTAGAATTTTATTAATATTAATGTACTTGTGTTTTCAATCATACTGTACTTATATAAGGGCATGTCCTGGTTCACAACATACAGATACTAGTATACTAATTGTAATGAGACAGCCTACCTGTGACTCAACATTTAGTGACCATAAAGAAGATATGGACATACTATGTACTATTTTTTAAGCTTTTATATAAATGTGAATTTATATAACAACAGCAACAACAATAATTACAACAACAATAATTATAACAAAACATAAGTTCTGAGGTACCGGGTCTGGTTGAAAGCCAGAGATACACATGGATATGTACCTCCATAGGCAAATATGGTCCCTCAGAACAGGAACATGCACAACTTTCAAAGTGATTGGTTCTGGGCTAGATTATAACTGTAGAGCACAACCACCTTGATACACAAGAAATTTTGTTTTAGTGTTTATTTATTTACTGACTTGGCTTATTATTTACTTACTAGTTTTGTTATATACAAGGTTTTGAGAAATAAAAATAAGATAAAATATAAACTCTATTTCTGCTTAGGAAAAACCAAAACTGAATAGTAAAAATTGTTTTGTTTTGTTTTTGATACTGAGGATTGAACTCGGGGATACTCAACCACTGAACCACATCCCCAGCCCTATTTTGTATTTTAGTTAGAGATAGGCTCTTACTGGGTTGCTCAATGCCTCACCATTGCTGAGGCTGGCTTTGAACTCACCATCCGCATGCTTCAGCATCTCAAGCCATTGGGCTTACAGGGGTGTGCAACCTAACAAAATTTTAATGCTTATCTTAGAGCTACCATAGATAAATTTCTTAATAGTTCTTAATTTCAAATTCTGCATAATGTGTTAAGAGGTAATATTTTTTCTTCTTCATGAGAAATATAAATTTAAGACAGAATGGTCTAGGTTCTGTTATAATAATGAGACAAATAACACTTCGTAAATGAAAGTCATATATGATCAAATATTAAGCAAATAAAATAAAAGATTGAAATAAAATTTAATAAATTTATTTTACTTTTAATTTAAAAATCTTGAGCATAATTGTATTCCTGAATATCTTTGTTTCCCCAAACTTGTATATTTCTTAGAATAGTTACTTTTGCTAGACAATATTTGATGTATGATATTATAAATGTCTTTAACACAGACAGTTTGCCAAAAATATAGATCACTTGGCAACTGTTCCATTTGTTGTAACTATCAAAAATGACATTTTTTGACACTTAAAAATTATTCTACCTCATTTAGAATGATGCAAAGGCATTCAATCTTGAAGTTGAAAGCCATACATGTAATTAGTATACAAAGTGGATCCCACTTATCCTCAGCTTTAGAACCAGAGTTAAATTATGTCAATTGTTAAGAGTCTAGGTCATTAAGAAGGATGTTTTTCCTCTAACACACAATCTGAGATATAAAAGTTCCCATGGTTAGTATATAAGACATTTGCAAATCCTATAAATTCAGACTTAAAATATTTTTCTGCAGATGTGATTTATATATTTAATCAAGCCTGGGGGTAGAATATCTATATCTTAGATTATATTTCAAATGGGATGTGATGAAGATATGTATTATATGGTCAATTCGTATTGTTAGCATAATGAATTCCTCAGAGTACTTCTCAAAAGAGTATAATTTTAAAATAGATTGTATCACCTGTTAAGAATAAAGCAATTAGGGTTGCTTTTCTTACCAAGAATTTAATAGTTAGCCAAGTATATATATAGGACAACCATCAGACTGGAATAAAATTTAAGATAGAACACACATAGTAGCCTCTAAATTTGACATTTATGAATGATTCATCAGGGTAAATAAAATTAAAATAATATGACCTTCCATTAACTGCTATAAGATCATACAAGAGTAAATAGTGTTCTATAGCAATACAAAATTGACTTGAATGCAATATAAAACTTGAATGAAGGGGCTTGTGGCTCAGTGGTAGAGTGCTTGCCTAGCAAGTGTAAGGCTCTGGGTTTAATTCTCAGCACCACATATAAATAAATGAATAAAATAGAGGTACATCAACAACTAAAATATAAACCGAAAAAATCATTGCAATATATAAAATTATTTTGAAACCTATGGTACTGCTGATAACACACTGTAGGCCACACACTGCATTGGGTTGAGCTCTAAGTTGTAGGCATGAACCCTGTGATAAATACTAAAACATATTTTATGTTATGAATGGTACAAAAAAGATGACTCTTTGTGTCCTATAAATTAAGAAAATAAGGCAATGGTCATGAGTAAAAGGAAATGAATACTTGGACTTCAACATAAGCACAGGGTTCTGTATCACTGACAGTCTACCTAAAAGAAAGAATTACAGAATGTTACTGGTGTTCAATGAGGTTTCCATAAGATACTTAAAGAAGGATTTGGAAGGCTTTGTGAGGGCTATTAGAGACATGGATCACTTCTGTTGCCTCAAAAGGAAAGTCGGGGTCATTTGGCCAAATAAAGAAATCCTTCCAAATCTTTTTTTTTTTTTTTCCAGTTGTAAAGGGACACAATACCATTATTTTTAATTAATTATTTACTTCATGTGGTACTGAGGATCAAACCCAGTGCCCCACAGGAGGTGCATGCAAGTGCTCCAACACAGAGCCACAATCCCAGCCCCTCCAAACATATTTTTACCCTGTGGAACACTATTAATTGGGAATATCTCTACAAATGGAAAAAATAAAGTGTAAAAATAAATCACTCTGCACATAGACTTTTCTGACCATGAATACTGCCTTTTCCACACATCAAAATATATTTTATGCAAAACACCAGCCAAAAAAAGAATTCATGTCATTAAATGAGATTAAATGAGATTTGATAGTTAAACATAATATGCAAAATACATTAAAATTATAAAAATATAAGAGTAAAAACTGAAGTGAAAAACAGTGGATAAAGAAATTTGCCAAAAAAAAAAAAAAAAAAAAAAAAAAAAAAGATTGCTGAGAGCTTGATGATATATGCAAACCTCAAGGTAGAGCTGTTAAGCATCAGAAAGAGAGGGGTGTGGGTTGGCAGATATCGAGAAGAAACCGCAAGAGAAAATTAAGTTATCACATTGTAAACAATGAAAACAGAAGTACTGAAAACGGTAAAAGCATAGAGTACCTGCTACAGAGTGCTATGAAAACAAACACAAAGTAAAATGAGTTTTAAGAAATTATTAAATATATATATATATATATATATATATATATATATATATATATATATACAGAGAGAGAGAGAGAGAGAGAGAGAGAGAGAGAGACAGACATCTGCACAAAGCTTGATAGTTCTTTGAATACATACATACATATATATATATATATATATGTGTATATATATATATATATATATATATATATATATATATATATATATATATATATATATAAATGTAGTTACTGGAAAGGACAAAATAGCAAATTGAACAGAGGAAAAACAACAACAACAAATCAAAACTAAAGGAAATCTGAAACTACAGGGAAAAAGGGATACTGTTTTCAGGATATATTGCCAAAAAAGTGAAGAAGGTTTGGGTCACTCTGAATTATTTCATAATAAAAAATGAACTTCCAAGATACACAAACTTTAAAGTTTAGTCATAAACATGTAGCAATCAACAAGAAAAAATGAAGATTAGTTCAAAATTCCCCATAAGTATACAAAACTAAAAAAAAAAAAACAAAAAACACTCACTTCCTGTGAGGAAACTAACTTTTTTTTTTTACTCCGACTGTCATTTACTTATGAATAAACCTTTATATATTTTTCATTGATAAACACAAAGAGAACTTATTCTTGGATGTCCTTAAAGACACTACTGGATGACAGGCTATCATGAGTTGCTGTACTTCAGTCACATTCTCAGGGTCCATTTCTAATTCTTTTTCTCTTTCTACTTATACCACATTCCTTACTTCAGTGAAGTCCATAAGGGTTATGATTATCTTCTTCCAAAGTCCTGTTAATGTTGATATTTTTACCTCATCCTATGAGTCACTAATAATAACATCTAGAATGTGAATTGTTTCTAGAATCTATTCAATTTACTTGGCCCAGATCCATCAGAAAAATCACTATGGCTGCTACAGCATTACAAAATGTATTTCTTAAACATCAGTTCCTGGCGATTGAAATTGCTGCTTGATCCATGCATTGCAGAATGGATATCTTGATAGCAGATATGCAAAGAAATACTCTCATTGTGCAACTTTATCATAGCTCCTGGGAATTTTCCTTTTTGAACAGTAAGTACCAACAGTGAACTTAGCATCTTTTTTTTTTTTTTAATTTTTTATTGTTGGTTTTTCAAAACATTACATAGTTCTTGATATATAATATTTCACACTTTGATTCAAGTGGGTTATGCACTCCCATTTTTACCCCATATACATATTGCAGAATCACATCAGTTACACATCCATTGATTTACATATTGCCATACTTGTGTGTGTTGTATTCTGCTGCCTTTCCTATCCTCTACTATCCACCCTCCCCTCCCCTCCCCTCTTCTCTCTCAACCCCCTCTACTGTCATTCATTTCTCCCCCTTGTATTATTTTTCCCTTTCCCCTCACTTCCTCTTGTATGTACTTTTGTATAACCCTGAGGGTCTCCTTCCATTTCCATGCAATTTCCCTTCTCTCTCCCTTTCCCTCCCACCTCTCATCCCTGTTTAATGTTAATCTTCTTCTCATGCTCTTCGTCCCTACTCTGTTCTTGGTTACTCTTCTTATATCAAAGAAGACATTTGGCATTTGTTTTTTAGGGATTGGCTAGCTTCACTTAGCATAATCTGCTCTAATGCCATATTTCACTTATTTAGTAGTTCACTATTAATTTCTCTGGGGCTTTGAAAACTTAGTTCAGATATGAAAATCACCTAATTGTAAATATGGGGTGGATAAAGTTCAGCAACTCTAAATATTCTTTCTTTATAGCCATATATGTGGTGCTGAGAATTAAACACAGAGCCTTACACTTGCTAGGCAAGCACTCTACCACTGAGCCACAAGCCCCTTCATTCAAGTTTTATATTGCATTCAAGTCAATTTTGTATTGCTATAGAACACCATTTACTATTGTATGATCTTATAGCAGTTAATGGAAGGTCATATTATTTTAATTTTATTTACCCTGATGCATCATTCATAAATGTCAAATTTAGAGGCTACTATGTGTGTTCCATCTTAAATTTTATTCCAGTCTGATGGTTGTCCTATATACATACTTGGCTAACTATTAAATTCTTGGTAAGAAAAGCAACCCTAATTGCTTTATTCTTAACAGGTGATACAATCTATTTTAAAATTATACTCTTTTGAGAAGTACTCTGAGGAGTTCATTATGCTAACAATACGAATTGACCATATAATACATATCT
The DNA here is from genome assembly GCF_047511675.1 of Marmota flaviventris. NCBI lineage: Eukaryota > Metazoa > Chordata > Mammalia > Rodentia > Sciuridae > Marmota > Marmota flaviventris. The sequence goes on from NC_092519.1 coordinate 729,337, forward strand.
TCATCACATCCCATTTGAAACTATAATCTAAGATATAGATATTCTACCTACAGGCTTTATTAAATATATAAATCACATCTGCAGAAAAATATTTTAAGTCTGAATTTATAGGATTTGCAAATGTCTTATATACTAACCATGGGAACTTTCATATCTCAGATTGTGTGTTAGAGGAAAAAACATCCTTCTTAATGACCTAGACTCTTAACAATTGACATAATTTAACTCTGGTTCTAAAGCTGAGGATAAGTGGGATCCACTTTGTATACTAATTACATGTATGGCTTTCAACTTCAAGATCAAATGCCTTTGCATCATTCTGAAAGAGGTAGAATAATTTTTAAGTGTCAAAAAATTGTCATTTTTGATAGTTACAACAAATGGAACAGTTGCCAAGTGATCTATATTTTTGGCAAACTGTGTTAAAGACATTTATAATATCATACATCAAACATTGTCTAGCAAAAGTAACTATTCTAAGAAATATACAAGTTTGGGGAAACAAAGATGTTCAGGAATACAATTATGCTCAAGATTTTTAAATTAAAAGTAAAATAAATTTATTAAATTTTAATTCAATCTTTTATTTTATTTGCTTAATATTTGATCATATATGACTTTCATTTACAAAGTGTTATTTGTCTCATTATTATAACAGAACCTAGACCATCTGTCTTAAATTTATATGTCTCATGAAGAAGAAAAAATATTACCTCTTAACACATAATACAGAATTTGGAATTAAGAACTATTAAGAAATTTATCTGTGATAGCTCTAAGATAAGCATTAAAATTTTGTTAGGTTGCACACCCCTGTAAGCCCAATGGCTTGAGATGCTGAAGCATGCGGATGGTGAGTTCAAAGCCAGCCTCAGCAATGGTGAGGCATTGAGCAACCCAGTAAGAGCCTATCTCTAACTAAAATACAAAATAGGGCTGGGGATGTGGTTCAATGGTTGAGTATCCCCGAGTTCAATCCTCAGTATCAAAAACAAAACAAAACAATTTTTACTATTCAGTTTTGGTTTTTCCTAAGCAGAAATAGAGTTTACATTTTATCTTATTTTTATTTCTCAAAACCTTGTATATAACAAAACTAGTAAGTAAATAATAAGCCAAGTCAGTAAATAAATAAACACTAAAACAAAATTTCTTGTGTATCAAGGTGGTTGTGCTCTACAGTTATAATCTAGCCCAGAACCAATCACTTTGAAAGTTGTGCATGTTCCTGTTCTGAGGGACCATATTTGCCTATGGAGCTACATATCCATGTGTATCTCTGGCTTTCAACCAGACCCGGTACCTCAGAACTTATGTTTTGTTATAATTATTGTTGTTGTAATTATTGTTGTTGCTGTTGTTATATAAATTCACATTTATATAAAAGCTTAAAAAATAGTACATAGTATGTCCATATCTTCTTTATGGTCACTAAATGTTGAGTCACAGGTAGGCTGTCTCATTACAATTAGTATACTAGTATCTGTATGTTGTGAACCAGGACATGCCCTTATATAAGTACAGTATGATTGAAAACACAAGTACATTAATATTAATAAAATTCTACAATTATTAACATTTTGTTAAATATTTAAAATTCATCCCTTAGCAAAAAAAAAAAAAAAAAAAAAAAACAAATCTTGATTAAGATTCAACCTATGTATGTATATTACATTCAATTTTTCTTTGTTCTTAATTTAAGTTGGAAAGGCCCTTCATACATTCATTTTATCCATGTTCTTGATATTTTCTAAAAGTTCTTGCCAATATGGAAATGATCAAAGAAGGGTAAGTTATGTGAGATGAAAAAAGTACTGATAACTAAAGTACTCCCTACAGCCAAGCTGGTGGTACTATATGAACATCAAGCAAATAGTAACAATAACGAGATATAACCAATATATAAGAATCTATGAGTCCATTTGCTTATTTATTAATATCAATATTCATATTGAATAAGTAAGCAAATAAATAAATGTCATTGATGGGAAAGCTGCTTATTATATTATACTTATAACCTAAAAATGAAGAAGCAGTGAGAAAAATAGGAAAAATATTTTGTAAAACAAAATATCAATACAAGTTAAAATCTATGCTGTCAGAAATCGTCAATGGATGCTCTGTCAAAAATGCAACTAAAATTGAAGTATTAACATAGTCTGATATTACTTCCTTTGGACCTTTATTGGTGAAAAAAATCAAAACAGTATCTTTATAATGGAAAACTTCAATAAACTCCATCTTACTCAGGTGATAAAAGTTAAAATCACCAATAATGAGATGTCAAATATACCAATATAATGTACTGAGCATTGAAGAACAGTACTTCAATGACATTCTGGTCAGAATGGATAACAAGAATCTAATGATGTAAAAATATGAGCTGCAGCCCAATAAAGGAACATTCTGCAACCTAGCTAACTTATATAACTACCGACATTCTGTGGGTTGTTTTCCTTTGATTTTTGTTTGTTTGGTTTAGCCATTCTCTCTTATGAAGTTTATTTTTCCAGGTTTTTCTTGGATTCTCTCTCTCTCTCTCTCTCTCTCGCTCTCTCTCTCTCTCTCTCTCTCTCTCTCTCTCTCTCTCTCCCTCTCCCTTCCCCTCCCTCACAGCCCCTGCCCCTCCCCCTCTCTTCCCACTTTCCTCCCTCCATCCCTCAAAAAAACATATATGTAGGTAAGTTCTATGCATATATCTGAGATCTTCTGCACATAGCACAGTAATGCTGTCTCAATGTTACTGTATAAAACTGCATAATGGACACCGATCTCAGCTTAGCTGACAAAGTACTCATTTTGTAAGCACTCAGATAATTATATGATACTCATTAAGTTCTACCAAGTTAATGATGAAAATTCATTTTCTTTAATATACCAGGACTGTTTCAGTGTACAGGAAAAGAACAGTACCGCTGGCAACTGCTTTGCTTTGTACCTCTATGCAGATTCCAGAGGGGCAACTATGTGCAATTTGCCTTTCCAAAGGAAGCAATCAAATATCTTCATGTTTGTTGTGCCACAAAAACAAGACCTCAACTCTGCCATGATTTTATTCTCTTTTAGTGCTGAGTAATATCCCATTGTGTATATATGACACATTTTTTTTTTATCCATTAATCCACTGAAGGGCATCTACGCTGGATCCACTGTTTAGCTATTGAGAATTGTGCTGCTATAAACATTGATGTGGCTATGACCCTGTAGTATGCTGCTTTTAAGAAGAGGATAAACAATCAACAAATATATGAAAAAATGCTCATCATCTCTAGCAATCAGAAAATGCAATCAAAACTACTCTAAGATATCATTTCACTCCAGTCAGAATGAAGACTCTTCTTCATTCTAGCTTAATTTTGAACATATATAGCCCCCTTTTGGTTCCTCAGTCACTTCTCCCCAGCATGTGACAGGAATTTGTTAAATTCATTCAGTCCCTTCTGATTCATTCTCCTTTCACAGATGAAAGGTGAATTCAGCTCTTTCATATGTTAAGGACATTTCAGGAATAAACTATTAGCAGGTCCACTTGGGTACATATCGAAAATCACAACCGACAGCTACCTTTAGGCTTTTCTTTTCTAGATTTCACATGTGAGGGAACCCCTGAGATATTTGTAGAACTGAGAAATATTATTAATAAGAAATTATCTCAGTTTCTATGAGTCAAGAATCTGGGTTCAGATTGGTTGTCCTCTAGCTCTGGGTCTGTTTTATAAGGGTGAATTATCCCAAGGCTCAACTGGGAAGGATCCTCTTCCTAATTAAATCAAGTAGCTGTTATTTGGATTCAGTGCTCTGCAGTTTATTTTGCTGAGGACTCAGTTCCTCCTAAGGTATTCCTTAAAATGTGGGCCTCTTTATTGAGCATTTCATAATATGTTTTAATAAAAATGAGAAAGCACATGTGCAAGAGAGATTGCTACCAAGAAAGTGTTCTAGCAAAGATAAAATTGATGATGTTAATGGCATTCCATTACTTTTGTAGGATTTTAGCTATTAGAAGCAAATCTCTAGATACAGCCCATACTCATGCCATTCAACTGAACTGGATTACACAAGGGTATAAACATCAATTGGTTAAGATCACTGAGATCCTATGAGAAGCTGCATTCTAAATAAAAAATTGATGATTGTGTAGGGAAACATAAAGTACAAATCTGTTGGGAAGGTGGACTGATATATTCTAGAAAACAATGTGGCAATATTTAGTAAAATTATTGCTTTGGACTGAATGTGCCTCCCAAAATTCACATGTTAATACCCTTATCATTAATGTGATGGTAATTGGAGATAGGAGATAATTAAATTTGGTCATGAGGGCTGTGTCTCAGATTAATGCCCTTATTAAAAGAGGAAGACCCCTAAATCTCTCCTTCTGTATGCATCCACCAAAGAAAGCATATGAAGACGTAACCGGGAAACCAACCTTCATTAGAACCTGACTATGCTGCTACAAAACACAGAAACCAGTTATGGTACATTCAAACATACATTTAACAAGGCCATATACAAGGACAGAATTCAAATATAAAATAATAATTCTATTGTTGAGAAGGGAACTAGTGCTAGATTCTAAGAAGAAAGAAAAATTTGAATAAAAGAGAAGGAATCTTGCAAAACTCAATGATGATAATGTGACCAGGCTCCAAAAATAGAATAAAAATAAGGATAAAATGCAATTTTCATCAGTGGGTAGTTAATTTTATTCCTTTCCTATAAGTTGAAGGCCTGGAAGAAAACAATTTTAAAAATTGGCAGCCTTTAATGCCAAATGCAGTAAGTATATTGATATCCATTAATGGGAATATGTCTTGTTTGTAGCATTATTCACATATCTTCTGATAATTAAAGAAAAATATAACCATATTACTTTTGGATGGATTTTAGGTACATTATCCAAAATACTAACTAATGGCTAAGGGAAAGATAGCAGAATGAGTTTGTAGGAGTAGCTTTGGGGAATACTTTGGTAGAGGAAGATCTCTACCACCTGTACTACCACTATTGAACACTATATAAGAATTAGGGTGGGGTGGCTCTTTCAGGTATATTAAAGAAAAGTCTCCTTTGCCCAACCAGATCATTTTTGCCTTCCTAGCATCTCCTCTCCCCCACATCCCAGAAGTGCCAAGAGTGTTGATTTGCAATATCTAAGCTATAGCCTGGTTTCCCTAGCAACCTCCCTAGCCTCATCATGTACAGAAGTGTCAGAGAGAGTGCTTTGTGAGGTCTAACCTCCTCCTTAGTCCTCATTGGCTGGGGAGTAACTTGCTGGCCAATGAAGGCTGAAGGGTGTGGCCCTTCATTGTCTTGGGAGGACATATATGCCTAGGATCCTTACAGCTCTTCAGAAGACCACTGGGAGGCTTCAGTATGGCTAAGGCAACCAAGAAATCACAGAAGCCTAATGCAGATATGGCCCAGTCAACATCATCGATGAAAGAAAGAAAGAATATGAAGACTTCCTATCATCACTCCAGATGCGGAAGAGGCAGCAAGGTAAGATAACCCAACCCAAGCTTCTCCTTTCTGCATTCATTCCCCACGACCTAAGACTCCTATTTATTTTTCATCTGGCACAAACCCCTACTTCACATGTATATCCTATCTTCTTTTCTCAAACCAATGCCCTTATGGCCTCTCTGTTGTCCTTACAGATACTAAAGTCCACCAATAAGGGTAAAAAAACACTTCAAAATAATTCAAGCAAAAGAGACTCAGAAAAGCCTTCCACATCTCTGAAAAAATCTAAGAAAACTAAAGGAACAATACTCTTTGTTCATTATCATCGGCTAAATGAAAAACTGAATAGAGAGCCAGAAATGGAAAATACCCCAGAAACCTCCAGCATTTCAAGTGATGATCTGGACAGCAAGTAATTGAGTGGGGCCAGAGACCTCAGAATAATCTGCAGAGTGTCCAGAGGTCTGGCAGCTAAGAAATGGCTCAATTTTACCACAGGTTACTAACATTAATGGTGGTGAAAATAAAATCAATCTGATGTGAAAAGATGTGTATCTCTGTGAGCCTCTGATGCTGGAGTGGGAACAAATAAAAGGTAGAAGTAGGTGTTTGAGAAGGGAGAGATGTGGGATCTGTGGAGTTGGAGTTCAAAAGATAAATTGTTATCCACACATTGAAGGATAAAGACAAAGTGAGGACTGAGGACTGAAGACAAACTTCCTCTTTATACTTGATCCCACAGGCAAGGCGAAAAGGACTTCATGTTTCTCCCTATTTGTGTATGGCTTTAGTATGTAGATTTCCAGAAACTGTATAAGGTGAGGCATGTGAGTGGCAGTATCTCAAAAAATATACAAGGAGTCACCTGAGGAACACTGACCTCATAGTGGTGTTTGTTACTCCATACCCTATTATGTAAGCAACTAATGGCTCTCAGAAGGGCTAAAGAACTCACTCTATCATCCCTAGGAAAGTAATGGTGATTGAAAGAACAAATCCAGAACCAATCAGCCCACTTAAGAAATTTGGGGTAGAGTAAGCCATTGGGAGTGGTCTGCCTCATGTGCTGGCAAGAAAATGGAGCATTCATTGTTCATGGAGAAGTTTTAAGCAACATGGCTCCTCCTACAAATATCTTTAAGCTTTATCTTTTTCAAAGTTGTTTTCATCCATGAAAAGAGTTTCATGCTTAATTTATGGAACTATAATTGAAGCACAAGAACCTGTACGTGATTAAAAAGTTTGTATGTGGGCTGGGGTTGTGGCTCAGTGGTAGAGCACTTGTCTGGCATCTGTGAGGCACTGGGTTTGATCCTCAGCATCACATAATAATTAAATAAAATAAAGGTATTGGGTCCACCTACAACTATTTTTTTAAAGTTCGTATGTTTTATCACACACACACATACTAATCACAATTATAAGAGTGAATATATCCATCATTCCTTAAAATTTCCAAATGCTGTTAGTCCCTTTTGTGATAGTAAAATACCTGAGGATGGGTACATTATTTTTTAAAAAAAGATTTCACAATTTTGGAAGCTGAAAGTCTGAGATTGGGCAGCCTCACCTAGTTGGCCTCTGATGAGGGCCTTCCTGCTATGTCATAACATGGGCTGATGGCTTCACATGATGAAGGAAGTATGTGTGTGTGTATGTGAGAGGTAAATCACATGGAAAGAGAGAAACAGAGTAGGAAAGGGTCAAAATTGCTCCTTTATAACATCTCTTCTCTCATGGAAACAAATTCAGTCCTACAATCAGCATGATGAGCATTAGTATCTTCAGAGGGGTGATTATTAAAGGGGTGATCATCTCCCACTAGGCCCCACCTCTTAAAGTTGTCTTCCAACCTTTCAATACCAAATATACTGGGGACCAAACCATATTCAAACTACAGCATGCTTCTTGGCAATATCTCCCTCCTACCCCTCCCTGTACCCCCATCTCCAGGTAACTACTGTCTTGCTTGTGGCCACTATCAGTTTCCATTTTCTAGAGGTTTATAAAAATGGAGTCATGAAATATATACTCTTTTTTTCATCTAGCCTCTTAGAAAATTCTTCTCACCCCTCAAAAATCTTTTATTGTTTTAATTTCTAAAAGATGCCTGCAGTCAGTAAGTTTTTTTTTAAGTTATAGTTGGACACAAAGCCTTCATTTTATTTATTGAATTTTATGTGGTGCGGAGGATTGAACTTAGTGCCTCACGTGCTAGGCGAGTGCGCTATCACTGAGCCACAACCCCAGCCCTGCTAATAAGTTTTAAATGTGTATATATAAGGTACAAAAAGGACATTATTAGCACTTGTACATTAATTATCAGATATATTATGTGAGGGAATTAATGTGGAGAAATTCTTGTTATACTATTAACCTTAGATATCATGTAATTAAGTTACTGCTTTCCTTTCTAAAGTAAGTTCCTCAGGATCTAGTATGGCTTGCAGTGCATTTCAGGCCACTATTCTGTGGTCTTGTATGACACATGTATTCTGGCACTTAAACAGCTGTTTCTAAATAAACATTGATAGCACGGTGATTGTAAAATAAAAGCAATAATATAAAAGAAATTAATTTCTTATGTGCTGTCATTTCATGAAGAGTTTATTTGTGCTCATGCTTAAATCAGTAAATCAAAGTGCAAATGAGAGTTTAAGTTCTTACATGATTTATGCGTGTACTTTGATGAAGTTGAATTATATCTTTAAAAGTAAATTTATTCTTGTTTAATTGTTCAATGTTTATTTAAAAAATATTAAATGTAACACCATATGGATGATTTATTAGTTGACTAGATTGTACCTTTTGCTTTTCTATCCATTATTACTTCTTGTTTAAATTCATGATTATTATTCTTCTATTGAAGAGTGAGCATTTAAAAACATTGGCCACTTAGAGTTTAATATGTCATTTATGCCAATGGTTAACAATATTTTTCATCATATTTTGCTCCTAGGATATGACTGTTTTTATTTTGAACATCTTTATTTAGATATAATTGACATGTAATAAATTACATGTAATAAATTACACATAAAATAATAAATTAGATTTAACATTTCACCTGTAAAACCATCACCATTATTAAAAAAAAAAAAAAAAAAAAAAGAATATGATCATTACCTAAATAGTTTCCTCAAACCACTTCCCCAAGCCCTGTCCATTGCCATACAAGCACTGATCAGCTTTCTGGATCTGTAGATTAGTTTATATTTTCTAGAGTTTTATATAAATGGAATCACAATTTGTACTTTGGATGGTTCTTTCACTCAGTGAAAATTGAGAGTCATCAATATTATTGAGTACATCTACATTACAAGATTTGCATATATTATGATTTTAAGTAGCATTAAATTGAATCTCCACCAATTAGTTACCTTATTCCTTTCACTCAAGTTGCCCCAATGGTTATGTCTTCCACAAATATATTACTTTTTCATTAGGAAATTGATATTGACACAATTCATTTAACTTACTAATATTTCACCAGGTTTACATTAACAAATTTTTATATGTATTTGTGTTTGGTTCTGTGGAATTTTCTCATGTGTAGCATTTTCTGTAACTATTACTATAGTCAACATGCAGAACAGTTCCATCCAAGGAACACTTTTGCTACATATATATATAACCATAGTCACCTCTAGTCACTTCTCCATCCCTGAAATCAAGTAATTTATTCTTTATGATTTTTATGATTTTTTTTCATTAGAAAAAAATGTTACATAAATGGAATAACTCGGTTTGGAACCATTTTGTATCTTTCTTTTTCACTCAGAATAAATCGCCTGTGATCTAATCAATTTGTGTGTAATAATAGTTTTTTTTTGTTTGCTTCAATCATTCATTGATTAATCCATTTGGTTTGATAAATCATTAATTTATTAAAGAACACTATGTAGCCACAATTCTCTAGAAAAACAAAACAAAAGTATAAAGTCAGGTTGATAGATAGAAGATAGATAGATAATCAGTCAGGCAAGAAGGGAGGCAGAAATAATAAGAGATCTATTAAAGGAATTGACTTAGGCAGCTATAAGCACTAAGATGTCCTAAAATAGGCTATTTGAAAGCTGTAGACCCTGGGATGCAATTATCATTGCTCAGTCTAAGTTTGAAAATTTCAGAACCAGAGAAGTCAAAGGTATCATTAATTCTCAGTCTGAAACTTAAGGCCTATCAACCCTGAGGGTGCTAGTATGAGTCCTAGAGTCCCAAAGCCAGAAAGTCTGGAGTACTGATGTTGAAGGTCAGGAGAAGAAGTGTTGCTATTCCTGAAAAGATATGGGAATCCTTTTCTCTCCATTTTTAAAAATTTATTTTATTTTTTACACAAATGGAGCACAACTTTTCATTTCTCTGGTTTTTACGTGATGGAGATTAATTGCACAAACATAACCACACATAGGAATAATAACGTCCCTCTCATTCTATTCAAGGACCTAGCCAGTAGAATGGTGCCCACCTACATTAATGGCTGATTTTCTTCACTCAGTTAACTAACATGTCAGTCTCCTCTAGAAACGTGTTCATAGACACACACAGAAGTATTCCCAGGTTTCTAAGTATTCATTAACCCAAACAAGTTGACACATAAATTAATTATCATAGATATCTTTGTTGTTTCTAATTTTAGAAGATTAAAATAAAGATGATATGGCATTCCTGTATAAATTTTGAGTGTGAATGTGATCTTCCAACTTTCTGGAATAATACCCAAGAATACAATTTTTAGGTCATCTGATAAATGTATTGTTTAGTTGTGTGAGAAATTTTCATATGACTTTCCAGTTGGTTGTACCATTTTAAATTCCCACCAGCAATCTACAAGGGATATAATTTCTCTGCATTCTCACTAGAATTTAGTGCTATCACTTTATATTTAAGTTATTCTGGTGCATGTATAATGATATACAATTAGCATTTTGATTTGAATTTCTCCTATGGTTGATATAGTTGAACATGTTTTTATATGCTTGTTTTCCATCTACAAATCCCCTTTGTAAAAATTTCCACTCATATTTCTAGCCCATTTCTCTTTCTTTCTCATTGGAGACACTTGCACAGTAAGACTTGGATAAATTTGAAGACAGGTGGACATAAATACAGAACCATTTTATAATTGCTTTTTCTTTCTTCCATCCCTTAATCTTATTGGAAAGGCATAAGAAAATGAATCATTTCTTATTTAATCCAGAATTTCCTTAATTGGATTTTAGGATCTCTGTTTTAAAGAGCAGATTATCTGAATTTTTAAGACCTCTTACAATATTTTTTTGTATTTTCTTTCTACCCACATACCATTAACTGGTATTTTCTCCTAGATCCCGATGAATTTTCTGTTGTTAAATAATACTTTAAATATTGGTATTAAACAAAGGATTGCTATATGTTTCTTCATATAACATTTTCTTCCTCTAGTATGTTGTTATAATCCCTTTTGGCTTTTGGGTGCTCAATGTCGCTCCTATGTAAAAAATGCTGGATTTGGGATTCTAATATTTGGCTTTTGGGATGTACCATTAAGGGATTACATGTAGATTTTGTGGCTGTGGTCTGCTTTTACTTAACAATTCTCCATTCTATTACTGCATCCATCTTTGCCCCTATAATATATGCATTCAGTCATTTCAATGATACTCAACCACATGAGAACCACCTCCAAACTATGTAAAATCATCTCCTCCATAACCTTGTATAACACTGGTTCTGGTAAATAATTTATCCTTAAAGTTTTCTTCCATACCTATTCCAAAGGGTTCTGCAACACACATCAGTCTTGGTACCATACTAAACAATTTATGAATATTAACAATATGATTAGCCTGTATTGGTGTATGTGGGTAATTTAAACCTTTGAATTCCTTTGTCAGATTTACTTGATATTTTCAAAAATCAAAACTAGAGGAAATTCTACAGACATTATATACTGAACAGCTTAGGGATTTTTTCTCTGGTTTCAACATTCCTTGGAAAAATCAGTCAGAGGATAGCTATCATACTTGATGATTAAGGAATTCCTAGCCAATCACTTCAAACTGAAATAACCACAAACAGTCCTGCCATCTCTTGCCACTCAGGCTCTTTACGTAAGCAGAGAATCATCCTCTGAAATCTAATCCCTCTCTTGATTATTATATCTTTATTACACAAGGTTCCTAGAATCATATGCCAACATACTTCAGGAATTTTTGTCTATACATTTGCAAAGATAAATTATGATCTGTGTTAGATGTAATTTTGCTTTTTAATTTAGACTTCTCTCTAGATCCTGAATCTACAGGTTTGGGTCTTTCTGTATATGTAATTAGACTTATGTTATTATTTCCTAAAATACTTTTTCAGTCTGACTTTTTCTTTAATTTTCTTCTGAGCAAGTGAGGATATGGAAGTTAACTTGTTATTATTACATAGGTTGCTAATTTATTTATTTTTCTGTTCAGATTGGGGAAACCCTATTGATCTTTCCTCAAGTTGATTGGTTCTTTTCTTGTCTTCTTCACTATGTATAAGCTCATTAATCCAGTTTTCTTTTATTCTACAGTCTTCTAGTTCTATAATTTACATTTTAGTCATCTATTTGTTGTTGATTTTTTAAAAAGAAAATTAACAATTGCTGTTTATTGTATTTTTGTGATTCGTGATTTAAAATTTGTATCAGTTTTCTTATGATTCATCTTATTATTCCAGGGGCCCTACCCATACCACCCTGATCAAATTAGTGTCTGACTTATTGCACACAGGTGGGGTGGAGGCTCAGCTCTCTACTCAGCTCTGCTGATACTTATCTTCTCAGCAAAAATAAAAATGAAGCACCAATTAACACCATCACCTTGACTCCAAGTAAGAGTATAGATCCCCACTACATCTTATTCTTCTCAGGGAGAAGTAAGGGGAGAGAGTTTACTCATACTGTTTTGTGGCTACTCAGTAAGAGTGTAAACTCAGATCCTGTTTGGGATCAGCTGATACCAGGGGAAGGGATACTTGTAGAACAAACCAACCCTATCTCTTAACACCTCGTTCTGCTTGGTTAATCTGGACAGGTGTAGCAGTTTGCCTGTCTAATGGATCATACTCATTTCAGGGGTACTTAGAAAGTGAAACACTAACAAGTCCTGATTTGAACTTCTTCATAAATCTCATAGATATCCAATGGTAGTAGAAGCTCAGCTATCTGTTAAGACTCACTGACACCAAATAGTGTGGGTGAGGTACAGTGGTGAATAATTCTACTCTCATTACATTTCCTTGCTGCCATATGGGTTTAAAAGAACAGGGTGCCTTTAAATGCTATTGATGATGCTGGTATTTCCCCTTGGCAAGTCAAGATCAGCATTCCACTCACTGGGGGAAGTGTAGCATCACCTACCTCCATCAACTACTTTTGCCAACCAGGAGACCAAAGATCATCTCATCAAGAATTTTGGTGATGCCTAAAGCAAGACAAAAAACTACTGTTTCCGATAGATCCAAGGGTAAGTGCAGGATGGGTTTTATTTTTGGTCCTACAAACTATGCATATTTGTGGATATTTTGGAGGAAACTATTCCATTGATGTTTGTTGGGAATAGGATGGATGTATCCAAAGTATTTCTGCTGTCTTGGGTCCTTCTTTCTCTGGTATTTTGGTTAAGACAAACAGGCTTTACTTGGAGATATTTTTGTCTGTGCCTATTGGTGGTTCTACATTGAAAACTTCTGCAGCATCCTTTCTAACATATTTAAACGCCAACAAGAAAACCCAGGGAACTAACTTCCACTAGTTACCTAATTCCTGTGTCCCTATGTGTTCTGCCTTCTTTCTACAGTTAAAAATCCTCTTATGTTTGTTGAATTATGCCCAAGGTTTCTTAATTTAAAGATGGAAACAGTTCTGTTGCTGCCAGCAGTGTGAAGAGAACAGTAGGTAGGGTGCCCAGAATTGGTTTAGCCATGGGTCAGAGATGCCCCAGAACCTTTCCCCTCAGCCACAAGAGGGCACATTGCAACCCAGGGTACCAGGGAACTATTAGAGCAGCCCATGATCATGCCAGAGGTGGATGGAGCAAAGCCTTTCTGGAGGCACTAGAGCCAAAAATATTGTAATCTTTTTAATATTAGGTTTTAATTTCACTTGTATTTTATTATCTTCTGTATTGATTGTCCCATTATTTGTTATCACAAACTTTAATCCAATCTTATATCCAATCTTATATTGTTTTTAAAATGGGACATATACTATTTTTTTTCTTTTCTCACTATTCCTTCTTCTGCACCCTCCCTTACTTTGCTTCTTTTCCTATTTTAATTTTTAACATGGACTCTTTCTATTTATTCTGAACTATTGCTCCCCTTTGCCATTTTTGGATTAGTGGCATAGTAGAGAATATTTTCAATAAGGTGTTACATCTTACTGGTACACAGTCTGCTCTCAGGTAGTCACAGTTACTGGTGATAATTATCTCTTCAAAACAGAGCTGGTAGCACTTTAAACATATCATGTACTCTGACACTGAGTCAAATTTTATTATATATTTATTATGAACTTTTGGTAGGAAATAGATTCCACATCATTTGGAGGAGAATTCTAAAGGATTGTTATATAATTCTGCAGCCTTTATTGGCCTTGCCTTCCTTCTAGAAATAAAGGGATTTTCCTCATCTATCCTTTTTCTAGTAACAGTTGGCCTTTACCTGTGCCATAGGAGTGACAACATATGCTGCCCTTTGGGGAATTGAAGACTTTTGACAGAGTGTCCAAACAGTAATGATAATTTTCAAATCTTTTATGCACCAGCAAGGGAAGCTATCTCTGGGTTCCTGACCTGCTTCTAGTCTTTTTCTTGAGCAAATCTGGAGGACCATAGAAAGGAACCTGTAAGCTGATGTTAATTCATCTTGTGTCTGTTTCTCCAGCGGCTTTGTTACTGTCACAACAACATACACTTGGACATTAACAATTGGTTCAAAGTGTTACTGATTCCTTATTGCCCACTCATGTGAAAGTTTTATACTTCTCTGGTGCTCTGTCTTAGGTGAAAGAGTTTGTGTATTCCATCTCTCCTTGGAGAAGAATAGGTACCCTGATGGCCCTGCAACCTCAGGTCTCGAATGGGCTACAAGAAAAATTATAATTTTGTACTTTATTTGGATTTTTCTCTTCATTATGGAGTAAATGTGCTTATTCAATTTCCCACATCTTGAACAGAAGCAGAACATAGAGCAATGCTTTTAACCACTATGTCCTACTGCATCCCAAGATACTATTTTTATTTTTTCAGGAATGTGTTTAGGTGAGGAGTTCTGACAGAAAAAAATAAGTTCACTAAGGCCAAATATCTAGAAGTAACACAGAGGACTTGAAAAAACTTTTTTCTACAAAGTAACACAGAGGACTTGAAAAAACTTTTTTTCTACAAATCTCCAACCAGATCTACCTGGTTGTTAAGTTCCTGGCATTTAAAATACACCAAGATCTTCTTCACTTACTTTCTTTATTGTTCTGTAATTTTCATTGTAGAAATTAAATTTCAATGTAGAAATTAAAGAAGACCTTAGAATATGGAAATATGTCCCATGTTCTTGGATAGTCAGAATTAATATTGACAAAATGGCCACACTATCAAAAGTGCTATACAGATTTATTATAATTTCTATTAATTCGAATGGCATTTCTCATAGAAATAGAAAGATCAGTCATGAAATTCATTTGGAAAAATAAAAGGCCCAGAATAGACAAAGCAATCCTCAGGAGAAAAGTGATATGGAGGCATCACAATACCAGACCTTAAATTATAATATAGAATTATAGTAATAAAATGACATGGTATTGGCACCAAAATAGACATGTAGACCAATGGTACAGAATAGAGTACACAAAGACAAACCCACATAAATACAGTTATCTCATATTAGACAAAAGTGCCAAAAGCATACATTGGAGAAAAGATAGCCTCTTCAACAAATGGTGCTTGGAGAACTGGAAACCATATGGAACAACATGAAACTAAACCCTTATCTCTTACCATGTACAAAACTCAACTCAAAGTGGATCAAGGACCTAGGAATTAGACCAGAGACCTGAAGCCTACTACAGGTAAATGTAAACTCAGCTCTTCATCATGTCAGCTAAGGATCAACTTCCTCAAAAATCTCCTAAAGTACAAGAAATAACATCAAGAATCAATAAATGGGATAGTATCAAACTAAAAAGCATCTTTGTGGCAAAGGAAATAGTCAATAACATAAGGAGAGAACCTACAGAGTGGGAAAAGTCTTTACCACATGCACCTCAGAGAGAGCATTAATCTTCTCCAGGATAGATAGACATCTGTATATCCATCTATCTATCTACACACACACACACACACACACACACACACACTCAAAAAACTTAATGCCAAACAAACCAGATAACCCAATCAATAAATGGGCAAAGGAACTGAACAGGCATTTCACAGAGCAAAAAATAGAATGCTGAAAAAATATATAAAAAGATGTTCAACATCTTTAGCAATTAGAGAAATGCAAATTAAAAAGTACACTGAAATTCCATCTCACTCCATTCAGAATGGCAACTATCAAGAATACAAGTAACACCGGGCATGGCAGTGCATGCCTGTAATCCCAGTAGCTCAGGAGGCTGAGGCAGGGGGATTTCGAGTTCAAAGCCAGCCTCCACAGAAGCAAAGTACTAAGAAACTTGGTGAGACCCTGTCACTAAGTAAAATACAAAATAGGGCTGGGAATGTGACTCAGTGGTCAAGTGCCCTTGAGTTCAATCCTTGGTACCAAAATAAAGAAAGAAAGAAAGAACATGAATAAGAACATGAGTAACAATAAATGTTGGCGAGGTTGTGGGGAAAAAAAGGTACTTCCCCCTACATATTGCTGGTATGACTGCAAATTGGTGCAAGCAGTATGGAGATTCCTCAGAAAACTTGGAATGGAACAACCATTTGACCCAGTTATGTCACCCCTTGGTATATACCCAAATCATTTAAAAACAGCATAACTTCAGTGATAGAGCCACATCAATGTTTATAACAGCTCAGTTCAAAACAGCTATGCTATCGAATCAATCTAGGTGCCTTTCAACAGATAAATGGATAAAGAAAATGTTATAAATATATACTTGATGGAATATTACTCAACTATAAGGAATAATGAGTTTATAGCATTTGCAGGTAAATGAATGGAAGTGAAGACTGTCATGCTAAGTGAAATAAGCCACCCCCCCCCAAAATAAATACTGAATATTCTCTGTGATATGTGAATGCTAACTCAAAATAAGAATGGTGGAGGGGAGAACAGAAGCTCATTGGATTAGACAAAGTCAAATGAAGGGAAGGGAGGGATGATGGGCATAGGAAAGACAGTAGAATGAATCAGACTTAAGTTTACTATGTTCATATGTGAATACACCACCAGTAAAACTCCACAACATGTAAAACATGTAAAGCATCCTAATTAGAATAAATTATACTCCGTGTATGTACAATGTGTCAAAATACACTCTACTGTCATGTATATATAAAAAGAATAAATAAAAATAAAAGTAATAAAAAATAAAAAAGATAAATGATAAATAAAATTAACCAAGATGCTTCCCTCATATTTTGCCAACCATTAAATGTACATTTTAATATTTGGCAGCAAATCATGTCTAGTAATCTCAGTAGAAACTGACAAGATTATGTGTGCTTGAATGAACTTGAAATTGTGCACTACTAGTGGTAATATCAGTATGACTGTAAAGTCCTTAATAGTGTCACACTTGGTTTGAAATTGCTACTTTAGATACCGGTGGGTGCACTGGTAACTGTGAGCTATTAGTGCTGTCATTATTGTTGCCTATAATATCCCAAGAAGATGACACTTGTCACTAGCTACTATGGCTAGAGTTTCCTGCGGTGGAAAGTGTCTGGTAAATAAAGTTCCAGTCAACTGATAATTCTATTGGCATATATATGCCTGGGAACTACTACCGAATGCAAAAGACTAGAGCTGGCATATTTAATAAATTAAGTAGGGCAACCATCTTAAAAAGCATTAGAAATGAGGAAGTCTCTTTGCCTCATTTCTGCCATAAGATTATATTCACTACAGGGCTATTATGGGATGAGATGGAAGAGTTGCTTGGCCTGCCTAGATAAGAAAAGCCTCAATCATTTAGCAAAAATATATTCATTAATTACAAAGTGTCAAGCACTCTCCTGGGTGCTGGAAAAAATACACAATGCAAATGACTATGAAATAGTATCCTAATTATGGGCTGGGGCTGTAGCTCAGTGGTAGAGAGCTTGCTTAGCATGTGTGAGGCACTGGGTTCAATTCCCAAGCACCAAACAAAAATAAACAAATAAAATAAAGGTATTGCTTATATATAAAGGTATTGCGTCCATATACAACTAAAAAAAATCTTTAAAAAAATAAAAATTGTCATTATATCCATCTCCTAGATTTGTGGTAACTCTTCCCTAAGTCTTTGGACCAATCATATGCCTTCAATTTCCTTTATTCAACTGAATCAATTTTTTTTCTGATTTTATTTATTTACTGTTTTTGAAGCAGGATTTTCAAAAGTAATACTTATTCAGAAGTAGGAGAGAACATAGTAACTACATAAATGTATGTCAGTACATAAAAACTTGCAAAAATTGAGAAGTTCCACTTTATATTCCAAATGTTGTCACATTTCTAAGGACAGAAACAACTTCCCAGGTACCTAACATTTGTTTCCTACTTCCCATCTCTCTGTGATCTTATTTACCCATACCTGAGATTCAGCTAGCTGCTTCCATTGTTATTAGCTCAGAAGCATGTAAAAGAAACCATGTTTCAAACTATATGACTTTGAATCTTCCCACTTGTTTTGGTCTCTGGACATTGAATCTAAGTTTACCAGATGAGAAAGACAAAAGTGTGGAAATTGATATCAACTAATCTCCATCATTATCAATAATTTTATTTCCTTCCTAATTTCTGATGCAATGTTTTGTGTTTTCTCTTTGATTCCTAATTATATTTTCCTATACTGGCAATTTCAATTATTGTCTTGATGTGCCAATGCTTGGATTAATTTCAATTTATATCATCAATCTAATAATTTGTTGTTCAACTTGATACTTCATTCCTCATACTGCCTTTATTTTGCTTACGTTGTTAACATTTCGAATTTCAGCTCCAGCTTATTTGTTTTTATTCATTCTTCTTTAATGATGAAACTTAGTTGGACTATGGGTTTTCTCGTATTTACAATTTGGCCTTCCTTCCATTAAAACATTAATATTTATTAAGTGCTTATTATGTGGTGCTTGTCTAAGTAATTCATATACATTTATTTAGTCCTCCCCAAAAAACTTATACGATTGAAAACTGCAGCACAGAAGTATTACATGCATTTACATTTTTATCCAAGGTCACACAAGTAGTAGGGGGCAGAGTTAAGATTGGAAATCATTCTTGAGGTGCTGTAGAACACCATAATTTAAAAAAAAACAGTAGAGCACTTTCTGTGTTTCCCTTTGTCTCATAAAAATTCTGACTCTTGTTGTCTAATTATGTTGGTATGGTGTATATATCAAGATAAATAGCAACATAAAATCTTCTATACTTTTTATAAAATCATTGCCTTTATGCATGATTCAATTCAAATTCAAAAGTCATATTAATAGGAAGTTATTTTAAAAATGTGAGATTATCAGTTTCAAAACTAACAGTATTAGTTTCAGTTTGGTTATGCATGCAGATTTTTGTATTATGATCTATGTACTACTACTTGTTGGCATGTATAGTAAGGAAACATTTTTTAGTATTTTTAGTTGTTTATAGACCTTTATTTTATTTATTTATATGCAGTGCTGAGAATCAAACCCTGTGCCTCACAAATGCCAGGCAAGTGCACTACCACTGAGTCAAAACGCCAGGCCCTGGGAAACAGAATAACTACTTTTGCAAGAGTATTATAAGTAATTCTGTTTTGGAAATCCTAAATTTAATTTTAAAAAAGTGAAATATTGAGTTTTAAACCATTCATATTTATTTTTACTACTTACTTCAGACTACATAACTCCTAAACCTTTATTATGGTCTGATCTGGAATGCCCAACAAGTTTTATGTGTTGAAGGCTTGGCCACCAATGCAGCAATGCTCAGAGGTGGAACTTATGAAATGATTGGAGGAAGAGGATCACTGGGAGTTTGCCCTGGGAGGTTTGTCTCTAGCCCCTCCCCCGACCGCTCTCTCTCTCACTGTACTTCTTGGCTGCCATGAGTTCAGCGTCTTTTCTCCACCAGGTACTACTGCCATGGTGCTCTGAGCTGGAGCCAGGCAACTGTGGAATGAAAACTCTGCAACCATAAGCCAAAATAAATCTACCCTCTACTAAATTGTTTTTCTCAGGTATTTCACACAGAGGCAAAATGCTAACTAATACAACATTCAATGCATACACTTTGGTTTTAGGTGGCTTTTCACAGCCTCTCCAAATTTTTCTAGTAGGTACTCCTATATATCTTGAATGAATATCTAACTTAATTTCCAAAACAAACTGTCATGATTAAAAATAAAATGATATTTCTAGTCTTAAAATAATTTGGACATGTGGCCACTTGAAATGAACTTCCTATCAAATGTCCATTCTTGGAGAATTCTGTAACTAATGATATTCATATATTTATCATATGCTATTTAAAAATCAACTACTTTCCAAGATAACTAAGTGAAAACTTTTCTGACCAGTAATATCCAAACACTTTCTCTGTGCAGATAAAATGGTACCTACATTTGAATACGTGTGTGTGTGTGTGTGCGCGCGCACTCACACATAAAACAGTTCACCTGGGATTCAATTGTTTAATAGTCAGTACAACTTAATACAACTCAACAAATATTAGATTAGCATTTATCTTCATATGTGTATGTCAAAATATGTTGAGGTTCAACACAGTTATAATTTGTTAGACATTAATTGATATTCATTTGTATCATTTTTATAAATTAAGTTATATTTATTTTTATATATATTTTGTTATTTATTCATTCCAAATATATATGAGAGTCTACTATAAACAGAAAATTTGGGGGAACCTGGGTAAAACCAGCTAAAGCCAAACACAGGTATAGTTTTTAGTGAATCATTTTTTAAGGGGCTTGTGTTTGTATACCATGAAAAGAGGAATGTGAATATTCTGTGTCTTTTTAGGGTATTATGGCTGAAGACAACTTTCTTTTCTGCCACTATTGCTATTCAAAAAGTTTATCTTCCCCCCCCAAAAGATCTTAAAACTATGCATAGTATCATCTTAAAAATCAGAAATTGCAAGAATATTTTCAATGAAGACTGACTCCAACCACATAAAATGTGTTCCCTTTGTGCTGTTTCAGAAAGTCCCTCTGATACTATTTAAAAATATATCTGCTAACCCTCTTGTCTTTACCATTATTTCACTATTTACTTTATTCCAAGCCAATATTGAACTGAAATTAAAAATGAGTGTACTCAAAATAATTCCTTTGCTTATCCTCTTTTCAATATCAGAGAGTGGACAGAGCTAAAACATCAATCAATGCAAAGTCAATAACACTTGGAAGAAAATGTTCTGTTTCTTCCTTAATCATCCTTCTTCTAGTTGATTCTTGAACAAAGTCTGACTTTGAGGACAATGATGTGACCTTAACTTTGACTTTATTTTGAATGAAATTCAAAATTCTGTACATTTGGTGTGTCAGCTACCACTGTTTGAAACTGTAATTATGAAAAAAAGGTCCATGTTATTTTCCAAAACTAAGCAAATGGAGACTGTGTTTTGGCTCAGACCAATGCACTTGCTTCTCAAAGCTTCAAATGATAAGTAGTATATTTAGCCATGGAAAACTGCTGCAAATCAGTTACCCAATTTTATGTGTTATGACCTGTTTCTTTCTGGCATGCATATGGTCTTGCTTATACCCCAAACATTTTCAGTTGATAGAAGTTCCAAGTGCATCTTATAGTATTGCATTTGAATCTATGTATTTTTTTCTGACAGAATATTATTCAGAATTTATTATGAATATAGCTATAGCACTTTGCTCAATAAATATTCTGTCATTCAAAAAATGTTCCCTTTGAACTGGGGTTGTAGCTCAGTGGTAGAGCACTTGCCCAGCATGGATAGGCACTGAGTTTGATCCTCAGCACCACATATAAATCAATAAAATAAAGGTTCATCAACAGCTAAAAAAATATTTGAAAAAATGTTCCCTTTGTTTTTGAACAAAGTCTGACTTTTCCATGTTCAAAAGTTACTGTGAATAAGCTTAGCATTCTGTGTTAATCCTGGCTTCTAGTGGATACTGGCCTTGAGCTCTGCACTCTGCAGAAATAGGCTTGATATTAGAGATATCAAGACACTAAGGTTAAAGGAGAGGAGAGGAGGAGGGGAGAGAGAAATGTGATTTTATTTTATTTTATAATGTGACTTCTATTTTTATTTATTACATAAATAATATGTCCACTGAGGAAAAATTAGAAAATATAAATAAGCAAAAAAAAAAAAAAAAAAAAAAAAAAGAAATTAAAATTACTAATAATCATACCACTATGTAGAAACCACTATAAATACTTTGTACATATTTTTTCAATTTGTGTATATGTGTGTGGGGATGAGTGTTAGAATTTACCCTTATTCACAAACACAAAAAAATCATGTAATACTCTAAGTATTACAATAAATCCTTTTTTCCATTGAGTATATCTTTCTTTGTGAATAAATTAGAGAATTTTGATTTTAAAAATGCTGAATCTGAAGAATAAAGTAAGTTCCTAATATATTCTTGCAAATTTCCATGAATTTGAGATTATATCAAAAATAGAAATTTACCAGAAATCTAAATTGAAATATAAGCATTCCTTCCAGATGGATATTTGCTTTCTCTTTGGGATTTTAAAGCCTATTTTTTTTTAAGCTGTTGTTTTCTATCACTCATAAAACTTAAAAACATATACTTTATTTGTGGCTTTATTTTTGTGGCTCCAAGAAATGTTCTTAAAGTTAGCATAGAGAACAAAATTGGGGGAGTCAAAGGACCTATATTTGAGCTTCATGTGTGCTTCTTATTATATAAATATAGGAAAAAACTTCTTAATTCAGTCAACCCTCAATTACAACATCTAGTGTTTGATTGTTAATATGATCATTAATATAGTGCTGTTAAATCCATATAGTACTATGCACAGAGAAGAGAGATTTCCCATCATTTTCAATGACTAGATTTTCTAAGCTAAGGAGAACATGAATAACATATCATTGTGTTTATATCTGTTTCAAAATATCAAATGAATTTACTTTTATAAAACCAAAGTTTTTGAAACAAGCTGTCATGCTACTATGTGCTTCCTCTTCCAGTATGAATGAAGGGACAACAATGGAGAAGTCACAATATTGACCAGACTCAGAGTCATACATGACACATGAAATAACTGTGTGAAACATCCTCACCTATATATAAAGAAAGTGCTTGGGTTCCAGCATGAAAGATAAATGACTCAGTGAAACTGATGAGGAAAAGGATACAAGGCAAGGGCATAACCTAGGGAGGATGATTCTATTTATATCGGTGGATTTTCCTATGCTGCCCTGGAACACCCCAATGAAG
Source organism: Marmota flaviventris (assembly GCF_047511675.1). Taxonomy (NCBI): domain Eukaryota; kingdom Metazoa; phylum Chordata; class Mammalia; order Rodentia; family Sciuridae; genus Marmota; species Marmota flaviventris. The sequence goes on from NC_092519.1 coordinate 752,429, forward strand.
AGATGTTATCACGGTAGAATAAATGAAGCTTGGAACTGGGAGGCACTTCCTCAATTGCATTTGAAAAATTTAGCCTTCTAATTCCATCCAGGTACTAGTCTCAGAAAAGTCTGGGGGTTCATAAAACAGAAGTGACACAACCAATATAAAATTTAAATAGTAAATTAAAACAGTATACATGTGGGAAAAGCAAGAAAGTAAATAAATATTAAAAGTGTATCTATAAGGATGCTCAAGTCTCAGCACATGCATCAGAACCTCCTATATAAACATAAGGCAAACAAAGACAAAAGTTTCTAAAATTAGATGAAAATCCCAACAATATCCTGTTTCTAAAAGGTATAGTTAAAAGTAGAACACAAAATGGTTGAAAATGATGGTATAGAAAAATCTGTGAGGAACATATAAGCCAAAATTTTTTCCATTAGAAAAATATATTCTTTGAGCATGGTGCAATGAAACCCCACCAATAAATAAATAAATAAATAAAAAAGATTCAGTAAACAAAATGGAGATCAAAGAGAGTTCATCTGATTATATTGGTTCTAGCCAGATAATCCAGGATAATCTCCCCATTTTAAGGTCAATAAGCCTTAATTAAATCTGCAAAGTCCATTGTGTCCTGTAACAAGGCATTTTCGTGGACAGGAAAAGAGACTGAGAAGGTCATGGAGGCCAAAATCCTGCCATGTCCATATGGGCCACCAGACTCTATATCATTGTTAGCCTTCCAAAATTTTTCATCAAAAGTTTCAGATCCTCTCTCGTTAGTGTTAGATGTTTCTGCTGTCATATATTGTTACTTCTTTCATATCTTATATCTTAAAAATGTTTATCTTTTAATTTTATATGTTCCCCTGCTTTTCTTGCTTCAGAGGTAAGAATCAGGTCTTATTTTTGCAGCATCTGCAATACTCTGTTTTGTGCACCATGTCTGTTCAGTGTTTGCATGACAGGAGCCAATGGTGCATATTAGGCTATGACAAAGTAGAATTGTGTTCAAAAGACATTGTTACTACTTCTTAATGGAGAAAGTGATTATAGGATGTATAAGTTATTTAAACATTTAGAGTTGTCTATACTCAATCAAAACATGGGGATAATGCCAGGACAATGCCACCTCTCCCTAATTATAAAGTACCTTTAATAAACAGGAAAACAGATATAGTAAGTCTTTCCTTAAATAATCATTTTGTTAATATATTCTAATTGTCAAACCATGTGCTTCTTTATGAATATATAGTGATAAACAAGACAGTCTCTTTCCTTATGAAACTCATGGTCTAAGAAGGATAAATATGCATTTAAACTAGAAACTATATGAGTTTCTTTAATGCCAAGTATATAAGCAAACTTGATTCTCTTTGAAAGTTGGTGAGCCATGAATACAAAATACTAGTGAGCTCCATGTACAGCTTGCAAACTGGCTTGGCATAGTGCCACATACCTGCAATCCCAGAACTCAGAAGACTGAGGCAGAAGGATTGCAAGTTCAAGGCCAGCCTAGGCAATATAGTGAGACCCTATGTCAAAATAAGAAAAAGGGGCTGGGGATGTAACTCAGTGGGTCACACCTGAGTCTCCTGGGAGGCGTCCCCTGTGCCACAAAAAATATAAATGAGAGAGAGACAGAGACAACATATTACTAGCTTTCTAACAATATCTCTAAGGGATGCCTATATAATCTGATATATGCCAGATTGTTCTTGGGCCTATCAAGTGTTAATTTAGTGATCTTACGCTAATCTCTGGGACTCTTCAACGTAAAGAACTGGGAATATTATGGGGAAATATAGATAATTGGGACAAATACAAAGCTTCAATTTCTCTTATTTTATACTGCTCAGTGGATTTTTATTCCTTCTGCAACACTTCCAACAAACTAAACCCTTCAAACAACCAAAATAAACTCATACTATTAAAGCCAAGAGCTTAAGTTAGACAGAAAGTACTAGAGGATCTTGTGGACTTCCAACTCCAGGTATTCTAAGCTCTACTGAAATTTTATTTAATGTGACCCTCAGGTTTATTTATTTATATTTGAGAATCTGCTTAAGAGGCATCCTTTTGAAAAATGTTGCTGTATTTACTGAAACTATATTTACTAAAAAACTGAAGTTACAGATAAGAATCCCCCATATGTCCTTAGAATTTGTTGTCAGGAAAATAGATATTTGGTAGCTTAAATTGTTTGCATCTTTGAAAAAATGATACAACATTATTCATTGGAACCCCTTCTTGCATAGGCTATTAGCTGACATATCCATTTCTATTCTTTGTTTATTCCAGATTATACCTTGATTTCTCTCTCCTCTTAAAACTTGTATATCTGCATATATTTGCATGTGTGTTTTACTTATTTTTAAAAATTCAATTTACTTTTAACTGATACAAAAATCACAAAATAGCACATATTAACGGGGTAATTAGCCATTTTAAATTGTGTATACATGTATAAAGTTTAAATAAGACTAAACATGTGTATTTCTTCAAGAAACTTATTTCTATAATTTTATATGGTAAACACTTTCAAAATTCTTCCTTCTAGATTTTTGAAATTTCCTGTCCACTATTGTTATCTATAGTCATAGTACTATACACTAGCACACCAGAGCTTCTTGCATCTCTTTAAATGTGCCTGTCAATCAAACTATGCCCAGAGTCAGTCACTGTCGGAATCACCAAGGACAGATTAGTCTCCGGTTCTTATACCTGTCTGTGGCTATCAATGCCCCCAAAGCTCTGTCAAACCCTAAGCCCAAAGACCATTGAGATCGGCACAAAACTATGATAGGACCAAGGTCACAATGCTATATGGTTTGCCTACTGATCAAGTGAACACATGGCCTAAGAGCACTTTAACCAGCCAAAGGTAATACACTTGGGACTAGAAGTCCAATAGACTAGGGCTTCATTTTCTCTTCTTGGTTCTGGGGCTATCTCAGAAGTTCCACATGCACCATTGGCCATGGGATGGGGGCCATTACCTAGTGTTAGGCTTATTAACCATTTAACCAGCCTGGTACTTATTTCCAAGGCAAAGCCATGTCCAAACTACCTACTCTCAGGAAATGGAATACTTCCACATGTTATGGTGACCAAGGTTGGGGTCATATTGGTGAAGGCAGTTCCTTAACCACAAAGTTTGACACTAAATTGGGTTTTGCCTGAGTCTAATAGGTTCTAGGACTTGAGTATTTCTGAGGATGCATCTGGACAACTACAACTGAAGATGATGCAGACTTAAACACAAGTCTATCTCATTAGGGTGCAAATTACTCTGCCTGGTGCCAGGGCTGGTCAAGAGGTTCCATCTATGAGCACTGGCCTGGAGATAACTGTGCTGTCTGAGATTGAGCAATGGGTAGTGGAGACACTCCCTTGGCCACCAACCTGACAATAAAGTGGGTCACACCTGAGACTCAGAGCTGGAGGGAACTACATTATCTCAGTGGATGGGGTATTCCTAGCTACTCTAAGCCTGGTAATGATGCAAGTCAAGATCTGAGTCTTTTGTACTGGCATAGATATCCAACTGATGCCACTGCAGGTTTAGTAGTTTCATTGTAAGCTCTGATGTGGATATTGAAGCCTTGGTTTCTGCCTGGTATAGAGTCTCATGGCAGGCCTGTGTCTGTCCTCCAATGCAATGTCCTATCCTAGGTTTTGTATTCTGTTCCCAACATCCTTGCTGCCTGGCTAATGTGGTTCCAGTGGATCAGTATGTCTATATTGGCTTGATAGGAGGTGTGGTGGGGCTTTTCCCAGCACTAGATCTTATCATGGTTTTCCTGGTACTGAGTTACGATTACAAGGCCTAGACTTAATTCCCTGCCCCTGTCCCAAGTGGAGTAGAGAGGTTCCAGACTGCTTGAAATTGAGAAAATAGTGAAACCAGAAAGTGTTTCCTTCCCACCTTCTACAATGTATCTCTTCTTATTATACTAACGACAGGCAATACAATTTCTTATCTGGTATCCTCAGTTCTTGTGAAATTAGCTCAGATAATGAACAGATGTCTAAACTGGTGTATTTGTGGGCTGGAGTTTCTTATTCAGCTGCCATCTTGACCCACCTCTAATACCTTAATTCATCAACAGTTGTCTCATAATGTCAAAATTATTAAGTAGAAACTGAATGTATTTTGAGTGTTTTTTGCATGATAAATTTGACCAAAACAGAGAAAATATAATCTGAAAATATTTCCATACTCTTCCCTAACTAGCATTTCTAAAGCTTCACTACTCTGAGCTAAAAACTACATGGTTAAAAATATTGCTCATATGTTCTCTGAACAGTATACGCCTGGATACCAACCTCTAAATAGTTTCATAATTAGTAGAATATGTGGTAGGATAAGATAATTAATAGAATATGTGGTAGGACAAATAAAATCAATAAATAATATTGATTTTATTTAATTACCTCAGTCATTCAAAATTAGACTTACTAGTTTCCAGAAATCTACAAGCTTATGAAAATTAAACTAATTAATTTAGAAGATAACATGCACAAAACTCATGTTATAAGAAAACTTTCTCACAATTTCAAAATGTTTCTTTTTGCTGTTTGGAGGACATATGATATTGAGGGTTGCCCAGATGTGAATAGTTATGGTTATGTAGCTTTCTTGGGCACTCTGCTTCAGAAAGAAAGAGCTAGGGGACTAAGGACTTATCTTTTGTTCTAAGTATTCTTAGTTTTCTGTGATGTGCCTGGTAGGATTATAACATACACATGCCTGCCGCATGGCAGAGAGAATATCTGCCTCTCGATATAATGTTACACAAGGGGCTGCCCATGTGATAAATTGCAAAGCAGATGAATTACAATAGTAGGTTAGTATATTGTATTCTATTCCCAGAATACAATACATTTTTCATATAATCCTATGTATTTATGGACACTGTGTGTGTGTTTTTTAATAAATCACCAAGTTCTCCTTTATGCAGTGGATTCTAGAAAGCATAAAGTCAAAGATGGGTCCTACCCATAGCAGTTGTATGTTTAGAAATTTTAACTAAAATTTTAACCTCATATTTTATGTCATTTTCTTAACATGTTTGCTTTTCTCTATTTTGAATACCACTTCTGTGATAGCTTATTTATATCTAATTTTATTTGTGTTAAATATATCTGTACAAAATCAGGGTGAAAATTAATAAATTGTCTTGAAAAGTCACTAAACTTTTTGTTATTTGTATTTTGATTTTATAAAGTGGAGATAGTAATGGCTTCATTCACTTACCTATGCAAGAATGGAAGACCATTATGGAAAAAAAAATCATGAAAAAGAATATGTTTCTTGCTTACTTCAAAGTGTTTATCTTCTAACCAATAGTAAGCTTATAAATAAAATAAGGTATAATTTCACAGGATAAGTTAATGATGTGAATCATATTTCATAATTCCTTTGTAACCCAGACACTAACATCTCTCCATTTTCATCTAAGTTAGACTTTCTTGTTGATGGATTTCATATGTTGACAAGATCTTCCCTGGAACTTTTTACTTTTAACCATCTATCACTGTTTCTATGGTGATTCCTAGGATACTAATGACACAAAATGCACCAGTTTCCCATTTACTAATGAGAACAACTCTCAGATGCAGCACAGGTGTTTTTCAGAAATGGAGATCAATTTGTAGTGGGTCATTCATTAGCACATCTAACTTCGTAAGAAATAAATTTAGATAGATTAAAGATTTAGTCGTTACTAGGGGTAGATTTTTTCTTACATTGTATGAACATAAATAGCCAGTATAATGTAGGAGTTGAACCAATAGTCATATACTTCATATTAATATAAAACATAATAGAGATTTGATTCTCTCCCTCTTTGAGCTGAGAAGAAAACAGGGTGACTATTGTTCTGACATCACTACTTATTTATTTATTCATTTTATATTTATTCTTTAGATGTAGTTGGACACAAATATATTGTACCTTTATTTGTATTTATTTTTATGTGGTGCTGAGGATCAAACCCAGGGCCTCACACATACTAGGCAAGCACTCTACCACTGAGCCACAACCGCAGCCCCTGACACCACTATTTATACTATGAGTTTGTTTGTATCATTCATGCAACAATGCATTATATGTAAATCATCAAGAAAATGATTCTTCCTTAGAAAAGAATTTCAGGAGGCATCACAATACCAGACCATAAATTATACTTCAGAGCTATAGTAACAAAAACAGCATGGTAGTGGCACAAAAGCAGGCATGAAGACCAAAGGAATAGAAGACATAGATACATACCCACATTAGTTATCACATACTAGACAAAGGTACCAAAAACATACATTGGAGAAAAGACAGCCTCTTCAACAAGTGGTGCTGGGAGAATTGGAAATCCATATGCAGCAAAATGAAACCAAAACCCTCTCTCTCACCCTGCACAAAACTCAACTCAAGGTAGATCAAGGACCTAGGCATTAGATCAGAGACCCTGTGCCTACTAGAAGAAAATGTATATATATATATATATATATATATATATATATATATATATATATATATAATTTTTTAAAGTGTTTATGATTAAAAAAATAAAAGAATTATGGTTGGCATATTTATCACCGTAGCTCTCTGAGTTTCACAGGATTATATGAAAAATATCTAATATATTCACCTCTTAAAACAAGTATATTTGAGTAAAATTTGAATTAAATATTGGAAACACATGCAAAATGTTCCCAGAGAATTTGAACATGAAATTCAGAACATAGCACTTTGAATCATTAAGAATGTGGCCACTGGGGCTGGGGTTGTGGCTCAGTGGTAGAGTCCTTAGCCTAGAATGTATGAGGCACTGGGTTTTATCCTCAGCACCACATAAAAGCAAATAAAATAATGGTACTGAGTCCATATACAACTGAAAATATTTTTAAAAAAGTAATGTATCCACTGTATGCCTACCTCTTCTGTGGTCATCTTTTTTATCTTTCCAAATGCTTCAGTTTTACATCATTTCTAATATCTCTTATATATACAATTATATCATCTGTAGCATGACTCTTATATATTCTTGTCTCATTATGCTCTGGAGACTACACATAATCCTTCTTTATTGGATATCTCTGAGTCTGATGTGAATGGTAATAACTGAATTGCAGAGTTTGAAGAACAGTGAATGTCCATCCATCAAAACAGGAGACAATGAATAAAATAACTCCTGAGTGAATTCTGATCACATGAGGATGAGTACCCAAACAGAATACAAAAATGTACTAAAAATATATAGTAGCAGACAGTACATTGATAATTATATTCCAACTTGTTGTGAAGATGGGCATTCTCTCTCTTGGGTCCTGCCACTTGGTACTAATAAAACAGTCAGAGCAGTAAGCACTCTCTGGAAGCTCACACTGGAGTATTCCTGCTTGTCAATCCTTGCTGCCTTCTGTGTTCATTAGACTTCAGGAAACAAATACAAAGAAACAAAATGCTTTCAGATAGCCTCCCACTTTGCCATTTGAAATCTATATGTTTCAATCACTTTCCTCTATCTGTCTGCATCAGCTGACATCTAGTGCCATGAATGGGAGCAGATGCAGTAACAAATTGAGAAAAAACATCCCAATAAAACTCTTGGCATTTACTCTGGGCTGCCTGTGCTGTGGGCCATAGCAGATGGCAGTGTCTCTGCCTAGATTTTTTAACTATTTAAGGAGGTCCAAAAGAAATTTGGTGGACAAAGATACACCAGGTACTTATCAAGGCATGCATTCATCCTGCTTTTTTGGTGTACAGTGCACATTTGAAGACATGCAGATATCCATTACTTTTTGCTTTCATCCTAATATGTTGTCAAATGATTAAAATCATCCACCTTCTGGTTGTTACCATAAAATCAACAACCCAGAGTGGAAAGGTTTTATTTGACAACTGCTTTACTAAAAGATCTATGAAAAATAATAAGGACAAGTACTTTTTTATACTCATAAAAAGGCAGTGAAGAAAACTGCAAAAATCACTTTTATTTCTTGACAAGGGCAAGAAAATATAGGCATAAAAAGCAAACCAACCACAAACAGAATGGATATCACTACACATTCTTCATGTTTATGCATCATGTAATGAAAAAGTCTTTCCAGAAATACAAACTGTAAATACATCTCAGAGAAAAATGGAAATGAGAAAAAAATCTAAGATATTATTTTGTATAAGGATCACACTTTTTTCCTTGCCTTTATCTTATCTTCTTTCCCATCAATGAGAAAAGTCACCATAGAAGAAGTGACAGTAAATCTTTCTGGGGGTTCAGGTTAATACAAAAGATGAGATTTATTAATGACAGTGTTGAAACAAAGATACTAAGATGGCAGGCATTTAGGTGAGCTCAGGTGTAGGTCAAACTTTTCCAAAGCAAAATAAATCCAATGGCATAGAACTGAAAAATATCCTGACTATTGGGCTATTGTGGTTGATAATATCAAAAAGTACAATTTCAAGGGGTAAAACCAATTTTTCTTTCCTTTTTTATTTTTGAAGTCTATTACCATGGTGATAGTATCATAGTATGTGAATGTCTAAAGCATATCAATTGAATTCTTTATTTGAAGCTTTTGTGTATTAATTATACCTCAATAAATCTGTTTTTGTAAAGACAAATTTTCCTAGGTAATCCACAAATCATTACAGTAAGGATTCTGTTTTCATGACAAAGGTATTACTATGTTTTTTTTTATTAAAATTAATTTATGTCTTAATTAATTAACCAGGATATTAAATCCAAATTAGTAACACAATATACTGTCTTCTTCAAAGATTTATGACATTTCCTGGTAAGTGGATGGTTCTGGAGGATATCATGCTAAGTAAAATAAGCCAATGCCCAAAAAACAAAAGCCAAATGTTCTCTCTGATATGCAGAAGCTATCCCACAATAAGAAGAGGAGGGTTAAAACAAAAGTTCAGTGGATTATACAAAGGGGAATGAAGGAGAAGGGATAGAAATAGGAAAGATAATGGAATGAGTCTGACTTAACTTTCCTATGTACATATGTGAATACAACAGGCTTATAAAATCACAAGCTAATTTATATCACGGATTCATGTTTTAATATGCATTTCAAGAACTGAATTTTCAATAAAGTTACAACTTCAAGAAAGAGATTAATGATTAAGTAAATTCAAAACGTTTTGGAAGATGGGGTGAAAAACACCTTTAGATGAATTAAATATAACTAAATTTTAATTCTGCCCCAAAATGCCAGTAATATATATGATCAAAATATATTCTAAACTAAACATATTCCGCTAAATGAAGCTTTGTACCTATTACACCATATAGTGATGAGAGTTAATAATAATGCATTGTATGCAGTCTCCATCAAAATACCAATGGCATTCTTCACAGAACTGAAAAAAAAAAAACAGTTCTTAAATTAATTTGGAAGAATAAGAGACCCAGAATTGCCAAAGCAATTCTCAATAAGAAAAGTGATGCTTAAAGGCATCACAATACCTGATTCTCAATTTATACTACAGAGCTACAATAGCGAAACTAGCATGGTATTGGCATAAAAACAGGCATGAAGACAAATGAATAGAATAGAAGACACAAACACAAACCCATATGCTAATAGCCACCTGATACTTGACAAAAATGCCAAAAATATATGTTGGGGAAAAGACAGCCTTTTTGACAAATGGTGCATGGAAAACTAGATATCCACGTGTATAAGAATTAAATTAGATCCCTATCTTTCATCCTGAAAAAAATATCAATTCAAAAGGGATCAAAGACTTAAGATTAGAGTGGAAATCATGTAACTACTACAAGAAAACACAAGGCCAACATTCCATCATATTGGCACAAGCACTGACTTACATAACAAGACCCAAAAGCATGAGAAATAAAACTAAGAATTAATAAGTGAGACAACATCAAATTAAAAAGTTCTTCACAGCAAAGGAAACAGGAATGTGAATAGAGAGGCTACAGAATGGGGAGAAGAAAAACCTTTCAAGCTGTCAACTATTCCTCTGATAGAGGAAATACATATTCAAAAAGCTTAACACCATAAAAACAAATAACCCAATCAATAAATGGGCAAATGAACTAAAGAAACATTTTTCAAAAGAAGAAAAAAATGGCCGACAAATATGTGAAAAAAAGTTCAACATTTCTAACAATCAAGTGAATACAAATCAAAGCAACATTAAGGTTTCATCTCACTTCAATCAGATTGGCAATCATCAAGAATAGGAATAAAAAGAAATGCTGGTGAGGTTGTCAGAAAAAGAAAAGTACATTTAAATATTGTTGGTGGGATGGCACATTAGTAAAACCACTCTAGAAAACAGAGTGGAAAGTCCTTGAAATAATGGAACTACCATATGACCCAGCTATCCCACTCCATGGTATTTATCCAGAAGTACTAAAATCAGCTCACTATAGTGATACAACCACATTAATGTTCATACCATTACAACTCACAATAGTCAAGTTATGAAACCAACCTAGATGCCCTTCAACAGATGAATGGATAAAGAAAATATCACACACACACACACACACACACACACACACACACACACACGTGTGTGTGTGTCTGTGTGTGTGTGTGAAAGAGAGAGAGAGAGAGAGAGAGAGAGAGAGAGAGAGAGAGAGTTTAATTACCCATAAAGAAGAATAAAAGTATGGTATTTTCCATTAAATGGATGGAACTAGAACTAGAGAACATCTTGCTAAATTGAATGTTCTCTTTCATATGTGGAATCTAGAGCAAAGTTAGGGGGAAAATCAGGTGATCTGATATAAAAACAGAGGGAAGATCAGCAGAGTATGAGATTGAGGGGGGCAGGGAGGGAAGAGGGCCAGGAAATGGGAAGAAATGCAGAATCAATTTGACAAAATTAACACTCATAAATCAATTGTGTTCATATACTTCAACGACAAATCAGCTAACAGAGAAATTAGGAAAAGTATCCCCTTTACAATAGCCTCAAAACTAAAATACTTGGGAATCAATCTAGCAAAAGAAGTGAAAGACCTCTACAATGAAAACTACAGAATACTAAAGAAGAAATTAAAACCTTAGGAGATGGAAAGACCTCTCATGTTCATGGATCTGGAAAGACCTCCCATGTTAGTGGATAGGCAAAATTAATATTGTTAAAATATATATGCTTCCAAAGTCACTATAAAGATTCAATGCAGTTCCCACCAAAATCTTAATGATGTTCTAAATAGACAAAGAAAAAGCAGTCATGAAATTAATTTGGAAAAATAGGAAACCCAGGATAAATAAATCCTTACAAAAACAATCCTTACAAATGCAAAGCAGGAGACATCACAACTCCAGACCTTAAATTATACTATAGAGCTATAGTAACAAAAACAGCATGATATTGGCACCAAAACAGGAAAGAAGACCAATGGAACAGAATAGATGACACAGAAACAAACCCACAAATATATAGGTATCTCATACTAGACAAAGACCCCATTAAACATGTATTGGAGAAAAAAGATAGCCTCTTCAACAAATGGTGCTAAGAAAACTGGAATGCAATATGTAACAAAATCAAATTTAACCCCTCTCTCTCATGCTGCAAAGAACTCAACTCAAAGTAGACCAAGGACTTAGGTATTAGACTAGAAATCCTTCACCTGCTATAAGAAAATGTAAGTACAACACTCCAATATATCAGCTCAGAAACTGACTTCCTCCTAAAGCACAAGAAGTAAAGATCAATAATCAAAAAATATGATGACATCAAACTAAAAAGCTTCTTCACAAAAAAAGGAAACCATCAAGAGCATGAAGAGAGCCTACAGAATGGGAGAAAAATCTTTGCTACATGCACCACAGATAAGGCATTAATCTCCAGGATATATAAAAATGGGGCTGGGTTGTGGCTCACCAGTAGAGGCTTGCCTCTCATGTGTGAAGCACTGGGTTTGTTCATACACATAAATGAATAAAATGAAGGTCCATAAACAACTAATAAAAAACTCAAAAAATTTAACACAAAGAAACAAAATAACCATAATAATAGACTTGATTAGTTGAGTCTATTTTAAGTCCTTGAAACCCATTTAGCATAATTGGTCACTGTCCTCTAAGTCACAAAAGTTGATTATAGCAGCACCTAGATTTAGTTACAAGGACAATGCTTTTACTCATTTCTGAATACCCCCACTTGGTAACTTCTGAGATAACAGATTTAAATTGTTCATCATCTTCCATTTAGAAACAATAACCACTTACTTTAGAGAAAATCAGATTCTTAATCATCACACCATCCTTTTTAGTATGGGCTTTGTAAAGCACAACTATGGGGGCTGTGTCAGTCAGTATCATAATCATCTTTTGTGCAGTGCTCTTGTTTCCATAGATACTATACTTTTATCATCATTTAATTACAAATGTTTTGCTTTAAAGTACTTTGAGCATTATCAGAATAACTTAGTAGCTAGTCTTATTTTGTATATATTTAAGTAATATTATAGTAAAATATTTGTCTCCAATAGCACCTGAGCTAGATTTTTCCACAGCCAATTTTGATAACTATCATGTTAGAGGCAAATTTCAGCAAAACTTTAGCAATTGCCTTTTACCATATGATCCACAGATATGGATGCTTATCTGATGGCTTTAATATTTTTCCATTCCCTTTTATCCACACTCAGAATATTTTAATTATTTATATCCGACCTCATTCCCTAAAGGATCTGAGTGTGTTTGTGTATATCTGTGTATCCAGAGATGTGTACAGAGTGTTTATCTAAACTGGACTGTAATTACTTGCTTTATATCTCTGTAACCAATTTTTTTTTTCTTTAAGTCTTTGTGCTTATATTTTCTATTGTCCAGACATTTTCAAATATTAAGTTTTACAATGTAGTATGCCAGAATTTGACCTTCTCTTGGAGCAATGCATCATTTAGGTATACAGCCCGCACCTACTCCTTTCTCACATTTTCAATGCAAAGTAGTAGTACTAAAACAGTAGTACTTACTGGCAATGTAGTTATAACACTAAACTCAGGCAATGACATCATATGACAATATTCATTTGAAAGTGTGAAGCCAAGAAATTCAACAATCTCCAAGTTATAACATCTTTACAAATTCACTCTCTTCATTAATGGAATTTTCTAAGTGATTGTAATTCCTTATATCATTTTTCCAAAATATGTAACATCCTAAAACACAAATTAGTTCATTGCACGGATAAATATCAGTTGTTTAATTTGAACAAGAATGAATGCTAAAAGCCTTGATGGGATCTTTTTTTGATAGAGGCATATTCTACCTTAAGTACCGCATTGCCATTGTCACTAAGCACATAGATAATGTGGTAAAAGTCATTTCCCTCTTTGCATGTTCACTTAAAATTTAACAGAAAGCAGTACACTCAAAAATGGATATAAACATCTCATATAAATTGAGATATTCTCCTTGCATACAGCTATATATTTATCCAAATGATTCCAGTTTGGCAGGAACATTCTCAAATCAAGGAGCATTTTATAGATGATCATGTAAAACTGTTTGCTTTGATTCCAAAGATTCGTGAGCACATGCCCAAAGTATATTCCTCAGAAATACAGTTTTTTTGAATCTCACTTGGTTCCATGAAATGCCAATTTCTGTCAGTTAGGCTAGGCCGTATTAAGAAAAGCAATTACATCTGTTATTATAGAACTTTTGAAAGTGTTATGTGATAAGTGTATTGTGCATCCTTCAAGAGCAGGGTGTAGTATTTCCCAAGTTTATTTAGCCATAAAACATTAAAATATTTCTATTATTGTTTTATCGTAATCTATTTTGAATATCATGGTTCTAAAACAATGCTACTATAGCTAACAAAAGCTTAATTAGTATATAGCAACCAAAAATGGTTTTATTAGCTATATGTAGTTAGGGATGTGGCTCAGTAGTAGAACATTTGCCAAGCATGCATTAAACCCTTAGTCTAATCCCCAGCATTGCAAAAATAATTTTAAAAACATTAAATAAATATGATCTGGCACAATCAGCTTAATCTTCTTCAAGTCTCATTTTGTACTTCTGAAAATGTGGATAATAATTGGAAATATCTAACAGGGTTGTTAAGGAGACTAAATATGGTTTTTGTAAAAAGGTAGGAATCAGTTTTAGTACTGTTTCTCATACCTAATTTTATTGCATACTTTTTCTTCATTGCATCACAAATTCATCTGCTCATTTGAGTAACTGCTAAATGTTTGAAAGATGCCAATGAAAAAATTCATTTATCCATTCAATCATTCAATGAATAATTTTTGAAAACCTACTAAGCATTAGCCACTACAGATCTTGTAGAAATTGAAAAATGCATATGAAACTGAGTCTGTGTCTTTGAGATACTCTACAGCTTCTTATGGGAGAGAACCATGGAAACAAAACAGTGTCAGAACATGAAATTCAGTAATGTATAGAATGTATATAGAAAGAGGTGTGATAAGCTATCTGGGAGGAAAGTGAGACAGACATGACTTTTTGGAGCTGGTGACTGTTCCTAAATAGGAAAGATGATTCAGAAGGCTGAATGTAAGGAATGTGGGACTAGGAGGGCATTCTAAGCTCAGGTGACACAGCATGGTGTGACAAATTTTAGTTTGCTATTTCTGTAGCACAGGGTATAAGGAAAATAATGGCATATTTGCCTTGCTTTACATTTATTCTTACCTGACAAGTTTGTTAATTCATACATCAACTCTGTAAGTAATAAAAATAAAAATTAACTTTTATTGAGTACTTACTATGTGCCAGGCACTATTATAAGAATTTTTCATTTAATAACTCATTTAATTCTCTCAAGTTTCTCACAAAGATTTGCATAAAATGACTTTTCAAAAAAGAAAATGAAGCCATGAAGCTGTTACATGATTTATCCAAGGCCATGAAGGCAGTCAATGACAAAGTGGGAATGGGATCCAAAGCCTATAGTTTTTAAAAATAACATACATTACTTGCACAAACTGATGGTATTCATTGTGACATTTTCTATATGAATTCACTATGCATTGATCATGTCCACCCTCTCTCTCTTGCCTCTCCCAACTCCTTCCTTTTCCTGAATTGAATTGAATGGTTCCTCTTCTGCTTTCAGATCACTTTTTTTTTTTTGGTAGAAAGAGCATACAATCCTTGTCTGGGTCTGACTTATTTCACTTAATATGATGTTCTACAATTTCATCCACTTTCCTGAAATTTTATAATTTCATTCTTTATGGTTGGTTCAAACTCTATTGTGTATATACACCATATATTCATTATGTCCATTTGTTGATGTGTACCTGGGCTGATTTCTATCTTGGATACTGTGAACAGTGCCTCAATAAACACGAGTGTGCAGTTATCTCTTTTGTATGCCACTGAATTTTAGATATACATCCAGGAGTGGGATAGCTGAATCATATGGTAGGTGTCTTTTTAGCTTTTTGAAGAGCCTTCATACTCTTTTCCATAGTGGCTGTACTAATTTACATTACTACCAACAGTGTATAAGGGTTCCATTTTTTTTCAATCATTGCTAGCATTTGCTATTTACTTATCAATTTTTATAATAACTACTAAGTAAAGGAGATTGAATTTTATTGTAGTTAAATTTGCATTTCCCTGATAGCTAACAAATTGAGCATTTTTATAAAGTATTTATTGGCCATCTGTACTTCATTTGTTTCTGATCAGATCATTTGCCCATTGACTGATTGGATTACTTGTTTTTTTAAGTTTTTTATGACTCTACATATTAATCCTCTGTGAGAGGAATAGATGGAAAAAATTTTCCCCCATAGGTATTTTCTTTACTCCATTGATTGCTTTCTTGGCTGTACATAAAGAAGAAAAAGGAAAAAAAAAAGCTTTTTAGTTTCATGCAATCCATTGTCAGTTTTGCTTTTTATTCTTGTCTGTTTGGAGTCCTATTATTAAAATCATTGCCTGAGCCAATATGTTGAAATGTTTTCCCCTATAAGTATTTTCAGACAGAGTTCTAGGTATTACATTAAGATCTTTGATCCATTTTATTTGATTTTTCTTCAAGGGGACAGTGGTCTAGTTTCAAACTACATGTGGATATCTGGTTTATCAAGAACCATTTCTTTCAGAGGCTACTTTTTCTCCAACTTATATTTTTTAGCATCTTTGTCAAGAATCTGGCTCAAGTGCATAAATTTATTTTCTGGTCCTCTATTCTGTTCCATGGATATATCTGTCTGTTTCTATCCCAAATCCATGCTATTTTTCTGACTATGGCTCTATAGTATGTTTAAAATCAGGTATTATATGCCTAAACTCTTATCACCATGGTATTATCTATCTCTTGTCAGTTTTCATCATAACATTTACTTCAACTTGTAATTATTTTCTTTCTTCTCTTGTTTTTATTAGATTTATATTTCTCCCACTACCACATAGGGTCTATACCTCTGTAGTTCAGATTTTTGTTTGTTTGAGAGAGAGAGTCTATGTGGCCTAGGCTGCTCTCAAACTCTGGGCTCAAGTGATCCTGCTTAATCAGCCTCCTGAGTAGGTAGGACTACAGGCATGAACCACCCTGACCCATTTTTTAATTTACTATTGAATCCTAAATCCTAGCATAGTTCTAAATATACTATAGGCATTCAGTAACTATGGTAAAAGAATTTCTATTTTGAAATATATGGAATATGGGAAAGGCAGAGAAGTTGAGCTCTTCTACCCAATGTTCTATAACTCAAGAATACTGAAGGCATAACTTGAATGCATTTTGTTCAAACAGAAAGTGCCTTTTCTACCAAAGTATTACTTGCTCATAAGATCTCAATACTTCCTGATCTCTAATCTTGCCCCAAATTAGAATCAATATCACAGATGATTGCTTTAATCATTTTGCTATTTTTTTATGTGTGAAACAGGGGAGATTTCATTTTGTTTAGCTGTGCAATTTTCTGTTTCACATTATATATTTCTTTTAAGTCATGGGGTACCAAACCAGCAGGTCTTGCATGGAATTTTGAAGATGTATTTGGCTTGGTCAACACAGTAGTCTTTTAATTTTTTTTTTCCTTCAGCTCTCAAACTACCCCAAAGTCAACCATGTGGAATATTACCTGTAGAGGATACAGTTTTATTTTATTTCCATTTAGTTCAAGTTTCCAGATCTCTCTAGAAATAGCTTTTTTCTTTCATTTTTTATGATACTTTTATTAACCTTTCACATATTGACAATGGTTGTGATAAAGCAGTATATTCTGGAATATCAGTGACCTGCTTGAAATGATTGTACTTTCTTTTTTTTTTTTTAAAGAATTTTTTAATATTTATTTTTTAGTTATCGGCGGACACAACATGTTTGTATGTGGTGCTGAGGATCGAACCCGGGCGTGCACGCATGCCAGGCAAGCATGCTACCGCTTGAGCCACATCCTAGCCCAATTGTACTTTCTTTTGATTCTGCATCACAAGTCTTCATTTTATTTTTATGCTTTATATAACTTTATATACAGTACAGACAAGACTAAGGTAATATGACATGGTTTCTCTCAGAGAAAGGGCAGGCCTCCCCTCTACCTCCATTAGTGAGTATGAGGGCTTATCACAGGTTCCTTAGGGTGGCCTTCCAGCATGGGCTCTGACTCAGATCCATGTATTTCAAGGTCTTTAAATTGCCTACATGGTCCTCATTCAGCCAGAGATTAGGCCATTCTATCCTGCTTTATACCTGACATTTTAATAGATTTATTTCTAAAAAGAGTTCTTAGAAATGCTATAAAAGTGTACATAATTCTGATTCTTAAGTGTGTACAAAAGTATACGTGTATTCATGTGAACAGTGAGAAAAGTACAGTGGTTAATATGGCATGTGAGGTTGGGCTATCCAGATGTAATGTGTTGTTTCACTTGTTACAAGAAGCACAAATTTAATTCATAATTTGAAAAATCTTTGTTCAATAAAAATTAATTAAAACAAAGATAAATTTCCAAATAAACAAATGAAAAAATATTTTGCAATTTACTCAGTTATAATTAATAGAAATTATATATATTCAAGGCTCATGATGTGATGATTTGATGAAGTGTATACATTATGAAATGATTACAACAATCGTGTTAATTAGCACATAAAACACATAAAATCACCTTACATAATTGCTACTGGGTATATTTGTACTTGTGGTGAGAATACTTTATTATGTGCAAGTATTAAATTATTGTTAACTTGACTCAATATGCTATACATTAAATCCTAAGAATCGATTCATTTTATAAATTAAAGTGACCCTGATAATCACTTTTCTACTCTGTGCTTCATTGAGGTTATTATTTTTAGATTTCACATCCAAGTGAGATCATGCAATGTCTTTCTGTGTCTGACTTATTTTTCTTAACAGTATATCACTAAGGTTTATTTATGTTGTCACAAATGGCAGAATTTCTTTTGTATGGGTTAATAATGTTCCATTACATATATACTATATTTTATTTATTCAATCATTCATTTATGGACAATTAGGTGGACTCCATATTGTGAATAATGGTACTAGAACATAGATTGCAAATATCTCTCCAACATAATAATTTCATTTCTTTGGATAAATAGGAGTAGGATCACAGGGTCAAATATTAGTTATATTTTTTATTATTTAGAAACCTCTGTAGAGTTTTCCACTATGTTTGTATTCATTTACATTTCTACCAACAGTATATGATGGTTCCATTTTCTTCACACCCTTGCCAGTATTTGCTATCTCTTGTCTTTTTGGTAATAGCCATCATAGCTGTGAGGTGATATCTTGTTGTGGTTTATATTGGCATCTTCCTCATAATCAGTGATGTTGAACACCTTCTCATATATACGTTGATCATTCGTATGTCTTATTTTGAGAAATATCTTTTCAGGCCTATTGGCAACTTTTTAATTAGGTTATTTGATTTTGATTTTTTTAGTTATTTTGTTCCTTATGTTTATCATATTAATACTTATGTCTATCATATTAGTCTCCTTACATATACGTGATATTCAAATATTTTCTTATATCACAGGTGGTTTTTTAATTTTATTGTTTCCTTTGCTGTGTAGAACTTTTTGTTTTACTTAGTCCCATTTATTTATTCTTATTTTTGTTGTTATCAAACAGATTATTGCAAACACCAGTGTTGAGATTTTTTCCTATGTTTTCTTCTAGGACTTTTATGGTTTGAAGCTTTATATTTAAGCCTTTGATAATTTTGAGGGTTTTTTGTTTGTTTGTTTGTTTGTTTGTTTGTTTGTTTTTGCACATGGTGAGAGCTGATTGTCTAATTTCATTATTTCACCTGTGGATATCCAGTTTTCTAAATAACATTTATTGAACAGGTTGGCCTTCCCCTATTGTGTTTCCTGGGGCCTTTGTTAAATATTCATTGATATTTTATGTATGGATTTAGTTCTGAGTTCTCAATTCTCCTCCATTACTCTGTTTCTTGCCAGCACCATACTGTTTTGATTACTATTGCCTTGCAATGTATTTTGAATCAGGATGTGAGATCACTTCAAATTCTTTCTTTCTCAATATGGCTTTACAGTGTTATCTGGTTTGGGTGTGAGGGTGATGCTGACCTTACAACATGACTTGGAATTTTTCCTTCCTCTTCAAATTTTGGAAGTGTTTATGAAGGGTTTGCAATAATTAATACTTAAATAGTTGTTAGAGTTCCCTAGTGAAGCAATCAGGTCATGTCCTTTTATTTGTTGGGAAGATTTTGATTACTGATTCATTCATTATTATTAATTATTGTTTTACTTACTTTTTTATTTATTCATGATTCAGTTGTGAAAAGTGTATGATTCTATGAAATTATTAATTTTTCCTTAGGTATTTCAGTTTGTTGGTATGTAATTATTCATGATAGTATCTCATAATTCTTTGAATTTCTGTGTTATCAATTGCAATGTTTTCTTTCTAAATTTATTTGAATCTTCTTTTTTTCTCAGTATAACTAAAGGTATCTTAATTTTGTTTATCTTTTCTTTGGGTTTTTCTTTTAACCCTTTTCATTTTATTTCTCATCTTAATTTTTTTAGTTCCCAGAAGTATAAATTTACATTGTTTATATGAGATCTTTTTTCCTACTGTATGCATTTATGGCTATATGCTTTCCTCTTTCTTAAAAAATATTTTTTAGTTGTCAATAGACCTTTATTTTACTTATTTTTATGTGGTGCCAAGGACTGAACCCAGTGTCTCACACATGCTAGTCAAGCACTCTACCAGTGACCCATATCCCCAGCCCCTTAAGACTGCATTTTCTATGTCCCATAAGTTTTTGTATGTTGATTTTCTATATTCATCCTTATGATAAATTTTAACTTTTTTATCAATTACTTCTTGACCACTTGGTTATGCCAAACTATGTTATTTAATTTTAACACATTTGTGAATTTCCCAAAATTCTTCCTGGTTTTGATTTCATGTATCACTGAGGTTAAAAAGGACATTTTGTATTATTTAACATTTTGTTAAACTTGTTAAGTCTTGTTTTCTGGTCCAACATGATCTAACCACCAAAATGTTCCATGTGGACTAGAAAAGAATGTGTGTTCTGTTGTTGTGAAATGGAATATTCCATATATATTCCTTAGTCTCATTGGTTTACAATGTTATGAAGGTCTGCTGTTTCTAAGTAGAATTTGTCTCATTTCTCTATTTATTATTGAAAGTGGGGTAATGTACTCTACTATTACTGTATTGATGTCTATTTTTCCTTCAGTTGTAATAATTGTTTTTTTTTATATTTAAGTATTTCAAAGTTGGATATATAAATATCCATGATTATTATATCCTCATCATGAATTGACTTCTTTATTATTATATAATGAACTTCTTCTTGGAATGATTTTTTTAAATTTTTAATGGACATAATAATTGCACAAATCTATGGGATTCAAAGTGATGTTGTGATACATATTACATTGTGTAATGATCAGCATAATTAGTATATCCCTCAACTCAAATATGTATCACTTTTTGTGGAAAAAACTTTCAAATATACTCTTCTAGGTATTTTCAAATATATAATTCATAATTGTTAATTATAGTCACCCTACTGTGCCATAGAACACAAGAAATTATTCCTCCTATCTACCTGAAACTTATCCATTGACTAACCTCTCCCCATTCCCACTCCTATTCACTTTGCAGTCTCTAGTAACTACTATTCTACTCTATACTTCCATGAGATGAGCTTTTTCAAATTTTACAAAGAAGATCATGTGATGTTTGTCTTTCTGTGTGTGGCTTCTTTCATTTAGTACAATTATCTCCAGTTCCACCTGTGTTATTGCAAATAATAGAATTTCATGCTTTTCATGGCTGAATAATATTTTATTGTAAATACATATACCATGTTTTCTTTATTCATTCATACATTGATATAAATTCAGTTTCAGTCTATATACTAGCTATCGTAAAAGTGCTACAATTTTAAAAAAGCAGTGTAGATAGCTCTATGACATGCTCATTTCAGTTGCTTTAGATATATAACCAGTGGTGAGATTTCTGGGTCATATAGTAATTCCATTTTTTATTTTAAAATGACAAAAAAGTTTTGCCTACTATAAATATAACCACACCTGAGCATTTTGTTAAAACAGATGCATATAGTATATTTTATCCAATCCTTCACTTTTAGCCTATGTCTATCCTTAAGTCTAAAGTCTCTTGTGGAAAGCATATTGTTGAATATCATTAGTTTTTAATTCATTCAGCTACTATGTCTTTTGACTGCAGAATTTAGTATATTTATATAAGGTAACTTTGATACTAATAAGTACTATTAACACCTTGTTAATTGTTTTATGACTATGTTGTAATTCCATTGTTCCTTTTTGCCTGTTTTGTATTCCTTTGTGGTTTTTCTTTTTTCTTTCTTTCTTTTTTTTTTTTTTTTTTTTTTTTTGTGTGGGTGGGTACTAGAGATTGAACCCAGGGGCACTTGACCACTGAGCCACATCCCCAGCCCTATTTTGTATTTTATTTAGAGACAGGGCCTCACCATTGCTGAAGCTGGCTTTGAACTGGCAATCCTCCTGCCTTAGCCTCCCAAGCCATTGGGATTATTGGCATGCACCACCACACCTGGTCCTTTGTGATTTTTATTTTATATTAACATGCTTTGATTCCTTTCTCTTTATGTATTGTGTATGTCATAGAAGTTGTATATGTAATAAATATAGCATTCTATTAAGCTGTTATCAAATTAACTTCAATTACATATGAATTCTATTTCTCCCACTGTAGGAGACCAAGCATGCATGTGACTGAGTCACACTCCCCAGCTGGGTGCTGAGGCACTCAGTCACAGAAATGTGGCAGAGCTTTCCTCACCCTTCTTGGGTTAGAGGGTCGGTGTCTCGGGCATGGGTGTGTCTTGCTACAGCCCCATGGGTGAAGCTATGCTCACCTGTTCCTTTGTAATATAACCCCTTGCCCTGTTTAGGATAGAATCTTCCATGGAAGTGCCTTGTGTGTGTCCCCTTCTCTTACTGTGCCATTGGGTGTGGCCTACCCAGGTGTCAGTCAACCTGCTGACAGTGGATATCATGAAGATAGACTCAGCCCCCTGAAACCTGACCCCTTGCTTCATTTGAATAGCTTCTCCTCAATATAAAAGGGGTCAGTGTGTGCTCTTGCTCTCTCTCTTCCTGGGGACCCTTAAGTCATAGGAGCCGTCACAGCGAGGACCCCAAACAAAAAGGTATTTGTGTCTCTTATTTCATGCAGCCCAGTTAGCCCACTTTCCCTGGAGTGACCCCTGAGGCTTTTTGTTGTGAGAACAAAAACCCGGCATCCCACAGACCACATTTTATGGTATTAATATCACACATATATCATGTATCCATTTGAAATTATTATAGCTATAATTATGTTTACTATTTTGTCTTTCAACTTTCATTTTAGACTTAAGTGATTTCTATACTACTTAAAATTGCACTACTAGAATAATCTGAATTGATTATGTATTTACATTTATCAGTGTATTTTATACTTTCCTATGTTTCCATTTTTGGCACTTTACATTCTTTTAATCAAACTGAAGAACTCCCTTACTAAAGGAGTCAGGTCTAGTGGTGATAAATTCTCAATTTTTTTATCTGCAAATGTTATTTTCTGTCATTCATTTCTGAAAGAATTATTTTCTTGGTGTAGTACTTTTAGTTGACAATTTTTTTTTTCCTTTTAGTACTTTGAGTATATAATCTGTCTCCAAACTACCCTGCAAGGTTTTTGTTGTAAAATGTCTTAATTGTTCTGAAAGTTATATGTGGCTTTCTGCATGTGTGACTGTCTATTCTCTTGCTAAATTTCAATATTCTCTTTGTGTTTGACTTTTGACAATTTTATTATAACAAACCTGGGATTGTCCTTTAGGTTAAATTTGCTTAGAGTTCAGTGATTCACACAAGTGTAGATGTACATACCATTCCCAAGGTTTGAGAAATTTTCTGCCATTAGTTCTTTTAATAAGCTTCTTGCCTCTCTCTTTCCTTGTGAAACTCCCAATAGTTCACATATTCATACTCCTGATGGTGTCCTAAATTCCCTTATGGTTTTTTTTTTCAGTATTTTTCACTTTTTTTTTCTTTTGGCTAATGGGATTATCTCCAGTTTCAATCAAGTGGTGTTGGAGCTGGGTCATATGGCTACAACTAAGTTTAAAGTAGGTTTCACAATTGGCAGCCCACTTACTAGCCACTTCAGTCAGCATCATGGATTTTGTTTGGTCTTGGGTGGACTGGATTCCCTTTATGACCTTGTCTATGCTGGGATAAGAGTCCACCTGAGTTTTCCCACTTGGAACTGTAGACAGAAGGCTTGTTTTCAGGTACATAAATAAGTGTGGCTTCCATTGGTTCCCAGGGAGAGATCTTAGTGTCACTGGGTGTGGTGTTAAAGAAATAGGCCTGGCCCTGGTCTTGGAATGAGATTTAGTTGAAAAGTCACAGGGTTGCTTCATGTTACACAGCTAAGACCAAGATCTGAAGGCCTGTTCTGGTGACACAGATGTGTATGTCTCCTGGTAAATTCCTAGATGTATGGATCCACTCACAGAATACACTCACAGACTTTAGCTAAGAGGATATCTACCTAACTTACAGGGATGCTTCATGGTCCATAACTAGGCCTGAGGTCAGGGTATCAGTCACTCAAGATACAGGTGGGCATGACTCACCTCAAGGCTCTTGGTGGAGACTTCTGGTGGCACAATAGGACTTGCAGCTGAGTCCACAAGGAAACAAAGCCATTTTCAGGTCTGTAGGTGAGACCCAGCCACAAATTTCCCACCTATGTGTGACCTGCCCTCACAAACAACATTCCTTGGTCTTGGGCTCTTCTGCAAATTAATAGACTCCTCCATAGTGCCACCAGAACACAATGGCACATTTGTCCAAGGATGGTTATAAATTAATGTTCCTATGGGGGTATTTGAGCAGGGGACCTCTTATTCTGCCATTTTACTGAATACAAATTAAAGCAAAAATTATAGTTTACTAGTCACTGAACTCTGAAAGCAGACTAATTTGCTAAAAATCAATTCACTGAAATTCAACCTATCAGTAATTCACCACATCAGTAGATTAAAGACAAGAATCACATGATTATCTCAATAGATACAGAAAAAGAATTTGACAAAATACAGCATCCCTTCATGTTCAAAACACTAGAAAAACTAGGGATAATACGAACATATCTCAACATTGTGAAAGCTATGCGTACTAAGCCCAAGGTCAACATCATTCTAAATGGAGAAAAATTGAAAACATTCCCTCTAAAAACTGGAAGAAAACAGGGATGCCTTCTTTCACCATTTCTATTCAGCATATGTATTGAAACTCTAGCTAGAGCAAATAGGCAAAAGAAAGAAATTAAATGGATACAGGGGCAAGGGTTGTAGCTCAGTGTTAGAGTGCTTGCTTAGAACTTGTGAGGCACAGCATTCAATCCTCACAATCACATTAAATAAATAAATAAATAAACAAATAAATAAATAAAAATATATTGTGTCCATCTACAACTTAAATAAATAAATGGACACAAATAGGAAAAGAGCTCAAAATGTCCCTATTTGCTAATGACATGATCCTATGTTTAGAAGGCCCAAAAAATATCCACCATAAAACTTTCTAGAACTCATAAATGAATTCAGCAAAGTAGCAGGATATAAAATAAGCATCCATAAATCAATTGTATTCCTATACACCAATGATGAATCAGGTGAAATAGAAATCAGGAAAATGATCAGACTCATAATAACCTCAAAAATTAAAAAACCTGGGGCTGGGGCTGTGGGGGGCGGGCGTTCAGTGGAAGAGTGCTTGCCTAGCATGTGTGTGGCACTGGGTTTTATTCTCAGCACCACATATAAATATATAAAATAAAGCTCTATAAATAACTAATAAAAATATTTTTTTAAAAAGAAGACTGCATCTTCTTTAAAAAAAAAAAAAATAAATGAAATACCTGGGAATCAATCTAACAAGAGAAGAAAGACCTCTACAATGAAAACTACAGAACACTAAAGAAAGAAATCAAAGAAATTCCAATGATGTTCTTTGTAGAAAAATCAGTCATGAAATTCATTTTGAAAAATAAGAGGGAAGAGTAGTCAAAGCAATCCTTAGTGAGAAAAATGAAGCAGGAGGCATCAAAATACCAGACCTTAAATTATTTAGGAAGACATAAATATGATAAATGACCATATGATTAATATTAGGGCTTCTAAACCTATGACAAAATAGTTTCCTTTTAGTTTTAGATGACAGAAGTCTGAAATAAGTTTCATTGAGCTAAAAATAAAGTCCAGCTTCAATGAGAAAGACTGATTCTTCACTTCCTAATTTCCTCTCCTAAAAACCATTGTGATTATGTTAGGTTCACCTCAATGATCTGAAGGATACTCCCCAGCTTGGGCAAATAGACAAAATTCATAGGTTTTGAGTATTAGAAACATATATAATCATTGGGGAAGGATAATTATTTAATACTACAACTTTATATCTATTAAGATTTTGAATTAAGTTTGAAAACCTTCCAACAAGAAAATCATAAGGAAGATTTTTCTTGATGAAAGTGTCACAAATTCAGAAGGGAGGGGGCAAAACCAACACCAATCTTACATAAATATTTCTACCAAATGAAAGAAAGGGAAGTCACTGATAAGCAAATTGCATGGGGCTGAAATAATTCCATCAAAATATAATAAAGACATTTAAAAAACACTACAGACCAATATACCTAATTAATAAAAGAACATTTAAAATTACATAAGAAGGGGCTTGTAATTTAGCTCAGTGGTAGAGCAATTGCTTAGCATTCATAAATCCCTTGGTTTGATCCAAAACACCAAAAGAAGAAAAAAGGGTAAGAAAATCAAGTTCAAAAATACATTAAAGGACAAAAATTCACGAATAAATAAAGATTAGCCCATGAAAAGTAATGTTGGTTTAACATTCAAAAAGCAATTATTACATGTTGCTTTTGTATCTGATTTGTGCTGTGTTTATCAGCTCTAGGAGTCTTCTGGTGAGGTTTTTTTTTGTTGTTGTTGTTTGTTTGTTTTGGCTCTTCTAAGTATAGGATCACATCATCTGCAAACTGATAATTTGGCATCATCCTTTCCTATTGTATCACTTTAAATTCCTTCTCTTGCTTAATTGCTCTGGCTAAAATTTCTACTATAGTGAATAGGAGAAGTAAGAGTGGATATCCTTATCTTGTTCCTGATTTTAAAGGAATTTCTCTTAGTTTTTTTCTCTTTGTGGTATAATGTTGGCTTTGGGTTTGTCTATATATATATATATATATATATATATATATATATATATATATATATATATATATATATTCTTCTTTTAGACTGTTGAAGTAAGTTCCATCTACCCATAGTTGCTCCAGTATTTTTAACATGAATGGGTGCTAGATTTTTGTCCAAGGGCTTTTCTACATCTAATAAAATGACAATATGAGTTTTGTCCTTCTATTTTTGTAAGGAATTATGTCATAGATTTGCATATGTTAAACATTCCTTGCATCCCTAGAATGGAACCAATTCAATCATTATGTAGACTCTTCTTCATGTGTTTTGAATATGAATTTCCTATATTTTATTATAGATTTTTATATCTGTGTTCATCAGGAATATTGGTCTGTGGTGTTTCTTTACTTGATGTGTCCCTTATCTGGTTTTAGTATGAATGTGATTCTGGCTTCATTGAATGAATTTGGAGTATCCCTTCCCTTTCTATTTCATCAAATAATTTGAGGTATACTGGCATTAATTTTTTTAAAGGTCTGGTAAAATTCAGCTGGGAATCCATCTAATTCTGGGGCTTTTCTTTGTTGGAAGTTTGTTTGTTTGTTTGTTTAATACTGTTTCAATGCCATTGCTTCATATCGATCAGATTAGGTTCTGTACATACCCTTGGTTCACTTTTGGTAGGGTGTATGTGTCTATGGGTTCTTATTTTAGTTATTCATATTTTCCTTCTTTTTAGCTTAGCTACAGTTTTCTTAATGGTTGATCTATTCAAACATAACCCACAATGAAATGACACATGAAATAAATGACAGAAAAATGGAAAATTTACAAGAATGTGGAAGTTAAACAACATATTCTGAAACAACCAATTGATCAAAAGGTATCACAAGGAAAATTAGAAAATGCTTAAAAACAAGAAAATGAAAGTACATGTAGCAAAACTTATGAGATACAGCCAAAAGAGTGCTTAGAGGGAAATTGAGAGTTAAATAGTCCATATCAATGACCTAATGCACTATAAGTGCCGAGAAGAAAAAACAGCAATATAAACACAAAACTAGAAAAAAGAGGAAATAACAAATATCAAAGTGGAAATAAAGGAAAAAGGATGTAGAAAATAATAGGAAGAATCAATGAAAACAGAAGTGTGTTCTTTGAAATGAATCAATAGGTAATTTCTAATTTTTTCAATCAAAAATCATCTGAACTGATCAGCTCAGGATGCAGGTCTACCCATCAAAAATACAAAATTAATCATTTATATTGAACATATTCACCTTTCACTTTTTAAGAACCTAAAGTCTTTTATGATATGTAACTATACTCCAAAGAAATATATAGGATGGGAGGCTAGTTTAGCCCTAGGACTAGGAACTTTTAGAAGAGATGTGACAAATAATTTATTTTTTCATGCTCTTCTTAATAGTTTGGTAATTGCTTCTTGAAGAGATGAGTTAAGGCCCTATCCAATTTGAAACATAAGTGGTGCCGTAATTGATTAGCATAGCCTACCTTGAGTAAGGACTTGGTTTATGTGCTAACCTTGTTTTATAAATGGACAATTAAAATTCACAATAAAGTCTAGAGTATTGAAGTTCAATACCACAGTTCAAAAGTAAATACTAGTAAAATTCAGGCCATTTACTTTTGCTTTCAGTTATCCATTATTTTTTCCTACTTCCACAATTACCCTCTTTCTTCTTGCTCTTATTGCACTTTCCCAGGCAGAAACAAAATTTTATTCTGTTCTCCTGTCAATTCTTGCAGGCAGGTAACACATATTAGTTTCTTTCCTTTATTATTTAAATATTCATTAAGTATTATTCATGTTGTCAATACTGACTAAACACTGCAACATAAATAGCAGTTGCAATATCAAATATGATATCAATTTTTTATCTTAAAAAATGCGGAGACCAGATTTTGTCCCTCCCAATTTTTCTCTGTTTGCTTCTTTTTGATAAAAACTCTTTGAAATTGTTGGCGATGCTTGTCTCCATTTCTCTCCATTATATTTGTCTGTATTTCTCTTCTCTCATTGTCTTTGGACCAATCCTAACCAGACAAAATTCCACTGCACACTTCCAACGTTAAGGGGCTCTTCTCCTAATTCATTTTGCAAACAAAATTACAAACACCTCCTTCACCAAAGATTTCCCTTATTTGATTTCTATCTCATATTGATATCACAGACTCCTGTATGGAATTAAAATCCTTTCTCTAGGTGGTTGTATTTAGTTTTATGTTTGCTTTGTTTTATTAAGTTTTTATATTACTTGGTATATGTAACTTACATACAATAATGTCCATGGATTTTTAGCATAGTTTTATGAACCCTGACAAATATGTAAACATTCCAAACCCCTATTCCAGTCAAAATACAGAATATTCCCATCACCTCCAACATTTTGTCATGCCTCTTCAGTCTATTCTATTTTTATCCTCCCTCTAAAATCTGATGTAAAGTCTAATGTAACTTACCTTTGAACATTCTAAAAATTCATACATAGAAATAATACACCTTCACTTTTCTGTGGTTTTCTTGTCTTAATAAATCATTTCTGATATTTTTCCATGATTTGTATGCCTCAGTGATTTACTCCTTCTTTTTGCTAGATAGAACTGTATTTTAAAAACCATGCATTCCCATGTTAATGGCTATTTTAATCATTCAAATTATTACGTTTTGTGAATACAATTGGTATGAAAACTTATGTTCAAGTCTTATATATACATTAGGTTTCATATTTCTTGTGTATGATGGGAATTGCTTACCCTATAGTAACCATGCTTAAGGTTTATATAAAATTTCCTATATTTCCAAAGCTGCTGAACCATTTTACATTACCACAGCAAAGCATAAAAGTTTCGATTGCTCTACATTTTCTCCAGTATTCCATATTGCTGGATTTGTTTATAATCATAGACATTCTACTAGATGTGTAGGAGTATTTCACTGCAGTTACCATTTCTATTTTGCTAATGTCTAATAATGTTGAACACATTTTCATATTTTTGTACCCAGACATTTATAAGCTGAGGCCCAGAACTCATCAGTGGCTAATCTGACTCTCTTACCTACTCCCGCTCTGAGCTCTTCAGTCTTCAGTCCAGGTTGAAATCTTGGATCTTATAACCCATCTTATGCTCCCTTATTTATGATGGACATACAGAAGAATACTTTCGGAACAATTGGACTATGAGTCAATGAAAGGGATGCAGCAGTAAGTGGAGGAAGAAATGGAGTTTAGAAGGGTTTTCTTTAAATGGTAGAACCTGAATATGTTTATAAGCTGAGAAGAATAGGATGCCAGGACAAGGAGAGAGAGACTGAATATGCAGGAAAAAATAATTCATGAAGTTACTTTCTTCTATAAATACTGTAATACAATGGCTCTGGGAATGACTACAGAGCTCTTGTTACAGCAGTTCCAATATAAAACCAGCTGCAAGCCCATTAACATGGCATTTTAATGAAATAAGCATATAAGAAGGAATATATAAAGCAAATCTATTTAAAGATGGTTTGTTTGGAATGATGCCAGCATTAACTTAATATTAATTTTAAATGGTAGAAAAAGTAAAAGATTTTAAGGATTTTTAGAACTACTATTGTAGTTACCATAATATATTGCTTTGCCAAAAATATTCTGAAAACAGAGCAATTTAAGAAGCTATTTTGGAAAGTAATTGCAAAGATTTTCCATTAAAACAGTTTCATTTTCTCTTTTTCATTAAATCTCAAGTAAATCCATAGCCATACTTAGAATATTGTTTATCGTATGACACGTCTCACAGCATAATAAAACCTTAGATGAGACTTTGGCACACAAAGAGAATTTAATTCCATTAAGAATTCTTACACTTCTTTCTTTAAAGTAAGATCTCAAATCATATTAATTTTGTGAATAATATCCCACTGACAGCTGCACAGCTGCCCATTCACTGTACAAACGATGAGATATTTTGCTTCAGCATTTCAAATCAGTCAAACAGGTGGTTAACCTTTTAACTCTCTTTTTCTTTTTTAAATGGAGCAAATCTAATAGCCATTCATGTCATGCAGAATGTCAGGAGCTACTCATAGGAACTTACCTTATCTTTTGCTCCCTCCTCCTCATTTTTAACCAGTCAGCAGTTCAAAGTTATGGTCTCTTGGAAGCTTACAGTTCTGTCACATTCAAGGATTAAATCTTCAGGGAATGATAAAAGAATAAAAAGTAGCTTTAGATTCCCTCTCAGGAAAAATGAAGACTTACATTAATACAGTATTTTGCATACAATTTTATGAAGATAAAAATTCATCCTGGAACTGCTAGGAGGTCACTTAAAAATTCTTATTGTATAATACTCACCTGACTTGTTCACCTGTTTATGATGGCAGTCCAGAATGAGAAAATACAGGGAAATAAAGGAAGCAATTATCAAAGACACAATAAATTATTTCATAAAAATAGAAGTATATGAATTTCTAGAGTGAAAGGGGCTGGCAAATGCCTAGCAAAAATAAAAATGACTAATTCTATCTGAATCGATGAGACATTAAAAAAGTTTAGGATACTAAAGATAAAGAGAAAAATCTTAAAACATACTGTAGAGAGTCAGGATGTTTAAGGCTGAAACAGAAAGAAAATCCTCACTCAGACCATTGAAATCATAATTACATTAATTGTCTTAATAAAAGAGACTTTAGAAGTAGGGTTAGGTTCTAGAAATAGTGTGATCAGTAACTCGGTTGAGGTGTTTAAAGACCCCACTTCTAACTGCCCCGTCCTTCTCCCTGTGTATCTCCTTAAGTCTGGTTAAAATCTGCATCTGGTTAAAGTCTGCATTTAAAATCAACACCAGTTATATCAGCCATCAAATGAACACAATTAACATTACATATACACTGGGTGTCTTATCTCTGTAATTAGAATTTCTGCTGTGCAAGCAAAGGATAAGGACAGGTCCCCTTGTCTCTACATATGCATGTACTGCACCCTCACTGCTCTCTGAGGTATTGGCCCTACTCCTCCCTACTTCTACAAACCCTCATTTCTTCTTCCATAACAGACAGTTCAGCAATGTTCGCCACCCAGTGCCTCGGTTCCAGCTCTCAAGCATTCAGAAGCAGACATGAATATTCAGAAATGAAAAACTATAAAACAAAACAAAAACCTTAAATTATGCTGCATGCAGTGACACACACCTGTAATCTCAGTGGCTCAGGTGGTTGAGGCAGGAGGATCACAAGTTCAAAGTTGGCCTCAGCAATTTAGCAAGGCTCTAAGCAACTTAGTGACATCCTGTCTCTAAATAAAAATATAAATGTTGGGGATGTGGCTCAGTGTTAAGTGCTCCTGGGTTTGATCCCTGACACACAAACACACACACACACACACACACACACACAAAAAAAAAAAAAAAAAAAAAAAAAAAAACATTATATTTACACATGATAATATAAAAATATAAACACCTAATTAATGTCTTAATCACTGTTATTGGCATGTTTCATTTAATAGAAGAACTTAATGTTAATAAAATAGTATAGTTTGTCATAGTATAAAATAACAATTTTTTATACAATTCTTTGAGGTGAAATACTACCTCCAAGGATATAATCATATTTAAGGAATTACCTCCTCTTTTCAGATACAATAAATAACATAAAATTACAGTGAAAATTGGTCGATACATTTAAAATATATTTTCTCAAAGTAAGCCAAAGAGGGAGTATACATGAAACAAGATTGGCCATGAAGCTGCAATAATATTTCATGGATTTAACTAATCTATTTTGACTAATTTTATGTATTTACTAATTTGAATAATAAAGAGCTTAAAATAAAACATATTGGTCATGAAGGATGCAAAGGTAAGAAAACAGTTATGAAGAAATCAGAACATGTATTAATAGAAATTCAAGAAATTGAAGAAAGGAGTATTGTTTTATTCAGCTTTCCTTTCCTTCTCTTCCAAATGAGCTACCCATAGAGAGCGTCAGTGCACCATGCCCCTTCAGCTGTGCTCTGCTATGGAGGAGGCCTTCCTTATCCTATTTGGCTGTGGCTGGTGGGGAAAGCTTCCTGGAATTCAGTCAGAGATCCATTTTGCTTTTGCATTAAACTATGTCTTCTATTTTTGTAAGTAATAAATAATGACATTCTGGTTTCTAATCTGCTATTCTTTATTTCTAAATTTGTTCAGCATCCAGGTAGAAAACAAAGAAAAGGCTATTTATTGTACCCATTCAGAGGCCCCAATAGTATCTGTGTATTATTTATCATCATTCCATTAAATTTATTCACTGAAGGATCAGGTATTACAATACAACCATATTTCCTCTTATACAACATTCTATTTTTCCTAAAGGCAATAATTCCTGTCTTCATTTATTTCTTAGTCATCTGTTTGCCTTTTATTAGTCCTTCATGAAATTTAAAAATCTCTAGCTTTCTCTTTCACAAGATAAATTTAATCTACAAAAGTTGTATCCTTTTTATTTTCCTAGAGTCCTCTTTGCTGAAGCCCTAGAGCATTTTGTTCCAATTTTAACTACTTATTCTGTAGGCCTATTGCACTGTTGTTATCCCAGAACTTTCTTTGGTGCCTGTCGAATGTGGATTCCCTATTTCTTAAATTCTGTTTCTCTTTTGTTCATGGTATAATATTTATTTTGGTGGAACACATTGTCAAATTAATCCATGATAATTTTACCTAGGAAGTAAATTTTTGAAATTTAATAATGTTATGTCATGTTTTATCAATCAGCATAGAATGAAGATAGAATTTTATGTGAGAAATTGTTTACCTTAACTGTTTTGAAACTATTATTCCTGCCTGTTTTATCTTCCAATTTTGCTGTTGAGAAATACAATATCATTCGGATTCCTAATTCTTTTGGTTTAACCTGTTTTTTATTCACTGCAAATTTGTTCAGGTATTTACTCCATGCCCAGTTTCATAAGAATATCCTAATTAGTGTAAACTAAGTAGCAGATGGTATTCTGCCTGCCAATAATTGCCCAGAAACAGGCATGTAACATTAATTAACCCATCAGACAGAAGGGAAGGAAGGACTTATAATACGTATCAGTAAAGGAAAGGATTTCCACTCTCCTTCTAAATTTGAACTATAAATTCTGTAGCCCACATTGTCACTGTCAGCTACCTTGTGAACATTATTAAACTAATAACAGTGATTAACACATTAATTAGGTGTTTATATTTTTCATATAATTATGTTAAATATACAATTCAAATTGTTTTATAATTGTTCATTTTTGGATACTCATGTCTGCTTGTGGATGCTGGAGAGCTAAAATCAGGGCACTAGGTGGTGAACATTCATTAACTGTCTGCTATGGAAGGAAAAATGAGGGTTTCTAGAAGTAGGGAAATGTAGGGCCATACCTCAGAGAGAGAGAGGGGATGATGCAGTACATGTAGATGTAGAGACAGGGGACCAGAAATTCTAACTACAGAGATAAGACACTGTGTGTGTATGTGTGTGTGTGTGTGTGTGTGTGTGTGTGTGTGTTGTGTTCTTTTGATGACTGATATAACTGGTATTGATTTTAAATGCAGCAAAATCTCATTTATTTTGTTCTGGTTTCTGCATTTACAAAATTAAAAACCTGAAGTGTCAACAAGGAAAATTCAATTTGCAGTAGTCAATCGACAGTGCTTGATTATTAAGAGACATCAGGAGGGACACTTCAAAGAAATCAATACTGTTCAGGCTTGCTATTTGTGGCAACTTCTGCATCCTCTGAAGAATCCCCTCCTGTATTCCTATCCTTCCACTATAGTGGGGATGGGGAGCATACATAAAGTAGATTTAAGCTCTGATCAGATTTGGTGATAACTAGACACATTATCCTGACAGGAAAAAAAAAATGGAAGAAAAAGAACTTCATGGAACATTTACTAAAAACAACAAAAATTATAAATACTTCATATGCTTTACTTTTGAAATGCTTATAAAAGAAGCACCTTGAAAGAAATTTTATACACATAAATTATTTATACCTACATACATATGTGTATATATATATATATATATATATATATATATATATATATATATACACACACACACACACACACACACACACACACACATATGATCTTCTAATCCCTACAGTATAATTGTTTTCACCTTAAGGTACTAAAATTGTCCCAAATTAAACTTGTGGGTTCCATTGCAGAGGCCATTTCCATTCAATTGAATTAAAAAAACAACAACAACAACAAAAAAAAACATTTGACATTATTTGCCTTTTCTACTTATAGAATACTTATTGTGTACAATGTTGGCCATTACTCACAGGTTTTTTTAATTTGTTTTGTTTTTAATATTTATTTTTTAGTTGTAGATGGACACAATACCTTTATTTTATTTATTTTTATTGGTGCTGAGGATCAAACCCAGGGCCTCGCATGTGCTAGGCAAGCGCTCTACCACTGAACTACAGCCCCAGCCCACTCACAGTGTTTTAATATCCTTGTTTATTAAATAATTCAATAAATAATTACAAATCTGCTATATGCCAGCCACAGTTCTGGGCACAGTGTATACAGAGGTGAAAAAAAATGAGTTCCTGCCTTCAGGGAACTTACATTCAATTAGCGAAACCTGATATGAAAAATAATGTTTCTTAAAGTTTACCAATATTTTGATAGAGTTTCAATTTTATGAATTAAAAATATCTGAAGAACAGAAATGTGAAATGTTTTACCCAGGGCAAAATTCCAAGAAGGTAGAACTCAGTTCCTGTATTGATAATAACTGTACTGTCTTATAATTTTACATCATCCTTCTTTGGTCATTTGGCTAATAGAGGGTTGGGTGAATCATTATTTGTCATCAAGGAGCTTGCAATGAAATAAAAAATTACACAAACAACTCGACTTTAGGTAAAATAGTCAGCATTGCACGACATACAGAGCTAGTGACTTCTAAGGATTTTAGGGAGGAAAATAGACTTTACCTGCTTATAGTCTAAGGAACAACTTCATGGAGAAGCTGGTGTTTGAGATACGATTAGAAGCAGAAAGAATTATACAGGCAGGATCAGAGAAAATTTCAAGTTTTCCATGACACTTTTTATACCACCCTAAGAAAACAATTAACATCTGAATGATAAGAAATCAAAATCTCAGTTTTGAAAAAACTATTTCTAGAAAATGATTTGACAAAATAATTTTGTAATATCCTCTTGGATTCTAGAAAGAGCTCCTAGTCAATTTTTACTACCAAAGTAATTGCTATTATCTTTTTTTTTTTTTTTTTTTTTTTTGAGAGAGAGATTTTTTTTTTAATATTTATTTTTTAGTTTTCGGCAGACACAACATCTTTGTTTGTTTGTGGTGCTGAGGATCAAACCCGGGCCGCAAGCATGCCAGGCGAGTGCGCTACCACTTGAGCCACATCCCCAGCCCGCCATTATCTTTTTTTATACTACCATATCTTTCAAAGATGTGCATTCCCAGAAAAAAAATCTTCTATAATAATGGTTTTGAATTTTCTCTAGCCCTCATTTCCATCAGTAGAATGGAAATTGGCCAGAAAAGAGGTCAAGGGAACATATACTGGAGGAGACAGTATCTTTCTGTCAAATACCATTAGCCATTGACATTTTAAATGTAGTCATGACCCAATTACCTGTATATGGATTTTTCACTGTGCTAATTACTAATGCACAATTGTTAACTCTAATCCAATTTGTTTACATTCAAAATCACTCTGTCATTGTAAATTCCCAGAGAAGCTAGAGTCAATGACCAAACTAGAAATTCTTTTGCCAGTACTGAAACAATAATATTGCTTTGCAGAAAAGGAATGTGAAATCCAGATTTATAATTGTTTCCCAACCCACAGAAGTGGTAGAATATGGACTTGAGTCCCATTATAAAGTAAATCAAATATTTTTTACAACTTTTCTAATTACATGGAAAATGTTGGACACATACACAACAAGAAACAAAATTTAAGGAATTTTTTGAATTATATTCTAACCTCATTTTTAAAAATAAAATTTTCCTGCATGGGGACTATAAGAAAGTTTTCAAAGTTTTTATAAGAAGTTATTTTCATTGTAATGATACTTTGAAATACACATAGAATTGGCACAATCTATGTATATTTAAGATGTGCATTTAATTATATACACAATTATGTGTATATAATTCATTTTTGAATCAGTTTTATTGAGTTCTACTTACACATAATAATTGCATCCATTTTAATTAACAGTGGTTGCATTTCTGCAAATACAATCCTTTTTACCATTACCACAATCAATCAAAATAACTATTTTCATGTTCCCAAGGTATTGTTTATACAGCTTTGCACTTGATCTCTATCTCCACCTTCACCAACTGACCATCAATGATCTTATCTCTGTTAATAAGTTTTCCTCTTTCTGATTTTCTAATGAATAGTATATAGTCCCCTGCCTGGCATTTTTATTCATCATACTGCATTTGAGTATTATCCATGATTATATGTATCAATAGTACTTTTCTTTTTATTGCTGATTAGTATATCTATATAGGGATAAATCACTTTATCTATTTATCTTTTATGGGCATTGGGGTTGTTTTCAATTTGAGGCTATTATGAATAAATAATATGAACAAATCTTTGTATTAAAATAACTTCATTTCTCTTAAATGAATTTCATATTATAACCATATTTAACTTACTAAAAAGTTGCCACATAGTTCTACATTCTCACTAGAGATGTATAAAATTTTCAGATCCTTCTTATTCTAAGAATATTTGGTATAGTCAGGCTTTTTTATATAAGCAATTCTCATATGTATATTACTATCTTATTGTAGCTTTATATCATATTTTCTCTATGAATATAGGTGGTGATCATTTTTGCTTGTACTGAATAGCCATTCATGTATATTTTCTTGTGAAGTGTCTAATAAAATAAATTCATGTTTAAAAAGCAGGTAGATTATCTTTGTCTTGTTGAGTTACAAGAGTGCTTTATGTATCTTGACTACACATTTTTATCAGATATATATTTTTCAAACATTTTCTGTCTTTTAAATTGTTTTAACAGTAGAGCTTGATTAAAACAATTATGTGATAAAATACAATTTATCTTTTTTAACTTGATAGCTTATGAGTTTCAGGTCTTTTTTTTTTTTTTTTTTTATCTTGCAGTGCCTAAGGACTAAGCACAAAGCTTTCTTTCCACAGCCTCCCACAGATCTACATCCCAGATCTCTTAGTTTCAGGTTTGAAATATAATGAGTATGATTGATAGGAAATTAATATTTGCATATGGAATTATAAGACTTGAAATCAGGTAATCTGTTTATATATAATATGTACAATATGTTGTATAATATATTAAATATGTATAATTTAAAAATAGCTTGTTAATATCGAAATCAATCGCTATTAGGATTTTGAAAAGAATTGATATATATATATATATATATATATATATATATATATATATATATATATATATGATTCATAGCAATATTATCTTCTGTACCAGGACCAAGAATTAAGCATGGAATATCTTTCACCAATGAAAATATCTGGATGTAGATTTCGTATTGGGTCAAGATTTAAAACTAGGAAATATAGATTTGTAATAGGTAAAGATTAGCCATATTTTTTATTTATTCTTCAGTGAGCTTTGGTCATTTCTGTCTTTCAAATAGTTTGTTCATTTCATTTATATTGTCCAATGAACTGGTAAAGCTAGTTCATAAATATTCCTTATTATACTTTTGATATCTTTAGGATACATACTGAGACCTCTGACTCATCTATTATTTTTAAAAATATTTTTCTTTCTGCCTCCCCTTACCTTATTTGACACCAGCTGATATTATTTCAGCTTTCTTTTCTCTTGTTTCTTTATTTTAAAGAGTATCTATTTCTTCAAGTTCACCATTCTTCTGGAGTATCTAATCTACTATTAATTGCATACAGTGATGTTTAATATCATCTATTGCATTTGTCTCTAGAAGTTACATTTGGTTGTTTTATTACATCCTATATTTTTCTACTCATTCTTTCTTTTATACATTTGTGTACATTAATGAGATTTATAATGGCTGTTTTAAAGTGTTATTCACTAATTGCATTTTTCTCTCACTTTCTATTATTTGATTTTTCTACTAGTTTCTAGTCAGAATTTTTTTTTTCTTTTTTGTATCAAGGATTAAACCCATGGGTGATTAACCATTGAGCCACATCTTCACTCCTTTTATATTTTATTTTTTTCATTTTGAAACAGAGTCTTGATAGGTTGCTTACAGCCTCGATAAATTGCTGAGGATGGTTTTGAATCTATGATTCTCCTGCCTCAGCCTCCTGAGTCGCTGAGACTACAGGTTTGTGCCACCATGCCTAACTAATCAATTTTATTAAATAACATACATTGCAGATTTTATGTTGTCATATTCCTTTAAAGAGTACTGGGTTTTTGTCGGGTGTTAAATTACTTGCGGTTCAATTTGATTCATTTAGGGCTTGGTTTTAATTTTTGTTATGCAAGGTCTAATATACTGCCTTTGTTCTTAGACTAAATATCCTTACTCTTAACATGTGACACTTGTTAAGATCCTTCTTATGTCTGACATATTGCAAGTTTTCTCCACTCTGGTTAATGGGAAATCAAATAAGTTTCCACCATCAATGAGCCTGTGAAATGATCCTGTCTACTCTTTATCAGTAGTATTTTACATTGCCTTTTGAATTTTCCTGCTACACATATGCAGATTATCACTTAACCATAAAATCAGGGAGTCTTTTCTGCAGATTTCTATGGTTTCCCTCTGTGTAGCTCCTTTCTCGCCAATATTCCATCCATAAATTCTAGCCACCTATTATTGTTATTGTTATTATTATTATTATTAAATTATTATTATTTAGTTGTGAGAATTTAATCCAGTGCCTCACATGCTACGCAAGCGCTCTACCACTGAGCCTCAACCCCGGCCCCAGTAGTTTTCCTCTTA
Source organism: Marmota flaviventris (assembly GCF_047511675.1). Taxonomy (NCBI): domain Eukaryota; kingdom Metazoa; phylum Chordata; class Mammalia; order Rodentia; family Sciuridae; genus Marmota; species Marmota flaviventris. Next base: position 792,185 of record NC_092519.1, read on the forward strand.
ATTCAGGAAAGCTACAATACTCTAGCTTCTTACTTTTATCTGTGTGTTATGATAGCACATGCCTTTAGAAATCAGGCTAGGCCCATAGAATGGGTCACTTTTTTTTTTTTAATCCTGGTCAGGGATCATAGTCCCGTGCTCCACTTGATGAGCAGTTTCTTAAAACCTTTGATTCATGTATTTTGTCTGGTTTTCTAGTTTTCCATAGAAAGAGGGGAATTCCTGCTTCTCTTAGTACCTAATGGGTGAAAGCAGAAATTTTAACACCCTATTATTTAATAAAATATCCCACATGTTGGGTTTCTATAGATTTTTCTTAAGTGAAATTGCTAATTTGGGGATGTGTTATATTTCTGCATTTCAAGTAGAAATAGTGAATACTTAAAATTTTTAAATAATTTCATAGTCATAGGAAAAATATTGAAATATATGTTGAATTTTGATATAATTACTTCTAATCATATGTATAGAAAGAGCTTTTCATAAAATAGGTTTCCTCTTATTTTAATAGATCAACATGATAAGAATTCTTATGTAATACATATATTCATAAATATTATTTTACAGGTTTGTAATAGTTAACCATATAATAGGACCATGATTTTATGAAATATACCAATATAAAAGACCACATTAAATTTTTATTTTAAAAATAAAATAGAAAATAGTGATTAATATTTGAAGAATTGAAATCAGATAGAAAATTAAGACAGATAAATTAGTAATAAATAATTAAGATAATTAATATTTTTCTTGTAATAAGATTTTTGTGTAAGTCAAATGAGATAATAGATGTAAATGGCATCCCACAGAACTTAATTTTATTATTTATGTTACAAATGAATACTAGGCCCTCCATAGCTGTGGAATTTTGTTACTTGATAATCAACTTCACTGTGCCTGTGTGTAAAGGAGAAATGAGAGAAAAGGAGTTGAATTAATATAGGGCCAAACCTGTAAAGACCTTGTTTAGTATACTAAAGAAATTATTATTATTATTATTATTATTATTATTATTATTATTATTATTATTGTTGTAGATGGACAAAATACCTTTTTTTTTTTTTTTAATTTGGTGCTGAGGATAGAACCCAGTGCCTCCTCACACATGCTAGGCAAGTGCTCTACCACTGAGTTTCAGCCCCCTAAGAATTATTGACATAATTTCTTTCTTTTTCATGAAAGATTTAGTCTTTTGTTTATAAACCTATATCACATAATTTAATAATACTTTACTTCAATTAAATAAATCATTTAATACTTTATTTAATACATATTATAATACTTTATTTAGCATTTATCATTCATGTTTATTCTTTTTTTTAATTACTTATTTTTGAGTCTCTGTTGCTAGAAGTTCTTTCAGTCCTAAGTTTTTTCCTAAAGTCTGTTACATAAATACTAACCAATTCTTTGTGTCTATAAGAATATAATTCTAGATCTTTCATCAAGCAATATTTATTTAAATAAATGTAACATTTTAAGTAAAACTATTTTACTTCCCCTATTTTTCCCCTCCCCTTTATTTTTGCATTTCATTTAGTTTCTAATACATAGAATTGGGCATTTTTTAATGCTAGCTTTGTCTTTGACATCTGAAGTACCAAATTGTAAAGTTTATTCTTTATAGTTATAAGGTGCATTTTGTGAGAAATGAGTGGAAATATTTGTTTTGAATTATACCCAAAAGACCTAAAAAGAGCATACTACAGGGACACAGCCACATCAATGTTTATAGCAGCATAATTCACAATAGCTAGACTATGGAACCAATCTATATGCCCTTCAATGGGTGAATGGATTAAAAAAATGTGGCATTTATACACAATGGAATATTACTCAGTACTAAAAATTAACAAGATCATGGCATTTGCAGGGAAATGGATGGCATTAGAGCAGATTATGCTAAGTGAAGTTAGCCAATCCCTAAAAATCAAAGGCTGAATGTCTTCTCTGATATAACGCGGGGGGGGGGGGGTGACTCAGAATGGGATAGGGAGGAAGAGCATGAGAAGAAGATTACCAATAAATAGGGAAGAGAGGTGGGAGGGAAAGGGAGGGAGAAGGGGAATTGCATGGAAATGGAAGGAGACCCTCATCACTATACAAAATACATGTATGAAAATGTGAGGGGAAAAAAAAGAAGTGTGTCACATTAGATTGGATAGAGAGAAGTGATGGGAGGGGAGGGGAGGGGAAGGGGGGGAATAGGAAGGACAGCAGAATAAAATAGACACTAGTATTGCTGTATGTATATATGTGACTGCATGACCAATGTGATTCTGCAACCTGTACACTCAGAAAAATGAGAAATTATACCCCATTTGATTCAAATGTATGATATGTCAAGATCATTGTACTGTCATTCACAATTAAAACAAAAAAAAAATAAAACTCAAAAAAAAAAAACATTGCTTAGTAAATCTATAGGACTTCATGGTATTTTATGTTTTATGCCATAATATTAAGCAACTTTGGCTTAATTAAATTTCCTTGCTCTTCCCGTTGACTCAAATATGTACATATACAGCCCTAGAATGTTGCCCAGACCCTTTCTGTATACTTTGAGAAAATGTGTTTCAGTTCCTTTTGTGCTGCACTAACAAAGTACCTGAGACGGGGTAATTTTTAAGGAAGATTAATTTCTCATTTTTCAGAAGACTGTAAATTCCAAGCTCAAGGCAACTTTGGCTTTTGTTGTATGGTGATGTTTCCTCTTACAGAGGGGTGGACCTCTATGTGAACACATGGCAGAAAAGCTGAAGAAAAAGCTAGCCACATGCTGTATGATTCTACTGTACAAGGTCATTAATTCTTTTAGTGCGGAAGGAGCCCTCATGGACTAATCACCTCTTAAAGACTCCATCTTTTATTCTGTCACATTGGTAAACCTGAGATTTAATGAGACACATTCAAGCACAAGAACATGTATACCTAAAAAGACTTGACATAATTTCAAGGTTGATTTATTTTTTTCATATGTTCATATATGATACTCTGATTTTATTTGCAAGCACATTTAATTTTTTTAAGAGAGAGAGAGAATTTTTTTAATATTTATTTTTTAGTTTTCGGCGGACACAACATCTTTGTTTGTATGTGGTGCTGAGGATCCAACCCGGGCCGCACGCATGCCAGGCGAGCACACTACCGCTTGAGCCATATCCCCAGACCATACAAAGCACATTTAATCTTTAAAGTCATTTGGAAACAATTCAAATGTTCTTTAATTTTTAAACTGACATCTTTCCAACTTAACAAATTCTCATCTGGTCATAAAAAAGGTTTTATATTTTTGTCTTCAACCATTTATATTTCTCTGTAAAACATCATTTTCTATCCTAAAGCTTTTTCATTTTTTCCTAACTTTATTACTTGGTTGTTTGTATATTCTATTGATATATGAGTGACTTATTTGTTTGATAATGGCTTACTATTTTACTGGATAGCCAATGATTTTTATATTCTTGTTTTAAAACATCACATTTTTGAAATCTTTTTAGTTATAACAGTTTGTCTGTTATATAGAATTATAACCAAATGTGTCATTTATCCATACTAATAATTTATTTTCTACCTTTATAGTAATTCTGTCTTCTAATTTCATTGCATTTCTCACTGCAACATCTAATGCATTCTGAATGATATTAAAGTAAATATGAGCCTTACAATTTTTCATTCTTTTTCTTTTTTAATAAGAATATCACTAGTATTTTACTGGTGAGACACTGCTTGTTGGTTTAAGATATATTTAGTTACATCTTTGTATCTATATTTTTTCTTTATTAAAAATGCAATGATTATAAGAAATATGATAGGAAAACTGAAAATCCCCGATAATAGTATCCAAAAAGATATGTAGTCTAATGAATATTATATACATTGTATGAAAACTGCTTTTTAAAAAATATGTTTTAGTTGCCAATGAATTTTTACTTTGTTTATGTGGTGCTGAGGATCGAATCCAGTGCCTCACACATTGCTAACACTGACCCACAGCTCCAGTTCCTGAAACTGCTTTTTGTATTAACACTATTTTGGACATTTTTATCTGTGACTAGATATATAATTAAATATTTCTAATGACTAATGATCAAAGCCCGTGCCTCACATGTACTAGGTGAGTGTTCAACCACTGAATTACAGCCCCAGCTCTTACCATGATTTTTTTTGAGAAGAAAAAGGCTTTGTAAAATTGAAAACTTTCCAGTACATATGAAGAACACACCTTCCATTTGAGCACAGATATTTACCATAATCTGCAATGTAGAGAGGACAGTGATTGTGACTTAAGGAAAGTTCCTGTTATAGAGAAATGGGAATAAAACTTCTCCATGCTGGGAGAAATATGACAGGAGCCAAAGAGGATAAAAACAGTGCCTACATCATCTAAATAATGATCAGTGTTCCCATCCCAGAAATCCTTGTCCTGGGATTAAGCAGAGGGGGTGGGATGAAAAGAGGGAGACAAAACAGCATTACTGATAAGTTTCTAAAAGAAAGAGAAGCTTAAAGCATAGGGCTTTTTAAATATATATACTGTCCCCTATAGCAATCTGAAAAAAGTAGCTCCCCAAACAAACTTGGAGTGGTTGTAGTAGAGTAGGAATGGTGATATTATATATTTGATAATGGAGAGGGTTTGTCACAATTTTCATCAGATATGAAATGGGTCTAGAAGCTCCCATCAGGAACTGGGGAAAGAAAATAGCCTAATAAGGATTGTTTGTTTGTTTATTGTTATTGGGGATTGGACTCAAGGATGCTTTACCATTGAGCTACAATCCAGTTTTTTTTTCCCCTTTTGAGACAGAGTCTTGCTATATTGCTGAGGCTGGCTTTGAACTTGTGATCCTCCTGCCTCATCCTCCTGAGTGGCTGGGATTGAAGGCATGCACTATCATGCCCTGGCAGCATATTAGAATTAAGTTAGCATTGTTCCTTGGGATCAAAATTGCAAAGACTTCAAGATTAATATCCCAAAGCTAAAGAGTAGATGAAATATATGGAATAATTCACAGTATAAGCAACACCAACGAATCATGAAGAGAAGCCTCGTCAGCAAAATAATTGGCTAGATATTCTTCTAGAAACCCCTGCACATTACTCTACTAAGAGAAAACACTGTAGGTTATATATTAACTATAGGCATTTCAACAGCTGCTAACAGAGTGTCATGCCCCCAAACCAGAAGTGAGCTATATCTTATAAAGGGGCTGGTAGGTGCCCATAGAACAAGATAACTTTTGATCCAGATTCCCTTCCTCTGCATCCATAATGCTACATAATTTTTTATGTTAAGATTTTATCCATGAGGCTGGGGTTGTGGCTCAGAGGTAGAGCACTTGCCTACCATGCATGAGGCACTGGGATCGATCCTCAGCACCACGTAAAAATAAAAATAAAAGATATTAAAAAAAATTTCATCCATGGAAAGGAGAAGTGGAAGTATAATAAACATAGAAAGTTTTACCATTTAGCCATAAACAATCTTAGCTTACCTGAAATAGTTTTTTAAGCCTTGGGCAATATTTGGTTTCTTTGAGTATGCATATTTAACAAATGCCCCCTTGCCATTTTTTTTCTATCCATTGTTCCTATAGTTTAGAGTAAGTTTCACAGATGAGTGGCCATGTGTAAATTTTTGCCACATGTAAGAGGTATTCCATATTACTATCCAAAATGTTGTGTCAATTTACATTCCTGTAAGTATCTGTGGGAGTGCTTATTTCCCCATTCATATGCAGCAGGGCATGAATATGTGGCAGGAGCTGGAGGCTGTTAACTCCTCAACACATATAAAAAGAGAAAAATGCAGTTTATTATCTTATACATGGAGTGGTTTTATTCTACTTTTTCAGAGTGGTCCCACAAAGTGATTTTTTAAAAGTGATGTATTTCAAGTTCATGGCCCACTTAAAAATGTACAAGTTCACTAAAATGTTTGAAATTCATCACAATCTGTTTCTTCCCTCACATGATATATAGCTTTAGCAAATGATATCAGAGATATTTTGAAAATGTTTAACTTTGCTTTAAAAAAAGGATACCTGTGTCTTTGTTGCTCTCTGTATTAAAGTATTCTAATTAATCATATTGTCTCACACTCACTCAAAAGAAGTGTGCCTATTAAAAATTCACTCAATATGTTTAATATATTTTCTCTTTAAATGTAGGATTATGAATTAAAAGTTTCTATTCATCTCCATATTATTTTCCTCAGAAATATTTCTATAACATGCTGCATATATTTTATATTATGAAGGATGACAACTCAACATTAATTTTATAAGATATTCACATCCCTAAAATTCAAGTAATAGAAACAAATGACATTTTTAAAAAAGTCTTTGCTTCCCAGGGGCTTGGAAGGCTGAGGCAGGAGGATCACAAGTTCAAAGCCAGCCTCAGCAATTTAGTGAGGCACTAAGCAACTCAGTGAGACCCTGTCTGTCTCTCAAAGTAAAATACAAAATAAGGCTGGGGGTGTGGCTCAGTGGTCAAGCACCTCTTAGTTCAATTGCCCATACCCTCCATGAGTTATCTTTGATGGAAATAAAAAGTTTAGGATCTTTCACTTTAGAATTTCAAATACTGGGCTAAAATAGGTCTAAGATGAAGGGTTTCAATTAAAATTACATAGGAGGGATGGGGGCCTTGATAAGAAGTTACTTCTATAAATGTTTGAAAATTCAGAGTAATTTCTTATTCTTTAATCTTTTTAGCCTTGATTTTCTCCCCAAGAAAGTATTTGCCTTTCCTTAAATCTTACTGAATTGTGACAGTTTATTGTATAAAAGTTGACAATTTTAATATTTTTGGCACGATTTTGATTGCAATTTCCAGTTAAAGTTGTCAGATCTGTTGACATTGTTACATAAATTATTTCAATCAATGACAAAATAAGGAAAAAAAAATATAAACCCTGTTACCATCTTGAAAAAGTCTGGTAATTTGCAACTCAAGTAAGCCATCCTTTTAAAAGACCCCAGAGAATTGGAGAGCTTGACACAGTGGTGCTTGCCTAAAATACCAATTTCTCTGTAGGCTGAGGCAGGAGGATCACAAGTTCAAAACCAGCCTCAGCAATATAGTGAAGCCGTAAGCAACTTAGTGAGATCCTGTCTCCAAATAAAAAATAAAAAGGGCTGAGGGTGTTGCTCACTGTTTAAGCACCCGTGGGTTCAATTAGACAGTACAAAAAAAGCATGTAAAATTCATAAAAGCTGACTAAAATATTTCTGTACTTAAACTTGGAAGGTGCATATTTTAACTATCTTATAGTATTTGAACTATGTACATTTAATAATAAAAGTTTAAAAAGTCAAGATAAATGTGAACTTATTTGAGAAACTAGAATATCTCAAAGCTCAAGTCATGCAGGAAGTCACTGACGTCTAATTAAAGATCATATTCTTTACTAAGAATATGGGCAAAGTTCACTTGTTTATAAAAAAGTGAATTTTAGATAGAACAAAGAAGTAAATTCAGAAGGATCTGGTATGATAAGTGGAAAGATCAAGGGACTTGGGGTCAGAAGACTTGTAAATAAGTGTCAATCATACCCCTTACTCTATGACCCTTGGATGACTTAATTCCTCTGATCCTTCTTTTAGTCATATACAAAGCAAGAATACATCTTTCTCTTAGGTTTGACAGCATATAGCACAACTCCTTATTTATACATATGTGTTATATCTGAATATGATCCAAAAAGAAATTAAAACAACATTAAAAGTTGTTCTTATGAAAATTCCTCAGTTCAATCTCAATTTTAAATTAGTTGGCATTATTCACTCATGTCTCTTAATTTTCTTTCTTTTTTTTTTTTTTTAATTACAGTGGCATAATTAGAGAACATAAAGTTTGTCTAGTCTTACTCTGGAGTTAGTGGTGCCAAGACATTGGCCATGCCTTAGATGGTTCTGAAATACTTAATATATCTCTCAGAAGAGTACAAAACACTTTTGTTTTGGTTTTTCCCAAAACTGAAAAATATTTGGATATAAATGAGTGAAAAACATTTCAGGTGTTGACTCTTAAAATTTTTGTAATGACTAGTTAAATGTGCACTATCGGAAATCTAATAAACACATCCTCATAGGTCTTATATACCTATACAATTTGAACATATTTACCAAGTAAATAAAAACATTCATGCACCAAAATGCAAATTTATAATATTAAATTTATGTAAAAGGTTATACATCCTAATGAATACATTAGTCCTTACCAATTGAACATAGTAATGACTACTGCTACACTACAATTTCTTCGTGAGTATTCAACATGGCTATCTCACCTTGTGTCTTGGGGCAACTCAATTTTTACAAGTTTTCTCCATTTAAATTAGTGTGAAATTTTCATGTGGACTGTGTGATATAATAGTATTGCTCTCATCAGTTTCAAATACATTGTTTGCATATTTAATCTATCTCACATTTTCATTAGCCTACAATTAAAACATCATGTAGTTAATAAAATTATATGACAATGCTTAGTTCATTTTATCCAGGTGGTCTGGAATATGATGACATTATTTTTACAGTTTATAAATAAAATGGAAAGACAACAAATAAAAACTTATTGTAGAAAACTGGTAGCCCATTAAGAATATATCTGTGGATTTCCAGGATTCCATAGACCCCAATTTGCAAAATCTTGACATATAGTAATACTATAATTGTGTAAATTTGAGAAACACAGGTTGCATATTTCTGAAGTCCCTTCAAAACATTAGAGCATTGTTTGACATCTCATGACTTTATGATTTGTATCATTTTAATATCATAAGGAATATCCATAGATAAGGCCCTTTTTCTTATTATTTTGAGTCATAATATCCCATAGTAGTTCAGCCTTGCACTGTAACATTATAGAGGGTTAAATTAGACAGATTTTCTGTTTTAATTGCAGACCGCCTGCCTCACTAGGAAGTAGATCATAAGAAAACATGTGAAGCTGAGTCCTGAGAATGAAAAATAGAGACTAAACTATACTCAGAAGTATCCTCTGTTGGATGACTAAAGAAAAAGGTACTAAAACCATGTAGATTTGACATCCTCTTCATTCAAAACAAACTTTCTTTTCCAAAAAGTGATTCCGTCTATCCTACATATAGACCCTGTGGGCTTGCCTCACCTGTCCTCCAGATGTGCCTAAGCATATTTGAATCCTAGGGAGAACGGAATGCTGATCAAGCTAGGCCCCCTCTTCCATATAATTAAAAGACACTTGTTTGAAATGTTGCTGCATTTTGGGAACACAACTGTTGTTTTACATGCTAAAACAGGAGACTGACTCCCTAGAATAATTCATGTCCCTAGGAACTTGTCTGAATGAAAAACTGCAATGGGGGCAGTTTGTATTGTCTACAATAATATTCCAGGAACATCCATAAGCTACTGTGTGTGTGTGTGTGTGTGTGTGTGTGTGTGTACACACAAAAATGTCTGTGACTTTGGGCCTCATATGCAGTGTGTTAGACACATCATATGTAATTAGTATTCCTTCTAATTCATCCTCATGTACTAATGGGTAAGTTCTTTAGACCAGCCCTGATTCCTCTTATGCCTGAAGCACAAACTAGATCAACTTACTTTCTGTTGTGCAATATACACTATGATATTCAGATTCCCTGGTTTCACTCACACTTTTCCATCTAGAATGTCCTTCATACCACCTTCCTTTTCATGACTTTCTTTGCTTTGTCATCATCTTCTTTAATTCCTAATAATATACATCCTTATATAATACTTATTTACTTTGGCTTACCCTTTCCCCCTACTCTTCCCCTTCATCTCTATTTAAATGTCAACTACTCAAGGAAATAAAACACAAATACTTGTGTATCAATCCTTAGTTTTTTCCAGACGAGCCTCACCAATTCTTAGCAAGGTTCTGTTTCAAATTTAAAAAAAAGCTGGGGATGTGTCTCAGTGGTAAAGTACCTCTGGGTTCAATCCCCTGTACTCCTGTAAAATAAATAGATAGCTTTAACATTTTATTAAAATAAAATAAACTTTACTTTGAGAACTTAAGTTGAGATAAATATTATGGGGGCAATTTGTTCCATAATACAGTTGGAAATATTTAGTGGTATACCACAAAGGATGGAGGCTTGTGATCCTCCATCCAAATTCATCAAGGTTGATAAAGGGTCTCCCTGTATATGTACAATATAAAATCCATTCATTTCAGCAGAGGCCATAGCTAAAGGTGTTTTTTTAACCTTTCCTCTGTTGGTCATCACAAGAAAATAGTTTTGCTTGCTACCTAATAACACCGCAATTTTATAGATCTGTGGGCAATCGAATTCTACACAGTAGGATACAAAATTGTTAGAGTCCAGCTGGTAGATGGTAAAGATCAAAAGCCAGAAAAATCAAGTGTGATCTACAACAGCAATCTGATGTCTCAGACAATATAGCTATGAAATATAATCTGTTTCTTTTCAAAATTTCATAATGAATACATAGTTTGACATTTAATCTGTACTTTAAAGTATTGTTTTTGTTTTCCTTTTTCATTATTTTAACTCTATGTGTAAGAATGTGGAGGAGAAATGGTGTTGAGGGAGTGAACTTTGCTCAACATTGTAGTTTAGTCCAAATGTTTCTGTTATGTAGCCAAGTATTCAGATAAAATATTGCCAGTACCTTTCTTAATAATTTATGTAAGCAAAGAAATCATGGATGGCACTATTTTTTAGCCTTGCTATAATGCCATTATAACTGGAATTGAAAGCAAAGAAAATGCATTCAGAACATGGAGTTTCAGAAATGTGGATATTCTTACTAGAATTCCTGGTAAAACAATCAACACTATCCATGTCAGTCGAGAAAAGTAGTTCACTAATTGAAATGTGTAAAAATTAGATTTCAAGTGCTCATGGCTAAAAAGTTTATTATATTTTAGTTATTTTATTATTGCATTATAATTATACATAATAGTAAAATTTGTTGTGCCACAATTTAAAGTCCACATAACATAACATGATCAATCTCATTCCACAGTACTACCCCTTCCTCTCCCCTGATCCTTCCCCTATCCACTTGTTTTACTCTACTGATCTCATGTATACTACTATTGTTGTTTTTAGTATTATTTCAATTAGTGAATTATAATTTTATATCTATGTACAAGCATAATTCCCCCAGTATTTCCCTATGCCCTCCTCTATTACTTCCCTGTGGATCCCCTTCCTCTACTCTATTGATCTTTATATTTCCATGAAATTATTTTTTTTCCCTTTTTCTTCTGTCTAGAATATACATATGAGAAAAAATATTCAACCCTTGACTTTATGAGTCTGGATTATTTCACTTCATGGTTAGTTTAAAAATATATCCTATGAATGTTCAAACCATAATATTTGACTTTGATATATATTAATCACATAATGTTTATAATTCAGGGAAACATGATCACTATACTAAAAATATTACTTCTATAAATGGTTACTGGTGTTAGTTTAAGTGATATCCTGCAGCTAGATTACAAGACTGTATAAAAAGTAGAGCTTATAATGATTGTGAAGTTAGAATTGGTAGCAAGAAGTTCTCATGTGTTATGGCACAGTAGAGTGACTATGTATAGTAGTAATGCAGTATATATTTCAAAACAATAGAAGAAGGGACTTTGAACATTTTCACTCAAAATAAGTGATAAATGTTTAAAGAGATAGATATGTTTAACCTGACTTAAATATTACCAAATGTATACATGTATCACCAAATATTATATGTTTTCCCTATTAATATGTATAATTCTATGCTATTATGGATCAGTTAAAACTAAAATTGAAAAAGTAGACATTTAATTAAGGTCCCTGATAAGAAGTATAAACAAATCGATACTATCAAGTATTTATGTAGTAAATAAGAGAAGCTTTTTTGCATTGATTTGAGCTAAATAGGGATATGAAATATAAGGTTATGGAATGAATTTGTGGATCTCAAGGTTCTTGAATACAGTTAAGTTTCAAGGACTGGAAACAAATTGAAATGCCCTCTAGGTTTTCAAAATTGCCTTTCTAGTCTTATCTCTATGTACAATCAGTGTGTGTGTGTGTGTGTGTGTGTGTGTGTGTGTGTGTGTGTGTTATATAAACTCTAGTGGCAAGCAGGTTATTTCTGTTTTGAAACAGTAAAGACACTGGACATAAAATATAGTGATAAGCTACTCACAAGTAATCAGGTGATTTTTTCATCTTCCTCAAGAGAAACTAAATTTTACACTATATTTCAAATTCACAAGAATATATTTAGCTAGCTACTTATACTTGATCTAATCATTTATGGCCAGAGGTCTGGTTCATGTTGGGTGGATTTACCTTTAACTCACCCTTGAAAAGATGACAAGGCTTCATATAAGGGAAAACTCTTTAATAGTTATAACAAAATATGATAGGTGCTGAGTATGACATGTAATTATTATACAAAGTTGGCCCACTGAGAAAGGTGGAGTAGTGTGTTAGGTCATAAAATCACTTTTCAATCACAGAAGAAGTAGCCAAGCAGGCTATAGTATAATATCAGTATTATGATTAATTGCATAAGAAAATAAGTTCTTTAATGCTGGTAGTAAGTAAAAGGAAAAAAAAAATGTTAATAAATCTGTCTGATTTTGATGTCTGTTGTTAATGACAGATGATAATCAATAATATGCTGCTATACAATGTCCTAGAAAGTCCTAGAGGCAGAAGACTAGGAGTGATGCTTGAGGAAGCCAATATAACTGAATTTTTGCTGTTTCAAAATCTATATATTCTCATAGACCATTTATCTAATAGTCATGACTAGATAAAATAGAATCCAATTAAATGACTGAGTAGAATGTTAATCAAAATCATTATACTAATTAAAGGCAGTACCTTCCATTTGATGAACACTGTTTTTGTTTGTTTGTTTTGTTTTGTCCCCCCCCCCCCCTCCCTGGGATTGAACCCAGGGATACTTAACAACTGAGCCACATCCCCAGTCCTTTTTATTTTTTTATTTAGAGTCAAAGAGTTGCTTAGGGCCTTGCTAAATTGCTGAGGCTGACCTGGAACTTGCAATCCTCCTGCCTCAGCCTCATGAAAGACTGGGATTATAGGCATTGCCTCCACACCTGGCAGTATTGTTGAACATTACATATATCACCTGTTATAAGTCAGGGTCTTTTCCTAGAAGAAGGCTATAGAATAAGGTAGGATAATTAAGTGTCAGTTGAATATACAAGGGTATCCATAATCTAGCCTACAAAACCATATTTTAGTAGCATCTTTCCATACTTATTTATAAAAACATGCTTACATTTCAACCACACAACATATTTCACCATTTTCTAAACACACTGTGTTTTTAAATGGGTGAAACAAGCATATAATTCCCCCCCCCCTTCATGTCTACTGTGTAAGTTTTTTTTTCTTTGTTTGTTTGTTTGTTTGTTTTTTAAGATCCACACCACTTCATTTTTCAAGATTTATCTGAAATCACTTTCCCACCAGTTAGAGGTGAGACATTCAATATTTGTAACAATGTGTGCAAGTTTTTAGCCCCATTAAACAATAATCACCTGAAGGACAGGAAGAAATATTCTTCTTGTTTGTTTGTTTGTTTCTTAATCCACTGGAAGACTCCAAATATTTCTGGATTACCTGGCCAAACAACACCTATGATTGACCCCTTACTTCACAAAGACATGTTTAGGAATTATGCTATTTCCATTTGGGCCTGCAACAATTAGTTACAATTTTAACTTTTTGATTCACACTCAAACACAGGTACTTTGCCTTTCTTTGAAAAACATATATCTAAAAATATGATTGAGTCCTGGCATTCATGGTACTAAACTCCTTTTCTGTAGTATTACTGATGGTTATTGTTACCAAGCTTCACAGAATGTGCTTCCTCCTACTTTCATTGTATTAACTCTTTTGCTGACGGCTAGGTAATCAATGATCCCTGACTTAAGGTACTTTTTTCTTTCTCCTATAACCCATTATTTTCCAATTTATCCAAGAGAGACTAGGCCCACTTAATAATGGATGCAAGAAACTCTGGACTCACGATTTAGATAGGTATTAACAAGTTGTCCTTTTTCTTCTGACAAAACAGTGGCAGCTTCTTCAGAAAGTGACAATGCCAATGCTTTGGTAAATCCTGCAGTGTACATGTTTTTGATCTTACTTTATAAATCATTTTCAATTGTGGGATCTTGAGCTTTGTGGATCAAATAGCACTTGTTCATACAGCACAAAGGTAGTCTATAACAAAATATTAGAATATTATCCAGAAATCTTATTTAAGGAAAACTACAAAAAGCATTGCTTTTAATTAATGCATTCATTGGTAATAGTCTACAATGACATACAAATAACTTCCTTCTGTTTGTGAATGTCAAGATAACCTAAGGGAAAAGTGGGTGGTTCCATAAACTTTATTCTCAGTCATCACATGCTACCCATTGTGTTTACTTATGTTCTGTTGACTATACTTTAAGATTATTTTATCTAATAAGAATTAACATGTCACAAAGTAGAAAAAGGACATAAAGATATTAATGGAAATAGACCACAGATCATAGATAATAATGATATTGAAACACAAATTTAAAACATCAAAATATCAAAACTGATAATTCTTTCCTGTGAGAACCTTATACCCATCTGAATTTCCAAATAGTGACTTGTAAACATTTTAATGAGTAAATTATAAAGTCCTTTTAAAGGAAACTTATGTTATTGAAAGAACATTCCAAAAATGGATGTTTGAAATATTCATGTGATTTATCTTTCATTTTGTCCAAACAATATAAATATGCTGCTTATATAACTTATCTCTATACATTAAAAAATTAAATAGTTGTATATTCTAAGCAAATAGCTGCAATGATTTTCAAATAAAGTCTTAAAATATAATAATGTAGCTTTTCTAATTAATATTATTTTCAGCAATAGTATTTCAAGCATCAATTTGGTAATTGTCAGCAAAAACAATTTGCACAATTTATACAACTGGTATTTTGTAATAAAAAAATGTATTCCATGACATGCTTTTTTTAATAGAGCTCCATATATCTCTGAATTCTTTCTTCAGGCGTATCAGCACTTAAAACAAACATATAGAAATGAACTTTTACTAGTCTTTTGAATTGCCGTATTATAGATCATTCTACAATGATTCAGAAATGATATAACAATGAAGTCTATTAATTATAGTTTCTCAATAATTTCAAGAAAAATATTTTGACAGATTAATAGCTTTCAAATGGTTTATTATTTCTTCAGTTCACAGTCCATTTCTCTACATATTTAATAAGACAATTTAAGTACTGTATCATTATAAACAAAGGACTTGATTATCCACATGTTTTGGCATACACAGGGATCCTGGAACCAATCTCCATGAATAATGATGGCTAACTGTAGTGTATCAATATGTATGCATATATTGGAACTGGGATTATAGTTCAATTATTTTAACTGTTAGGTGTATGTGAACAAATCAAAAAAAATTAATATAATAAAAGAGTTCACATTCACTAATAAGGTGCTTAATCCCCCCACTACTGAACCACTACAAACCTATTTATTAATCTCTACTTCATCCCTGCAAGTACTCCTTGTCCCTTGGATTGGTCCATGCTCCTGTGCCCACACATTTTTTCCCCTTAACATTTTTGCCTAATATAATTTCATTTGCTGCTCATGAATGATCATTTTCTGTATTATATAAAAATACTATTCAGGCTTCAAAACCTAACTCATTACATCTCTTCATGTCTTGCTTCTTTAGGTATTCATAGAAGTATTTTTATATCTCTGTTATAGCTCTGATCATAGTTATCCTTGTAAAAGCTTCCACAGTGGCTGTCTCTGTTTATGAGTTCCTCAAGGGCAAGGATCAATTCTTATTCATCTTTTCTTCCATTGCCTAACATAATGACTAACATGGCATAAGCATCAATAAGTGGGTTGGAGTATATTTCCTCACAGGAAAAGGGAAATTAAATAAATGGCTACACTGTGATTAGAACAGCAGACTAGTTTAAGTTGCCACAAATGCTTGCCATCAGCCACCACTGTAATAATGTTTTGCTTACATACTGCGTTTCATTTTAATCTTTCAATCCTACACTTATAAGTAAACTTTTACAAGGATTCTGGGAATTGATGTGACTGCAATTGGAAAGATTCCAAGTATTTTATTGAAATAAGAGGCAGCACAAGAAACTGACCAGATGTTAAACACTGTGAACATGTACCTTGGGCATCTCATTTTAGTCTTGCAGAAATATGAACAAGGGAGTAATTTTTCAAAATTGCATGTGGGATTCACATGCACAAAGCCCATTATTTTCCCACACGTACCTGAAATAATGGGGGTAGAGATAGCTCTGATTCTATAGTCCCTACACACATCTAAATAGGAATGAGACCAGAGGGACACATGAGAAATACTCAATAGCTTTGCAGTTGTTAGTAATTCTTTCCTCTACAAATAATGTCATTCCCAGAATGAAAACGCCTGCAACATATGCAGTGAGAATGGAAAGTCATCAATAAACTTGAATGTGAATCTGAATGATGACTGTCATTATTTTGCATATTTGAACTACCATAGGATCAAAGAAAATATGATGTAGAGAATCTAACATATTTTCAAAAAAGAATAAACTAAGTAAAATTGGCTTAAAAACCATTTATTCTTTTGTTTTTTGGTTGGTTGGTTGTTTAGATACTGGGGAATGAGCCCAGGAGTTATGAGCCACATACTCAGCCCTTTTAATTTTTTTTATCTTGAGACAGGTCTTGCTAAGTTGTTTGGGGCCTTACTACATTACTGAGACTGGCCTTGAACTTGCCATCCTCCTGCCTCAGCCTCCCAAGCTGCTAGGATTGCAAACATGCACCACCACATCTAGCCAGTTTATCCTTTTTTGAAAAACATCAGGTTTGAATGTAGCCAGACATAGCTTAGAATAAAATTTTAAAAACATAATTGTTAATTATATATCCTTTTCATTTTTTTCTTAAATAAGAGTAGTAAAACCTTCTGCAGAATGTTACTGTGTTAATTGAGGTAATGAATGCATTGTTTAACATACAGCACATGTTTAAAGCATAGATGCAATATTAATAATGGTATTTTAACCTAAAAGGTGTATGTATTAAAATGAATTTTAATAATTTAAAACAATTGTCTATTTTTCATAAGACAAGTACTGGCAATGCTCATATAATATTCCTGTCACCAATATTTCATTCCTCACTCGATTTTCTTATCAGTTTGTGGAATTTTTTAAAAATAATCTTTTAGTTGTAGATGGACACAGTATCTTTATTTTATTTATTTATTTTTATGTGGTGCTGAGGACTGAACCCAGTGCCTCAAAAATGCTATGCAAGTTCTCTACTACTGAGCCACAACCCCAGTCCCAGCACTGTATGGAAATTTACAGTGTTCTTTCATTCTAAGCAGAACCACTTTTACATTCTTTAATGCTGGCCTTGGCCATGTAACTTTCCTAAGCTAAATAAATGAAGTAGAGTTGATGATATACCAGGTATGAACCTAGAGCTGATGCAAATTTCTGCAAAGTCTCTTATTCCTCTATTTTAAGTAGTCTATTTGGGTCATCTTTGCTTTATCACATTTGTAGATGAATAACAAAAGCTGAGAGAAGTGAAATGTAATTGAGCACATTGAAGAAAACAAGTAGTCTCACCTGAGGATCACAAGTGGGCTACCTGTACTCACCTGAGGATCACACAAAGCCCTGCTGGACCAACCTGAGCTCTCTCATGCCATTGCAGTCAGGGAACGTGGGCTGGACTCAGAAGCCCATCTCATTAGAATATCAGATCCCAGAAGGAAAGGCAGGAAGAGCCAGGCTGGCGGGTCTCTCCCTGCACTTGAACTTTCACTCTGGAATTCTTCATAGCACAGAGAGCTCCACGTGCTGACAGAACAAGGGCAGAAACTAAGAAAAGCCATCTTCCCTGGCAGGCCCTAGGAAGGTGACCAATGACATGCCTCAAACACACTATTCCAAAAGGAGTCACATAGAGCCACTCAGGGTCAGTACGTGGGGAAATGAATTCCAGGCCTGACTGGAGGAGGAGAAAAAGGCCCATTGCCAAAGGTGTGCTCACAGGTATACAGGTGCAGTCGGAACCACAGTTACTGCAGCCCACCAACTGCCCTTCAGTGTTGTGACTTTAGTTTCCATGCCCTTCTCAGGACATTGAAAGGGAAGCCTCACAGTTCACAGTGCTGAAAGGCTAGGTGTAGCAAAGATCTAAGATAATTCAGAATCATTTTTACCCAGGAACAGATGACCTTCACAATTATAGCTGTGAGCCACAGGTTGCTCTTTCTGCATTTATTTGAATGCTCGGGATTGGACTAAACTTCCACTCACCTTCTTAGGATTGAAAGGAGCCTTGGGTGTTGGCTGACCAAATATTGCTAAGTTCCCAGTGTGCTTTCCAGCTGACTGCTTGAAACACTGATGTTTCTCTATGTGTTGCCACTGTGGGTCAAGGGAGAGGGCTACTTGTCCTAAAGATCATCTAGTCCTAGCACCCTAACTTCAGCCACCCTTACTGGGAAAGAGAAGAAAAAAAACAACCAGGTCTCACAGAATTCACAAATGGCAGGCTTCCATCTGCTGACTAGATGGGCAGGCGGGAGGTCGCAGGACAGGAATGTGAGCTGGCAGATTTGAGCCCTGCAGCACCTACCTGGCAGGTCTCACATCTTCTCCCTGTCCCTGCATCAGAGGGGATTTTGGGGAGCAGAGACGGAGTGAAGAAGGAGGAATCCACACAAGCTGTTGCCATACTACAGTCATTGGAACCCGGAGGTTGCAGGACCCTAGGGGCATCACACCCCAGCCCGCACAATGGCCACCCTCACTGCTTGCCTGACACCTCATGGGGACACAAGGGGGCAGAGGGTGGCCTGTGCCTCCATCTCTTCCCACTCCCTGGCCCCACCCTCACCAAGTGCCTCAGAAAATCAAGTGGATGTGTGGAGGATCCAGAACCTCTTTCCCCACCAGGGAATACCTGTGATTCTTCATGGGGGTTGGGAAGTGAAACTCTAGGAACCTGAAGGGGAAGAAGTGAGCATCAGGAAAATGGGTGGCCAGAACCATCACCCACCAGCTCCTCTCCTCCAGAGAAGTCGTCTCCCCCAAACGTCCTACCATCTTGTTCCCATCGGTCTCTCTGACTTTCCTTGTTTATTCCTGAGATGCACTTCACATGTCGGTGCAGGAAAGGCCACGGTCCCTCTCAGAGCTGACAGGGACACCCATTTCTCATGGCAAACATCCTGATCTAACACCCTAATTACCACATTAGACTGATGAGATAAGCCCTATTTCTACTCTGTTCTGCCAGTGTGAAGACCAGAAAGACCTCCCTACATTGCCCAAGTGGAACTGGGTGACCTGTCAGGGAGGTAATGGCCTCCCTATAACTGGTTAGGAAGCCAGGTCAGAAGTTCTCACATACCCTTGGGGGTGGGAAGAGAGGGACACTTACCTCTGTCTCTGCCACCTGCTCCTTTCATTTCACCTCTTTATTCCAGCCTTTCTCTCCCCTACCTGACTCCAGGTGACTTGAGGGAAGATCTGTTTTCATCAGATTTACATCTGGGTCATGGGGACAAATCCTGCAACATATAGGCCTGCATCAAATTCCTGTGAGTGATCCATGGTACCCAAAAGGAACACAACACGTTCCCCATCCCTTTCAGAGCTGCACGTGGACACACGTTCTCAGTGTTCCTTACAAACATGAAAGATCTTACATGGACCTTCTGCAACCTGTAGACAGACTCACCTGTGTTCCTTGCCTCCTGCTGGTAGGACCATCCGTTGTCACAGCAAACATGCAAGTAAAGCCTGTGGGGATAATCAAGACCTAGAAATTTTAAAAATAAGTGCACCAGCACAGAGTAGCTGTGGCAGAGTGAGGCCTGGCACCTACATGGCCCTGGGTTTGATCCCCCCCACCACAGAGCAACAACTACAAAAAAATCAATCTCTCCCTCTCTCTCTCTCTCTCTCTCTCTCTCTCTCTCTCTGTGTGTGTGTATGTGTGTGTGTGTGTGTGTGTGTGTGTGTGTATGTGTGTGTGCAGCAGTAGTAGTCAGAGTATCAACTCAGAGGGAAACTCTTCCTCAAGGCACAAAATGAAGGACACCAGAAATGTCCAGAGTGTAGTCCCCAGACTAAGTAATAAGAATTCCTAAATATTAGCCATGGTGGACAAATAAGGCATTTATTAGTAGCACAAAATGACATGTGTTCTTATTACTTTATGAAGACTGACCGTCTGCGTCTGTAGAAAGGGAAGCTGTTCATCCAAGTTTTCATGCTCTCACCTGCATCCCAACTCCCTGAGGATCAACAGTCCTTTATGGCTTTCAGAGCCAACTTCCCGATGGGCTTGGTGACACACGCCTGTAATCTCAGCTTCTCAGGAGGCTGAAGAAGGCAGATTGCAAGTTCCAGACCAGCCTTAGCAACTTAGCAAGACCCTGTCTCCATAAAAAGTGAAAAGGATGAGGAATGTAGATCAGAGGTAAAGCATCGCTGGGTTCCATCCCCAGTCCTGTGCCTGCACCCAAAAATAATATCAGGGAAAACTTCTTGCTGCTGGGTTCTCCATGCCTGTTTGTAAACCGTACCTGGAGAGAGGGAGGAATTAAATACCTTCAACCCAGAATCAGCAAAGGGGCTGAGAGGAGCCATGTTTCCAGTGAACCTGGTGGACACACAACAGTCACACTGAGCTTTTGAGGCCTTTTGGTCCTGATGACAAATATTTTGTGGCACCCAATGACCTTCACAGTTCTTTGGAGTAACCAGAACATCCCCCAGGACTGATGAGGGTTTTCAAGTCCCTGTGGTCACCAAAGGGACCCAAGCAGAACACTTTTGGAAATCTAGAGTTGAAAACTCCCTACCCCTTCTGATTGAAGTCTCCAGAAGGTAGCTCCCTGGCCTGATAGGTCCAGCCTCTGCATCTCCCTCTCCTGTGCCAAGTCTCCTATAGAGAGGAAGCAGAGTTGTTTCTGAGAAAGCAGACCCTAGGGACAGGGGCTTGGTCAGAGTCCCTGGGCTGCCAGATAGCAGCTGCACAACCCAAGCAGTTCAGCTAAACCTGGAGAAGGCAGGGAGCTCACCAAATCTGGCCACAGGTGGATGGGCAGTAAGCACGTGTGGGGCATGACTAGGTGTGTGAAGAGATGGAGAAAAGCCAACCCCTGTCCGCAGGTAACAGCCAAATTTCCATGAGGCTGTGTTGAAGAGGTGGAGAGCTGCTGAAATTGCAGGAAAAATGCATAAAGAGCTCCAACCTGCTATGCAGTAGGAAGACTCCTCCAGGTGAGGACAGCAGGCTCTTGTCCATTCCAAACCCAGGGAGGGACGGTGCACTTCCTGTGGCAAAGAGAGCAAGGCCTGCCATCCCCCAGATGCTCCAAGGTCCTCCCCTCTTGCATCTTCTGTCTCAGGCTCTTCCTAGCTCCCATAAAGAATCACACACAGAATCAATGGAAAAATTAACAGTTGAAATAGCCCTTACCATGCCCTCCAGGTCTGAGCGGCCTCACCTCCCTACATTCCTTCCCATAGCAGGTAGAGGGAAATAAACAAACACAACGGCCATAGTGGTCACTTCTTACCAACTGTGCATCCTGGGCATGTGTTCTCACTTGCTCACATATTGACATCTAAGACCTGTGTGCGAGGAGGTGCTTTCAGCCTGAGAGTGGCCATCACTTTCTCCAAACACCTGGACAGACCAACACCACTGCCCTCCTTCTTCTCCCAGAGGGAGTGTCTCCTCAACTGACCTGAGTACATCTGGGAAGACAGGACTAAGCTCCTTACCTCCTGGTTTTCCGGGAGGGTAAGATGTCCAGTTCCTTGTAAGCAGCCTGTGTTGTGATTCTTCTGGGAGAGAAAGACCTCCAAGCAACATCCTCCTTATCACTCCTGGGACTTCCTCTTCCAGAGCCACTTACCTGGCCTCTGAGCCACAGAATGAACCAGGAAGCAGGGGATGAAGTGCACTCAGCCTGCTGCGGAGAGAGGTCAGGAGGCCAGGGTCCTCCTACTCAGCCTCTGGAGACAAGAGCCCTGCCTAGCCCTCCCCAAACACCTTCCATCCCTCTACCTGGGTGTGACCATAAGCAGGTCTCCCCTTTACCTGCTGTAGGCTGATACATTGCCTTGGACCCTAAGAGGAAAATACAAAGCATCAGACCCTCCGACAACAGGCTTCTGTGCCCCTTACCTTGTAGCTTCTGTCCTGGACATCACCGCTCCAGCTCCAGACCCAGAAAGAAGTCTGTGACTCTCTGCAGGAACCTGGACACAGGAGAGGAGAGGATCCAGGGGGTGCTCCATCCTCTCCCAGACACCAGAGCAAACAGCCCAACTAACTGGTGGTCAGTGTCTTGGGAGGGATGATCCACTCAAGACAGTGTTCTTGGGGGCATTCACACCAGACCCTCAACCCCCAGGAGAAACTGACGCCTGCTGCCCAAGGGAGCACAGCTACCCCTGAGGGTGTCTTGAAGTAATGGGACCCCTTCCTACCTGATGCGGATTTACTAGATATTCTTCAGAGGTCTTTTCATTCCAGGCTCCCTGCCTCCTCTCTCTACTACAGACAAAATAAAACCAGACAATATGTAGGAGAAGGGCATGGGGGGCTGTGGAGACAAAGAAGGCTGGCCTTAGGAGCCTCTTGAGGGCAGCTTACAATGTCCCCATGGAGGGAGCTCTTCTAAGAGGGCCAGCTGTTGCCAGCACCACACCAACCCAAGACAGGTTCCCCTGCCTCCTCCTCCAAGTCCCCCCTCCTGCCCCTGAATGTGGAGATGGCCTGCTGACCAGTGAGTGACCTCTCCTAGGTGCTGTCTCCTTGGCTCTCAGGCTGCTTCCCACTCCCTTGGTGTTTGCATCACAATAGCTGAAGTCACAGGGCACTGTGGCTGTGGGGGTGGGGGTGGGGGATGGAAAGCACCAAGGCTCAGGAGGCAAAGCTGGAATGCTGAGCGCATGTAATAACTATTGAGACCCCTTTCTCTAGAATAAGTGCTCTCCTGGGTGCCCAGCATACACAAACTCATTCCCTTGGGTCATTGTGGGAATATAGTACTTGTTAATATGGATCGAGTCACTGGCTTGGGGATGATAGAGCATAGAGTCCTTCCTTCCTGTTATTTTTCTTTTCATTGGATTTCACACACCTTAGGAATGAACGTACATGTAATTGTGCGTGTATATGTGATGTGCCTGCTAGAAAGTATGAATATTTCCAGAACTTTGGAATGGTCCTTGTGCCTTTTTAAATAGTCACTTCCCAAATTACCCACAATTCTGAACTCTGTCATGATGCACTAGTTTGCTTGATTTCCCCTTCATATCAATGGGGGGGGGAGATTCCAGGTTGTCTTCAGAGTCTGGATCTTTCTCTGGACAGATCCTCAGTCCAGGAGATCCATCTGTGTTTTCATGTGACACAGCACTCTGTTCTTGTTCATTGGCCAGTAGTATTTTATCACATGAATCCAGCACAAAGTGTTCACTCATTCTAACTTTCTTATATTTTTCATCCTTTCTAGTTGTTAAGTATTATAAATAAATTTGAAGTGGATCTTCTGCTACAGCTGTTGTTTTGAAGGTAAGCACTCATTTCTCTTGTAGCATAACCAGGAATTGGTTAGCATAGTGAAATTGTTGGTTTATACTATTTCTTTGTCAGTTCAGGCTACTTGAACAAAATACCATAGACTGGCTTATTTAAATGACATGCATTTATTTTTTGACAGTTTTGGAGTCTAAAAGTTCAAGATCAAGGTGCTGATATGATCTGCTTTTCTTGAAAGCCTATCTTGGCTTGAAAACAGCTTTTAAAAATATTATTTTAATTGTCAATGGATTTTTATCTATGTGCAGTGCTGAGAATCAAACTAAGTGCCTCACACAGGCTAGGCAATCACTATACCACTGAGCTACAATCCCAGCTCTATAGTTGGCTTTTTTTTTTATGTTAGGAAGGCCTTAGGCCTGAGTCTAAGCAACTCCATTTTAGAAAACTCCAGTTTGAAACCTGCAGTTTCACCAGGCACACCCATAGAGCCCTCCAGTATGGCCTCCACACCTGATAGGAGGGGAAAGGAAGAAGATCAGGGTGGAGACCACCAGACCAGTTGTTTCTGACTCCAGGGTAAATGATGTCACTGAGAAATCCGGTGGTAGCTGATTAGGATTCAAAGGGGGGTCAAAACCCCCCAAAATCTAGTATAAATGATAGAGCAAATGAACAGGGATTCAGCCAGCCAAAACAAGGAAGCACTCAAGCTGGAGAGCCTGGTGAGGACCTGACATCCCATCACATGTCATCCTTCCTGAGCCTCTGCATGATCCTCACCACTCTCAAACTCTGCCATCTCCTCTGGACCTTGGTGAGAGAGGAAATTTCTGCCTATGGCCAATCTTCTCCCTACAACTCAAGGGATCATCCACTCCATGCCGGGAAAATCCTGCCTTGGTTCCAGACCTGATCACCTGGTCACCATGGTCTGAGTGAGTGTGTATCTGCTGCACTCAAAGCCTAAGACTTAAGACCTTTGAACTTAGCACAAAGAGGGAATGTCTGTCACTAACCTGTCATGATTAAGTGTGTTTTGCAGTGCTTAGAATTAATCTAGAATTGTTTGTTGTGAATTAATTAATCTAGAATTCTTTCTGTGTATTGATTATGTCTATTGGAGTGCCTAGCATTAAGGATTTTCATTTTCTTGTCAATATAATTGTGAGATTATATTGAGTAATTTGAGGGAAGAAAGCATTGAAAGGGGCAGAAGCACGTGGACTTTCTTTATTTCTCCCCTTGACTGCATGCTAAGAGTCAGCCAAGTATATGATGCATGGCATTTTTGGTTGAAAGGTGACTCCAGCTAGTCATTGAGATGATATGATTATGTTAAGATTTGCATTCATATGGATATTGGACTCCTGCTATTCACCTCTGCCTGCTACCTGCTACGGGACTCCTGGAGGGTTCCCATTGGTTGGGGAAGTACAGTAGGAGGGAGTTCTGGGGGAGGAACATTCTCTGGGGGTTCCGGGAGAATGCTGCGTGGGTGGACCTGCGATCTTCCCAGGGGCGTACAGAACATTGGCGACAGTTTCAAAAAATAAAGTTTGTTTCTGCTTGAGTGGCTCGTGATTTTGTGCCTAGCCAGACTGCGGCATTTGGTGGCCCGTACGGGGAACGCCTGAAGCTTGGAGGTGAGTAAAATTGCTTGCCCCTGAGGGAAGGCGACAAAATGGGTAACCATTTCAAAAAACAATGTGTTCTTGTTTTGATTTATTTTGTTTTTGTTTCAAGCTGCCTATCCCTAGAATTTTCTCAGGCAAAATGGGAAAAATGGTTGGCTCAAGGTTTGAAGTTGTTCGGCCCTGAGAAAGAGAAAATTGATACAACTATTCTTTGTTCCGTTTTTGTTTCATTCTGTTTCGGTTTTGTTTTATGCTATCTTATTGGGTTGCGTTACCTTTATAGTAGATTAGAAACTAGTAAAAAACAAACCAAAAGACTGTTAAGTAAATTGTTAGAGGTCCAGACTATGGTAGAAAACATGTTAGGTCAAGCAAAAGAGAAGGTCTCTCGAGCTAGTCAGACAGAGGAAAATTTGAAGAAAGAAAGCTTAGAGGAGAAACAACCATCAGGCAGGGAATTACAACAGGAGGCTGCTACTAACTCCTTTCTATCACCAGAGGGCATAATTCAACCAACAGCTCCATCTACAGCTGAGTGGCCCTCAAATCCCGTAGTTGATGGACGGAATCCTGAGGCAGGACCCCAAAGATTAGCATGTCCTGTACTTGAGCAGGCAGGAGGGCAACAAATTCACCATGCTTTAGACTTCAAAACAGTAAAGCAATTAAAGGAGGCTGTAGCAACCTATGGGCTGCAAGCACCCTTCACTGTGAGCATGGTCGAATCCACCAACTTAGACATGACGCCAGCAGATTGGGCTAACGTGTGGATCTGTGCTAAATGGAGGACAATAGTTGTTATGGAAGGTTGCCAATGAGGAATTTTGCATGGAGGCAGCTGGGCGAAATGCAGCAGCTGGTTACCCTCAAAGAAATCTAGATATGTTATTAGGAAAAGGACCTTATGAGGGTCAATGGCAACAAATTGAATATGATCCTGGCGTATACGCACAAATTGCTGTAGATGCGGTTAGGGCATGGAAAACTTTACAGGGGCATGGAGATTTACAAGGACAATTATCTAAGGTAAGATAAGAACACTTATCCTTTTATTCTACTGTACATTCATGTGCAATGTAGGTAGTAGTACCAACATGGTAATCAAGTATTTACTAGCTTTGATAACACTATAAAATAGTACTTATTTCATAGTCTCAAAATATTCCCCTAAAAATAATCATTTTAAAATATGCCATAGTATATTGCAAACAGGTACTATTTTAAAAAATTTATTGAGTATAGGTATTAAGGCTAATCAGCATTTGAAAATCAACTGGTGTTTTGGGTTTTTTAAAAATATATTTTTAGTTGTAGATGGACACAATACCTTTATTTTGTTTATTTATTTTTATGTGGTGCTGGAGATCAAACTCAGGGCCTCACATATGCTAGGCAAGCACTCTACCACTGAGCCAGAACCCCAGCCGTCATCCTGTGTTGTTATTCAGAACACAGCATATTTCCCCTACCATGTGTATATCTATTCATATTTTGAAGATTTAATTGGCTATCACTTCTCTGCTAAGTAAATAATTAAACTCAATTACTCTGTATTCTCCAGTGTCACTTGTATACTTCTTATTTGAAACCCATTTCAACTGGTATAACACGTTTTTATTTATTTGTCTTTCCAATTTGACTAAACTGGGATATTCCTGAAAATAGCTACTATGATTGCTCATTTCACCATTGCTTCTTTAATACCTGTCATTTTGTGTCTAACAGGTAACCAACACTCCACATAGAATCATTCCCTGGCTGGTTGGCTAGTAGCACAGGTCATTTTTTCTCAATTTTTGTTCTAAACTGAATAAAACATGGGGAATTAAAGGAAAAAAAAATTAAAAGGAAAAGCAAAGTATTTTTTTAGCCCCCTCCAAAAGTAAAAATTTTAACAAAAATAAATGAGTTTAAATAATGGGTTTAGCTTGATTTGAAATCACAAGAATATATCAAAAACTATTGTCACTCTAACTTATCTTTATCTCTATTGGATTTGACAGACACAGAATAGGCACATAAACATACAGAAAAATCATACCCTCTTACTGTACCATTGTTTGACAAAATAAATGCCTAAAGTGTTATGTAGTTGTAAAATATTTCAGGAATGTTATGGAGATTTCTATATGCTTGGCTCCACAAATTATAGTTCACAAAATAGATTGCCTCTTGGTTTTAAACAGACCCCAAATGAAGAGCTTAAAAAATGCCAGCATTTATTATATTATTTCTCTGTGCCAAGAAACTGGCTGCATATTTTCCATTCCATTTAATCTGCACATTAATCCAGTTTAGTAATTACTATTGTGTTGTCCTGTTTCTTTCTTTTTTTTTTTTTTAAGAGAGAGAGAGAGAAAGAGAATTTGTAATATTTATTTTTAGTTCTTGGCGGACACAACATCTTTGTTTGTATGTGGTGCTGAGGATCGAACCCGGGCACACGCATGCCAGGCGAGCATGCTACCGCTTGAGCAACATCCCCAGCCCCTGTCCTGTTTCTTTAAATAAATTAAAAAAACCTATGATCAGAGAATAACTTCTCTCAGATTCTCAAATTCTTCAATAACTGACTTGAGGTAAAATCCTATTGTTTTAAATATGATATTATCCTCCCAATGATACAAAAAGAACCATATAGACTTCGAAACTTTATAATTTATAAAGAAAGAATATCAAGAAAAGGCCAATATAGTTGAATTTTGCAATAACCTTGCATTTACTAGAGTATAGAAATAGAAGACATATACCTGAAGTATAGATATTAGGCTAAAAACTTACTCTAATATAAAATATTGTCATTATTCTTTACCTCTAAGAAGGCCAAACCTAAGAATAATGTAGACAGGAGGAGAGAGAAAAATAACCGTTTAACACAAGAAAAAGGGAGTGGAACCTATTTAAAAAGCCATGCAGATATATCATCTTTGTATAGATAACAGTTAAAAAAAAACTTTTATTTTCACATCTAATAGGGAATTTCATCTAGATTCATTATTTTATAGAAAGCCAGTGAGAGAAAAAGAAAGACACTAAGTAGAGTAATTATATGATACTCATTAAGTTCTACCAAGTTAATGATGAAACTTCATTTTCTTTAATATACTAAAGAAGTAGGAGCATAGAAATACAAATCACACCTTCTTAATTAGAACAGATTAATTACAAAAAATTAAGAAAATAATTTTCAATGACTTCATTTCCTTTAAAATTCATATTGGTTTCTGTATGAATTTCTAACTGGAAGTACAATTTCTGTTTATTAACATTTGTTGCCAAGTACTGTATATCATCCATAATTCTGGGTTATTAAATACCTGAAGCATGCAATACAGCAAACTTAATAGATTTTATGCAAATTGTTATATAGCAAAATAAGACCAGGTGGTACTCATCCTAGCAGAATCCTTCCATAACATTTTCATATTTTTGTTAAAATTAAACAAAATATAAAGTTACCCTTGTGACATTTAATTTATTTTAATTCATTCTCTATTACATTTTTTTATCCATTCTTCTGGCCCTTTGCACCATGTTATGATACAGTTTTCATTTTAACATTCTTTGATGTTCAGTAGTTTACTACTTTTAAATTGTGACTAGAAACTATGGGACAATTATGCATAGCAATATTCCCACTGAAAAACCACATGCAGAGGATAAAATCGAGCTTGAGATAGAGTTCAACCATTAAAATACAAACAATATCAAAATTTTAAATTGCTAATGTGATCATTTTTTTAAACTAAGAACAATTAGAGATAAATAACCGAGTATGGATACTCAGTCATTTTGTGGTACTGTCCAGAATTTCAAATTTTACTAATATTAGCAGTGATTTCTCAGAAGGAAAAAAAAATTAACATTGACACTCAATTGTATAATAACTCTAATATAATAAGAAATAAACAAATCTTATCGAATAAGAAAATCTATACTATAAACCAATTTTTAAAAAAATAAATGGAGAGACTAAGGTAAAATTTCTAAACAGTAAAATGAGAGGGGAAAAAGATCTTATTTCCTTAATTTCACTTGTCATGCCTTAATTTTATTTCAAATGTTTTAAGATTATAAATTATTGAATTATCTAAATTATTTTTAAATTTTAGAAAATATAAATAAGACCCTAACTGTGAGAGTATCCTTTGGATTGGACATCTTGAACATGCTAATTATTTGAAATTTTAAATATTAGGTCCATAAAAATAGACACTATCTTAAATGCTCAATACTTTTGTAATGTAATACCTAACCATGTAGATGCAAACAGTTTATAATCAATGATTTATACTTTAAGTAACCCCTAAAAAATTATGTTTAAAAAAAAAAAAAAAAGAAGTCCTTGGACCTGAATCTTGACTCCCTATAAACAGAGTAGTCAAATATGGAGCAGATGACATCCTGGAACCGTAAAGCCAGTGAAAACAAGGATTAGAAGTTCTATTAGAGGTATTTTTAGAATGTAGTTCAATCAAGAGAGTCTAAATTTGAAGACATTAGATCATAAATAATTTGATTTTTTTACTGCATTAGGAATTAGCACATATTATATGTGATGCATTTAGGAACTAATTAAAGGCAAATTTTGCACACACACATAATTAACCTTAGTTTATTCTCCATGATATGTACAAACATTAACATAAAATGAATCATGGCCTGAATTATATTGAATGAAATTATAAAACTTCTAAAAGTATATCAGAAAATTTTTGTAACCATTACTAAGGCAAAGTTCTTGATTAACAGAAAGTTGATTTATAAAAAAAGAAATACCGGTGGTGCATGCCTGTAAGCCCAGCAGCTTAAGAGGCTGAGGCAGGAGGATCCAGAGTTCAAAGTCAGACTCAGCAATGGCAAGGCCCTAAGAAACTCAGTGAGATCTTGTCTCTAAAAAAAAAAAAAAAAAAAAAAAAAATGTGCAAAATAGGGCTGAGAATGTGGCTCAGTGGTTGAGTGCCCCTGAGTTTAATCCCTGGTCCAAAAAAAGAGAAAAGAAAGAAAGAAATACATGAATTGAATATCATAAAATTAATTTGTGTTGCTCAATATTTTAAAAATGAAAAATGACTCATATTTGATATAATATTTGATTGGATATTAATTGTATCTAAATTATAGAAATTTTCTCAGATTTCAGATACAAGATCTGAAAAAATTTTCAAGCATCATTAGACATTAGGAAAATACAATACTACTTTATACACCTTTAAGAATGTATAAAACTGAAAATATCTAGCATTTTCAAGGAGAAAGTATTTGAAAATTGTATACTTCATCAAAAGGAATGTGAAACTGTATATCAACTCTGGAAATTAGTCTGGTACTTTTGCTGAACTTAAATTTGTGTTTTCCATATGAACTGCAGATCCCATTCCACATTTACTCACAGAAATATAAATTTGAGTTTACACAAAGTCTTTAAGCAAATGTTCATCAGTATAAAAACTCAAATGTCCCTCATCTAGGAAATAAACAAATTAAACTAACAATAAAACTAACAAAAAGGGATGGAATAAAAATAAATACATGGGCTGGGAATGTGGCTCAAGCAGTAGCATGCTCGCCTGGCATGTGTGCAGTGCTGGGTTCTATCCTCAGCTCCACATACAAATAAAGGTGTTGTGTCCATCGAAAACTAAAAAAATAAATATTAAAAAACTCTCTCTCCCTCTCTTTAAAAAAATAAATTTAATAAGAACAACAACTCTGAATTCATTAGATTAAGTTAAAGTAAGCCAATTCAAAAGGTTATGCTAGTATTCTGAGTGAAAAATTAGCAAATCACATCCAGAAGTAGTTAAAAGATTTATATTCATAATTCCAACTGGAATTTATTGTCAGTATGGTAAACCAGTACTTCAATTAAAAACCAGTCAATGTAATCTATCATATCAATAGACCTAAAAATAAAAGTTGTAATTATTGAAATGGATACAGAAAAAAAAAAAAAAAAAAAAAAAAAAAAAACATTTGTGTGTGTTTGTGTGTGTGTGTGTGTGTGTGTGTGTGTATACATGTGAGTTTGCACACTGGGGATAGAACCTAGGACCTCATACATGCTAGGCAAGAACTCTATCACTGAACTACTCCCTAGCCCTCTTTAAACTCTTATCTTAAGAGAGGGTCTTGCTAAGTTGCCCTGACTATCTTTAAATTAGAAATCCTCCTGCCTCAGCCTCCAGAATGATCAGGATAACAGACATGTGCCAATGTGTCTGGTTCAGAAAAGGAATCTTAAAAATCAATACTCATCAGGGTCAGTGGAGCTCACTTGTAATCCCAGTGGCTGAGGAGGCTGAGGCAGGAGTATCAAAAGTTCAAAGCCAGACTTATCAAAAGTAAGATGCTAAGCAACTCAGTGGGACCTTGTCTCTAAAAAAGTGCAAAATAGGTCTGGGGATGTGGCTCAGTGGTCTAGTGGGTCTAGTGCCCCTGAGGTTAATCCCCAGTACACATCCCCCCCAAAAAAAAATCAATACTCATGCTAAATGTGGTAGTACAGGCCTGTGAGCCCAGCTAACTTGGTGAATGAGGCAGGAGGATTTCAAGTTTAAGACTCTCCTTAGCAACTTAAAGGGACTGTCTCAAAATGGTAAATATAAAAAGGTGTGGGATGTAGTTCAGTGTTAAAGTGTCCCTGGTTTGAATCCCCAATACATATATGAAACAAATATATATATTTTTAAATCAATACCCATTCAAGAGGAAAAAAAAATCCTCCCAGCAATTAAGAATAGATGTGTACTTTCTCTACTTAATAGAAAATTCTTAAAATTTTTTCAACCAGTCTCATTTTTAAAACAAGACTGTGAACATTACAAAGATTATGTATTTTTATCCAAGACAGAAATTCAAACTATCACAGGCAAGGAGGGAGGGAGGGGGGAAGAAAAGAAGAAAGGAAGGAAGAAAGAATGAATTAATAATTTGAAGGAAGGAAATAAAATGTTTACCATTTGAAGATAAATTTAACATAGGTTTTGTATGTTTGAATATAACAGCAACAAAATCTTTTGGGACTGATAAGTTCAGCAAGTTTAGAGGTAAAAAGTCAATGTCCAAGTTTTTTATACAACCTTCATATGGAAGGACAAAAACCTTGGAATAATTGTAACAACATTGAAAAGAATAAAGCAGGAAGCATCATTGTGCCTGATGTTAAAGACAGCTACTTTGCTGCAATTAATAGGAGAATGGAGTACTGGCAAAAGACAGAACACAGACCAGAAGAACAAAATAAGATAAAGAAATAGCTGCTAACAAATATGTCCAACTATGTTTTGACAGAGGGAGGAAATCATTTCATTTCAGGAAGATTATCTTTCCCCATCATTTGGATCAATCCACATGCCTAAAACAAAACAAACAAACAAAAAAACTCCCAGAAACCTCAACATAAACCTCACATGGCTTACATAAAACTCATTCAAAATGCATGCAAAAAGGACTTTCATATAGAACTATAAATCTTACCAGAGAAAAATCAAAGAAAAACATTGGGGGATGTATAGCTAAGGGAACATAAAACTAAACATGCCTGTGAAACAGAATGAGCAAATCTTTATGCCTAAACAAATAACTAAAAAAAAAAAAAAAAAAGATGGCAAAGATGCAGGGAAAGAAAAAGAGGAGCAAACTAAACCTAAAGCAAATAGGGAAAAAAAGTCCAAAAATACCTCAGAAATATATCAAATGGAGAATAGAAAAACAATACTGAAAAACAGTGTTATGTATTTTTCTCTAAGATGAATAAAATTGAAAAAAAAGTTTGGCTAATTTGATTAAGAGAAAAAATCAAATATTGAAATTTCTAAAGAATTAAAAGTTGAGCCAGTATAATACAATTCAGAAAATATGTATATATAATATATTTTATTTAAACACACACACACACACACACATATATATATATATATATATATTTAAAAGGACCACCAATAAATTAGAAAACCAGATAAAATTACAAAATTCCTAGAAACACAGAAAAGATAAAAACTGACTCAAAAACCATAACAATGTGAACACATTTTTATCAAGTGAGGACATTGAATCACTAATTAAAAACCTCTCAACACAGAAAAACTCAGAACCAGATGGCTAGCTGGGGAATTCTATCAAGCATTTAAAGGAGAATTAGCATTCACATTTCACAAAGTTGTCCCCAAAATGGAAGGAGTCATCACTTCCAACTTATCATATGAGGCCAGCATCATCATGTTACCTAAAATAAAAGCCTTCACAAGTAAGAAAACAGCAAACCAATCTCCAAAATAAATAGAGATTCAAAAAGCTTCAGTACTATTTAAGGACATTTTTTTGGGTGGGTGTAGTAAGGGTAATCTCTAGTCTTTATGAAGAGGCCTAGAGACCTCCCTTATCTCTTGTGCCATGTGAGGATGTGAGAACACCACAAGATAGCTAAATGTGACCCCAAACCTACCAAAAACTTGATCTTAAATTTGTCATTCTCCAGAACTTTTGGAAATGAGTTCCTGGTATTTATAAGCCATCCAATTATGGTATTTTATTGAAGCTGCCTAAAAAGACTAAAATAGTGTATCATATCTATAGATATGTACCATATTAGAAATTAAAGCTCAGATATTTAAAAAAAAAATGTTTTTAATACACTTTAAATTAACTGTACTAAACTTAATAACAAATTATTTTCTTAAAAAAATGAATTTTTCAAATGAAAAATGCTAATAGTAAAAGTACTATTTATATTTTCACTAATGTCTTTAATATCTGACAAAACTGAGTTGAATAGTGTCCTAATATTTACTTCTGTCCTATTTTTCCCAACCTATTTCAGTATCAAATATAATGTAGATTCTAGAAATCTTCATTTCCCTGTCCCTGAATGTGAATTTTAGAATACTGCACCACACTATTGTTATTATTCATTTGAGACCTTGTTTTTGAAGTATTTCATTTAATAATGGGCTTTTTTTTTTACTTTGCATCCTCTCTCTCGTTTCCTAATAAATTATACATGAGCATGAACCAATTTCCATCATTTATCCATAATTTTTATCACTTTCACTTCTGAAAATTATACCAAAAACCTTTGTTTTATTATGCTTAATGATACTGCATATTGCCTTTTTTAAATTAGAAATTAAGAAGACAACAAAACATTGGAAAAAGCTGTTGAGAAATTGTGTAAAAGTTAGAGAAAAAAGTTGACTTTGAGGAATTGGCTTTGGTAATTGTGGTTCTGGCAAGTCCAACAAGCCAGCCAGCTGGAAACAATCAAGAGGTGAAGCTGCAGGTATGTGTATAAATCCATAAGGCATGATGGTATGCTGGAAGGACAGGTAGGGTCATTGTCATCTTCCCTAGGCAGAATTCCTTGTTCCATGGGAAACCTCTTTCCCAAGTATTTCAGGTGAATGGAGGAGGCCCATCTGCATTTTAGAGGGCAATCACTTTTGATTATGATCAACTTGTTGTAAATATCAATCACATCTATAGAATATGTTTCCTGCAACAATGGGATTAGCATTTGACCAAACAACTGGGCCCCACAGCCTAGCTGAGCTAACATATGAAGTTTCACCCACTGTATCATATTAAAATGTGTTTATTAAGTTGATGCATCCATGAGAAAATGTTTAACATTTATTATATTTTTGCATTAGCACAAAGTTATTTTTCTTTTCCCTACTTCTCATTCTTTACCTTTGGCCATTTTCCAGTTTTCAAATGTGACTAGTATATTCCAGTTTTACAGCCTAGAAAAGGAGACATGCTTGAGAAATAAGAAAAGATCAAAAGGATTAATTTGCATCAAATTTAATTACCTTTATTTAAAAAATAGTTTGTAAAAAGCAGTGTTCATTGAAATAAAGGAAAAGAGATGGATGGAAGAAAGCCTAGAGTGGCTCACATTATTGAAATAGGGAAAAAAAACAGGTGACAAAAAATATACTTACATGATCCTAAAAAAATTATAAGCAATGTTTTTGAGTCATAACAAAAATAATGACAATTGGGGCCAGGGTTGTGGCTCAGTGGTACAGAGCTTGCCTAGCATGCACAAGGCGCTGGGTTTGATTCCTGGTCACCACATAAAATAAATAAATAATCAAATAAAATAAAAGTATTTAAAAAATAATGACAATTATAATAAAAGCTACTTTCTACTTTTTATATTTGAATATTCTTACAAACCTTTCAGCAGTGATATATTCTTGCCTCTTCTATAGAAAGTTCTATATATAATGTTGCCCTACATATAAGTAATTTAAAACAATTGTTTCCATTAAATATATTGACTTTATATTTTCTACTTTGTATGCAAATATTATATGTACATTTTTTTTTTTTTTTTTTTTTTTTTTTACTTTCAGAGAAATAACCATTTTTCATTAGATAATTATGCCTCTAAGGAAGAAAAATCCCAGGGCTAAAACAGGCAATAATTTAAGCTAAAATAAATTATAAGTTTTAAATGTGTTATTTAAAATCTAGATTTACATATATACATTCAAGGTTGTTTATTAGTACCCAAGAAAGCCTAGATAAAATCCTACATGATTTCATTATGAATGGGTACAAATTAAGGGCAAATTGGCAGATGATGTGGCCATTCCTACATATTAGACCAATAATACACAAAATAAATACTCAACATAGGTTTTGTAACTTAGTTTGAGTAACAACAGGAAATATGTTATTTGATTAGAAAATAACCATTTGACTTTCATGACTTTCACGGTCATGAAAGTCAAATGGTTATTTATTTTTTGTCCATTTATCTGGATTGGTTGAACAAGTTTGTAGGTCACCCACAGAGAACTACTTTCGCTCAATTACTTGGGCAGTCTTTTTGATTATGTTTAAATATGACAAGGTAGTGAAGTGGCCTGGACTCTGAGAGGTTAGTGAATTTGTATGTGTCCTCTTGACTTGTAAACCTTTTATAAAGGACTCTCATAAATGTTCTTCTGTTAATTATCTTACCACATTCTAATGAATGCAAGTTCAATTACTTTGGAAACTCTCCAAAATATTTACAGTAAAATGCAATTCCTCTTTCAAGTATCTTTCTACAAATATTGTGATCATAGTAAAGCAGATCAAGATATAATAAAGAACTTTTCAATGAGAAAGTATGCATCATTGAGCAGCTCACTTAGAACTCCAGCGTCAGTATCTCTAGTGGATAGAGAAACTTTTGGGTTCAATTAACTATACTTAAAATATTATTCTACAGAGGCATTAAAATTATGTTAAAAAGCACATGGATGAAAATTTTAAAATGTCACATTCCTATTTTAAAATGAACTCCTATTTCAAAATTCAAGCAAATTCTCAACATTAGAACAACTGTTGAGCATAAAATCAATGAGTGTAAAATATTTAATTGTTGGAATGAAGGCTAAATTCTTACTTTTACTTGTAGATGCTTCGTTACAGACATCAGGAACAAATGTAGGTTTAACTAATCCTTTGTATAAAAATCAATGATCATGAATAAGTAAAAGATATTGGTCTAGGGTACAGCTCAAATGACCAAGAAATCATCTCAGTGGTGACCTTACATTTATAACATTTCTTAAGGAACACTACTTTGCAATATCCTAAATGGAACATCACTCTTTGTTTCTAAAAGAAAGGGAAATTGATCTTAATAAATAAATGCGCCAATCAGAGACTAAAACATTACATAGTCAAATCTATAAGAAAAGCACACAAAGAAATAGAAATGCACTGGAAATTTTGTAGCAATTTAAACAATCATGTTGTCTCAAATGGTAAAATAAGGTAAATAGTGTGCTTGAAAAGGTCAAAACTCTGTAAAATATATAATATACAGTCATGTCTAGCTGTATTTCATCTTCTGAAGTCAATTTAGAAATGAATTACATTTTCAAATGGAGAATTTTTTAATATCTATTTTTAAACTTCATTTAATATACAATTTTTTCTTCACTATTAGATTAAAATATAAATTAAGTGTACATCTATATCAGGTGTTTCCTACCATCAATAAATACACACATTCAAATCACAAGTTTCAGAAACTAATTTGCTCAAAACATTTCCTTTGAATACAGATGTCATCAAGCACTTTTTGTTAAATGTCAGATAGTAAATATTTTACATTTTGTGGACCATATGTTCCATATGACAATTCCTCCATAGTATTATTGTAGCAAAAAAAAAAAAAAAAAAAAGTCATAAACATCACATAAAGAATAGATGGCCAGGTAAAAGGATGGAGTTGGAGACTATCATGCTAAGTTAAGTAAGCCAATCCCCCCAAACCAAAGGCCAAATGTTCTCATAAGTGAATGCTGATCATAATTGTGGGGGCGGGGGACATGGTATAAATGAAGGAACTTTGATGGGACAAAGGGGAGGCAAAGGTGCCAGGGCTTGGAGTAGGAAAGATGGTGGAATGAGATGGACATCATTACCCTAGCTACATGTATGACTGCACATATGGTGTGACACTACATGGTGTACAACCATAGAAATGTAAAGTTGTGCTGCAATTGTGTACAATGAATAAAAAATGCATTCTGTTGTCATATATACCCAATTAAAATAAATTTTAAAAACTTATGCTCTATATGTACATGAATATACCACAACAAACTTCACTTTTATGCATGTCTATAAAGCCCAATTAAGAATAATTATAAATAACTATAAATAAATAGAAAAAATAGAAGGAAAACCAGTAGAGTAGAAGAAGAGGAACAGGGGAAGGGAGAAAGGGCAGGAAAAAAAAAAAACAAGTATTGGTGACTGAAATTGAGCAATTTATATTTCATGTTTTCATGAGTATGACAAAATGAACCCTAATATTATGTATGACCCTAATGACTAATGAAAACATTAAAAAATAATAGATGTGTTGTTTTGCAATAAAACTTCATGACAACAGCCTCAAATATTCAAATGAACCCTTTTGGCTGGATTTGGACTATTGGCTATATTTGGCCCTCAGTTTGTAAGGTGCTGGCTCATTTTAATGCAATAAACAAATAACAATAAAAAGTATCTCTAGAGATATTTTATTGGCTATTTCTTGCACAAACCTATTTCTAACATTGATAATCATCAATTTAGTATTTTCCTAATTTTATACAAGTTTTGTGTAACCGTATCTTTAATGACTTTTCTGAAATGCTACTCATTTTATTCTAATTATGTAAGTACAATGAAAAATAGAATGCTTTCAAAATTTGCACATTTTACTTTATTATTTAAACCTGTAGGAAGAATGAGGAAAGACAATTTCTACCAAGTGAATGCTGATAATGAGTTTTAAAACTAGGTATGCACACTCAATGGCCCTAAAGTAATTAGAACCTAAGTTTATTATCTTCAAGTTTAAAGCCAGTACTTTAGAAATTGTCCCTTAGTTTAGTTTGGACTTAGTATAGAAAAGGTGAGCCATAACGAATATTGGGCTTAATTACCAGCCTCTCATATACATAATTACTTGAGAAACTTTATTAGCATTTTTCCTCCTAATTATGCACACTCTTATTGGAAAGTTCCAATAAACAAAACTCTTGAATCTGAATCTCTATTAGATTTTTTGTTTGCACCATACAGAATAGTGAATCAATTTCTGCTTATTTCAAACACAAAAATATAAAATTAGCTACATAATTGGTCTTATCACTGGTTAGTAGAATAAAAAAAATCATATAGTAAAAAAATGTTTCACATACTTTATGATAACAAAGATTAAAGAGATTGC
This sequence comes from Marmota flaviventris, assembly GCF_047511675.1. Classification (NCBI taxonomy): domain Eukaryota; kingdom Metazoa; phylum Chordata; class Mammalia; order Rodentia; family Sciuridae; genus Marmota; species Marmota flaviventris. The sequence goes on from NC_092519.1 coordinate 831,219, forward strand.
AACTTGTCATAGCCAGCAATGTCTCTCAGACTTGAGGGCATTCTCATAACATCATAAAATGGAAAGCTCTGTATCATTTCAAAAACTGTTTGATTTTTCTTGCAAATTTAAAATATTATATGTAACAGTTTATTTTAGGAGTTATTTTGAATTCTTCTTCATCCTGCGTTTTCATATATGGCTCTATAAACAATGGGAAAACAAAGGAAAAAAAAAATTTCCCTCCAGAACACTTGAGATTGCAACTGTGAGGATGAAATTGTGAACTGTGCGGGTAAATTTGTTTGAGTGCAGTTAGGGACATAGGGAAACAATCCAAGCTAAAGTTCATTTACCAGGACTGTTTCAGTGTACAACAAAAAGGAAACTGTTAAGAACTGCAAATATGACACACACTTGAAACTCGATTTATTTACCAACTAAGTACTCTGCTGGGGATAAGTCATAGATGATTCCCTTAAATAATCCAAAAGTTGAGATCGATCATTGTTAACATAGAACAATGCAGCAGAACATGATGAATAAGTCAAAAAGAAAATGGTTCTTGAGTGGATAGACAAAAGATGAACTATGTTATCTGAGTGCTTACAAAATGAGTACTTTGTCAGCTAAGCTGAGATCGGTGTCCATTATGCAGTTTTATACAGTAACACTGAGACAGCATTACTGTGCTATGTGCAGAAGATCTCAGATATATGCATAGAACTTACCTACATATATGTTTTTTTGAGGGATGGAGGGAGGAAAGTGGGAAGAGAGGGGGAGGGGCAGGGGCTGTGAGAGAGGGGAAGGGAAGGGGAAGGGAGAGGGAGAGAGAGAGAGAGAGAATCCAAGAAAAACCTGGAAAAATAAACTTCATAAGAAAGAATGGCTAAACCAAACAAACAAAAATCAAAGGACAACAACCCACAGAATGTCGGTAGTTATATAAGTTAGCTAGGTTGCAGAATGTTCCTTTATTGGGCTGCAGCTCATATTTTTACATCATTAGATTCTTGTTATCCATTCTGACCAGAATGTCATTGAAGTACTGTTCTTCAATGCTCAGTACATTATATTGGTATATTTGACATCTCATAATTGGTGATTTTAACTTTTATCACCTGAGTAAGATGGAGTTTATTGAAGTTTTCCATTATAAAGATACTGTTTTGATTTTTTTCACCAATAAAGGTCCAAAAGAAGTAATATCAGACTATGTTAATACTTCAATTTTAGTTGCATTTTTGACAGAGCATCCATTGATGATTTTTGACAGCATAGATTTTAACTTGTATTGATATTTTGTTTTACAAAATATTTTTCCTATTTTTCTCACTGCTTCTTCATTTTTAGGTTATAAGTATAATATAATAAGCAGCTTTCCCATCAATGACATTTATTTATTTGCTTACTTATTCAATATGAATATTGATATTAATAAATAAGCAAACGGACTCATAGATTCTTATATATTGGTTATAACTCGTTATTGTTACTATTTGCTTGATGTTCATATAGTACCACCAGCTTGGCTGTAGGGAGTACTTTAGTTATCAGTACTTTTTTCATCTCACATAACTTACCCTTCTTTGATCATTTCCATATTGGCAAGAACTTTTAGAAAATATCAAGAACATGGATAAAATGAATGTATGAAGGGCCTTTCCAACTTAAATTAAGAACAAAGAAAAATTGAATGTAATATACATACATAGGTTGAATCTTAATCAAGATTTGTGATTTTTTTTTTTTTTTTTGCTAAGGGATGAATTTTAAATATTTAACAAAATGTTAATAATTGTAGAATTTTATTAATATTAATGTACTTGTGTTTTCAATCATACTGTACTTATATAAGGGCATGTCCTGGTTCACAACATACAGATACTAGTATACTAATTGTAATGAGACAGCCTACCTGTGACTCAACATTTAGTGACCATAAAGAAGATATGGACATACTATGTACTATTTTTTTAAGCTTTTATATAAATGTGAATTTATATAACAACAGCAACAACAATAATTACAACAACAATAATTATAACAAAACATAAGTTCTGAGGTACCGGGTCTGGTTGAAAGCCAGAGATACACATGGATATGTACCTCCATAGGCAAATATGGTCCCTCAGAACAGGAACATGCACAACTTTCAAAGTGATTGGTTCTGGGCTAGATTATAACTGTAGAGCACAACCACCTTGATACACAAGAAATTTTGTTTTAGTGTTTATTTATTTACTGACTTGGCTTATTATTTACTTACTAGTTTTGTTATATACAAGGTTTTGAGAAATAAAAATAAGATAAAATATAAACTCTATTTCTGCTTAGGAAAAACCAAAACTGAATAGTAAAAATTGTTTTGTTTTGTTTTTGATACTGAGGATTGAACTCGGGGATACTCAACCACTGAACCACATCCCCAGCCCTATTTTGTATTTTAGTTAGAGATAGGCTCTTACTGGGTTGCTCAATGCCTCACCATTGCTGAGGCTGGCTTTGAACTCACCATCCGCATGCTTCAGCATCTCAAGCCATTGGGCTTACAGGGGTGTGCAACCTAACAAAATTTTAATGCTTATCTTAGAGCTACCATAGATAAATTTCTTAATAGTTCTTAATTTCAAATTCTGCATAATGTGTTAAGAGGTAATATTTTTTCTTCTTCATGAGAAATATAAATTTAAGACAGAATGGTCTAGGTTCTGTTATAATAATGAGACAAATAACACTTCGTAAATGAAAGTCATATATGATCAAATATTAAGCAAATAAAATAAAAGATTGAAATAAAATTTAATAAATTTATTTTACTTTTAATTTAAAAATCTTGAGCATAATTGTATTCCTGAATATCTTTGTTTCCCCAAACTTGTATATTTCTTAGAATAGTTACTTTTGCTAGACAATTTTTGATGTATGATATTATAAATGTCTTTAACACAGACAGTTTGCCAAAAATATAGATCACTTGGCAACTGTTCCATTTGTTGTAACTATCAAAAATGACATTTTTTGACACTTAAAAATTATTCTACCTCATTCAGAATGATGCAAAGGCATTCAATCTTGAAGTTGAAAGCCATACATGTAATTAGTATACAAAGTGGATCCCACTTATCCTCAGCTTTAGAACCAGAGTTAAATTATGTCAATTGTTAAGAGTCTAGGTCATTAAGAAGGATGTTTTTCCTCTAACACACAATCTGAGATATAAAAGTTCCCATGGTTAGTATATAAGACATTTGCAAATCCTATAAATTCAGACTTAAAATATTTTTCTGCAGATGTGATTTATATACTTAATCAAGCCTGGGGGTAGAATATCTATATCTTAGATTATATTTCAAATGGGATGTGATGAAGATATGTGTTATATGGTCAATTCGTATTGTTAGCATAATGAATTCCTCAGAGTACTTCTCAAAAGAGTATAATTTTAAAATAGATTGTATCACCTGTTAAGAATAAAGCAATTAGGGTTGCTTTTCTTACCAAGAATTTAATAGTTAGCCAAGTATGTATATAGGACAACCATCAGACTGGGATAAAATTTAAGATAGAACACACATAGTAGCCTCTAAATTTGACATTTATGAATGATTCATCAGGGTAAATAAAATTAAAATAATATGACCTTCCATTAACTGCTATAAGATCATACAATAGTAAATAGTGTTCTATAGCAATACAAAATTGACTTGAATGCAATATAAAACTTGAATGAAGGGGCTTGTGGCTCAGTGGTAGAGTGCTTGCCTAGCAAGTGTAAGGCTCTGGGTTTAATTCTCAGCACCACATATAAATAAATGAATAAAATAGAGGTACATCAACAACTAAAATATAAACCGAAAAAATCATTGCAATATATAAAATTATTTTGAAACCTATGGTACTGCTGATAACACACTGTAGGCCACACACTGCATTGGGTTGAGCTCTACGTTGTAGGCATGAACCCTGTGATAAATACTAAAACATATTCTATGTTATGAATGGTACAAAAAAGATGACTCTTTGTGTCCTATAAATTAAGAAAATAAGGCAATGGTCATGAGTAAAAGGAAATGAATACTTGGGCTTCAACATAAGCACAGGGTTCTGTATCACTGACAGTCTACCTAAAAGAAAGAATTACAGAATGTAACTGGTGTTCAATGAGGTTTCCATAAGATACTTAAAGAAGGATTTGGAAGGCTTTGTGAGGGCTATTAGAGACAGCTTCCATGGATCACTTCTGTTGCCTCAAAAGGAAAGTCGGGGTCATTTGGCCAAATAAAGAAATCCTTCCAAATCTTTTTTTTTTTTTTTTTTTTCAGTTGTAAAGGGACACAATACCATTATTTTTAATTAATTATTTACTTTATGTGGTACTGAGGATCAAACCCAGTGCCCCACAGGAGGTGCATGCAAGTGCTCCAACACAGAGCCACAATCCCAGCCCCTCCAAACATATTTTTCCCCCTGTGGAACACTATTAATTGGGAATATCTCTACAAATGGAAAAAATAAAGTGTAAAATTAAATCACTCTGCACATAGACTTTTCTGACCATGAATACTGCCTTTTCCACACATCAAAATATATTTTATGCAAACCACCAGCCAAAAAAAGAATTCATGTCATTAAATGAGATTTGATAGTTAAACATAATATGCAAAATACATTAAAATTATAAAAATATAAGAGTAAAAACTGAAGTGAAAAACAGTGGATAAAGAAATTTGCCAAAAAAAAAAAAAAAATATTGCTGAGAGCTTGATGATATATGCAAACCTCAAGGTAGAGCTGTTAAGTATCAGAAAGAGAGGGGTGTGGGTAGGCAGATATCCAGAAGAAACCGCAAGAGAAAATTAAGTTATCACATTGTAAACAATGAAAACAGAAGTACTGAAAACGGTAAAAGCATAAAGTACCTGCTACAGAGTGCTATGAAAACAAACACAAAGTAAAATGAGTTTTAAGAAATTATTAAATATATATATATATATATATATATATATATATATATATATATATATATATATATAGAGAGAGAGAGAGAGAGAGAGAGAGAGACAGACATGTGCACAAAGCTTGATAGTTCTTTGAATACATATATATATATATATATATATATATATATATATATATATATATATATATATATAATGTAGTTACTGGAAAGGACAAAATAGCAAATTGAACAGAGGAAAAACAACAACAACAAATCAAAACTAAAGGAAATCTGAAACTACAGGGAAAAAGGGATACTGTTTTCAGGATATATTGCCAAAAAAGTGAAGAAGGTTTGGGTCACTCTGAATTACTTCATAATAAAAAATGAACTTCCAAGATACACAAACTTTAAAGTTTACAGTCATAAACATGTAGCAATCAACAAGAAAAAATGAAGATTAGTTCAAAATTCCCCATAAGTATACAAAACTAAAAAAAAAAACAAAAAACACTCACTTCCTGTGAGGAAACTAACTTTTTTTTTTTTACTCAGACTGTCATTTACTTATGAATAAACCTTTATATATTTTTCATTGATAAACACAAAGAGAACTTATTCTTGGATGTCCTTAAAGACACTACTGGATGACAGGCTATCATGAGTTGCTGTACTTCAGTCACATTCTCAGGGTCCATTTCTAATTCTTTTTCTCTTTCTACTTATACCACATTCCTTACTTCAGTGAAGTCCATAAGGGTTATGATTATCTTCTTCCAAAGTCCTGTTAATGTTGATATTTTTACCTCATCCTATGAGTCACTAATAATAACATCTAGAATGTGAATTGTTTCTAGAATCTTTTCAATTTACTTGGCCCAGATCCATCAGAAAAATCACTATGGCTGCTACAGCATTACAAAATATATTTCTTAAACATCAGTTCCTGGCGATTGAAATTGCTTCTTGATCCATGCATTGCAGAATGGATATCTTGATAGCAGATATGCAAATAAATACTCTCATTGTGCAACTTTATCATAGCTCCTGGGAATTTTCCTTTTTGAACAGTAAGTACCAACAGTGAACTTAGCATCTTTTTTTTTTAATTTTTTTTATTGTTGGTTGTTCAAAACATTACATAGTTCTTGCTATATAATATTTCACACTTTGATTCAAGTGGGTTATGAACTCCCATTTTTACCCCATATACAGATTGCAGAATCACATCAGTTACACATCCATTGATTTACATATTGCCATACTTGTGTCTGTTGTATTCTGCTGCCTTTCCTATCCTCTACTATCCACCCTCCCCTCCCCTCCCCTCTTCTCTCTCTGCCCCCTCTACTGTCATTCATTTCTCCCCCTTGTATTATTTTTCCCTTTCCCCTCACTTCCTCTTGTATGTACTTTTGTATAACCCTGAGGGTCTCCTTCCATTTCCATGCAATTTCCCTTCTCTCTCCCTTTCCCTCCCACCTCTCATCCCTGTTTAATGTTAATCTTCTTCTCATGCTCTTCGTCCCTACTCTGTTCTTGGTTACTCTTCTTATATCAAAGAAGACATTTGGCATTTGTTTTTTAGGGATTGGCTAGCTTCACTTAGCATAATCTGCTCTAATGCCATCCATTTCCCTGCAAATTCTATGATTTTGTCATTTTTTAATGCAGAGTAATACTCCATTGTGTACAAATGTCACATTTTTTTTTTTATCCATTCGTCTATTGAAGGGCATCTAGGTTGGTTCCACAGTCTTGCTATTGTGAATTGAGCTGCTATGAACATCGATGTAGCAGTGTCCCTGTAGCATGCTCTTTTTAGGTCTTTAGGGAATAGACCAAGAAGGGGAATAGCTGGGTCAAATGGTGGTTCCATTCCCAGCTTTCCAAGAAATCTCCATACTGCTTTCCAAATTGGCTGCACCAATTTGCAGTCCAACCAGCAATGTACAAGTGTACCCTTTTCCCCACATCCTCTCCAGCACTTGTTGTTCTTTGACTTCAGAATGGCTGCCAATCTTACTGGAGTGAGATGGCATCTTAGGGTGGTTTTGATTTGCATTTCTCTGACTGCTAGAGATGGTGAGCATTTTTTCATGTACTTGTTGATTGATTGTATGTCCTCTTCTGAGAAGTGTCTGTTCAGGTCCTTGGCCCATTTGTTGATTGAGTTGTTTGTTATCTTATTGTCTAATTTTTTGAGTTCTTTGTATACTCTGGATATTAGGGCTCTATCTGAAGTGTGAGGAGTAAAGATTAGTTCCCAGGATGTAGGCTCCCTATTTACATCTCTTCTTGTTTCTTTTGCTGTGAAAAAACTTTTTAGTTTGAGTAAGTCCCATTTGTTGACTCTAGTTATTAACTTTTGTGCTATGGGTGTCCTATTGAGGAATTTGGAGCCCGACCCCACAGTATGTAGATCGTAGCCAACTTTTTCTTCTATCAGATGGCTTGTCTCTGATTTGATATCAAGCTCCTTGATCCATTTTGTATTAACTTTTGTGCATGGTGAGAGAAAGGGATTCAGTTTCATTTTGTTGCATATGGATTTCCAGTTTTCCCAGCACCATTTGTTGAAGATGCTATCCTTCCTCCATTGCATGCCTTTAGCCCCTTTATCAAATATAAGATAGTTGTAGTTTTGTGGATTGGTTTCTGTGTCCTCTATTCTGTACCATTGGTCCACCCGCCTGTTTTGGTACCAGTCTTTAAAGAATTATAAACAAACATGTTGTTATCCAAAGTTTTTCCATTTACACAAGCTAAACAAGTAATATTTAATATAATTCTTAAAGGCCCTAGGATTTTTGGATTGATAAATCAATATTATCTTCAACTTAAAGACACCAGATGTGTTAGCCCCTAACAAGATTTAAGTTCGAAGTCAGGCATTAACTTCTCTTTAGCTATGAAATCCCTAGATGGCATCTTCTTCCAATAGAAGGTTGATTTGTCTACATTTAAAATCTGTTGTTTATTGTAGCCACCTTCATCAATTGTCTTAGCTAGTTCTTCTGGACAACTTGCTGCAAAATCCGTATTAGCACTCACTGCTTCACATTGGACTTTGAAATGGCTTCTTTCCTTAACTCTCATTAGTCAACCTGTGTTAGCCTCGAACTTTTCTTCTGAAGCTTCCTCAAAATCAGCTCTCATAGAATTGAAAAGAATTAGATCCTTGCTCTGGATTAGGTTTTAGCTTAAGGGATAATGGTACTGATAAACTTGCTTGACTCAAGGTTATCACAAACCTTTAATCTATAAAGCATCTCAATATATGTGAGGCCCAATAAAGAGAAAGCAAAATAAAGTGAGCTATGCTTGTATTCATCAACAAATTTAATATGTATACATGTCAAAATACTTGCACACAATAAAAAAATTCACCTCCATAAGAATTTTTAGGTTTGTAATTTTGATAGGCATTAGCAAGTTGACATCAACATTTATCATATTTCTAAACTCACATGTGAAATTGACTGTATCCTCATATCTTAAATAGCATAACAATAATAATGTATTTTCAAGGATTTTTATCTTTGCTATTGTGACTGATAAAATATGGTACTTGACTTAATTTTCATGTTCTTTATGTTAAATAAATTTAAACAAATTTTAATATTTTATATTTTCCATTCTGTTAATTACCTGTATATATTGTTCATTAATGTTAGGGTCAGTTTTGGTAGAATTTGGGAATTAACTTGTAGGAGATCCTTATAAAAGGTACTTTAACCCAAATAAAATAATGTAATTTAAAAGTTTCATTTATTAATTAACTGTTACTTGAATAAATTTCCTATTTACAAAATGAGAGACAAATATTTTGTGATTCTTGGGTTCTGATACACATATTGATTTGTAAGGCTCAAATGTAACAACAAATTCCAATTTTAGCTTTCTGGTCTTTCCCAGTTTTTCTTCATATTTTTATTTTTTTAACACAGTTTATTAACTTGTTGGTGTCAGTATTTAAAATGCTGGAACTGTGCAATAAATTTAAATATTTACTAAATTTTATCTTCACACATTATTTTCATTCATTTCAGAACAATTCTGCCTATCCTGAATTATTTTTCAATTCATTTTAGAATAAGTTTATTGTATTCATAATATTTTCCATGTTGTATGTTTGTTTGTCCTTCTTCTTCTCCTCCTCCTCCTCCTCACTCTTCATTTTGTTCTTTTTTTCTTTGTGTATTTATTTGTTTTTGTGGTACTGGGGTTGAACCAGAGGACATTCTACCACTGAGCTATATATCTCCAGAACTATTTATTTTTATTTTATTTTTCATTGCAAGACTAAGTTGCCCAGGTGGAGCTCAAACTTGCTATCCTTCTGCCTCAAACTCTTGAATGTGCACTACCAAGCCTGGCTTCTTTCTTCTTTTACTATTATTACAAAGCTATAGTAACAAAAATGTCATGGTATTGGCACCAAAATAAAAAGGTAGCCCAGGACACAGAGATTAACCCACAAATATACAAATATCTTATATTACATAAAGGTGCCAAAAGCATGCACTGGAGAAAGGATAGCATCTTCAACAAATGGTGTGGGGAAAAATGGAAATCCATATGTAACAAAATAAAATTGAATCCCTATCTCTCACCATGCACAAAAGTTAACTCAAAATGGATCAAGGATCTAGGGATTAAACCAGAGACTCTGTGTCTAATGGAAGCAAAAGTAGGCCCTAATCTCCATCACGTGGTGCTAGGCCCCAACTTCCTTAATAAAACAACTATAGCACAAGAATTAAAACCAAGAATCAATAAATGGGATGGATTCAAACTAAAAAAGTTTTTTTCTCAGCAAAAGAAATAATATGTGAGGTGAATAGGGAGCCTACATCCTGGGAACACATAAGATAGAGCTCTAATCTCTAGAATATATAAAGAGCTCAACAAGATAAGCACCCAAAAAAAACCAAAAAACAAATAATCCAATCAATAAATGAGCCAAGGACCTGAACAGATACTTATCAGAAGAAGATATACAATCAATCAACAATATATTAAAAAATGCTCACCATCTCTAGCAATCAGAGAAATACAAATTAACGCTACTCTAAGATACCATCTCACTCCAGTAAGAGTGGCAGCCATTATGAAGACAAACAACAACAAGTGCTGGCAAGGATGCGGGGAAAAATGTACATTCATACACTGTTGGTGGGACTACAAATTGGTGCAGCCAATTTGGAAAGCAGTATGGAGATTCCTTGGAAAACTGGGAATGAAACCACCATTTGGCCAAGCTATTCCTCTTCTCAGACTATAACCAAAGGACCTAAAAACAGCATATTATAGGGACACAGCCACATCAATGTTTATAGCAGCACAATTCACAATAGCTAAACTGTGGAGCCAAACTAGATGTCCTTCAGTGGATGAATGGATAAAAAAATGTGGCATTTATACACAATGGAATATTATTCAGCAATAAAAGAGAATAAGATCATGGCATTTGCAGGGAAATGGATGGCATGAGAGAAGATTATGCTAAGTGAAGTTAGCCAATCCCCAAAAAATAAATGCCAAATGTCTTCTCTGATATAAGGGGGTGTGACTCAAAATGGTGTTGGGAAGGAGAGCAAGGGAGGAAGATTACCTCTAGATAGGGAATAGGGGTGGGAGGGAAAGGGAGGGAGAAGGGGAATATCATGGATGGTGAAAGGAGACCCACATCACTATCAAAATACATGTATGAAGATGTGAATTTGGTGTCAACATACCTTATATATAATCAGAGATATGATAAATTGTGATATAATTGTGTATTAAAAATTGTAATGCAAAAATAAATAAATATTTTAAAAAAACAGTAGAAAACAGAAACAAACCCACATGAATACAGTTATTTCATACTAGACTAATATACCAAAACACACAAATCCTTTTCAACAAATGTTGCTGGAAAAGTGGATATCCATGTGCAGCAAAATGAAATCAAATCTCTATCTCTCAGCATACACAAAACTCAACTCCAAGTGTATCAAGGACCTAGGAATTAGACCAGAAACCCTGCACCTAAAAGAAGAAAAAGTAAGCCCAAATCTTCAGTACGTCAAATTCGTCCCTGACTTCATTAGTAAGACTCCCGAAGGACAAGATATAAAATCAAGAATTAATAAATTGATGGATTCAAACTAAAAACCTTAGCAAGAGAAACAATCAATGAGGTGAAGAGAGAGCTTTCATTTTGCAAGCGAATTTTTGCCACATGCGCATCAGACAGAACACTCTCGAGGATATATAAAAACATCTAGAGGATATATAAAAAACTTAACAATAAAAAATAATCCAATCAGTAAATGAACTAAGGAGCTAAACAGACACTTCTCAGAAGAAGATATACAATCCATCAACAAATATATGAAAAAAAAAATGTTCAATATCCTTAGTAATTAGAGAAATGGAAATCAAAACTACTCAAAGATTTCATCTCACTTCAATTGGAACGACAGTTATAAAAAATACAAACAACAATTCATGTTGGCAAGGATGTGGGAGAAAAGGTACACTCATACTTTGTTAGTGAGACTGCAAATTAGTACATCTAATCTGGAAAATAATATGGAGATTCCTTAGAAAACTTTGAGTGGAACCACCAGTCAATCCAGCTATCCCTCTCCTATAAACATCAATGTTTATAGAAGCACAATTTACAAGAGCCAAACTCTGGAACCAACCTAGATGTCCTTCAATAGATAAATGGATAAAGAAATTATTATTGTATATATATATATACAATGGAGTTTTACTCAGCGTTTTCAGGCAAATGGATGGAGTTAGAGAATATCATGCTAAACAAAATAAGCCAATCCCCCCAAAACAAAGGCCAGGTGTTTTCTCTAAGTGGATGGTTATCAATAATGGAGACAGGGGCATTGGATGAGTGGAGAAACTTGGATGGGGCAAAGGGGAGGGTGGGAGGGTGCCTGGGGATAAAAAAATATTTGGAGTGAGATGGTCATCATTACCCTTGGTACATGTATGACTGCATGAATGGTGTGACTATACTTTGGGTGAAACCAGAGAAGTGAAGAATTCTAATCCATTTGTGTACAATGAATTAAAGAGCATTCTACTGTCATGTATAACTGATTACAATGAATAAATAAAGTTACTTTAAATTTATTAGAGTATATCATGTTATATATCAAAGATCAATTAATTCACTACAATATATCTTTTATTTGCAGACTAATACATAAAAATTGTAAACATTACTTTTGGTAATAATTTTGTATTTATTTTCTAAACTCTTAAAAATTTCAATAGCAGATGTTGTATGCAATTTGATACAGATTTTTTTTAATTTAAAGTAAAATAGACCAAATATATATGTTATGACAAATAGTTTATACTTTCCTATAACTGATAAATTACAAACAGTTCGATATTTATGTCAGCCTTTTTGATAGAACTTATTGAATGTCTACTATTTTAAACAAAGTTTATTACTATTTACATAAATAGGCATAAGTAAGCTAGAGAAACAGGATTGACTAAGCAGAGCAGAGATAAAGTGCAAGATGATAATTATCAGTTCAAATAGAAGTTTTCTCTATTGGCAACAATGACTCCATTTACTGTTGGTATTTATTGTAAACTGAAAAATAGTAATTAGGGCATCCAAATAACCATCAATGGACTAGAAATTTTACTATTCTATTTTTACAATCCTTAGGGTAAAGAAATTCTGAGCAGAATATGCAGTGAAAAAAGAAAAGATCATGGAGCAAAGAAAACTGTGATGCCTAGCTGCTAGGGCTTTGTCTGCCTCTTGAAATTTGTTAGTCTCTTCTCTCCAGCTGCATCATTCAGCAGAGAAGCCAGCAGTTTTCTGAGTTTGTTTAATGGTATTCTAAAATAACTCTTTTCTAGGAATTCAAAATACCCCTGACAGCAAGAGGTAACCAAATACATTCAGTCAGCTAAGATTCAGTTTTAGATCTTCATGGAACACTATGATATATTATTTTTTTTAAAAATCCTTTATGCTGGGCTGATATTCAGGCAGCAAGTGGAAGCTTACCTATACCAGTTTTGAAAATATGAAATACTTGCTTCCCTTTGGGAAATAGTTACCTCCTCAGATTCCTGAGTCCACATATCCTATCTCTGACAGTAAGAGTTTTGAACCCTTTTTCTATTTCTTCAGTAGCATTCCAGAGTTCAACAATCAACTCATTAATTTTGGGCACCATAAGATCCTCTTGACCTGTACTCCAAAGTCCAGATGGATGTTTATACTATTATTAAGGACATGTGATGCTGATTATTGAATGATTTGAATTGAAGCCTTTTTAAAAAAAAGATTATATGTTACTAATTAATAATATGTAATTTGTTATGTCTACTTTGGGGTTACATAATATGGTTTCTTTTCAAATTGATTTATTTAAAAACATCTTTCAGGGACTTCATGCATCTTTAAGTATTATATGACACAAGAGGTTTTCACTTTCAACTTTTACCCACTATGAGTTCCTCTTTTGTGTGTGTGTGTGTGTGTGTGTGTGTGTGTGTGTGTGTGTACTGGGGTTGAAAATAGGAGCACTTTTTAAATTTTGAGATAGGGTCTCACTAAATTGCTTAGGATCTCATTAAGTTGCTGATGTCCCTCAAACTTGAGATCCCCCTGCCTAGGCCTCCTGAGTAGCTGGAATTACATGTGTTCACTGCCAAGCCTGGATGTGAGTTCCTCTTATAAATGCCTATAGTGAGATATGTGCAATCCCAGCATAATTCAAATGTCTGTAATCACTATCTTGTAATCTCTAGGTTGTTACAACTTGCTTGGTGCAAAAAAAAAAAAGTCACCTTGGATGAATGTCAGTTGGTGACTACAGTTAGAAACACATTGTATTATAATTCACTAAGAGCTGAGATAGCTGCCTGTTTAAAAAAAAAAAGTAGACAGAATTTTATATTTCTGGACTTTCCTGCTTTTATAGTGATGCATGTCCCTTTCACTTATCAGCTTAGAGAACACATGAACTGAGGTCCAGTGAATCACAAATTTGAGCAATCTCCATCCTGTTCTGTATATACCTATTTTACGTCTGCTTTATTAGCTGGAACAAAAAAACTACTTTCCATTTGTGTTCCATATTTCTATGTATTTTGTGTTCCATATTTCTATGCCCTTAAAAAATCTATATTTAGAAAACATTCATTGATTTGAGAGTAAACAGTATTGATGGTATTTATGAATGGTTATTTAGTTGCTCAGCTATACAACATATTTTAAGTCTCCACATAAAGAAGCAGGAGTAAGCATAACTTGGATATTATTTGTAAATTTTAGGCTTTCTTCATCTACTTGAAAAATGCAAATTATCTGAGAAGAAAACAACATACAACTACATAATTACAATATGCTTTAAATGAATAACTTAATGAAGCACAGGATATCTGTACCCATGTTGGATGCTAAAAGTCGTATAACTCTAAAATATATCATTGACAACTCTAATAGATTTAGATTATTGATTTGAATTGAAGCTTTTCAATTTTTTTTCTTCCAGTAGTATTATATATTTATTTTTAAAATTAATGTTATTTTAGGCATCTTTTTGCTGCATTGACTGAAAGACCAAAGCAGAATAATTGTAGAGGATCAAAGTTTATTTGAGGGATCACAGTTTCAGAGGTCTTAATCCATAAGGCAGTTCCATTCTGCAGGGCTCAAAGTGAGGAAGAACATAATGGTGGAAGTGTGTGGCAGTGGGAAGCAGCTCCTATGATGATGAGAAGCAGACAGAGAGACTCCACTCACCAGATACAAAGTATGTACCCCAAAGTAACATCCTTAATGCCCATCTCCTCTAGACACAGCCCACTTTCCTTCAGTCACCACTTGGTTAATCCCATCAGATTAATTTACTAATTGAATTAAGGCTCTCACAACCCAGTCATTTCCCCTCTAAAGCCTCTTGTATTGTGTCAAATGTGAGCTTTTGGGGAGCACCCCACATTCAAACCATAACAGTATCCAAATAAAATACACACACACACACACACACACACACACACACACACACACACAAGACATATCTTTTTCTAAAGCCAAAGCTTAGATAACAGGAAAAAACATCTACCTGATTAAGGATTAATGAGGAACACCCAATTGTTATAAGTCAGTGAGTCAGTCAAACTTTTCAGAATATTCACTAGTTTGAAGATGTTCTTCTATAAATCATTTTTTATGATTTATATATTTGTAACTCTTATGAAAGAAAGCAATAAAACTATAGCTATTGATGAAAAAGGGAAAAGTCCATGAAGAATGTATATATCTAAGAAAAGAGTTGATGTCAACACTGAAAATATCTGATCCAAAGAGAATGTATTCCTGTCATGGTAGTCTTTTGTTTTTACATTAAGTTTCTCATCATAACACTGTGTTACTATGCAGCTACTTATAAATATACTATACACAAAATGTTTGAAGATCTATTCAATGGTTTGGTATAGGAAAGACTGGATACCTCCAGAAATGTAATTAGATAAAGTGTGATTGAAACCTGATATCAACATGGTATACAATGAGCTTTTGACTTGCTGATATACCTGTATTAAGTTTTGGAGGTATATATACATATGGGGACCAAAACAAGATATCATTGATCCCAGAAAATGTTTATCATTCATTAAGAATTCATTTCAAAATTCTAGTGTACAAATATGGCTGATTCAACTGGGAAAAGACAATGGGAGTTAAAGCAATGTTTTGTTATAGCCAAGAACCAAAAATTTGCAAAAGAGTAACTTCTATTTTTTTTCATCTACCTTTTTGTGTCACTTAATAACCTGAGTGTCAAGTGCACTTCCAATACAAATTTAATATGTATCTCCATATTTCAGATAGAACTTGTCTAGATACATGTCCTGACTTGTGTATTTGGGCAAAGAACTACTAGTTTCAGCAATTACTGAGACTATGGTGAATAGATAAGCAATAGATGGTACTAGAATATAGACAAAGAATATCAACCCTGTGAGATGACTTAGCAGGAGTAGGGAGTGGTGTTCTACTGCCATATGCTAGAACAGTTTCTGATCAGTTGATTGGAATAATGATTACAACTAGAGACACAGGTTGAAGCCAGGTAGTCCAGAGTCATGCAGTATAGAATGTGCAGTGAGATTTCAGCCTTCAAGTGATAAGAAATTTACTGACTGACTTTGATAAGAAGAGAAAATAATATAAGGGAAATTGACAGCTGGGTACAATGGCACACAGCTGAAATCTCAGACTCTGGAGGCTGAAGAAGTAGGATCACAAGTTCAAGGCCAGCCTTAGAAACTTAGCCAGAATCTAAACAATTTAGCCAGGCCTTTTCTCCAAATGAAAAATATAAAGGGTTGAGGATGTGACTTGGTGGTTAAGCACCCACGACTTCAATCTCCATTATCAAAAAATAAATAAATAAATAAATAAATAAAAATAAGGAAACAGGAAAAGTGATAAAACTAATTCAAAGGCTGTATTATTAGGGTGGGAATTAATTGGAAGTGAGAAGGATAATTATTTTGGCACTCCCAGTGTCTATCTCTCTTTCTCTCCTTTTTTTAAAGTTAATTGTACATGTATTTTGGTTTCCTTGCACCTTTATTTCTTCATCTAGAAATAATTTTTTTCTGGATTTTCTTTTCCTGGTATATTGAAAAAGTAGCATAAAAGCCTTAGTTATTTTTACTCCCATAATTGTATCACAAATGAATTTCCCTATTTTTATATCAAACTATATACTCACATAGTAAAGAGTCATTAAACAGTTAAGTAATTATAAATTGAAAAGTAAAGTAGCCACCAATAAGTTAATACAATTATAATAAGTTCTGATTAAACTCTAACAAATATTTAAATGGAAAAAATGAGAGAAAAATTACATAATTGAATTTTCCATCAGTAATATTTAATAAAACTGGTGACTTAGACATTTAATGTAAAATTCAGCTTATTATGTTAGTAAGAATTATCCAGGGGATTATTATAAAATATGTACAAAATTTACCCAGTCCTCCATAGAAATCTAAAATTTCCACATGGGCCACTAACCAGATAAAGCTATATATTTTGAGGTCACTCTTCTTCTACATCTATATATTTGTTAGAACATATTGGTGTTGTCTCAAACGTGTTATGAGTAAATATATAATCATCAATCCATAATCTATATATTTTTAGATCCTTTGAAACTCTAATTTTTCCCATGACATAGCTTATACAACAAATGCATGTCTATAATATAAAATTTTATTCTTGAAATTTTTACTTATATGAACCCCAGATTACTTACATGAGTTAATATCCAACAAATTAATCACCATAGTTAATAATATCATATAAGATATTTATACTATGTTCTTTTTTTTATAAGCTATTATAAATAAGCCTGGTCATTCTCATATAAATATTCATTCATATCCCCAATTATATGTTATTTCTAAATCCCTAGAAACACAACCAGGAGGTAAATAGATTGCCTATTTTCTATGCTTTTTGAGAATTTTTAGATGCAGAATGGTTAAACAATGATTATAGAATATATAATTGATTATATGAGTATAATGTTCATTATAACATATAATTGATGTTATGATTATTTTATCTGTGAATTCATAGGAAAAGCAATAATTTTCCTACATGCCCAAACATCTTATACCTTGAATATCATTACTTAAACAGATGTAATTTTCTTAAACAAAACTTACTTTAGTATATCTTAATAATTTATAGGTTATTTTATTTTTATTTTATTAACTTAGGTCAAATTGTGTATCAGATTGATGGGTATGTGATTTGCAAATATAATTTCCCCATTTTCCTGTTGTCTCTTTATCTTCATGTGGGTCTTATTAGTTCCATTAATGTTTTGCTATAATTTTGTCTTCTTATCTTTTCTCTTTGCTTACTCATCTTTTCACCTTTCATTTTTTCAAATTAAAAAGACACGCTGTGAACAACAAATGAATAATATTTTAACTAATATTTTTATTATAGAAAACTTAACATTTTTATGATACTTTTGACAATGTGTAACCATATATTTGTCTGCATGTGCTCTTAATTTGATGTATTGATTTCTGTTTTTCATATAAGTTAAATAGCTTGGAAAATGTGTTATCCTCCTTTTTGTTACTCACCAAATAGGAAGTATTGTAAATAGTTTATAAGTATCTTTTGGAAAACTGCATATTTGGGTTTAGACAAGGAAGCATATGCCAATAGATAACATTATTATAACTACTGTAGTAGGGTTCAGGCATAGGACATTAGATCCTCAGAGACTGGCGTATAAGTCTTTCAAATACAACTGACACTTTTAGTTGTTTTCATATATAACCTTTCTATGTAATTTTATAGCACTGACTTTTCACTTAACAATCTTTCCTACCTTGGCTTCTCAAATTCTCTACTTGTAATTTTCCTCTGGGATTTTCATCTTGGGAGGGCTTCTTTTTATTAATATAATTATAAATGATTGCTATAAAATAGAGGTGTTTATTAGAATTTTAAAAGTACATGAGTAAATTTTTTGCAAAATATATTTTTTGTAAAGTGTATATATTATTCCTCATGTACATACATCTATCTTCTGTTATTGATGTCAGATGATAAAAAAAATTGGGTTTCCATAAAGTGCTTTTCATAGAGTCTAACAAGATAACATATCAGTTAGCCAGGTTATATAATACACATTAAAAAAGAGCCTTGCCTATTATATTATTTACAGAATTAAAGAATTGTCTAACTCATACTCATTTGTCATTAAACCTATATGAATTTCAATTTCATGTGGTGAGCCTATATTTGAATGTGAGTTTTAAATATTATTTTTTTTTAATTCTTGGAGTCAAATTTGAGATGAAATTGAAAAAAAAAAGATATCTATTTCTGTACTTGCTTATGTAATAAGCCAAGATTTAAATATAATTATTGAATTTAAATTCATTAATAAAAAATGAACATGTTTAATAACATATACCTTTGCAAATCTTCATAAATTGTCCATATATATATATATATATATATATATATATATATATATATATATATATTCATATATATATATATATATATATATATATATATATATATTCAATTATATCAGTATTATGGAAAAGTAACATATTAAGAATGAAACCCTAGGATTGATTTTCTACCTAATCCACTTTATAATGGGTACATTAATTATTTTAAAGAAAAAAGGGAACTACATACATCATCTAATCTAGAATATGTCTATTCAAATTATCAGAAGAAAACAAATTTATCAGGGTCATCTTTCTGATGATTGAATAGGCAAAGAGAAACTCTTGTATTTTTAAGGCAGAAACATTCCTTACTGTAAAAAGAAATGGAAATTTTCTATTTTTTAGGTTCTATGAAATAGAAAATGTCATATGTTTCTAAACACATTATTAAAAATAGGTAGTGAGATTGTTAAAATTAGTAAGAACTGGTCATTGATTGGTTCCAAAGACCCAGTATCAGGGCACTGAACTCATAGTTAAAAAAAAAAAAAGTAATAATTATATTCCACCTTATAATTGATAAAAACAATTCCATTAAGCTGATTGCATTGCAACCTACATGTAATTCCAACCTCTGAGGCAGGAGGATAGCAAGTTCAAAGCCAGGTTAAGCAACTTAGTTAGGCTGTAAGAAACTTAATAAGATCCTATCTGAAAATAAAAAAAATAAAAATAAAAAAGGAATATGGTTCAGTGGTTAAGCAACCCTGGATTCAATCCCTAATATCAAAACATAGAAACAGACAAAAACTTCAGGTAAGCTTTCTTTCAAGACTATAACAACATGGGTAAAGACTATATTTTTAAATGGCAGGTGTGCCGGATTTGGTGGTCATAGGGTTTATCAACATAATTAGCCTATCTGTGTGTGTAGTAACAATTTACAGATTTAGGTTCCTGTCCTTCCATAGAAACCTGGACACAGAGAGGGTCTTATATTTCTTAATGATTAATTGTCAAAGGATTTACCCCAAAAGTGTGAGAAAAATTTCTGGGTTGTAGAAGATTTACATCTCAAAAGATCAGATAAAGAACAAAAACTTTCATGTTTCTAAAGTAAGTGCCCTAAGAAAAAGGAGGTTAGAGACTTTAGGCAAGGAAGAAAACCTTCTAAACTTTGGTTGAGCTGAAGGTAACTTAAGGCCATCTACATAAATTAAAGGAATTAGATATGATATCATAATTTCATTTTTGTTATGCAACTTTTAACACTCACACATAAAAATAGATAAATACTTGAATTAAATATTCTGTAGAATTAAAAATACGATCATGATGAATGAAGCCCTGCTTGGAAACTGCAGCTTCGTCATCTTGTGTTTAAGACACCAATTAATCACCAAATATGACTATCCAGGATGCTTGTGGCAATGTCTCATGGAGATAGGTATGCATATATATTATTGATCACAAGTGCTCTCAAATTTGAAAAATACTGGAGTAGATCAGAAAAAAGTAATTACTTCTAAACTTTAAAACCCCACATTTGTCCTGTTTTGTAGCTAGCCATGACCAGGAAATTTTACACTGGTATATTTTGACACTCAATTCTCTGAGAAATGAATCCTGTTACGAAACTGGTGCTCTTTTCAGGAACATTATACACACAAACTAAACACAGTACCTTTACACACTACGATATGGGCTGCTGCCACAGCCAGTTATATAATCAGACAGGAAGCTGACAACATAATTAGCATGAAGGAAAAACATTGCATTGTTGTATACTTTCATTTACCCCTTATTATTAATGGTTCTATTTAAAGAACAGAAAAGAAAGGTTATAATATTTGTTCTCATGGTAACTCTCTTTGAACATATAAAGAAAGGCAATGATTAGTCATTTTTATTCATTTAATATTCAGTGTGTTAACTTGCCAAAGCACAAAGGCCAGAAAAGAAATTAACCTTTGCTCTTGGTTTGATAGGATTGAAACTAAAATAAGAACCAGCCAGCATTAATATTGTTAAATTGAAGCTGCTGGGAAGATAGATGAAGGCTTTAAAATAACCCCAGATGGTTACTGGTATATCCCTCTCAAAACAAAAATTCCAGCCTGTTTAGTTCAAAGATCATTAGTTCCCTTGTTCCACAATTTGGGATTTTACATCTTATAATGTGAGAAATGCACTGTGTTATCTAAGAGAGTATGTGACCCTGGGCTAATTAAAAGGCACACATTAGCAGGGTAGGGTGAAGCAATGCTGCTTTATTACAAATGGTGTTTATTCCCTGGAGGCAGAAACATCAAAGGATCCTTGGAAGTGGTCCAAGGTATCAGTCAAAAGCAACTTGCTTCCAACATAGCAAGGCTACTGAGTGGGATTGCAACACTGGGAGCTGTTTGATCTGCATTGGCTTTTTATTTGTTTGTCAGATTGAAAAAATAGAGGATCTCAGAGGGAAATGAACATGTAGACTGAAACTGAATGTGACCTTTGCTGCTGACAGGACAGACTGGAGGCTAGGACCTGGGTGGGATGAGGGGGCAGTTTAGAAATATTATGTCTAATACTCTTATATGCAGAGAGTGATTGATGAGTTGGAAAATGGAAGGGAAGAATGTGTAGGCTCCCCTAATCCTGTGGTTCCCATTCCCTGACCCCTTCACTTCCTGGCTATATTTCTACCCTTATACAATATGGTAACTTGAAGCCAGTGGTGAAGGAGAACCAAGATCATGTATTGGATAAAAATGGGGCTATAAAAAATCATACAGGCATCTTAAAAATCCCGACAATAATTGCAATGCTAGGAATATCCAAAACAGAAGTAATCCAACCTGGGGAAAAGCACAAATATGACATCATTGTTCATAAAGGTGAAAAATGGCACCTATAAACTTATCAGTAAGAAAGTGTAATATTATATGTTTATATAGTAACGTATAATAATATTAATATAAAATTTGTATAATAAAAAACCTAAGCATCTCAAAAGAAATTATAATTTACATGTGTGTTTTACATATAGTGGTAAGACAATGTGTAAATTGCATTCCTATAATACATGTAATATGATATAAAGAAATACATAATGCATTTTAAAAGTTTATATGTTATAAATATAACCTTCTGTGCATCTATCTATTCAAGTGTCTATACAGACATGAACATAAATACACAACATTTTACAGTGATATGCATACTCATGCTATTAAGAAAGAAGGTGAAAGGTGAGATTGGCAAACTTTGTGTATTTGTGTGTCTGTGGTTATAAACTGAACAATGGTCTATAGAGATAAACACACATGGTAATGGAGTCATGAAAACTGTTTGATTTGTTTCATACATACTTTTATGTATATATAGATTAATTTTGTTTTTCAAAAATAAAGATAATACCAAAGAAAAGAAAGCACAAACAAAGCTGTGATTTTGCATTTTCTGAGAGCAAATGTTTATGAAGTATTTGTTTTTGTTAATTTTCCAAGGTAAAATATGATTTTCTTAACCTATTAATGCATTACACTTTATGTTTCTTTTTATGAGTCAAAAATGTGAAGTTTTTCTTGAATTATAATTTTGATTGAGAAGCAGAGTTAAATTCTTAATACAAAAAGATTAAATAAATAATTTTCAATGAAAAACTATATGTTTTATTTCACTTGAAAATGTGTACAAGCATACAATTACTGTAATGATGATCAAAGCCTTAATTTTAGTATGGAGGTCCTTAGTTGATGGAATTGCATGTGGTCTTTGTTATATACTCCAAACATATTTGTAGTAATCACTTTTATTTTACCAAGATAGGAGAGAATTTTAGCAGTACTTTGGTCTTTAAGAAACTTGTAATCCCTTTAGTTCAATCACCTATTATACTTGACTCACACTGTCTTGACAATAGTTATTCTGACTCACCTTTATACTTTTCAAAGCATTCAATTTTCTTAATAGAATTACATTTTTCCTAATGATTTTATGTGTATATTTGATTTAGTAATTCACATAATTTGAAAGAATAGTAAAACTATTTTTACTGGGTTTAAGACAAAAAGCAGTTGACTTTTGATAAGTACATGAGAAGAGTGTGGCTAACTAGGGAATAGGAATAAACATCACGAGTTCACAGGACTTTGTATCTATGTTGGATTTATTATGGAAGAGAAATCTTATTTTCTTTGATCTTTTGTAGTCCATAGAAAAACAAATTTTAGATTGTATAAAGTGCTCAATAAATTCAATAATATAGATGCAGAACACAAAACCAATTTGCTAGGAGACAAAGATAAATATTGTAATGAAAATAAAAAATGGATCATATGAAAGCTGTACGAAACCTGAATAGTGGCATGAGTCAAGAATAACCCAATTGAGTCAAATGTATGAAAGATGATATATCATGATGTAATGTTTTGAACAACCAATAAAAAAAAAGAATATATATTAAAAATTGGCCAGGCACAATGGTGTATGCCTGTAATCCCAGCAGCTCAGGAGGTGGAGGCAAGAGGATCTCAAGTTCAAAAGCCTGCCTCAGCAAAAGTGAGGCACTAAGCCATTTAGAGAGATCCTGTCTCTAAATAAAGTACAAAATAGGGCTGGCGATGTAGTTCAGTGGTTGAGTGTTCCTTAGTTCAATCACCAGTAACCCCTACCAAAAAAGGAATATGTATTAAAAATGTCTTGCAAATATTTTTTTAAAAAAAGAAACTTCTCTATTACAAATGTTTAAAAAACAATCTAAAAGATAATTTTAATGAATTTTTCAAATAATAAGGAAGCAGACTTTGATTACATCCTTTTAGAAGTCTTTATGTATGGGGAATGCAATATATAATTACATGTGACTAAACTGAAATGCTACTAAATTTAACCTTGCTTACACATCAAAGCAAGCTATGTTAAGCAAGTTGGATTTTTTTTACTATTTAATTTTTAGAAGTAGTTGGACATGATACTTGTATTTTATTTATTTTTATGTGGTGCTGAGGATTGAACCCAGAACCTGGCACATGGTCAGTGTGCATTCTACAGCTGAGCCACATCCCCAGCCCCAGGTTGGGTTTTTTAAAAGAAGGTTGGATTATATGGAAATAATTGTAAACCTATAGAAATAAATAGAAACAGAATATTTATTACAAATATTTCATATAATACTGTGGCTCTCTATTTGGTAGGTGATTTTGCTTCTATTAGGTAAGAAATATACTTTTAATTATACTCATTTGAATTTTTGAAAATCATTGTTTGTTGGAACTCTAATATTCATAAGTTGAGAAAAAAATATTAGCTACTTAATATTTTATCCAATATGTTAAAATTTGTACCTAATTCTGAAAGTTGACATACCAGGAATATTTATATAAACAGTAATCTATCCACTGTCTGCCAAACAATTGGTACAGCAACTAAGAGGCACATCATGTTGGTAGAATTAAATAGTCATAGCACAAGTGCAATTTATATTTGCATTAGTAATATTGATAGGGAGTTAATGTCTATGATACTTGATAAAATGGTTTTGTTCTCTTCAGCTCAATTATACTGTGGCATGAAGGACAGTGATTTGAACAAGTTCCTGTAAAAGTAACAAAGCTCCTAAACCAGCAGGTGAGAGCTAGATAAATATAATAGCTATCATTAGGAAAATTTGGTAATTAAATGTTTACAGCTAATATTGACTTTTTGTCTGTGGTTCTAAACATAATGCATTTATTATGCACCAGCAGAGGCTGATTGTCATGTTGGACAGGTGAAATTTTTAAAAAGATGGAAAAAAATAAAATAAAACCCAGAAAAATTAAAGAGTTCTCTTGTTACCTCACCCTCACTCATTACTATCAAAATAATATTTTTGGCGCATTATCTATAAATGACTTTTTAGAACATCCTTTTGTTCTTACTTTTATGAAAACACTAAGTTTTTATTCCTCTGTTTCTTTGACTCCATCTCTAAGCCCATCTTCAGCCTGACTCTCTTCCCCATATACCCAGTGCCAAGTCATGAGGAGTTGTTCATCTGCACATTTCAGGATAGCTCTGTAGGCAAGTCCTTGGCCTAGTGAAGCATCATTACACTATAGTCTGATGTCTGTGTGCCTGAGGAAGAGATAAATTCTTCTGAGAAAATACTCATTGTGTTATAGCATTTACATAGCTGCCAAATGTCACATTTATTTTAAAATTTTCATTATTTAATATCTGCTGGAATGGGATAACATTTTTAAGCTGAGATTAGGAAGTGGGAAAGTGAACTGGGCACTAAAGGTTTGAGAACATAAAAAAATCTCAAAATATGTCAGAGAATGTTTTGAAGATGTACAAAAATTACTCAAAAACTACTGTGCAAACAACACAACAACAACAAAAAAACAAACTACTGCGCCATTCAAGTGAAAGTATCTACGCCCCCCCCCCCCAAAAAAAAGATCTTCCTCCACAATTACCTACTCAGAAGTAAGCCTGTGAATTAAGAATGAATTTACAGAAAGAGATGAAGATGTGGCAAAGACCCAACACAACTTAGATCCTAATAAGTTACTACTCTTCTGGGCAACTCCCAAGGGGTATCTGCTAAAAGAACACAATGTATAAAAATACTCTAAGTCATTTTCAATCTTTGTCCTAAACATTGCTGAATTATAAGAGGCTACAGAACCCTTTTACCCATTCATGACAAAAAACCTTTTTCTTTTCTTTCCTGCTAATGCCAAACCAGCTTCTTATATCTTATAACTCCAAATAAGAACAAAGTTCTGACATGGAGGAATATCCATGTATTGTTGCATAAGAGACCAAACAAGAATATAAGTGCAAGAACCTTTAAAACTTCATACATCTCTGCAACAAAGGGGAGATGCTTGACATGTACTATCCTTTATTTGACAAAATATATGACCCTTATTTGAGATAGAACCTAGCATATTGGTATAACTAAGTATAGTTGCAAGATGAGTTAAGTGTGCCAAAAGAAAAGAGAGCTTATTCAAAGGAAGGAAGAGAGAAGAGAACAGAAGGGAGGAGAAGACAAACAAATAAACAAACAAAAACTTGGTATACCTAGAAAAGGATACAAATACTTAAGTATGGAAAGGTCAAAGTTATCAACCCGATTTAATTAAAACAAGTCTAACCCAAAATATATTAATTCAATCTATCAAAGATGAATATTAACAAGATGTTCAAAACTATAAGACAATAGAAATAAATAATATATAAGAATGTCCCAATACTCCTAACAATAGACATCTTCAAAGAAATTTTACACATATGGAGAGTGGGAAGAAATTTTCACAGTACAGGAGAAGAAAAACATATCAATCAAAAACACTGCACCTAGCAAAGCTAACCTTTAGAAATAAAGGAGAGATAAGGGGATTAGTAAAAAATAAAAGCTAATAGAATATATCTTTACCAGCCCTATTCTATAGAAAATGCTAGAGAACTCTTCAAACTGAAAGAAATAAAAATCTTAATGGAATAAACAAGGAAAGTGATAAAACTCACTGGTAAGATTAAATATATAGACAAATTCTTTGGCTGGTAATATAGCTCAGTTATAGAACCCTTCCTAGCATGCACAAGTCTCTGGTTTAACCCTGAGTACCACATTTTTTTAAGAAAGTATAATTATGGTTGGATGCACTGGAAGACCCCTGTAATTCCAGTGACTCAGGAGGCTGAGTCAGGAAGATCACAATTTCAAAAACAGTCTCAACAACTTAACGAGGCCCTAAGCAACTAGGCAAGATCCTGTCTCAAAATAAAAATAAATAAATAAAAATATCTAGGAATGTGGCTCAGTGGTTAAGTGCCCCGGGATTCAAAGTCAGGTACCAAACACAAAACAACAAAAAAGCAAGATTATGTAGATAGATTCAGAATTCTCTAATATTATAACATAGTGCATAAACCAATCATTACTTTAATATGAAAACTAAAATCAAAACAAATAATAATAACTGCATGAATATAGTAACAGTTATTCAACATAAAATATATAAAATATAATTTCAAAACTCAAAATTTGGGGAGAAATGGAATGCAAATAAAATATTATTATTGATATATTTCTCTAAGTTTTTTAAAAATGTCTGAACCTGATAATCACCGTAAATTGCTGTCTTTTCAAGACAGTTTCTTATAATTAAAAAAAAAAAAAAATATTTGTGTAAGCCTTAAGAAAATAAAAAAATCAACAGCCATAATAGATGATTAAAAAATAATCAAGGGATCAAAAAACCTCTAGTACAGCAAATCATTTCAAGAGCAAGGCTTTATAAGAGAGACAGATAGAAAGAAAGAAAGAAAGAAAGAATGAATTAATGAATGAATGAATGAATGAACGAACTAGAATAAAACTAGAAAACATGTTGCCAATAGTTATAGTGCCTAAGAACTTACTTATAAATATTTCCTGGAATATAAACAGATTAAGTTTTTCTATTGGAAGACCTAAAGTTCTGAACATATTTAAAAGAAACTCAACTATATATAGCTGATAAAAAATTCACTTTATATCTAATGACATAAATATATTGAAAGTGAAGAGATGGAAGAAATAATTATATGCAAATGAGACCTGAAGAAAAAAGCAGTAATAGCCACACATATCAGGTAAAATAGGTTTTAAGCCCAAAGCAAAAAAAAGTTACAACAAAAGGGAATTACACCATATAAGTCAAATACATAAGGCAAATATTGAGAGAAACAAAGGGAGAGATAGACTGCAATATAAAACGATAGGGGAATTTAATACATCATGTTCACCAATGGACAGATCATCCAGACAGAAAGTCAAGACAAAAATGATTGATTTCAAATGCACCTTAGGACAAACAGGCCAAAATAACATGCACAGAGTTTTCTGTCCAACAATTGCAGAATACACTTTCTTCCGTTTAGAACTTAGAACATTCTGCATAATAGATCACATGACATGTGGACCACAAAAGGCTCAACAACAACAATAAAAAAAAGAAAATCATATTGAGTGTCTTTCCCCACCACAAGACAATAAAATTAGAAATCAATAACAGTAGAAAATAGTAATATCAAAACAAAGAATATCCCAGTATCAAAAACTATGCAACTATATGGAAGTTAAACAATATCAAAACTGCATAACTATGGTTGGGGCTGTATCTCAGTGGTGGAGTGCTTGTCTTGCACATATGAGGCACTGGGTTCAATCCTCAGCACCACATAAAAATAAGTAAATCAAATAAAGATATTGTGTTCATCTACAACTGAAAATATTTTTTTAAAAACTATGCAAATGTATGGAAGTTAAACCACATAACTTTGAACAACCATTTGATCAAGGAAGAAATTAAAAGTAATGAATAAATGTCTTGAAACAAATAAAATTGTAGATGCATTAAACAAAGCCAAGAGATGCAGCAAAAGGGATATATATAAGGAAGTGGGTAGAAATCAATGCCCGTATCAAGAAGCAGAAAGATCTCAAATTAAAAATTGAAAAAAAAAAACAGTTTAAGCAAAGAGTGATATGCTTAAATAGGCATTTCTCAAATAAAGATCTAAAACTGGCTAATAGTTATAATAAATGCTCACATTAAATAAATGCTAACATTAAGAAAACATCAAAAACATCAGAAAACATCAAAAGCCACAATGAGAGATATCAACTCAATGTAACTATTATGGCAATTAAAACAAAAAACTAATGATAAAAATTGTTGGTGAGCATGTTGAGAAAAGGAATGTAAATTAGAATGTAAATGGGAATGTAAATTAGAACATCTGTATGCAAAATAGTATGGAAAATCTGCAAAAAAAAAGAAAGAAAGAAAAGAAAATAGAACTATATTATCTAGCAGTCCCACTACTAAGATACTATCTAAAATAATTGGAATCAAAATTTAAGGAGGTAGTGCACTCCCATTTTCACTGTAATACTATTCACAATGAGAACCACCTAAGTGTCCATTTACTGAAGAATGGATGAAGAAAATGTGGTACATGTGCACAGTGGAATGCTATTCAGCCATTGAACAATAGAATCCTGTGAAATGACATGGATGGAAGTAGAGTAATATTTATGCTAAGAGAAACGCCAGACAGAGGAAGACAAGTACCACATGATGTTATTCATGTGGAATATAAAAAAATTATCCCCATATAAATTCAAATAGAAGTGGTGGTTACCAGTTTCTGGGGAAGAGGTCATAGGATTGGATGGAGAATAGATTATCAATGAACACTGTTATGGTTTAGATATAGTATCACTCAAAACTTCACATGAGATAACGTAAGCGGGTTTGGATGAGAAATGATTGTGTTATAACCTTAAATGAATCAGTGGATTACTCCCTGATAGGGTTAACTGGTGGTAACTGGAGGCAGGTAGAATGAGGCTGGAGGAAGTGGTTCATTTCCAGTGGGCCAGGGGCTATATATAGTGTAAATAAGGGAGATATTGCCTCTAACACCACCATCACCATTTGACCATTGTTATGGACCTGATCTGGGAGGCAACAGTTGATGTTGATATATTAATACCAGATAGTGATCAAGAACAATGAATATTTTTACCATTTTAAATTGCATCAATGTCAGATTTTTCTAACATGAAGATTTTGCTGATGATGCAGTTCATTTTAAAAACTATTAAAATATCATTACAGGAAATGCATAAGTGATACCACCATTATAATTATGTGCATGTTATTTTGTTTTGCTTCTTTCATTATATTATAAGCTATCTAATACTCAGTCTTATCTGAAATGTCACAGGAGTGATATTGATATTTGTCAGCTACAGGAAATTATACAATGAGTTATGCTATCCTAATATAAATCAGTGTGTGAGATTTCATTATATGTGCATGAAGCTGATACATAGATTTATATTGGGTTTATTTTCATTTATAAATAAATGACATTACTGCCAAAATAATTGTTTGAAGATATTTTGTCAAACATGTTCTTGTTCATAGGTTTAAATCTTTTATTATATAATTCTTTTTTTTTCTTTTTTCTTTTGTAAAGGGAATTGAATCATTGAACCACATCCCCAGCCCCCCTTTTTTAAAAATTTTATTTTGATACAGAGTCTCACTAAGTAACTTAAGGCCTTGATAAATTGTTGACACTGGCCTCCTGCCTCAGCCTTTCAAGCCACTGGGATTGCAGGCATGCATGACTGTGCCTGGCTATATGAATTGATATTTTTGTGACACACAAACACACACACACACACACACATACACACACACAAATATATATATTTCTATTTCACTAGTGTCATGCATGTAATGTTTTATATATATGAATCCATATATATATATATATATATATATATATATATATATATATATATATATATATATAAGTATACATTTAAAGAAAGCAATGTATGTTTTGCTTTTTAATCTGTTGTGTGAATTTTAATGACTTCTTTTTTTTAATGACTTCTAATGTGACAAAATGTTTGCATCATTGCTAATATGTCTTAAACCACTTAAAAGCATAATAGGTTGAGATCATCCTAAGTGAAATATTCACTTCATTAAAACCTATTATATGAGCATTCAAGTAACATATTTATGATATAATATTTGAAGCACTTATTCCTCACAGTAACATTTGTTTTTCTTCGTTTTGCAAAGGGAAGCACACTTATTTGTCTGCTTTCCAAAGACGCATGGTAATGAAATTCACACTTAAAAATATGTGTGCTTAAAATGGATATAAGGTCATATATTATAGTTTCTTAGACTATATTTCTATGATACAATGCCATCTTCTGATTGATGGAGTGGTAGATTGCTTAATACAGGGATGACTGAAGATATTTTTCTCAAGATACATCCTTCACTTTACTGAAACTCAGAAGAATATATTTCCAGCAATGTCATTGATGTTTTTTGGTTCTCACATCAACTGTCATATATATACCACTTTCAATGTAGGCCATGGAAGAAGTGCATTTAAAATGTAGAAAATCTGAGATTTATCCAAATTAGGTTAACATATGTGGATATATTCTTGCTTAATTTTATGTCACTGAAAAAAAAAAAAACAGAAAAAGTAACAATAGCACAATATTTGTACTAGTAGTAATAGAATTGAAACAACTTAAAAATCTTAGGGATAGGATTATGATAAGGAAATACTTATGCTTAATACATTAAAATTAAGGTGTTTGGGAATTAATGTCTAACACATGGCAAGTAAGTAAATTAACTTTCATGTATAGTCACCTAACACATCCGAATATAGACCTAAACTTCTCAAGGGAAGAAAATAAAATGTGAGCAATCCAAGGTTGTTTTCACAGGTTGACACAGAATGTAATCAGACTAAGGTGATATTTCACTGTGGATTCAAAGTGTATTTCTCTGATGGTTCATAAATATTGAATTTTTTAATATATTTCTGGTGCTATAACATTATCAAGGGAAAATTTCACACAGTTTGCTGGTCACAACATTTGATCACATCTTTACTGAATATTTTCCTTTAATCCTCATGGAAGTGCATATGTCTATTAATTTCAAATTGAACCAGAATTATGGACCTGAACATTCACTAATGACTATAGTGATGTTTCATTTTATGCGTCAAATTGTTTGGGTTAAGGGATGCTCAGAAAGCTGCAAAAATTTTGTTCATGGGTATATCATGAGGGGTGTTTTTAGAAGGCATTGGCATTTAAATTGGTAGACTGAATAATAAATATCTTACTTAAACAATGGAACTAAGAAAAATCTTCTGCATCTGTTGTCTGAAAAGAACAATGTTGCAAAGGGAAAGCTAGTTCTTCTTAATTGAACTGAGTCATCCATCTTCTCTTGCCCTTAGAGCTCACAGTTTCTAATACCCAGGGCCACACTTTGTCACTTGTACCATCAACACCCCATTCTGTTCATCCCTAGTGTCAGATGTTCAGACTCAGAATGAAAATTACACCATTGGATTTAAAGGTTTTCAGAATCCATCTGAATTATATACAACTAGTTTTGATGGCTCTCCAGCTTAAAAATGACAAACTTCAATTCTCAGTCATCATAATTGCGTGATATGTATATACAAATATATATAATGCATATGTAATATATTTATGATATTTATATTTCATATAATGATTATATTCTAATGGAGGACTTTGAATGATAAAGATTTTGTTACCAAGAGAGATGATAGAAGAGAATTTTAAGAATGAGTTTTTTAACTTGTCAATGGATTTTCTGAAATTGGTTTTCTAATCGGACTCAATATAAAGATTGCAATTAACTTTTCTAGTATTCAAAAGAGCACTGATAGTTCATGTAATGCTCTGGCAATGTAAACATGCAAATGACTTCTATAAATAATCCTAATCAACCACTTATTTGAAGCAAAAAGTGAAATGATTCTCTAGATAAATTTTGAACATTTTTGGAAAGCTCAGATTCATACTTGTCACTGGCTGGCTGCTTCTAATATTATTAGAAAAATTAATGAAAGAAAAGGACATGGTCAGTTATAGGGCTGTATAAAGGACCCAGTAATGTCTAGGTGTGCTCTGAAGGATAGCCTGATCCCATGTACTAACAGAACTAAAATTGCTGAACATCAAATGCAGAAACTCATCCAGGGATGAGTTTTATTCAGCAATTGGCTGAATAAAAAGGCTCATCAGTTTTTTGACCTTCCTGGGTTTCTCCTGTTAAAGTAAGTGCACTGAGTAGGAAAGAACTGAATCCTGTTAAATGGAATAGATACATGTCAGAAGAAAGTGATAAAGCTACAGATTTTTAGCTTCAAAAAGCTGATGATTATTTTTTCCCCCATTGGATGCAATCACCTGATAACCAGTAGAAGCAGCCTTCCCATCCTCAATGGAACTGGACTCTCCACTCTCATGAAAGGTGGTCTATACAAACCTAGTAATGATCTCCTCCTCATCCACAGATGTATCCTCCTTTACCTATATTTGAAAGGATTCACCCTGCATTGTGAAAACAAGGGAATGGCCTTCCCACAGGCAACTATCTTCCAAGACAGACTTTCTTCACTGCCCATCCATCTCCCCCCCGCCACCCCACCCAAAACTGCAAGGAGACCCAAGTCTTTCCTGGTCACAAAATTGAGTTAGAAGATTGTTACAGATTTCTTACCTACCATGCATGATGTCTTGGGTTTGATCCCCAGCATTGTAAAAAAAAATGAATAAATAAATTAATCAAAAATATGACTCATGAGGAGGAGTGCTATGTTCCAAAATAATTACTTGAATTTTCAAGTATGTACAAGTAGAAAACTGGAGACCATATTTGGAAATGTCTATTAAAGATTTAATATAGTAACGGAAGGAACACAATGTTGAGCTAGGATGGTTTTATTAAGCAGATAATATGCATCTAGTGTTGCAAAACCAACAGGTATAAAGTGATCAAATAGTTGAGTTGGCACCTTAGATATAGAAGAATGAATGACTTCCCCTTTTATAACTTGAAATGGCTAATCTCAGTTTCTTGTGGAGAAGAAGGATTCAAAGGAATACGGAAATTGGACACTGAGATTGTTTTCATCATTCAAGAAATGTCCATCTACAATGGGAAGTTACTCATGACATACATTTAACCAGTATTTTGAGATATAAAAATTCATAAGCATTTCCCAACCATTTTGGTCAAGTTCAAAAATCACTGATCTTTTGGTCAGAACATACAGAGAAGCATTAGGCACTTAACTGGAAAGCTTAAAAACAAGGATAGTTAAAAGATGCTATGGTGGGAGGGGGCCAGTGACCACACTCATTTTTCAAAGACATTGTAAGCATATGGTATTTGTGAATGTCTTCCTCCAAATTGTGTGTGTTCAGACCTTAACTCCCCAATTCATGTTAGTGGTATTTTGAGAGTCTGGGAAGTATGAGATATTTTAGGGTTTCCCATAGAAAGAGAACCAATAAGAAATAAAGATTTCTTCAGTTGACTCACATGATCACATGATGAACAGTCCCACAATGGTTGCCTGCAGTCTGAGAAGCTGAGAAATTTGGTAGCAAATAAATTCAATTAATTCACAAACCTCAAAATGAGAGAGAGAAAGAGAGAGAGAGAGAGAGAGAGAGAGAGAGAGAGAGAGAGAGAGAGAGAGAGAGAGAGAGAGAGACTAATAATGCAGCACCAATCTGAGGCAGAAGACCTGAATTATGTCTGGAGATACACTGGTATAAGTTTGCACTCAAAGGCTGAAGAATTTGGAGTCTGATATTTCATAATTACTCAAGTGTTGTTAAATTTGTATGAGTTTTCCTTTTATTCTGCCTTTTCATTCCATATGAGCCCCCAGAATCCTTGATGGTGACACCTACATTCAGGGCATGTCTTCCTCTCTCAGCTCACCCACATTCCAATGTTATCTAGAAATATCCTCACAGATACTCTCAGAAGTATGCTTGCCAATATTCTAGGCAAACCTCAATCCAGTTGATACCCCAAATTAGCCATTACATAAGTATAATGTAAGTTCATGAGGGTGGGGTGTCCAATGATGATATTAGTGGCTTTGTAGGAAGAAGAAGAGAGACCCAAGCTAGCACACTTTATTTTTCTTGCCAGGTGGTACCATCTGGCATATTATGGTACTTCAAAAAGCCTTTACAAGATGCTAAGTAGATGCTGGCACCATGTTCTTGGAATTTCCAGGCTGCAGAACTATGAGCCAAATGAACTCCTAGTCCTACAAATTACTCACTTTCTGGTACTTAGTAATATTATGGCAAAGAATTAACAGAAATTTGGTATTCAGAAGTGGGGCTATTTCTCTTAAAGTACCTGAAAATGTGGAAGTGTTTATAAAGGTTAGAAGTGAATACTGAAAAACGTTTATATTGCCATAATTGGAGCAATAAGGGAGATTCTGGCAAGTGCTTTGTGAAAGAAGTGAACGGAGAAAATCTGAAACTTCTTAGAGAATATCTAAGTGATCATGACCAGAATGTTGACAAAAATGTGAATGGTGAAGGTCATTTTCATATGGTTTCAAATGGAACCTAGCAATAAGACTTTGGAAATTGTAGTTAAGGCCATCTTTGTTATAAAACAGAAAAGAACTTGACTGCATTGTGCACATGACTTAGCACATTAAGGACTGCAGATTTAGGGGCAATAAACTAAGGCATTTGGCAAAAGAAATTACTAAGCAGCAAACTATTCAGGCTTTTATGTGGCTACTTTTAACTGTTTAAAATAAAATGAAAAAAGCAAAAAGAAGATTTAAACCAGAAAAGTAATTAAAAATAAACAGAGGCATTTGAAAAATTCTAAGCTTGTCTATGTGGTAGAAAATCCAAGATTCTAGGAGAATAAACCAAGGATATAAACTAGAAACTGCTTGCTAGTGAGATTAGTATGAATAAATGCAATCATCAAGATAATGAGAATCTTAAGGGTAGCTTCAAGGCTACCACTTTCAGCACAGTCCCAGTGATCTAGCAGACAACATGATTTTGGAGGATGAGTAAGGACATTCTCCATTGAATCACTGCCCTGGACCACCCTGAGTCTCTTTATCCTGCATTCTGGTGTAGCTATCCAACTGCTAGTCAAGTGACCTTATGTATAAATCAACTCATTGCTCTAGAAGACACAAGCTATCAAACTTGGCAGAGTCCCTATGTTGTTATTTCTGCAAGCCTGAATAATGTAAGATCTTGACTTACTGTTGCTTCCATTATTGAATTTTGAACTACTTTGCTAATTTCTACCTTTTGCAATGTGTGTCAGTTCTATGTCTGTCCTAACATTGAAGTTGTGAAGTAGAGAACTTGTTTTAATTTTATAGCTCATAGCTGGAGTGAATTTACCCCAGGATGATTTATGCC
This sequence comes from Marmota flaviventris, assembly GCF_047511675.1. Taxonomy (NCBI): domain Eukaryota; kingdom Metazoa; phylum Chordata; class Mammalia; order Rodentia; family Sciuridae; genus Marmota; species Marmota flaviventris. The sequence goes on from NC_092519.1 coordinate 866,987, forward strand.
TTATGTGCCTGATTCACAAAATAATCTGAATTTTGGATTTTTTATTTGACACTGAAATTAATTAAGACTTTACAGACACAGAGCTAGAAAACATGTATTTTCCATGTGTTAAAAACATGAAATTGGGGCTGTGGTGAAAAATGCTGTCGTTTTTATGTCTCCCCCAAATTTCATGAGTTCCATTTAATTCTCAATTTCACATATCAATGATATTTGGAGATGAGGGTTTTGTGAAGTAATTAGGATTAGATGAGGTCATGAGGGTGAGGTTTTATAAGCAGATGGAGGAGGCCCAACCTGGCACATTTATTTTCTCACAGAATCTCCAGAAGATAGCATCAGCATGTTCTTGTGCTTTCTGGAATCCAAAACTGGGAGACAAGTAAACTTTCAGGTTTTAAATAAACTTTTGTTATCCAGGTTCTTGTTACAGCAACAGCAACTGGATTAAGAAAGCATAATTACTATAATAGATTGCAGAATGAAACTACCAGAGTAGACTGACTCACACAGTCCTATGGTTTGTCATGGTGTTCCTAGAAGAAAAAATGGATGAAGTCTAATATATTCTGGTTTCAATTTTATAAGCAGAAAAGTGCCAGGCCAAATGAACAAAAGTCTAACTCTAATCATAAAAAAAAAAAAAAAAAAAAAAAAAAAAATAGAGTTAGTGTCTCTCAATCAGTTCCCAGGCCTGATGCAATTTACAGACAAAGAACCACCTGAATAAAGGGAAAAATGAGTGCCTTCATGAAAGCTCCATAGTAAAATGCCCAAATCTATACTGTTAATTTTCTACCAGCTCTATTAAAAAGAACTATGCGTTAGGGTAAAGGAAATGGTGGGATCATTGGGACACTAATTAGCTCTATTCTTTAAGCAGACATTGACTCCATGAAATCCAAGTCATCACTGTGGTCAACTAATTGAAGATCAAATTTACAGGGATCAGTAATCACTGGGGTTTAGCTCAAGTTTATATCCAAGTGGGTACCAAGAGATTAGAAACTTATCCTACAGTAATTTTCTCAGTCTCAAAATGCACAAGTGAAAAAAGTTAACAGTTTGCAGAATGCTCATGTTTGTTTCCTGACCTGTAGTGTGAGGGCTAATATGATTGCAAAGTCCAAGTGAATGCCATTTGAACTGCCTCTGCTTCCTGGTTATAGTGACATACACCTATAATCTCAGAGGCTTGGGATGCTGAGGCAAGAGGATCCTGAGGCAGGAGGATCCTGCGTCAGGAGGATCACAAGTTTGAGACTGGCCTCAGTAATTTAGCCAGGTCATTAAGCAATTAGTGAGAACTTGCCTCAAAATAAATAGATAGATAGATAGACAGATAAGTAAATAAATAATTAAACAAACAAATGGGCTTGGGATGTGGCTCAGTAGTCAATCAACCCACGGTTTCAATCTCTGATCTCCTTCCCCAAAAAACAAACAAAAAAAAAAAAGAAGAGAAAAAAGAACTGCTTCTACTTCAGAAATATCACATATAAATAAGGAAAACAAAGATTAATTCCTTTATCATTAACTTGAAAGATGCTGGGGTAGTGAGTTCATCTATATTCCCACTAAACTCGTCTTCTGTGTAGTCTCTGCAGAATACAAAAAGATATCAGATACTGGAATAGATTATCTTAAACTAAATTAAGAAGTGACCCAATTTTATCTTCAGTTAAAAATATGACTTCATTTTTTGAGTAAATTATCACACTCCCTTTTAACTGGTACTAAACTATTAATGTGAAAGATTCATTTTTGCTCAATTTTCTTGTTAATAAAGCCCACTAGAAGCTAGCTTGGATTTAGCTGGTAAATTCAAAAATGTATTTCCACTGTCCTACCTCAGGGTCATATCAACTCCCCAGCCTTATGTCATACTTAATTTTGTAGTGATATTCCGGTTGATGATTGTTATATTCCACAAAATATTACATTGGTGCCTAATGTTGATTGTACTAAACTGATGAGACCTTGATGATGAGAAGTAGCAACTGCTCTAGATTTACTAGTAAGACATTTGCATGTGAGAGGGTGATATTCAGCATCAGTGAACCCTCAATGTTTTTTTGCTTCAGTGAGATTTAGAGGTCTAGGTATTTGAAAGGCATTTTGAAATATCCCTTTTTAGGTGAAGAATAAGTTGGTATATTAATGGCTTCTCCCTTCTCCTCCAACCAAGAAAAAGGCACCTGGCCTAGGGGGGCAATTTGTGTTTTGGAGACAACGTATTTCTCATTTGTGAAATTTCATAAAGTACATGATTCAGTCCACGTTCTGAGTGAACCCATAACAGCAGAGGTTCCAAAACTGGCCCAGGCTGTTGTAAAAGCTGCTCTGCAGCTTATGCCATACAATACAATAGATGCAATGATGCTTACTGTCACTGGAAGATAGGGATGCCTTTTGTAGTTTTATGTAGGTTCTTTATTCATGAATTGCAAAGCTTTGTTATTCTCATAAATAACTGCTCTCCTTTCCTAGGGAGAGATTTTGGCCTGCTTTTTGGCTGTAGGAGAAACTGAGCACTTAATCATGGTCAAGAAAATCACCAGGTGACCTGAACTGTCCATAATAAACTGACCTATCTTACCCATAGGTCATAGAGTTTGGTCCACAATATCATCACCAACTTCGACCTTCATCATCAAATGAGTACAATTAGTAGGGCTCAAATAGATCTGGAAGGTACTACTATACAATTAATATGGGAGATATGCTCATTATTGCTATTTCTGCTACATTACCCTCTCCAGCTCAACTTGGACTTTTGGTTTCATGACAAGTTGCCTTTAATTAATTCACAAAGGAAGGAAGACTCAGAAGGTACATGATTCAGGAAGTCATCAGGTTCCTATTTCTGAAGGACAATGGAAAAGAGAAATTATCTAGCACAGAAAATTTCAGTGACTAAATGTTGGCTACACAGGTTTTTGGGAATAAAAAATAACTAAATGTGGGATTTTATATTGATTTATGTATGCACTGTGGCAAATGATTAGGCAAGAAAGTCAGGGATGTGAAATGAATATAAGAAATCTGATGACAAACTAATTTGGAAAATAAGTTACTGAAAAGACCTCTTCTAATGTGCAAGTATTTCTCAAACTTTCTGGTAAAGAACAAAAACTAGCTAAGGTGCATGCTGAAGGCATTGCATAATGTACAATAGAAGATAGTTATAAATACAAGGTATGAATAGGTTACCAGTTACTGAAATGAGGGCTAGAACTGTCATACACATTCCCTTCTTATATTATTAAGAATGTATTTCACACATATATGTATAATTATATATAATATTTACTATAAAATTTTCATACATACTATATATAAATGTCATTTTCCTATATTTCCCCTGTGTGACACAAGAAATATTGACTTTATTTCAGTACTTTAGTATTCTAATATTACATAATCATGCTTAACTTATGTAATATCATGAGAAAAATAAACATCAAAAAAGAATATTGCCTTTTGTTCTGGGAAAAAGAATGTGTTCTCTTTTAGTAGAATGTATGATACTTGTGTTCAGTAAGGAGTAATTATGATCTTGGTATTGTTGTTATTTGGATACTAAGTATGAGAGTGCCTAGCTACAGAGGTTGGGTTTGTGATGGTTAATTTTATGTATCAAATTGACTGAGTAAAGGATGTCCAGGTAGCTGGTAAACATCATTTCTTGGTGTATCTTTAAAGTTTATCAAAGAGATTATCTGACAAATTAGTACACTGAGTAAATAATAGACTGAATAAAGATTGTATGCTATTATGATTGTGGGGAATTATCATATAATTCATTTAAAGTTTCAATAGAACAAAAATATAAAGTACAGAAAAATTATCTCTAGTGGATCTGAGACTTTAATCTTCTCTGCCTTCAGGCATTGTGGTTCATTGTTCTGAGGCTTTCTTCTTAGTATTTCAGACACAGATCAAATTACACCAACAGAGCCCTTGGTTCTCCAGCTTAGAGAGAGAATAGAGGATGGGACATTTCCATAATTATATGAACCAACTTTCATGACAATTTTCTCGTCTTCCTTTTCTTTCTGTATATTTAAACATGTATCTTTGTACAGATTTGCACATCATAATACAAATATATACTCATAACCTATATATACATTTATACATATATACACATATATACATCCATGATTGACACACACACACACACACACACACACACACATATATATATATATATATATATATATATATATATATATATATATATGGGTTTTCCGTGGAGACTCCCTACTAATACAAATATTAAACCTGAAGGCTAGTGATATTTTATTCCTTTTTATTCTATCTATATCAATGTTTGAACTCTGCCTTCTTTATTCAGAGTTGTCAAGCATGCTATTCTGTACCTCACCCTCAACAATAGGATAGCTATTTGTTCAAAAATAACATGTTGATCTTATTTCAGAATCTTCTTTGATATAGAAGTTACAGAAGTATTGTGCTTATAATATTATTTAAAAGGAATTTTTTTCTTCTATGTTCCAGGGATGTTTCTTTTTTTTAATTTTATTTTTTTATTAGTTAAAAAAACTCCTAGTCCTACAAATTACTCACTTTCTGGTACTTAGTAATATTATGGCAAAGAATTAACAGAAATTTGGTATTCAGAAGTGGGGCTATTTCTCTTAAAGTACCTGAAAATGTGGAAGTGTTTATAAAGGTTAGAAGTGAATACTGAAAAACGTTTATATTGCCATAATTGGAGCAATAAGGGAGATTCTGGCAAGTGCTTTGTGAAAGAAGTGAACGGAGAAAATCTGAAACTTCTTAGAGAATATCTAAGTGATCATGACCAGAATGTTGACAAAAATGTGAATGGTGAAGGTCATTTTCATATGGTTTCAAATGGAACCTAGCAATAAGACTTTGGAAATTGTAGTTAAGGCCATCTTTGTTATAAAACAGAAAAGAACTTGACTGCATTGTGCACATGACTTAGCACATTAAGGACTGCAGATTTAGGGGCAATAAACTAAGGCATTTGGCAAAAGAAATTACTAAGCAGCAAACTATTCAGGCTTTTATGTGGCTACTTTTAACTGTTTAAAATAAAATGAAAAAAGCAAAAAGAAGATTTAAACCAGAAAAGTAATTAAAAATAAACAGAGGCATTTGAAAAATTCTAAGCTTGTCTATGTGGTAGAAAATCCAAGATTCTAGGAGAATAAACCAAGGATATAAACTAGAAACTGCTTGCTAGTGAGATTAGTATGAATAAATGCAATCATCAAGATAATGAGAATCTTAAGGGTAGCTTCAAGGCTACCACTTTCAGCACAGTCCCAGTGATCTAGCAGACAACATGATTTTGGAGGATGAGTAAGGACATTCTCCATTGAATCACTGCCCTGGACCACCCTGAGTCTCTTTATCCTGCATTCTGGTGTAGCTATCCAACTGCTAGTCAAGTGACCTTATGTATAAATCAACTCATTGCTCTAGAAGACACAAGCTATCAAACTTGGCAGAGTCCCTATGTTGTTATTTCTGCAAGCCTGAATAATGTAAGATCTTGACTTACTGTTGCTTCCATTATTGAATTTTGAACTACTTTGCTAATTTCTACCTTTTGCAATGTGTGTCAGTTCTATGTCTGTCCTAACATTGAAGTTGTGAAGTAGAGAACTTGTTTTAATTTTATAGCTCATAGCTGGAGTGAATTTACCCCAGGATGATTTATGCCTTATGTGCCTGATTCACAAAATAATCTGAATTTTGGATTTTTTATTTGACACTGAAATTAATTAAGACTTTACAGACACAGAGCTAGAAAACATGTATTTTCCATGTGTTAAAAACATGAAATTGGGGCTGTGGTGAAAAATGCTGTCGTTTTTATGTCTCCCCCAAATTTCATGAGTTCCATTTAATTCTCAATTTCACATATCAATGATATTTGGAGATGAGGGTTTTGTGAAGTAATTAGGATTAGATGAGGTCATGAGGGTGAGGTTTTATAAGCAGATGGAGGAGGCCCAACCTGGCACATTTATTTTCTCACAGAATCTCCAGAAGATAGCATCAGCATGTTCTTGTGCTTTCTGGAATCCAAAACTGGGAGACAAGTAAACTTTCAGGTTTTAAATAAACTTTTGTTATCCAGGTTCTTGTTACAGCAACAGCAACTGGATTAAGAAAGCATAATTACTATAATAGATTGCAGAATGAAACTACCAGAGTAGACTGACTCACACAGTCCTATGGTTTGTCATGGTGTTCCTAGAAGAAAAAATGGATGAAGTCTAATATATTCTGGTTTCAATTTTATAAGCAGAAAAGTGCCAGGCCAAATGAACAAAAGTCTAACTCTAATCATAAAAAAAAAAAAAAAAAAAAAAAAAAAAAATAGAGTTAGTGTCTCTCAATCAGTTCCCAGGCCTGATGCAATTTACAGACAAAGAACCACCTGAATAAAGGGAAAAATGAGTGCCTTCATGAAAGCTCCATAGTAAAATGCCCAAATCTATACTGTTAATTTTCTACCAGCTCTATTAAAAAGAACTATGCGTTAGGGTAAAGGAAATGGTGGGATCATTGGGACACTAATTAGCTCTATTCTTTAAGCAGACATTGACTCCATGAAATCCAAGTCATCACTGTGGTCAACTAATTGAAGATCAAATTTACAGGGATCAGTAATCACTGGGGTTTAGCTCAAGTTTATATCCAAGTGGGTACCAAGAGATTAGAAACTTATCCTACAGTAATTTTCTCAGTCTCAAAATGCACAAGTGAAAAAAGTTAACAGTTTGCAGAATGCTCATGTTTGTTTCCTGACCTGTAGTGTGAGGGCTAATATGATTGCAAAGTCCAAGTGAATGCCATTTGAACTGCCTCTGCTTCCTGGTTATAGTGACATACACCTATAATCTCAGAGGCTTGGGATGCTGAGGCAAGAGGATCCTGAGGCAGGAGGATCCTGCGTCAGGAGGATCACAAGTTTGAGACTGGCCTCAGTAATTTAGCCAGGTCATTAAGCAATTAGTGAGAACTTGCCTCAAAATAAATAGATAGATAGATAGACAGATAAGTAAATAAATAATTAAACAAACAAATGGGCTTGGGATGTGGCTCAGTAGTCAATCAACCCACGGTTTCAATCTCTGATCTCCTTCCCCAAAAAACAAACAAAAAAAAAAAAAGAAGAGAAAAAAGAACTGCTTCTACTTCAGAAATATCACATATAAATAAGGAAAACAAAGATTAATTCCTTTATCATTAACTTGAAAGATGCTGGGGTAGTGAGTTCATCTATATTCCCACTAAACTCGTCTTCTGTGTAGTCTCTGCAGAATACAAAAAGATATCAGATACTGGAATAGATTATCTTAAACTAAATTAAGAAGTGACCCAATTTTATCTTCAGTTAAAAATATGACTTCATTTTTTGAGTAAATTATCACACTCCCTTTTAACTGGTACTAAACTATTAATGTGAAAGATTCATTTTTGCTCAATTTTCTTGTTAATAAAGCCCACTAGAAGCTAGCTTGGATTTAGCTGGTAAATTCAAAAATGTATTTCCACTGTCCTACCTCAGGGTCATATCAACTCCCCAGCCTTATGTCATACTTAATTTTGTAGTGATATTCCGGTTGATGATTGTTATATTCCACAAAATATTACATTGGTGCCTAATGTTGATTGTACTAAACTGATGAGACCTTGATGATGAGAAGTAGCAACTGCTCTAGATTTACTAGTAAGACATTTGCATGTGAGAGGGTGATATTCAGCATCAGTGAACCCTCAATGTTTTTTTGCTTCAGTGAGATTTAGAGGTCTAGGTATTTGAAAGGCATTTTGAAATATCCCTTTTTAGGTGAAGAATAAGTTGGTATATTAATGGCTTCTCCCTTCTCCTCCAACCAAGAAAAAGGCACCTGGCCTAGGGGGGCAATTTGTGTTTTGGAGACAACGTATTTCTCATTTGTGCAATTTCATAAAGTACATGATTCAGTCCACGTTCTGAGTGAACCCATAACAGCAGAGGTTCCAAAACTGGCCCAGGCTGTTGTAAAAGCTGCTCTGCAGCTTATGCCATACAATACAATAGATGCAATGATGCTTACTGTCACTGGAAGATAGGGATGCCTTTTGTAGTTTTATGTAGGTTCTTTATTCATGAATTGCAAAGCTTTGTTATTCTCATAAATAACTGCTCTCCTTTCCTAGGGAGAGATTTTGGCCTGCTTTTTGGCTGTAGGAGAAACTGAGCACTTAATCATGGTCAAGAAAATCACCAGGTGACCTGAACTGTCCATAATAAACTGACCTATCTTACCCATAGGTCATAGAGTTTGGTCCACAATATCATCACCAACTTCGACCTTCATCATCAAATGAGTACAATTAGTAGGGCTCAAATAGATCTGGAAGGTACTACTATACAATTAATATGGGAGATATGCTCATTATTGCTATTTCTGCTACATTACCCTCTCCAGCTCAACTTGGACTTTTGGTTTCATGACAAGTTGCCTTTAATTAATTCACAAAGGAAGGAAGACTCAGAAGGTACATGATTCAGGAAGTCATCAGGTTCCTATTTCTGAAGGACAATGGAAAAGAGAAATTATCTAGCACAGAAAATTTCAGTGACTAAATGTTGGCTACACAGGTTTTTGGGAATAAAAAATAACTAAATGTGGGATTTTATATTGATTTATGTATGCACTGTGGCAAATGATTAGGCAAGAAAGTCAGGGATGTGAAATGAATATAAGAAATCTGATGACAAACTAATTTGGAAAATAAGTTACTGAAAAGACCTCTTCTAATGTGCAAGTATTTCTCAAACTTTCTGGTAAAGAACAAAAACTAGCTAAGGTGCATGCTGAAGGCATTGCATAATGTACAATAGAAGATAGTTATAAATACAAGGTATGAATAGGTTACCAGTTACTGAAATGAGGGCTAGAACTGTCATACACATTCCCTTCTTATATTATTAAGAATGTATTTCACACATATATGTATAATTATATATAATATTTACTATAAAATTTTCATACATACTATATATAAATGTCATTTTCCTATATTTCCCCTGTGTGACACAAGAAATATTGACTTTATTTCAGTACTTTAGTATTCTAATATTACATAATCATGCTTAACTTATGTAATATCATGAGAAAAATAAACATCAAAAAAGAATATTGCCTTTTGTTCTGGGAAAAAGAATGTGTTCTCTTTTAGTAGAATGTATGATACTTGTGTTCAGTAAGGAGTAATTATGATCTTGGTATTGTTGTTATTTGGATACTAAGTATGAGAGTGCCTAGCTACAGAGGTTGGGTTTGTGATGGTTAATTTTATGTATCAAATTGACTGAGTAAAGGATGTCCAGGTAGCTGGTAAACATCATTTCTTGGTGTATCTTTAAAGTTTATCAAAGAGATTATCTGACAAATTAGTACACTGAGTAAATAATAGACTGAATAAAGATTGTATGCTATTATGATTGTGGGGAATTATCATATAATTCATTTAAAGTTTCAATAGAACAAAAATATAAAGTACAGAAAAATTATCTCTAGTGGATCTGAGACTTTAATCTTCTCTGCCTTCAGGCATTGTGGTTCATTGTTCTGAGGCTTTCTTCTTAGTATTTCAGACACAGATCAAATTACACCAACAGAGCCCTTGGTTCTCCAGCTTAGAGAGAGAATAGAGGATGGGACATTTCCATAATTATATGAACCAACTTTCATGACAATTTTCTCGTCTTCCTTTTCTTTCTGTATATTTAAACATGTATCTTTGTACAGATTTGCACATCATAATACAAATATATACTCATAACCTATATATACATTTATACATATATACACATATATACATCCATGATACACACACACACACACACACACACACACACACACACACACACACACATATATATATATATATATATATATATATATATATATATATATATATATAGGTTTTCCGTGGAGACTCCCTACTAATACAAATATTAAACCTGAAGGCTAGTGATATTTTATTCCTTTTTATTCTATCTATATCAATGTTTGAACTCTGCCTTCTTTATTCAGAGTTGTCAAGCATGCTATTCTGTACCTCACCCTCAACAATAGGATAGCTATTTGTTCAAAAATAACATGTTGATCTTATTTCAGAATCTTCTTTGATATAGAAGTTACAGAAGTATTGTGCTTATAATATTATTTAAAAGGAATTGTTTTCTTCTATGTTCCAGGGATGTTTCTTTTTTTTAATTTTATTTTTTTATTAGTTACACATGATATTACAATGATCTTGGCAATTCATATACTTGAATAATTGGGGTATAGTTTCTCATTTTTCTAATTGTACAGATTGCACAATCACACTGTTCATTGAGTAAAAGGAATTTTTTAAAAGAATGAAAACATACAAATTACCTCCTGGAACAAATATTTATTATCTTAGCATAGCCTATATATTACTACATGAAAATATCACTATATTGGATATGGATATATATATATATATATATATATATATATATAATGTTTATATATTTATATATGTTTATAATATGTTAATTTGTTACATATTATATATATATGTATATATATACATATATATATGTGTGTATATATATATACATACATATATATATGTGTATATATATATATATATATATATATATATATATATATATATATATATACACACACACATACACACAGGAGTTAAAGATGTACCAATTTTTGAATAGATGTTCTCAAAATGAATTATTGTTTTCTCTCTGTATATTATTAAATGATCAATACTGAATCAAGGACAGAAAAACGATGTTAAATGAATTATGTCACTATATTTTAATGGAAAATTAGAAAATTAAAAATGTCACAATATTTTAAAACTAGAAAATGTATTTATGTAAGGTTTAATAATAAATGCCTTTACTACACAAATAAATGCAGTACAGAGGAACTAAAACAGGTATAAATTAATAAAAATAGTGTGTATTTGCAATGTTTTTTAAAATAAATAGCTATTAAAGGTTACTATAAAAATAATCTAATCTTCTTGTAATCTTTTAAATAGGAAGATTGTTCCTTGAAAATCACCACTCAAATAATTGAAATCATTCTGCCCACTATCTTGTTATTATTATATATGATTTTCTTCAAAATGTTTTTCAATTTAGTATCCATATTTCAGATAGATGATTAAAATAAACTAATTCATTATTATGTTAGTTGTAAATAAAACAAAACATACAAAATGTTCAGTTTTTTACTGATCAGTACTATTCTTTAAAGGTAAAGTTCATGCACTCATTGCTAATTTGTACAATTGCTTATTATCACATGTGAGCCAGAGGAAATCTTAAAATTTCAAGTCAGTTAGCTGGACATTTCTATAACCACCATATGTTATGGAAATAGTAAACAATTAGGTGAACAATCTCAAAGTTCTTATATAGTGTCAATATCTACTATTTGCTAAGTTTCTCTGCATAAAAAGTTGCTAAAATATCCACATTACTATTATCTTCTAAGTGATGGTTGAGTACATGTAGAATTACTAATATTATAGTAAAATTTGCATTTTAATTTGTTGTCATCTTGGTTTTCTCTATGATATTCAAAATTTAAATTCTTAAATTTACAATTCAACTTAAATTTTAGTGCAAATACATACAAGACATGTTTATAGACTGAATGAGTGCAATGTTCTTTCTAGAATATCTATGAATAACTTAGCAGCTATGCTTCACTGTTCAATATTCATATAAATTACTTTAAAAATTAAAAGCTGGACAAATGGTGCACACATGTAATCCTGGCTATTTGGAAAACTAATGCAGTTGTTTATGTAAGGCAGGAGGTTCATGACTTTGAGGCCAGCCTATGAAATTTAGTAAGATCCTGTCTAAAAATAAAAAAAAAAAAAAATTGGAGCTAGGATTGGACCTCAGTTATAGAGCACATGATTAGAAGGTGCAAGGATCTAGGTTCAACTCCAAGAAAACACACACACACACAAAAAAAAAAAAAAAAAAAAAAATAGGAAAGAGAAAGAAAAAAGTAAAGAAGTTGTGAGTATATTTCCAATATGACATCAAAAATTCCCAGTGAAAACATCACACAAATTATTGTGCACAACATTTCCACTCTTGTTCTCTCTTTTAGAATTCCCTTTATTCCATTTCCCTCAATTCCAAATAACTATTGTTGGGTTCAACATGTACCTCAGTAGTAGAGTGCTTGCCTAGAAGGCTGTTGGGCCTGGATTCATTCACCAGCTTCTTAAACACATGGACAGTGGAATGAATCTGATCTAAACTTTCCTGTGTACGTGTATGAATACCCCAGAGTGAAACTCACCATAATGCACATCCATGAGAAATTAATTAAAAAAAAAAAAAAAACTAGAAGTAAATAGCAGTTAGAACAGTGAAAAAAGAGAACAAGTGAGGGGAGAGGGAAGAGAAAGGGGAAGTGCTGGGGACTGAATTAGAATAAAGCATATTTCATGAATATATAATTACGTCAAAAAAATCTTAATGTTTTGATGTTATGTATAACTAAGAAAAACCAATAAAAATAATTTAAAGATTAGATAAACAAATAAAAATTATTTGCTATTTTTTAACTCAGTGGAAAGATAGTAGAATGAATTGCATATTACTTTCCTATATCCATATATGAGTACACTACCAATGTAACTCCATATCATGTACAACTAGAAGAGTGGGAATGTATACTCCATGTATGTATAATGTGTCATATTGTCATGACAAGAACAAATTAAAAATGAACTAATGACTCCTTCACAATTGGCACCTTGCCAGTATTCTAGCTTCTTGCAGATATAATCACCCTACAATTGTGCTTGAAATCTTTTGCATGCTTGCATCTCTGTTTTTTTTTTAATTTGTCCATCTTTCAGCTTTATATTTTGCCATCATGTATATAGACTATAGTGTATTTATCTATTAAATTATTTAATATTTGTTATGTATTCCTTTCTTACCCTGGCCTTTTAAAAATTAAAGTGTTGTTACAGATATATCGATGTGCTATTCATCTTATGATTTCACATGTATGTTACATATAATATGTATATGTTTTACATGTGAATATATAAAAATATATTAGATATAAATATGAGTGTATGTATATAAGTTTTGAATAAACACAAATATATACCTTATGTATGTTCATATATATAGATAAAGCTCTAAAATATAGAAAATGCTTTGTTTATTTGGTAGTCCAAATTTTCTGCCACACAATCTTATCTGAGCTTTCTCTTTTCAAGTAGTAACCAAGTAGTAGATGCAGAAATACAGATGTCTGTGAAGAGCCTGATGGGACCACCATCACCCTTGTGGTCAGGTCCATAGAAACCATACAAAACTTTGAAGCCAAATCCAAGTCAAGGAGAGCATCCCCCTCTTACAAGCAGAGTAAGATTATTTTCAAACAGCTGAAGAATAACAACACTCTCTCAGACTACAACACCCAGAAAGAGTCTACTTTGGACCTTTTTTCATCTGCAAGGCAGAATCATAAAATGTACTTCTGACAGCTTACCCACAAGCACAGCTGGGTCAATATGGTCTAACATAAGTTTCCATGTTGTCAGCTTCCACAAGAAGTAACATCACACTAGTAATTTCTGCTCCAAGAAGATAAAAAATTTGCTCAGAGCCACTCCTTCCTCTTCAGCATAGCCTCCTGCTTCAGCCACAGCTCTGAGACTTCATTGAGATTTCCCTTTAGTTGATTGTGAAGGTAAAAAATAAAAACAAATCCACTTTGATGGCATATATCTTTAAATGATTTTATATATATTAAAAAATTAAATTGTGTTTATGATTTATGAGAATTGAAATATTTTTAAAAATGAAATTCTTCTAAATTATATTATTCTATTTATATTTAAGGTACAGAAATGTATAGAACAAAAATCAAAAATTTCTATCCTTTTTTAACTGAGAAATATCACAGGTACTACTGGGCAGAAGGTCTCACTAATTGCTAAGGATCAACATGAAAGTGGGATCCTCTTGCCTCAGCCTCCATTTGCTGGGGTTACAGGCATGCACCACAGCACCTCCCTCATTACCTACTTTTAAAGTGATAGTCCAAAGATATTGAAATTTAATTTCTCAATAGGTGTTAGATCTTGAATTAAATGTCACTTCCAAATCCTGGGAATGTCTCTGGCTCCCCTCTTTCATATACACACAGATGAAATATCTCATAATTATATATATCATAAACATCATGATTGGTGGGATCATATTCTCACAATATATTTCTTGCTGAATTAACATAAGTCATTTCAAAGGAGAGCTTTCATCTTATTTGCTACATTAGTCAATCTAGTTGGTGTCTTAGGGTCAGCAATTGATTAAAGTAAAAGTTGTGCACATATACAAATTCTGTGTAACATATCTGTCAAATATAAGCTGTAACTTAGTGTTTCTCTCTAAAACCTTGGTTTGATTTTAAATAACATGACATAAGGCTATATTTATGATATTTTCTTGAAAAGGTTATTGAAAAACAACTTGTATGCTTCTATATTTAACTATGACTGTTTACTGCCTCTGCTTGTATTTGTTTTCTTCTCTCAAATTCTCCGTAAATGGCAATTGAAATAGATCAAATTATATTCCATGCTTGTATGATGATGTCAAAATGAAAAACAATATTATACATAACTAAAATGCACTAATAAATAAAAAAGGGTTTGATGCATTTTTATATAGTAAGGGGTAAATATAATTTATTTGAATTATAAAAAGGAGTGGGGTATTAACTGATGAGGTAATAATTTCTCAGTTATATGAGGACATAAAATAACAAACCATTTATCGAGACTTACTGAGAATTTACAATAATCAAGCAGATGACTAGTAAAATAGAAATAATAGAAAATTAGAAGCAGTCCCACACTTATAATCTTATATTTAAATTTGTCTAACTAATGTTTCAAATAACTACAAATAGTAAATAATTCTGAGACAATTGGTAAATCATTTAAAAAATTATGGTTTCTTAGTTTGAAATACATGCAACAAGTTGGAACTTGTTTTGTTTTTCAAAGTATAGGAAAAATATTAAATGAATACTAAATGTGTAGAAAAACACTGAATAATAGTTTAAATTAGGGAAGGGAAGAGATTTTTAAGGCACAAAAAGAACAAGCCACCAAGAAAAAATTAGAAATTTTGAATAAATTAGCATTAAATGTCTGAATAGTAAAATGTATATGAACAAAGCAAAATAAGATACTGTATACAGACAAATGCAATTAAATAATATTCAGAAACACCAAAAGAAATTAATGCTATTATCCAATCTTTTGGATCATAAAGAAATCCAATGCTAACCCAATCTTTTGCTATATCTGAATTTCACAGGATGGGTAATTTATAAAGAATACATACAACATTTTTTTTTATCCATTCATCCACTGATCTATACACAATAGCAAAATTATGATATCAATCAAGATTCCCTTCAGTGGATTTATGGATAAAGAAAACATGGTATATTATGCAGCCATAAAAAATATTGATGATTTTTAAAGGGAATTTTAAAAGTTTATTGAATATAATGTATTATGTATTCTCTATATAATCTTTGAGTGGATAGATATATAGGTAAACATGACAATGATTGATACAATATAAACTAACAATCATTAAATCTGTGTTTTCAGTATCTTGACATAGAATTTAAAATATTTTGGCAAATTGTTGTGAGCCAGGTTTTATGGGCAGTGACTAAACAGACTCCATTTTACACTGAGACTCCATATCATGTAAGAAATGCTTCTCCCATGGGAACATTCTGCCTCTGTACTCATCAAGAGTTACGTAGCATATCATGTTTGGCAACACAAAATGGCAATTCTTATACAATGAAAAATTGTTCTATTTTTTAGTTCCCATTTTTCTTGAACAGTATACCTTGTTAGAGATTAACTATCTAGACATTAGTAACCACACTTTAACTTGTACTCAGGTAGGGTTGTTTTGACCCACTTCCTCTGCTGTTTATGATTTTACATCTCATGACATTTGTTTATGGTTTTGAATGATAGCAACAGCCACTTATGATTAATATGGTTTTGGACTATAAAATATATACTCAAATCCCAGGAGGGGCTCAAAGGGTCTACACCTGCTCCTTGGCCCAGCAGTTGGTGGATCCAGACCACCAGCTGGTGAATAAAATTTCCGTCTCCTGATCAACTCAGTAATATATTGCAATCTCACCATAACAAAATACTAAATCAATTTTTAGCTTTTGCTAAAAAAATTTTGTTAAATATATTTTATATTGTAGCCATGCTAAGTATTTGATGGTTGAATTTGGTATACTTTTATATGTACAAATATTTTATGAAAAAATCATGCTTGAAATATTTAGTGAAAATAGGTTTTAAGTATATATCCTATACACTGACATCAAATTAAAATGAAATTCTATTTATAATAGTCTGTAAAAAAATTGCCCCCTGTGATGATACAGCAGACTGAATCATAGAAAATATGGAAGCATAGGAAAAAATGTGGTAATTATGGACATCCTTGTTAGAGTAGAAAACAATAGTCAGAAAAGTTTTAAACTAAATTTCTTTCTGTGTTTTATGATCTATAGAAAAATCTGTAATGAAAATAATTGAAAACATTTAAGTCCATTTCATTGAATAATTAAAATTACCATTTGGTCATCAATCGCTTCTCAACATACCTTAATAAAACAAAAATGAAATTTTTTCTCAGATATCATGGTAGCCTGTATTTAGTTTCCATAATAACAATGAAATAGAGGCTATTTTTGTTAAAATATCAGAGGGACATTATATCTGTATTTATGATGTATGGGGAAAGAGCCCAAGTAATGAAGTAAGAAGATCTGTGATTTTTTTAGTATAACCTAACTTAGCCTGTATTAATATTTTGTTGTGGAAGTAATTTTGACATAAAGTTAAAAACAAAAATCAATTTTTACTATATATGCATTCTATAGTTATTATTTTTAAGATATTTTACTACCATAAAGTCATATACCTTGGTGAACATGCAAGAAAGTACATAATAATGATGAATTTTAAAATATTAAATGTGAAAATGAAAAAAAAAAACCACAAAATTATCCTGCTGATTTGCTCTGCTGTGTCTTTATTATAATAAATACATTACTTAAATTATTCCATGTGTTACATTCCAAAAATAGCTATTATTTACATCTATACTAATGTGCATTTATTTTTACCTATGAAAAAATGATTAATAGTAGGTACTAAAATTGTACATAAAATATAATGTAGATTTCTTCTATAGTTTCTCCACATAGAAAATAATGAAGGAACTTACTACTAGTTTTAAATATTAACCATTCTACCAACAAAATATTTGATTTTGCAAACTATACAATAATTATATCTTTTAATTTTTTCTCTAAATTATAAATTTTTTTACCCTTGAATCTTTTCTTCTTAGCCACTTTTCACCCCTGGTCGATGTGATCCACATATATTCTGTAAATCTACACTATAGAAAACATGATATTACTTGAAAGTGGAGAAAAGAAATAATTGTTAATATACACATATCTATTCTTAATAGCTGTGTTTATTAATTAAATGTATAAAAACTACTTCAAAACATTGACTTTATGCAACCATGATTTATTTTTTCTTCAGTGTTGTGGGTTGTATGCAGATTCATGAGAGCATATTGTCCAACATGGCTGTAAGCACAGATCTTTGACTTTAGCTGGGGTGAATGGAGAGTGAGAAAACTACGTTTCTCACTCCATGTAGTTATTCATGCTCTCTATCCAAATTATCTCTTATCAGCATTTTAAATCATGTTCCAAGCATCTCCCTGAGCAAAGAATGTTTTATGACCAACTACAGGTTTGAGAATCAGAGACTTCCTCTTGATTGAAGTAGTGGTAAAATCACATTTCAAACAAAAAGATACA